>NC_086194.1:55802401-56402609 GCF_035770615.1 Melospiza melodia melodia
AAAAGACGCGAAAGACGAAGGTAGGATGCTCTCCGGAGGTAAGAGGCTCTGCCGGGCGTCTTTCGGCAGAAGCCGCGCTAAGGAGAGCACTGTGAGCGGCACAATCGTCTTTGCGCGAAGAAGCCGCTTCTTGGGCTCCGGCAGCCGGCGAGAGCGGCAGCTTCGGGAAGGTGAAGAAGCAAGCTGTACAACACTGGGATTGTGTGCGCACCTTGCCAACTGATAGAAAACAGTACCTTTGCACTCTCCTGACTTTTCCAATCACAGGAACATTCGATTGGAAGCTGTTTTGGACAACTTTTCTTTTCTTCCTGCCAAACACTTGGCAGACATCCGTGCAACTTCTAGAACACGATGGGAGATGTTTTCTGTGCTGGCACAGTTTTTCCTAGCCAGACATAGTGGAAAAGCGTTTTGCTAAGATGTAGACTACAAAAGACGCGAAAGACGAAGGTAGGATGCTCTCCGGAGGTAAGAGCCGCTGCCGGGCGTCTTTCGGCAGAAGCCGCGCTAAGGAGAGCACTGTGAGCGGCACAATCGTCTTTGCGCGAAGAAGCCGCTTCTTGGGCTCCGGCAGCCGGCGAGAGCGGCAGCTTCGGGAAGGTGAAGAAGCAAGCTGTACAACACTGGGATTGTGTGCGCACCTTGCCAACTGATAGAAAACAGTACCTTTGCACTCTCCTGACTTTTCCAATCACAGGAACATTCGATTGGAAGCTGTTTTGGACAACTTTTCTTTTCTTCCTGCCAAACACTTGGCAGACATCCGTGCAACTTCTAGAACACGATGGGAGATGTTTTCTGTGCTGGCACAGTTTTTCCTAGCCAGACATAGTGGAAAAGCGTTTTGCTAAGATGTAGACTACAAAAGACGAGAAAGACGAAGGTAGGATGCTCTCCGGAGGTAAGAGCCGCTGCCGGGCGTCTTTCGGCAGAAGCCGCGCTAAGGAGAGCCCTGTGAGCGGCACAATCGTCTTTGCGCGAAGAAGCCGCTTCTTGGGCTCCGGCAGCCGGCGAGAGCGGCAGCTTCGGGAAGGTGAAGAAGCAAGCTGTACAACACTGGGATTGTGTGCGCACCTTGCCAACTGATAGAAAACAGTACCTTTGCACTCTCCTGACTTTTCCAATCACAGGAACATTCGATTGGAAGCTGTTTTGGACAACTTTTCTTTTCTTCCTGCCAAACACTTGGCAGACATCCGTGCAACTTCTAGAACACGATGGGAGATGTTTTCTGTGCTGGCACAGTTTTTCCTAGCCAGACATAGTGGAAAAGCGTTTTGCTAAGATGTAGACGACAAGAGAGGCTAAAGAGTGGATGTTAGCAAATGACACCCATCTTCAAAAAAGGCAATTAAGAGGACTCGCCATAGTACAAACCAGCCAGCCTCTTTTTTATCCCCAGGAAGTTGATGAAGCAGCTCTTCCTGGAAATCCTTGCCAGGCACATGACAGATGACCAAATAATGTAGTTAGCATGATTTTTCAGGGGAATTTCATGCTGAACATCACTTTAAACTCCTCTGATGAATCAACTTGACTGGTAGATGAAGGGAATATTATCTGCCTGGGCTTCAGGGAGGTTTTTGACATACCTCTACATGGCATCACACATACATATGGAAGCAATAGTGCAAAGGGGAGGGAATCAGTGTCTTTTCAGTGATGCTGAGGGAAAAGACAAGAGGCAGTGGGCACACACTGAAATACAGGAGATTGCCTTTGAACATCAGTAAATGTTTCTTTACTGTCAGGGTGACTGAACCACGGCACAGACTGCCCAGAAAGATTGTGGAGCCTGGATCTTTGAAGACATTAAAAGTACACCCAGATAGAATCCTGGGCAAGAGGCTCTAGGTATCCTGGTTTAGGCAGGGGGGTTGGGCCTGGTTAGCCCCACCAACCCCTTCCACTCTCTTTCATTCTGTGCTAGTGAATTCTCTTCAAGATGCATTTCAAAGCACTGGCATGACAAAGTTCTGTGCAGACAGAGATCCAAATGGACATGGCATCTAAGTTCCTTAAGCAGTGTTCAAGAAGAATGTAAAACTCTGGCACAAGTGTCTCTTCCCTAACTGAATCCCTTTCATGGGAAAATTCCCAGCTCTAGAAAGATCTTCTGATACGCATGCTTAAGACTGACACTGGCTGAGCAAATTTCTCCCTATGTATATCTAAGACCAGTTAGGATCTTCACCCAAAGTGCTGTCAACATAGTCACAGAATGCCTATTGTTAAGAAGTGACAGCTTCCATCAGAATGGCAGCTATTGGTCCACAAAATGGATTAATGGATGGGAATTATCTACGTGGGTTAAAAACAAAAATAAAGAGTTGGTCTTTATTTATCAATTTCATGGCAATATTGATAAGGGAAGAAAAAGATCTAAGTCCTTGACTTTCTGGACTCGAGGAAAGATTTTAAAAATTCCTTGTAAAAATGTATGATCACAATCAGACTATTGAAACCATTTTAGTTGGGAACAAAGTTCCAAAATTGTCTAGATAGTGGCAAAGAAGCCAAGAAAATAGGAAAGAAACAAAAAGAGAGCAAAAGAGTCAGCTTCAGTGTACAAGCTCGTTCTAGAAGTAGTCTGCTGGGAAAAGGAACCCCCAGCTAAATTTCCAATGTATTCCTGCGCTTGATTCAGTAACTGGTCAATGTAAAAACCAATCCTTTTGTACAACTTCTTCCAGCAACAAAAACTCCAACAGGTTGACACTACCATCATGCCTGTTCCAGACATATTTAAAAGAGAAATGATGATTTTCTTGAAAACCTACTTACATAAAAGTTGCAAGATGGTGGAGGGATTCCCACATCCTCCTTCCTCCATCTGGCTTGAAAGTATATTTGATAAAATATGCAACAAAGCACATGATTTATAAGGGAGAGTCAAATGGATGATTTGGGAATCGATCTCTTGTTGATAGTAAACTTCATATCCACTCGGTGTGACCTTTTTAAAACAAAATGTGGAGCTGAGGCATGAATCTGCCACAACAATTGTAAAGCAAACATACACACTCCCCTTCATATGCCCCCCCCTCCACACACACCTAGGCACACACAGAGATCAGCATAGCAGATCATGAACACCTTGGAAAAGACTGAAATGCTAAATGCCTCTCTTGATGGGCAAAAGAGCTGGTGCAGTAATTCAAATGCCTGGTACAAAAATTCTGTTTAATATTTAGCTCCTATTTAAAACACAGCTTTTCATTTCATTCTATTTACAGAATATTTTCATTTCATTTGTTTCTTTAAAATTACTTAGTTCTCACCTGTTGTATGTCTAGGAATATTTTCTTCCAAAAATAGAAAAAAATAGATGATATCTTTTCAGCAGAAAACATTGGTTGATACAATTTTAAACCATCATGATATGGAAGAATTCTTCTGTCCCTCTCGAAGGTGGAAGAAGCATTTGGATCACAGATCATCTACAATGAAATACTTGACATGTTTAAGATGCTTTCAATCAATTTTGATTGTCAATTGCTTATTTGTTGTAAACAGTAATTTTTCAGTGAAGGGAAAGTGTGTGTGGTATATCTACATGATATGTTCAAAGGCAGTTCCTACTAATGGCCAGGCTGAATTCCAGTAAATAATGTCCCGAATGATATTTTGCCGCCTTCTTTGGCACTTCATGAAATCTTACCCCGATGAAGTGCTGAAACACAGAGATTTTCTCTTAGAGAGTGTCTCATGTTGTAACCTATCCCATGGATTTTATGCTGTAATTCTTATCTCTTTTAAAATTTACTATCTTCTGTACAGTTTTCATGAAACTTTCTGTTACAGTAGTGAATAGCACAGATAAATGTCATTTTGTACAACTTTGAATTTACCCCAAGAGCTGAGAGAAAACTTGATCCTATACTTCAATCCGAGTTTCTTCTATAGTCCAACTTTGTTTCTCTACCATCAAGCTTCTCCTTTGTTGCTGCTCCAAGCCCCGTCCAGGGTGACCTTGAATACTTTCAGGGATGGGACACCCACAACTTCTCTGGGCAACCTGTTCCAGTGTTCCAGCACTCCCACAGTAAAAAAGGCCTTCCTTTCATCTAATATGTGTAGGAAATCATAAATCTAGGCATAGAAGCTTGGAGTGCAAATTTGAAATTCTTTGGATTTGAAGCACATTTTATATGAATACTGACTTACAGATGACTAAAAGATGTTGATGGGCATTTGAGCTGACAAGTTTTGAAAAAGTGCACGGAAATTAAAATTGAAACCACTAAAATTAAAAACTCCTTGCCATTTTCTTTTTCCTCTCCTATTCAAAATTGCATATGTCAGATATCAGTGCTTCATGCAAACCTCTCAGATGCTCTCAGAGAAAAAGCTTTTCTTTCAGACTAAGTTGCGGTTGACGTAGAACACTAGCAGGAGTGAAAGATTTTCTGGGCATCGGGGCAGCCCGTTCTCCTTGGATTTGTGTGCAGAATGCATTTTATCCAAACTGGAAAATAGATCCCAGCTCTGTTCTATTCATCATCCTTACTTCATCAGGCCAGAAGATTCTGTGAAAAGTAGCCTGTGGACCTTGAAGACAGCGCATGTGAACCAGATGAGAGGTGATAGAGAAGTTGAGGGAGAGAAGAAAGAGCATGAGGCTGAAACCAGAAAGTATTTCTCCACGTGATCATGGAAGATTGCAGGAGCCACTTGGTACTATCAAACCAGCCCAACTTGGCACTTGTGCCACCTTGGGTCTGGGAGCCATGTTGCATATCGTGCATTTTAAGGAGCCAGCTGGCCACACCCAGCCATATGCCCCCAAACACAAACCAAGGCCCTTTTCTCTGGCAAACAAAACTCAGCTGCCCTGCTTCTGGATGGCAGATTGCAGGAACCACTTGGTACTATCAAACCAGCCCAACTTGGCACTGGTGCCACCATGGGTCTGGTCACCATCCTGCCTATTGTAGCTTTTCAGGAGCCAGCCGGTCACTCTCAGCCATAGGCCCCCAAACACAAACCTCGGCCCGTTTCCCTGGCAAACAAAAGTAAGCTGCCCCGCTTCTGGATGGCAGATTGCAGGAGCTACTTAGTACTATCAAATCAGCCCGACTTGGCACAGGTGCCACCTTGGATCTGGGAACCATCCTGTGTATCGTGGATTTTCAGGGGCCAGCCGGCCACTCTCAGCCATATGCCCCCAAAAACAAACCACGGACCTTTTCTCTGGCAAACAAAAATCAGCTGCCCCACTTCTGGATGGCAGATTGCAGGAGCCACTTGGGACTATCACACCAGCACAACATGGCACTGCTGCCACCTTGGATCTGGGAACAATCCTGCGTATCGTACATATTCAGGAACCAGCCGAACACTCCCAGCCACAGGCCCCCAAACACAAACAACGGCCCTTTTCTCTGGCAAACAAAACTCAACTGCCCCTCTTCTGGATGGCAAATTGCAGGACGCACTTGGTACTACAAAAAGAGCCCGACTTGGCAGTGGTGCCACCTTGGCTCTGGGAACCATCCTGCGTATCGAGCATTTTAAGGAGCCAGCCGGCAATTCCCAGCCGTATGCCCCAAAAAGAAACCATGGACCTTTTCTCGGGCAAAAAAAACTCAGCTGTCCCGCTTCTGGATGGCAGATTGCAGGAGTTACTTTGAACCATACAACCAGCCTTACTTGGCACTGGTGCCACCTTGGATCTGGGAACCATCCTGCCTATCGTTGATTTTCAGGGGCCAGCCGGCCACTCTCAGCCATAGGCCCCCAAACACAAACCACAGCCCTTTTCTCTAGCAAACAAAATTCAACTGCCCCGCTTCTGGATGGCAAATTGCAGGAGCCACTGGGTACTACAAAAACAGCCTGACTTGGCACTGGTGCCACCTTGCGCCTGGTTACCATGCGGCGTATCGTGCATTTTAAGGAGCCAGGTGGCCACTCCCAGCCATATGCCCCCAAACACAACCCACGGCCCTTTTCTCTGGCAAACAAAACTCAGCTGCCCCGCTTCTGGATGGCAGATTGCAGGAGACACTTGGTACTATCAAACCAGCCCGACTTGGCACTGGTGCCACCTTGGGTCTGGGAACCATCCTGCGTATTGTGGATTGTCAGGAGACAGCCGACCACTCTCGGCCACAGAGCCCAATCAAAAACAAAAGTCCGTTTCCCTGGCAAAAAAAACTCAGCTGCCCCGCTTCTGGATGGGAGATTGCAGGAGGCACTTGACACTGTCAAACGAGCCCCACTTGGCACTGGTGCCACCTTGGGTCTGGGAACCATGCTGCGTATCGTGGATTTTCAGGAGCCAGCCGGCCACTGCCAGCCACAGGCCCCCAAACACAAACCACAGCCTTTTTCTCTGGCAAACAAAACTCAGCTGCCCCGCTTCTGGATGGCAGATTGCAGGAGCCACTTGGTACTATCAAACCAGCCCGACTTGGCACTGGTGCCACCTTGGGTCTGGGAACCATCCTGCCTATCGTGGATTTTAAGGAGCCAGCCGGCTACTCCCAGCCACAGGCCCCCAACAAAAACCACGGCCCTTTTTTCTCGCAAACAAAACTTAGCTGCCTCACTTCTGGATGGCAGATTGCAGGAGCCACTTGGTGTAATCAAACCAGCCCGACTTGGCACTGGTGCCACCTTGGGTCTGGGAACCATCCTGCGTATCGTGGATTCTAAGGAGCCACCCGGCCACTCTGAGCCACAGGCCCCCAAACAAAATCAACGGCGCTGTTCCCTGGAAAACAAAACACGCCTGCCAACTTTTTGATGGAGTTTGCAGGAGCCACTTGGTACTATCAAACCAGCCCGACTTGGCACTGGTGCCACCTTGGGTCTGGGAAACATCCTGCGTATCGTGGATTCTTAGGAGCCAGCCGGCCACTCCTAGCCACAGGCCCCCAAACAAAAACCTAGGCCTATTTCTCTGGCAAACAAAAGTAAGCTGCCCTGCTTCTGGATGGCAGATTGCAGGACGCACTTGGTACTATCAAACCAGCCCAACTTGGCACTGGTGCCACCTTGGGTCTGGGAACCATCCTGCGTATCGTGGATTCTAAGGAGCCAGCTGGCCACTCCCAGCCACAGGCCCCCAAACACAAACAACGGCGCTTTTCCCTGGAAAACAAAACTCGCCTGCCAACATTTTGATGGCAGATTGCAGGAGCCACTTGGTACTATCAAATCAGCCCAACTTGGCACTGGTGCCACCATGGGTCTGGTCACCATCCTGCCTATCGTAGCTTTTCAGGAGCCAGCCGGTCACTCCCAGCCATAGGCCCCCAGACAAAAACCTCGGCCCGTTTCCCTGGCAAACAAAAGTAAGCTGCCCCGCTTCTGGATGGCAGATTGCAGTACGCACTTGGTACTATCAAACCAGCCCAACTTGGAAATGTTGCCACCTTGGGTCTGGGAACCATCCTGCGTATCGTGGATTCTAAGGAGCCAGCGGGCCACTCCCAGCCACAGGCCCCCAAATACAAACAACGGCGCTTTTCCCTGGAAAACAAAACTCGCCTGCCAAATTTTTGATGGCAGATTGCAGGAGCCACTTGGTACTATCAAATCAGCCCAACTTGGCACTGGTGCCACCATGGATCTGGTCACCATCCTGCCTATCGTAGCTTTTCAGGTGCCAGCCGGTCACTCCCAGCCATAGGAACCCAGACACAAACCTCGGCCCGTTTCCCTGGCAAACAAAAGTAAGCTGCCCCGCTTCTGGATGGCAGATTGCAGGAGCCACTTTGCACCATCAAACTGGCCCGACTTGGCACTGGTGCCACCTTGGGTCTGGGAACCCTCCTGCGTATCGTGGATTCCAATTAGCAAGACGGCCACTCCCAGCCACAGGCCCCCAAACAAAAACAACGGCGCTTTTCCCTGGAAAACAAAACTCGCCTGCCAACTTTTTGATGGCAGATTGCAGGAGCCACTTGGTACTATCAAACCAGCCCAACTTGGCACTGCTGACACCATGGGTCTGGTCACCATCCTGCCTATCGTAGCTTTTCAGGAGCCAGCCGGTCACTCCCAGCCATAGGCCCCCAGACACAAAGCTCGGCCCGTTTCCCTGGCAAACAAAAGTAAGCTGCCCCGCTTCTGGATGGCAGATTTCAGGATCCACTTGTTATTATCAAACCAGCCCGACTTGGTACTGGTGCCACCTCTGGTCTGGGAACCATCCTGCGTATCTTGGATTCTAAGGAGCCAGCCGGCCACTCCCAGCCACAGGCCCCCAAAAAAAAACATCGGCGCTTTTCCCTGGAAAACAAAACTCGCCTGCCAACATTTTGATTGCAGATTGCAGGAACCACTTGGTACTATCAAACCAGCCCAACTTGGCACTGGTGCCACCTTGGGTCTGGGAACCATCCGGCGTATCGTGTGTTTAAAGGAGCCAGCCGTCCACTCCAGCCACAGGCCCGCAGACACAAACAACGGCGCTTTTCCCTGGAAAACAAAGCTTGCCTGCTGACTTTTGATGGCAGATTGCAGGAGCCACTTTGTACTTTGAAATCAGCCGAACATGGCTCTGGTGCCACCATGGGTCTGGTCACCATCCTGCCTATCGTAGCTTTTCAGGAGCCAGCCGGTCACTCCCAGCCATAGGCCCCCAGACACAAAGCTCGGCCCGTTTCCCTGGCAAACAAAAGTAAGCTACCCCGCTTCTGGATGGCAGATTGCAGGACGCACTTGGTACTATCAAACCAGCCCAACTTATCACTGGTGCCACCTCAGGTCAGGGAACCATCCTGCGTATTGTGGATTCTAAGGAGCCATCCGGCCACTCCCAGCCACAGGCCCCCAAACACAAACAACGGCGCTTTTCCCTGGAAAACAAAACTCGCCTGCCAACTTTTGATGGCAGATTGCAGGAGCCACTTGGTACTATCAAACCAGCCCAACTTGGCACTGGTGCCACCATGGGTCTGGTCACCATCCTGCCTATCGTAGCTTTTCAGGAGCCAGCCGGTCACTCCCTGCCATAGGCCCCCAGACACAAACCTCGGCCCGTTTCCCTGGCAAACAAAAGTAAGCTGCCCCGCTTCTGGATGGCAGATTGCAGGACGCACTTGGTACTATCAAACCAGCCCGACTTGGCACTGGTGCTACCTCAGGTCTGGGAACCATCCTGCGTATCGTGGATTCTAAGGAGCCAGCCGGCCACTCCCAGCCACAGGCCCCCAAACACAAACATCGGCGCTTTTCCCTGGAAAACAAAACTCGCCTGCCAACTTTTTGATGGCAGATTGCCGGAGCCACTTGGTACTATCAAACCAGCCCAACTTGGCACTGGTGCCACCATGGGTCTGGTCACCATCCTGCCTATCGTAGCTTTTCAGGAGCCAGCCGGTCACTCCCAGCCATAGACCCCAGACACAAACCTCGGCCCGTTTCCCTGGCAAAAAAAAGTAAGCTGCCCCGCTTCTGGATGGCAGATTGTAGGAGCCACTTTGCACCATCAAACTAGCCCGACTTGGCACTGGTGCCACCTCAGGTCTGGGAACCATCCTGCGTATCGTGGATTCTAAGGAGCCAGCCGGCCACTCCCAGCCACAGGCCCTCAAACACAAACAGCGGCGCTTTTCCCTGGAAAACAAAACTCGCCTGCCATATTTTGATGGCAGATTGCCGGAGCAACTTGGTACTATCAAACCAGCCCAACTTGGCACTGGTGCCACCATGGGTCTGGTCACCATCCTGCCTATCGTAGATTTTCAGGACCTAGCCGGTCACTCCCAGCCATAGGCCCCCAGACACAAACCTCGGCCCGTTTCCGTGGCAAACAAAACTAAGCGGCGCCGCTTGTGGATGGCAGATTGCAGGACGCACTTGGTACTATCAAACCAGCCCGACTTGGCACTGCTGCCACCACTGGTCTGGGAACCATCCTGCGTATCGTGGATTCCAATTAGCAAGCTGGCCACTCCCAGCCACAGGCCCCCAAACACAAACAACGGCGCTTTTCCCTGGAAAACAAAACTCGCCTGCCAACATTTTGATGGCAGATTGCAGGAGCCACTTGGTACTATCAAATCAGCCCAACATGGCACTGGTGCCACCATGGGTCTGGTCACCATCCTGCCTATCGTAGCTGTTCAGGCGCCAGCCGGTCACTCCCAGCCATAGGCCCCCAGAGAAAAACCTCGGCCCTTTTCCCTGGAAAACAAAAGTAAGCTGCCCCGCTTCTGGATGGCAGATTGCAGGAGCCACTTTGCACCATCAAACTGGCCCGACTTGTCACTGGTGCCACCTCAGGTCTGGGAACCATCCGGCGTATCGTGGATTCCAATTAGCAAGCTGGCCACTCCCAGCCATAGGCCCCCAGACACAAAGCTCTGCCCGTTTCCCTGGCAAACAAAAGTAAGCTGTCCCGCTTCTGGATGGCAGATTGCAGGAGACACTTGGTAGTATCAAACCAGCCCGACTTGGCACTGGTGCCACCTCTGGTCTGGGAACCATCCTGCGTATCGTGGATTCTAAGCAGCCAGCCGGCCACTCCCAGCCACAGGCCCCCAAACACAAACAACGGCGCTTTTCCCTGGAAAACAAAACTCGCCTGCCAACTTTTTGATGGCAGATTGCAGGAGCCACTTGGTACTATCAAGCCAGCCCAACTTGGCACTGGTGCCACCATGGGTCTGGTCACCATCCTGCCTATCGTAGCTTTTCAGGAGCCAGCCGGTCACTCCCAGCCATAGGCCCCCAGACACAAACCTCGGCCCGTTTCCCTGGCAAACAAAAGTAAGCTGCCCCGCTTCTGGATGGCAGATTGCAGTACGCACTTGGTACTATCAAACCAGCCCGACTTGGCACTGGTGCCACCTCTGGTCTGGGAACCATCCTGCGTATCGTGGATTCTAAGGAGCCAGCCGGCCACTCCCAGCCACAGGCCCCCAAACAAAAACAACGGCGCTTTTCCCTGGAAAACAAAACTCGCCTGCCAACTTTTTGATGGCAGATTGCAGGAGCCACTTGGTACTATCAAACCAGCCCAACTTGGCACTGGTGCCACCATGGGTCTGGTCACCATCCTGCCTATCGTAGCTTTTCAGGAGCCAGCCGGTCACTCCCAGCCATAGGCCCCCAGACACAAACCTCGGCCCGTTTCCCTGGCAAACAAAAGTAAGCTGCCCCGCTTCTGGATGGCAGATTGCAGGAGCCACTTTGCACCATCAAACTAGCCCGACTTGGCACTGGTGCCACCTCAGGTTTGGGAACCATGCTGCGTATCATGGATTCTAATTAGCCAGCCGGTCACTCCCTGCCATAGGCCCCCAAACACAAACAAGGTCGCTATTCACTGGAAAACAAAACTCGCCTGCCAAATTTTGATGGCAGATTGCCGGAGCCACTTGGTACTATCAAACCAGCCCAACTTGACAGTGGTGCCACCATGGGTCTGGTCACCATCCTGCCTATTGTAGCTTTTCAGGAGCCAGCCGGTCACTCCCAGCCATAGGCCCCCAGACACAAACCTCGGCCCGTTTCCCTGGCAAACAAAAGTAAGCTGCCCCGCTTCTGGATGGCAGATTGCAGTACGCACTTGGTACTATCAAACCAGCCCGACTTGGCACTGGTGCCACCTCTGGTCTGGGAACCATCCTGCGTATCGTGGATTCTAAGGAGCCAGCCGGCCACTCCCAGCCACAGGCCCCCAAACAAAAACAACGGCGCTTTTCCCTGGAAAACAAAACTCGCCTGCCAACTTTTTGATGGCAGATTGCAGGAGCCACTTGGTATTATCAAACCAGCCCAACTTGGCACTGGTGCCACCATGGGTCTGGTCACCATCCTGCCTATCGTAGCTTTTCAGGAGCCAGCCGGTCACTCCCAGGCATAGGCCCCCAGACACAAACCTCGGCCCGTTTCCCTGGCAAACAAAAGTAAGCTGCCCCGCTTCTGGATGGCAGATTGCAGGAGCCACTTTGCACCATCAAACTAGCCCGACTTGGCACTGGTGCCACCTCAGGTCTGGGAACCATCCTCCCTATCGTGGATTCTAAGGAGCCAGCCGGCCACTCCCAGCCACAGGCCCCCAAACACAAACAACGGCGCTTTTCCCTGGATAACAAACTCGCCTGCCAACTTTTTGATGGCAGATTGCAGGAGCCACTTGGTACTATCAAACCAGCCCAACTTGGCACTGGTGCCACCATGGGTCTGGTCACCATCCTGCCTATCGTAGCTTTTAAGGATCTAGACGGTCACTCCCAGCAATAGGCCCCGTGACACAAAGCTCAGCCGGTTTCCCTGACAAATAAAGTAAGCTGTCCCGCTTCTGGATGGCAGATTGCAGGATCCACTAGGTAGTATCAAACCAGCCCGACTTGGCACTGGTGCGACCTCTGGTCTGGGAACCATCCTGCGTATCGTGGATTCTAAGCAGCCAGCCGGCCACTCCCAGCCACAGGCCCCCAAACAAAAACAACGGCGCTTTTCCCTGGAAAACAAAACTCGCCTGCCAACATTTTGATGGCAGATTGCAGGAACCACTTGTTACTATCAAACCAGCCCAACTTGGCACTGGTGCCACCATGGGTCTGGTCACCATCCTGCCTATCGTAGCTTTTCAGGAGCCAGCCGGTCACTCCCTGCCATAGGCCCCGAGACACAAACCTCGGCCCGTTTCCCTGGCAAACAAAAGTAAGCTGCCCCGCTTCTGGATGGCAGATTGCAGGAGCCACTTGGTACTATCAAACCAGCCCGACTTGGCACTGGTGCCACCTCTGGTCTGGGAACCATCCTGCGTATCGTGGATTTTATGGAGCCAGCCGGTCATTCCCAGCCATAGGCCCCCAAACACAAACAACGGTCCGTTTCCCTGGCAAACAAAAGTAAGCTGCCCCGCTTCTGGATGGCAGATTGCAGCAGCCACTTGGTAGTATCAAACCAGCCCAACTTGGCACTGGTGGCACCTCTTGTCTGGGAACCATGCTGCGTATCGTGGTTTCTAAGGAGCCGGCCGGCCACTCCCAACCATAGACCCCCAGACACAAACCTCGGCCCGTTTCCCTGGAAAACAAAAGTAAGCTACTCCGATTCTGGATGGCAGATTGCAGGAGCCACTTGGTACTATCAAATCAGCCCAACTTGGCACTGGTGCCACCATGGGTCTGGTAAACATCCTGCCTATCGTAGCTTTTCAGGAGCCAGCCGGCCACTCTCAGCCATATGCCCCCAAAAACAAACCACGGCCCTTTTCTCTGGCAAACAAAACTCAACTGCCCCTCTTCTGGATGGCAAATTTTAGGACGCACTTTGTACTACGAAAACCGCCCGACGTGGCACTGGTGCCACCTTGTGTCAGGGAACCATCCTGCATATCGAGCTTTTTAAGGAGCCAGCCGGCCACGCCCAGCCATAAACCCCCAAAAACAAACCACGGACCATTTCTCTTGGAAACAAAAATCCGCTGCCCCGCGTCTGGATGGCAGATTGCCGGAGCCACTTTGCACCATCAAACCAGCCCGACTTGGCGCTGGTGCCACCTTGGGTCTGGGAACAATCCTGCATATCGTGGATTCTAAGGAGCCAGCCGGCCACTCCCAGCCACAGGCCCCCAAACACAAACAACGGCGCTTTTCCCTGGAAAACAAAATTCGCCTGCCAACTTTTTGATGGCAGATTGCAGGAGCCACTTGGTACTATCAAACCAGCCCAACTTGGCACTGGTGCCACCATGGGTCTGGTCACCATCCTGCCTATCGTAGCTTTTCAGGAGCCAGCCGGTCACTCCCAGCCATAGGCCCCCAGACACAAACCTCGGCCCGTTTCCCTGGCAAACAAAAGTAAGCTGCCCCGCTTCTGGATGGCAGATTGCAGTACGCACTTGGTACTATCAAACCAGCCCGACTTGGCACTGGTGCCACCTCTGGTCTGGGAACCATCCTGCGTATCGTGGATTCTAAGGAGCCAGCCGGCCACTCCCAGCCACAGGCCCCCAAACAAAAACAACGGCGCTTTTCCCTGGAAAACAAAACTCGCCTGCCAACTTTTTGATGGCAGATTGCAGGAGCCACTTGGTACTATCAAACCAGCCCAACTTGGCACTGGTGCCACCATGGGTCTGGTCACCATCCTGCCTATCGTAGCTTTTCAGGAGCCAGCCGGTCACTCCCAGCCATAGGCCCCCAGACACAAACCTCGGCCCGTTTCCCTGGCAAACAAAAGTAAGCTGCCCCGCTTCTGGATGGCAGATTGCAGGAACCACTTTGCACCATCAAACTAGCCCGACTTGGCACTGGTGCCACCTCAGGTTTGGGAACCATGCTGCGTATCATGGATTCTAATTAGCCAGCCGGTCACTCCCTGCCATAGGCCCCCAAACACAAACAAGGTCGCTATTCACTGGAAAACAAAACTCGCCTGCCAAATTTTGATGGCAGATTGCCGGAGCCACTTGGTACTATCAAACCAGCCCAACTTGACAGTGGTGCCACCATGGGTCTGGTCACCATCCTGCCTATCGTAGCTTTTCAGGAGCCAGCCGGTCACTCCCAGCCATAGGCCCCCAGACACAAACCTCGGCCCGTTTCCCTGGCTAACAAAAGTAAGCTGCCCCGCTTCTGGATGGCAGATTGCAGTACGCACTTGGTACTATCAAACCAGCCCGACTTGGCACTGGTGCCACCTCTGGTCTGGGAACCATCCTGCGTATCGTGGATTCTAAGGAGCCAGCCGGCCACTCCCAGCCACAGGCCCCCAAACAAAAACAACGGCGCTTTTCCCTGGAAAACAAAACTCGCCTGCCAACTTTTTGATGGCAGATTGCCGGAGCCACTTGGTATTATCAAACCAGCCCAACTTGGCACTGGTGCCACCATGGGTCTGGTCACCATCCTGCCTATCGTAGCTTTTCAGGAGCCAGCCGGTCACTCCCAGGCATAGGCCCCCAGACACAAACCTCGGCCCGTTTCCCTGGCAAACAAAAGTAAGCTGCCCCGCTTCTGGATGGCAGATTGCAGGAGCCACTTTGCACCATCAAACTAGCCCGACTTGGCACTGGTGCCACCTCAGGTCTGGGAACCATCCTCCCTATCGTGGATTCTAAGGAGCCAGCCGGCCACTCCCAGCCACAGGCCCCCAAACACAAACAACGGCGCTTTTCCCTGGATAACAAACTCGCCTGCCAACTTTTTGATGGCAGATTGCAGGAGCCACTTGGTACTATCAAACCAGCCCAACTTGGCACTGGTGCCACCATGGGTCTGGTCACCATCCTGCCTATCGTAGCTTTTAAGGATCTAGACGGTCACTCCCAGCAATAGGCCCCGTGACACAAAGCTCAGCCGGTTTCCCTGACAAATAAAGTAAGCTGTCCCGCTTCTGGATGGCAGATTGCAGGATCCACTAGGTAGTATCAAACCAGCCCGACTTGGCACTGGTGCGACCTCTGGTCTGGGAACCATCCTGCGTATCGTGGATTCTAAGCAGCCAGCCGGCCACTCCCAGCCACAGGCCCCCAAACACAAACAACGGCGCTTTTCCCTGGAAAACAAAACTCGCCTGCCAACATTTTGATGGCAGATTGCAGGAACCACTTGTTACTATCAAACCAGCCCAACTTGGCACTGGTGCCACCATGGGTCTGGTCACCATCCTGCCTATCGTAGCTTTTCAGGAGCCAGCCGGTCACTCCCTGCCATAGGCCCCGAGACACAAACCTCGGCCCGTTTCCCTGGCAAACAAAAGTAAGCTGCCCCGCTTCTGGATGGCAGATTGCAGGAGCCACTTGGTACTATCAAACCAGCCCGACTTGGCACTGGTGCCACCTCTGGTCTGGGAACCATCCTGCGTATCGTGGATTTTATGGAGCCAGCCGGTCATTCCCAGCCATAGGCCCCCAAACACAAACAACGGTCCGTTTCCCTGGCAAACAAAAGTAAGCTGCCCCGCTTCTGGATGGCAGATTGCAGCAGCCACTTGGTAGTATCAAACCAGCCCAACTTGGCACTGGTGGCACCTCTTGTCTGGGAACCATGCTGCGTATCGTGGTTTCTAAGGAGCCGGCCGGCCACTCCCAACCATAGACCCCCAGACACAAACCTCGGTCCGTTTCCCTGGAAAACAAAAGTAAGCTACTCCGATTCTGGATGGCAGATTGCAGGAGCCACTTGGTACTATCAAATCAGCCCAACTTGGCACTGGTGCCACCATGGGTCTGGTAAACATCCTGCCTATCGTAGCTTTTCAGGAGCCAGCCGGCCACTCTCAGCCATATGCCCCCAAAAACAAACCACGGCCCTTTTCTCTGGCAAACAAAACTCAACTGCCCCTCTTCTGGATGGCAAATTTTAGGACGCACTTTGTACTACGAAAACCGCCCGACGTGGCACTGGTGCCACCTTGTGTCAGGGAACCATCCTGCATATCGAGCTTTTTAAGGAGCCAGCCGGCCACGCCCAGCCATAAACCCCCAAAAACAAACCACGGACCATTTCTCTTGGAAACAAAAATCCGCTGCCCCGCGTCTGGATGGCAGATTGCCGGAGCCACTTTGCACCATCAAACCAGCCCGACTTGGCACTGGTGCCACCTTGGGTCTGGGAACAATCCTGCATATCGTGGATTCTAAGGAGCCAGCCGGCCACTCCCAGCCACAGGCCCCCAAACACAAACAACGGCGCTTTTCCCTGGAAAACAAAATTCGTCTGCCAACTTTTTGATGGCAGATTGCAGGAGCCACTTGGTACTATCAAATCATCCCAACTTGGAACTGGTGCCACCATGGGTCTGGGCACCATCCTGCCTATTGTAGCATTTCAGGAGCCAGCCGGTCACTCCCAGCCATAGGCTCCCAGACACAAACCTCGGACCGTTTCCCTGGCAAACAAAATTAAGCTGCCCCGATTCTGGATGGCAGATTGCAGGAGCCACTTGGTTGTGTCAAACCAGCCCGACTTGGCACTGGTGCCACCTTGGGTCTAGGAACCATCCTGCGTATCGTGGATTCTAAGAAGCCACCCGGCCACTCTGAGCCACAGGCCCCCAAACAAAAACTACGGCGCTTTTCCCTGGAAAACAAAACTCGCCTGCCAACTTTTTGATGGCAGATTGCAGGAGCCACTTGGTACTATCAAACCAGCCCAACTTGGCACTGGTGGCACCTCTTGTCTGGTCACCATCCTGCCTATCGTAGCTTTTCAGGAGCCAGCCGGTCACTCACAGCCATAGACCCCCAGACACAAACCTCGGCCCGTTTCCCTGGCAAACAAAAGTAAGCTGCCCCGCTTTTGGATGGCAGATTGCAGGAGCCACGTTGCACCATCAAACCAGCCCCACTTGGCACTGGTGCCACCTTGGGTCTGGGAACAAGTTGGGCTGGTTTGATAGTACCAAGTGGCTCCTGCAATCTGCCATCCAGAAGCGGGACAGCTTACTTTTGTTTCCCAGGGAAACGGGCCGAGGTATTTGTCTGGGGGCCTATGGCTGGGAGTGACCGGCTGACTACTGAAAAGCTACGATAGGCAGGATGGTTACCAGACTCATGGTGCCACCAGTGCCAAGTCGGGCTGGTTTGATAATACTAAATAGCTCCTGCAATCTGCCATCCAGACGCGGGGCAGCGGATTTTTGTTTGCTGGAGAAAAGTTCCGTGGTTTTTTTTGGGGGTATATGACTGGACGTGGCCGGCTGGCTCCTTAAAAAGCTCTATACGCAGGATTGTTCCCTGACCCAAGGTGGCATCAGTGCCAAGTCGGGCTGTTTTCGTAGTACCAAGTGCGTCCTGCAATTTGCCATCCAGAAGCGGGGCAGCCTACTTTTGTTTGCCAGGGAAACGTGCCGAGGTATTTGTCTGGGGGCCTATGGCTGGGAGTGAGCGGCTGGCTCCTGAAAAGCTACGATAGGCAGGATGGTGACCAGACCCATGGTGGCACCAGTGCCAAGTTGGGCTGGTTTGATAGTACCAAGTGGCTCCTGCAATCTGCCATCAAGAAGTTGGCAGGCGAGTTTTGTTTTCCAGGGAAAAGCGCCGTTGTTTTTGTTTAGAGGCCTGTGGCTGGGAGTTGCCGCCTGTCCTCGTAGAATCTACGTTACCCAGCATGGTTCCCAGAGCCAAGGTGGCACCAGGGCCAAGTCGGGCTGGTTTGTAAGTACCAAGTGCATCCTGCAATCTGCCATCCAGAAGCGGGGCAGCTTACTTTTGTTTGCCAGGGAAACGGGCAGAGGTTTGTGTCCGGGGGCCTACGGCAGGGAGTGACCGGCTGGCTCCTGAAAAGCTACGATAGGCAGGATCTTTACCAGTCCCATGGTGGCACCAGTGCCAAGTTGGGCTGATTTGATAGTACCAAGTGGCTCCTGCAATCTGCCATCCAGAATCGGGGTAACTTACTTTTGTTTTCCAGGCAAACGGGCCGAGGTTTGTGTCTGGGGGTCTATGGCTGGGAGTGACCGGCTGGCTCCTGAAAAGCTACGATAGGCAGGATGGTTCCCAGACCAGAGGTGGCACCAGTGCCAAGTTGGGCTGGTTTGATAGTACCAAGTGGCTCCTGCAATCTGCCATCCAGAAGCGGGGCAGCTTACTTTTGTTTGCCAGGGAAACGGGCCGAGGTTTGTGTCTGGGGGCCTATGGCTGGGAGTGACCGGCTGGCTCCTGAAAAGCTACGATAGGCAGGATGGTGACCAGACCCATGGTGGCACCAGTGCCAAATTGGGCTGGTTTGATAGTAACAAGTGGCTCCTGCAATCTGCCATCAAAAAGTTGGCAGGCGAGTTTTGTTTTCCAGGGAAAAGCGCCGTTGTTTGTGTTTGGGGGCCTGTGGCTGGGAGTGGCCGGCTGGCTGCTTAGAATCCACGATACGCAGGATGGTTCCCAGACCAGAGGTGGCACCAGTGCCAAGTCGGGCTGGTTTGATACTACCAAGTGTCTCCTGCAATCTGCCATCCAGAAGCGGGACAGCTTACTTTTGTTTGCCAGGGAAACGGGCAGAGCTTTGTGTCTGGGGGCCTATGGCTGGGAGTGACCGTCTAGGTCCTGAAAAGCTACGATAGGCAGGATGGTGACCAGACCCATGGTGGCACCAGTGCCAAGTTGGGCTGGTTTGATAGTACCAAGTGGCTCCTGCAATCTGCCATCAAAATGTTGGCAGGCGAGTTTTGTTTTCCAGGGAAAAGCGCCGTTGTTTGTGTTTGGGGGCCTGTGGCTGGGAGTGGCCAGCTTGCTAATTGGAATCCACGATACGCCGGATGGTTCCCAGACCTGAGGTGGCACCAGTGACAAGTCGGGCCAGTTTGATGGTGCAAAGTGGCTCCTGCAATCTGCCATCCAGAAGCGGGGCAGCTTACTTTTGTTTTCCAGGGAAAAGGGCCGAGGTTTTCCTCTGGGGGCCTATGGCTGGGAGTGACCGGCTGGCGCCAGAACAGCTACGATAGGCAGGATGGTTCCAAGACCCATGGTGGCACCAGTGCCATGTTGGGCTGATTTGATAGTACCAAGTGGCTCCTGCAATCTGCCATCAAAATGTTGGCAGGCGAGTTTTGTTTTCCAGGGAAAAGCGTTGTTGTTTGTATATGGGGGCCTGTGGCTGGGAGTGGCCGGCTGGCTGCTTAGAATCCACGATACGCAGGATGGTTCCCAGACCAGAGGTGGCACCACTGCCAAGTCGGGCTGGTTTGATAGTACCAAGTGGTTCCTGCAATCTGCCATGCAGAAGCGGGGCAGCTTACTTTTGTTTGCCAGGGAAACGGGCCGAGCTTTGTGTCTGGGGGCCTATGGCTGGGAGTGACCTGCTAGGTCCTGAAAAGCTACGATAGGCAGGATGGTGACCATATCCATGGTGGCACCAGTGCCAAGTTGGACTGGTTTGATAGTACCAAGTGGCTCCTGCAATCCGCCATCAAAAAGTTGGCAGGCGAGTTTTGTTTTCCAGGGAAAAGCGCCGTTGTTTGTGTTTGGGTGCCTGTGGGTGGAAGTGGCCGGATGGCTCCTTAGAATCCACGATACGCAGGATGGTTCCCAGACCTGAGGTGGCACCAGTGCCAAGTTGGGCTGGTTTGATAGTACCAAGTGGTTCCTGCAATCTGCCATCCAGAAGCGGGGCAGCTTACTCGTTTGCCAGGGAAACGGGCCGAGCTTTGTGTCTGGGGGCCTATGGCTGCGAGTGACCGGCTGGCTCCTGAAAAGCTACGATAGGCAGGAAGGTGACCAGACCCATGGTGTCAGCAGTGCCAAGTTGGGCTGGTTTGATAGTACCAAGTGGCTCCTGCAATCTGCCATCAAAAAGTTGGCAGGCGAGTTTTGTTTTCCAGGGAAAAGCACCGTTGTGTGTGTTTGGGGGCCTGTGGCTGGGAGTGGCCGTCTTGCTAATTGGAATCCACGATACGCAGGAGGGTTCCCAGACCTGAGGTGGCACCAGTGACAAGTCGGGCCAGTTTGATGGTGCAAAGTGGCTCCTGCAATCTGCCATCCAGAAGCAGGGCAGCTTACTTTTGTTTGCCAGAGAAATAGGCCTAGGTTTTTGTTTGGGGGCCTGTGGCTAGGAGTGGCCGGCTGGCTCCTAAGAATCCACGATACGCAGGATGTTTCCCAGACCCAAGGTGGCACCAGTGCCAAGTTGGGCTGGTTTGATAGTACCAAGTGGCTCCTGCAAACTCCATCAAAAAGTTGGCAGGCGTGTTTTGTTTTCCAGGGAACAGCGCCGTTGATTTTGTTTGGGGGCCTGTGGCTGGGAGTGGCCGGCTGGCTCCTTAGAATCCACGATACGCAGGATGGTTCCCAGACCCAAGGTGGCACCAGTGCCAAGTCGGGCTGGTTTGATTACACCAAGTGGCTCCTGCAATCTGCCATCCAGAAGTGAGGCAGCTAAGTTTTGTTTGCGAGAAAAA
This sequence comes from Melospiza melodia melodia, assembly GCF_035770615.1. Taxonomy (NCBI): domain Eukaryota; kingdom Metazoa; phylum Chordata; class Aves; order Passeriformes; family Passerellidae; genus Melospiza; species Melospiza melodia. The sequence goes on from NC_086194.1 coordinate 55,823,213, forward strand.
AGGGCCGTGGTTTTTGTTGGGGGCCTGTGGCTGGGAGTAGCCGGCTGGCTCCTTAAAATCCACGATAGGCAGGATGGTTCCCAGACCCAAGGTGGCACCAGTGCCAAGTCGGGCTGGTTTGATAGTACCAAGTGGCTCCTGCAATCTGCCATCCAGAAGCGGGGCAGCTGAGTTTTGTTTGCCAGAGAAAAAGGCTGTGGTTTGTGTTTGGGGGCCTGTGGCTGGCAGTGGCCGGCTGGCTCCTGAAAATCCACGATACGCAGCATGGTTCCCAGACCCAAGGTGGCACCAGTGCCAAGTGGGGCTCGTTTGACAGTGTCAAGTGCCTCCTGCAATCTCCCATCCAGAAGCGGGGCAGCTGAGTTTTTTTTGCCAGGGAAACGGACCTTTGTTTTTGATTGGGCTCTGTGGCCGAGAGTGGTCGGCTGTCTCCTGACAATCCACAATACGCAGGATGGTTCCCAGACCCGAGGTGGCACCAGTGCCAAGTCGGGCTGGTTTGATAGTACCAAGTGTCTCCTGCAATCTGCCATCCAGAAGCGGGGCAGCTGAGTTTTGTTTGCCAGAGAAAAGGGCCGTGGGTTGTGTTTGGGGGCATATGGCTGGGAGTGGCCACCTGGCTCCTTAAAATGCACGATACGCCGCATGGTAACCAGGCGCAAGGTGGCACCAGTGCCAAGTCAGGCTGTTTTTGTAGTACCCAGTGGCTCCTGCAATTTGCCATCCAGAAGCGGGGCAGTTGAATTTTGTTTGCTAGAGAAAAGGGCTGTGGTTTGTGTTTGGGGGCCTATGGCTGAGAGTGGCCGGCTGGCCCCTGAAAATCAACGATAGGCAGGATGGTTCCCAGATCCAAGGTGGCACCAGTGCCAAGTAAGGCTGGTTGTATGGTTCAAAGTAACTCCTGCAATCTGCCATCCAGAAGCGGGACAGCTGAGTTTTTTTTGCCAGAGAAAAGGTCCATGGTTTCTTTTTGGGGCATACGGCTGGGAATTGCCGGCTGGCTCCTTAAAATGCTCGATACGCAGGATGGTTCCCAGAGCCAAGGTGGCACCACTGCCAAGTCGGGCTCTTTTTGTAGTACCAAGTGCGTCCTGCAATTTGCCATCCAGAAGAGGGGCAGTTGAGTTTTGTTTGCCAGAGAAAAGGGCCGTTGTTTGTGTTTGGGGGCCTGTGGCTGGGAGTGTTCGGCTGGTTCCTGAATATGTACGATACGCAGGATTGTTCCCAGATCCAAGGTGGCAGCAGTGCCATGTTGTGCTGGTGTGATAGTCCCAAGTGGCTCCGGCAATCTGCCATCAAAATTTGGCAGGCGAGTTTTGTTTTCCAGGGAAAAGCGCCGCTGTTTGTGTTTGAGGGCCTGTGGCTGGGCGTGTCCGGCTGGCTCCTTAGAATCCACGATACGCAGGATGGTTCCCAGACCTGAGGTGGCACCAGTGCCAAGTCGGGCTAGTTTGATGGTGCAAAGTGGCTCCTGCAATCTGCCATCCAGAAGCGGGGCAGCTTACTTTTTTTTGCCAGGGAAACGGGCCGAGGTTTGTGTCTGGGGTCTATGGCTGGGAGTGACCGGCTGGCTCCTGAAAAGCTACGATAGGCAGGATGGTGACCAGACCCATGGTGGCACCAGTGCCAAGTTGGGCTGGTTTGATAGTACCAAGTGGCTCCGGCAATCTGCCATCAAAAAGTTGGCAGGCGAGTTTTGTTTTCCAGGGAAAAGCGCCGATGTTTGTGTTTGGGGGCCTGTGGCTGGGAGTGGCCGGCTGGCTCCTTAGAATCCACGATACGCAGGATGGTTCCCAGACCTGAGGTAGCACCAGTGCCAAGTCAGGCTGGTTTGATAGTACCAAGTGCGTCCTGCAATCTGCCATCCAGAAGCGGGGCAGCTTACTTTTGTTTGCCAGGGAAACGGGCCGAGGTTTTTCTCTGGGGGCCTATGGCAGGGAGTGACCGGCTGGCTCCTGAAAAGCTACGATAGGCAGGATGGTGACCAGACCCATGGTGGCACCAGTGCCAAGTTGGGCTGGTTTGATAGTACCAAGTGGCTCCTGCAATCTGCCATCAAAAGTTGGCAGGCGAGTTTTGTTTTCCAGGGAAAAGCGCCGTGGTTTGTGTTTGGGGGCCTGTGGCTGGGAGTGGCCGGCTGGCTCCTTAGAATCCACAATAAGCAGGATGGTTCCCTGACCTGAGGTGGCACCAGTGATAAGTTGGGCTGGTTTGATAGTACCAAGTGCGTCCTGCAATCTGCCATCCAGAAGCGGGGTAGCTTACTTTTGTTTGCCAGGGAAACGGGCCGAGCTTTGTGTCTGGGGGCCTATGGCTGGGAGTGACCGGCTGGCTCCTGAAAAGCTACGATAGGCAGGAAGGTGACCAGACCCATGGTGTCAGCAGTGCCAAGTTGGGCTGGTTTGATAGTACCAAGTGGCTCCTGCAATCTGCCATCAAAAAGTTGGCAGGCGAGTTTTGTTTTCCAGGGAAAAGCACCGTTGTTTGTGTTTGGGGGCCTGTGGCTGGGAGTGGCCGTCTTGCTAATTGGAATCCACGATACGCAGGAGGGTTCCCAGACCTGAGGTGGCACCAGTGACAAGTCGGGCCAGTTTGATGGTGCAAAGTGGCTCCTGCAATCTGCCATCCAGAAGCAGGGCAGCTTACTTTTGTTTGCCAGAGAAATAGGCCTAGGTTTTTTTTGGGGGCCTGTGGCTAGGAGTGGCCGGCTGGCTCCTAAGAATCCACGATACGCAGGATGTTTCCCAGACCCAAGGTGGCACCAGTGCCAAGTCGGGCTGGTTTGATAGTACCAAGTGGCTCCTGCAAACTCCATCAAAAAGTTGGCAGGCGTGTTTTGTTTTCCAGGGAACAGCGCCGTTGATTTTGTTTGGGGGCCTGTGGCTGGGAGTGGCCGGCTGGCTCCTTAGAATCCACGATACGCAGGATGGTTCCCAGACCTGAGGTGGCACCAGTGCCAAGTCGGGCTGGTTTGATTACACCAAGTGGCTCCTGCAATCTGCCATCCAGAAGTGAGGCAGCTAAGTTTTGTTTGCGAGAAAAAAGGGCCGTGGTTTTTGTTGGGGGCCTGTGGCTGGGAGTAGCCGGCTGGCTCCTTAAAATCCACGATAGGCAGGATGGTTCCCAGACCCAAGGTGGCACCAGTGCCAAGTCGGGCTGGTTTGATAGTACCAAGTGGCTCCTGCAATCTGCCATCCAGAAGCGGGGCAGCTGAGTTTTGTTTGCCAGAGAAAAAGGCTGTGGTTTGTGTTTGGGGGCCTGTGGCTGGCAGTGGCCGGCTGGCTCCTGAAAATCCACGATACGCAGCATGGTTCCCAGACCCAAGGTGGCACCAGTGCCAAGTGGGGCTCGTTTGACAGTGTCAAGTGCCTCCTGCAATCTCCCATCCAGAAGCGGGGCAGCTGAGTTTTTTTTGCCAGGGAAACGGACCTTTGTTTTTGATTGGGCTCTGTGGCCGAGAGTGGTCGGCTGTCTCCTGACAATCCACAATACGCAGGATGGTTCCCAGACCCGAGGTGGCACCAGTGCCAAGTCGGGCTGGTTTGATAGTACCAAGTGTCTCCTGCAATCTGCCATCCAGAAGCGGGGCAGCTGAGTTTTGTTTGCCAGAGAAAAGGGCCGTGGGTTGTGTTTGGGGGCATATGGCTGGGAGTGGCCACCTGGCTCCTTAAAATGCACGATACGCCGCATGGTAACCAGGCGCAAGGTGGCACCAGTGCCAAGTCAGGCTGTTTTTGTAGTACCCAGTGGCTCCTGCAATTTGCCATCCAGAAGCGGGGCAGTTGAATTTTGTTTGCTAGAGAAAAGGGCTGTGGTTTGTGTTTGGGGGCCTATGGCTGAGAGTGGCCGGCTGGCCCCTGAAAATCAACGATAGGCAGGATGGTTCCCAGATCCAAGGTGGCACCAGTGCCAAGTAAGGCTGGTTGTATGGTTCAAAGTAACTCCTGCAATCTGCCATCCAGAAGCGGGACAGCTGAGTTTTTTTTGCCAGAGAAAAGGTCCATGGTTTCTTTTTGGGGCATACGGCTGGGAATTGCCGGCTGGCTCCTTAAAATGCTCGATACGCAGGATGGTTCCCAGAGCCAAGGTGGCACCACTGCCAAGTCGGGCTCTTTTTGTAGTACCAAGTGCGTCCTGCAATTTGCCATCCAGAAGAGGGGCAGTTGAGTTTTGTTTGCCAGAGAAAAGGGCCGTTGTTTGTGTTTGGGGGCCTGTGGCTGGGAGTGTTCGGCTGGTTCCTGAATATGTACGATACGCAGGATTGTTCCCAGATCCAAGGTGGCAGCAGTGCCATGTTGTGCTGGTGTGATAGTCCCAAGTGGCTCCTGCAATCTGCCATCCAGAAGTGGGGCAGCTGATTTTTGTTTGCCAGAGAAAAGGTCCGTGGTTTGTTTTTGGGGGCATATGGCTGAGAGTGGCCGGCTGGCCCCTGAAAATCCACGATACACAGGATGGTTCCCAGATCCAAGGTGGCACCTGTGCCAAGTCGGGCTGATTTGATAGTACTAAGTAGCTCCTGCAATCTGCCATGCAGAAGCGGGGCAGCTTACTTTTGTTTGCCAGGGAAACGGGCCGAGGTTTGTGTTTGGGGGCCTATGGCTGAGAGTGACCGGCTGGCTCCTGAAAAGCTACAATAGGCAGGATGGTGACCAGACCCATGGTGGCACCAGTGCCAAGTTGGGCTGGTTTGATAGTACCAAGTGGTTCCTGCAATCTGCCATCCAGAAGAGGGGCAGTTGAGTTTTGTTTGCCAGAGAAAAGGGCCTTGGTTTGTGTTTGGGGGCATATGGCTGGGTGTGGCCAGCTGGCTCCTTAAAATGCACGATATGCAACATGGCTCCCAGACCCAAGGTGGCACAAGTGCCAAGTTGGGCTGGTTTGATAGTACCAAGTGGCTCCTGCAATCTTCCATGATCACGTGGAGAAATACTTTCTGGTTTCAGCCTCATGCTCTTTCTTCTCTCCCTCAACTTCTCTATCACCTCTCATCTGGTTCACATGCGCTGTCTTCAAGGTCCACAGGCTACTTTTCACAGAATCTTCTGGCCTGATGAAGTAAGGATGATGAATAGAACAGAGCTGGGATCTATTTTCCAGTTTGGATAAAATGCATTCTGCACACAAATCCAAGGAGAACGGGCTGCCCCGATGCCCAGAAAATCTTTCACTCCTGCTAGTGTTCTACGTCAACCGCAACTTAGTCTGAAAGAAAAGCTTTTTCTCTGAGAGCATCTGAGAGGTTTGCATGAAGCACTGATATCTGACATATGCAATTTTGAATAGGAGAGGAAAAAGAAAATGGCAAGGAGTTTTTAATTTTAGTGGTTTCAATTTTAATTTCCGTGCACTTTTTCAAAACTTGTCAGCTCAAATGCCCATCAACATCTTTTAGTCATCTGTAAGTCAGTATTCATATAAAATGTGCTTCAAATCCAAAGAATTTCAAATTTGCACTCCAAGCTTCTATGCCTAGATTTATGATTTCCTACACATATTAGATGAAAGGAAGGCCTTTTTTACTGTGGGAGTGCTGGAACACTGGAACAGGTTGCCCAGAGAAGTTGTGGGTGTCCCATCCCTGAAAGTATTCAAGGTCACCCTGGACGGGGCTTGGAGCAGCAACAAAGGAGAAGCTTGATGGTAGAGAAACAAAGTTGGACTATAGAAGAAACTCGGATTGAAGTATAGGATCAAGTTTTCTCTCAGCTCTTGGGGTAAATTCAAAGTTGTACAAAATGACATTTATCTGTGCTATTCACTACTGTAACAGAAAGTTTCATGAAAACTGTACAGAAGATAGTAAATTTTAAAAGAGATAAGAATTACAGCATAAAATCCATGGGATAGGTTACAACATGAGACACTCTCTAAGAGAAAATCTCTGTGTTTCAGCACTTCATCGGGGTAAGATTTCATGAAGTGCCAAAGAAGGCGGCAAAATATCATTCGGGACATTATTTACTGGAATTCAGCCTGGCCATTAGTAGGAACTGCCTTTGAACATATCATGTAGATATACCACACACACTTTCCCTTCACTGAAAAATTACTGTTTACAACAAATAAGCAATTGACAATCAAAATTGATTGAAAGCATCTTAAACATGTCAAGTATTTCATTGTAGATGATCTGTGATCCAAATGCTTCTTCCACCTTCGAGAGGGACAGAAGAATTCTTCCATATCATGATGGTTTAAAATTGTATCAACCAATGTTTTCTGCTGAAAAGATATCATCTATTTTTTTCTATTTTTGGAAGAAAATATTCCTAGACATACAACAGGTGAGAACTAAGTAATTTTAAAGAAACAAATGAAATGAAAATATTCTGTAAATAGAATGAAATGAAAAGCTGTGTTTTAAATAGGAGCTAAATATTAAACAGAATTTTTGTACCAGGCATTTGAATTACTGCACCAGCTCTTTTGCCCATCAAGAGAGGCATTTAGCATTTCAGTCTTTTCCAAGGTGTTCATGATCTGCTATGCTGATCTCTGTGTGTGCCTAGGTGTGTGTGGAGGGGGGGGCATATGAAGGGGAGTGTGTATGTTTGCTTTACAATTGTTGTGGCAGATTCATGCCTCAGCTCCACATTTTGTTTTAAAAAGGTCACACCGAGTGGATATGAAGTTTACTATCAACAAGAGATCGATTCCCAAATCATCCATTTGACTCTCCCTTATAAATCATGTGCTTTGTTGCATATTTTATCAAATATACTTTCAAGCCAGATGGAGGAAGGAGGATGTGGGAATCCCTCCACCATCTTGCAACTTTTATGTAAGTAGGTTTTCAAGAAAATCATCATTTCTCTTTTAAATATGTCTGGAACAGGCATGATGGTAGTGTCAACCTGTTGGAGTTTTTGTTGCTGGAAGAAGTTGTACAAAAGGATTGGTTTTTACATTGACCAGTTACTGAATCAAGCGCAGGAATACATTGGAAATTTAGCTGGGGGTTCCTTTTCCCAGCAGACTACTTCTAGAACGAGCTTGTACACTGAAGCTGACTCTTTTGCTCTCTTTTTGTTTCTTTCCTATTTTCTTGGCTTCTTTGCCACTATCTAGACAATTTTGGAACTTTGTTCCCAACTAAAATGGTTTCAATAGTCTGATTGTGATCATACATTTTTACAAGGAATTTTTAAAATCTTTCCTCGAGTCCAGAAAGTCAAGGACTTAGATCTTTTTCTTCCCTTATCAATATTGCCATGAAATTGATAAATAAAGACCAACTCTTTATTTTTGTTTTTAACCCACGTAGATAATTCCCATCCATTAATCCATTTTGTGGACCAATAGCTGCCATTCTGATGGAAGCTGTCACTTCTTAACAATAGGCATTCTGTGACTATGTTGACAGCACTTTGGGTGAAGATCCTAACTGGTCTTAGATATACATAGGGAGAAATTTGCTCAGCCAGTGTCAGTCTTAAGCATGCGTATCAGAAGATCTTTCTAGAGCTGGGAATTTTCCCATGAAAGGGATTCAGTTAGGGAAGAGACACTTGTGCCAGAGTTTTACATTCTTCTTGAACACTGCTTAAGGAACTTAGATGCCATGTCCATTTGGATCTCTGTCTGCACAGAACTTTGTCATGCCAGTGCTTTGAAATGCATCTTGAAGAGAATTCACTAGCACAGAATGAAAGAGAGTGGAAGGGGTTGGTGGGGCTAACCAGGCCCAACCCCCCTGCCTAAACCAGGATACCTAGAGCCTCTTGCCCAGGATTCTATCTGGGTGTACTTTTAATGTCTTCAAAGATCCAGGCTCCACAATCTTTCTGGGCAGTCTGTGCCGTGGTTCAGTCACCCTGACAGTAAAGAAACATTTACTGATGTTCAAAGGCAATCTCCTGTATTTCAGTGTGTGCCCACTGCCTCTTGTCTTTTCCCTCAGCATCACTGAAAAGACACTGATTCCCTCCCCTTTGCACTATTGCTTCCATATGTATGTGTGATGCCATGTAGAGGTATGTCAAAAACCTCCCTGAAGCCCAGGCAGATAATATTCCCTTCATCTACCAGTCAAGTTGATTCATCAGAGGAGTTTAAAGTGATGTTCAGCATGAAATTCCCCTGAAAAATCATGCTAACTACATTATTTGGTCATCTGTCATGTGCCTGGCAAGGATTTCCAGGAAGAGCTGCTTCATCAACTTCCTGGGGATAAAAAAGAGGCTGGCTGGTTTGTACTATGGCGAGTCCTCTTAATTGCCTTTTTTGAAGATGGGTGTCATTTGCTAACATCCACTCTTTAGCCTCTCTTGTCGTCTACATCTTAGCAAAACGCTTTTCCACTATGTCTGGCTAGGAAAAACTGTGCCAGCACAGAAAACATCTCCCATCGTGTTCTAGAAGTTGCACGGATGTCTGCCAAGTGTTTGGCAGGAAGAAAAGAAAAGTTGTCCAAAACAGCTTCCAATCGAATGTTCCTGTGATTGGAAAAGTCAGGAGAGTGCAAAGGTACTGTTTTCTATCAGTTGGCAAGGTGCGCACACAATCCCAGTGTTGTACAGCTTGCTTCTTCACCTTCCCGAAGCTGCCGCTCTCGCCGGCTGCCGGAGCCCAAGAAGCGGCTTCTTCGCGCAAAGACGATTGTGCCGCTCACAGTGCTCTCCTTAGCGCGGCTTCTGCCGAAAGACGCCCGGCAGCGGCTCTTACCTCCGGAGAGCATCCTACCTTCGTCTTTAGCTCCTCTTCTCATCTACACCTCGGCAAAAAGCTTTTCCACTATGTCTGGCTAGGAAAAACTGTGCCAGCACAGAAAACATCTCCCATCGTGTTCTAGAAGTTGCACGGATGTCTGCCTAGTGTTTGGCAGGAAGAAAAGAAAAGTTGTCCAAAACAGCTTCCAATCGAATGTTCCTGTGATTGGAAAAGTCAGGAGAGTGCAAAGGTACTGTTTTCTATCAGTTGGCAAGGTGCGCACACAATCCCAGTGTTGTACAGCTTGCTTCTTCACCTTCCCGAAGCTGCCGCTCTCGCCGGCTGCCGGAGCCCAAGAAGCGGCTTCTTCGCGCAAAGACGATTGTGCCGCTCACAGGGCTCTCCTTAGCGCGGCTTCTGCCGAAAGACGCCCGGCAGCGGCTCTTACCTCCGGAGAGCATCCTACCTTCGTCTTTCTCGTCTTTTGTAGTCTACATCTTAGCAAAACGCTTTTCCACTATGTCTGGCTAGGAAAAACTGTGCCAGCACAGAAAACATCTCCCATCGTGTTCTAGAAGTTGCACGGATGTCTGCCAAGTGTTTGGCAGGAAGAAAAGAAAAGTTGTCCAAAACAGCTTCCAATCGAATGTTCCTGTGATTGGAAAAGTCAGGAGAGTGCAAAGGTACTGTTTTCTATCAGTTGGCAAGGTGCGCACACAATCCCAGTGTTGTACAGCTTGCTTCTTCACCTTCCCGAAGCTGCCGCTCTCGCCGGCTGCCGGAGCCCAAGAAGCGGCTTCTTCGCGCAAAGACGATTGTGCCGCTCACAGTGCTCTCCTTAGCGCGGCTTCTGCCGAAAGACGCCCGGCAGCGGCTCTTACCTCCGGAGAGCATCCTACCTTCGTCTTTCGCGTCTTTTGTAGTCTACATCTTAGCAAAACGCTTTTCCACTATGTCTGGCTAGGAAAAACTGTGCCAGCACAGAAAACATCTCCCATCGTGTTCTAGAAGTTGCACGGATGTCTGCCAAGTGTTTGGCAGGAAGAAAAGAAAAGTTGTCCAAAACAGCTTCCAATCGAATGTTCCTGTGATTGGAAAAGTCAGGAGAGTGCAAAGGTACTGTTTTCTATCAGTTGGCAAGGTGCGCACACAATCCCAGTGTTGTACAGCTTGCTTCTTCACCTTCCCGAAGCTGCCGCTCTCGCCGGCTGCCGGAGCCCAAGAAGCGGCTTCTTCGCGCAAAGACGATTGTGCCGCTCACAGGGCTCTCCTTAGCGCGGCTTCTGCCGAAAGACGCCCGGCAGCGGCTCTCACCTCCGGAGAGCATCCTACCTTCGTCTTTCGCGTCTTTTGTAGTCTACATCTTAGCAAAACGCTTTTCCACTATGTCTGGCTAGGAAAAACTGTGCCAGCACAGAAAACATCTCCCATCGTGTTCTAGAAGTTGCACGGATGTCTGCCAAGTGTTTGGCAGGAAGAAAAGAAAAGTTGTCCAAAACAGCTTCCAATCGAATGTTCCTGTGATTGGAAAAGTCAGGAGAGTGCAAAGGTACTGTTTTCTATCAGTTGGCAAGGTGCGCACACAATCCCAGTGTTGTACAGCTTGCTTCTTCACCTTCCCGAAGCTGCCGCTCTCGCCGGCTGCCGGAGCCCAAGAAGCGGCTTCTTCGCGCAAAGACGATTGTGCCGCTCACAGTGCTCTCCTTAGCGCGGCTTCTGCCGAAAGACGCCCGGCAGCGGCTCTTACCTCCGGAGAGCATCCTACCTTCGTCTTTCGCGTCTTTTGTAGTCTACATCTTAGCAAAACGCTTTTCCACTATGTCTGGCTAGGAAAAACTGTGCCAGCACAGAAAACATCTCCCATCGTGTTCTAGAAGTTGCACGGATGTCTGCCAAGTGTTTGGCAGGAAGAAAAGAAAAGTTGTCCAAAACAGCTTCCAATCGAATGTTCCTGTGATTGGAAAAGTCAGGAGAGTGCAAAGGTACTGTTTTCTATCAGTTGGCAAGGTGCGCACACAATCCCAGTGTTGTACAGCTTGCTTCTTCACCTTCCCGAAGCTGCCGCTCTCGCCGGCTGCCGGAGCCCAAGAAGCGGCTTCTTCGCGCAAAGACGATTGTGCCGCTCACAGTGCTCTCCTTAGCGCGGCTTCTGCCGAAAGACGCCCGGCAGCGGCTCTTACCTCCGGAGAGCATCCTACCTTCGTCTTTCGCGTCTTTTGTAGTCTACATCTTAGCAAAACGCTTTTCCACTATGTCTGGCTAGGAAAAACTGTGCCAGCACAGAAAACATCTCCCATCGTGTTCTAGAAGTTGCACGGATGTCTGCCAAGTGTTTGGCAGGAAGAAAAGAAAAGTTGTCCAAAACAGCTTCCAATCGAATGTTCCTGTGATTGGAAAAGTCAGGAGAGTGCAAAGGTACTGTTTTCTATCAGTTGGCAAGGTGCGCACACAATCCCAGTGTTGTACAGCTTGCTTCTTCACCTTCCCGAAGCTGCCACTCTCAGGAGGTAAGAGCCGCTGCCGGGCGTCTTTCGGCAGAAGCCGCGCTAAGGAGAGCCCTGTGAGCGGCACAATCGTCTTTGCGCGAAGAAGCCGCTTCTTGGGCTCCGGCAGCCGGCGAGAGCGGCAGCTTCGGGAAGGTGAAGAAGCAAGCTGTACAACACTGGGATTGTGTGCGCACCTTGCCAACTGATAGAAAACAGTACCTTTGCACTCTCCTGACTTTTCCAATCACAGGAACATTCGATTGGAAGCTGTTTTGGACAACTTTTCTTTTCTTCCTGCCAAACACTTGGCAGACATCCGTGCAACTTCTAGAACACGATGGGAGATGTTTTCTGTGCTGGCACAGTTTTTCCTAGCCAGACATAGTGGAAAAGCGTTTTGCTAAGATGTAGACTACAAAAGACGCGAAAGACGAAGGTAGGATGCTCTCCGGAGGTAAGAGCCGCTGCCGGGCGTCTTTCGGCAGAAGCCGCGCTAAGGAGAGCACTGTGAGCGGCACAATCGTCTTTGCGCGAAGAAGCCGCTTCTTGGGCTCCGGCAGCCGGCGAGAGCGGCAGCTTCGGGAAGGTGAAGAAGCAAGCTGTACAACACTGGGATTGTGTGCGCACCTTGCCAACTGATAGAAAACAGTACCTTTGCACTCTCCTGACTTTTCCAATCACAGGAACATTCGATTGGAAGCTGTTTTGGACAACTTTTCTTTTCTTCCTGCCAAACACTTGGCAGACATCCGTGCAACTTCTAGAACACGATGGGAGATGTTTTCTGTGCTGGCACAGTTTTTCCTAGCCAGACATAGTGGAGAAGCTTTTTGCCGAGGTGTAGATGAGAAGAGGAGCTAAAGACGAAGGTAGGATGCTCTCCGGAGGTAAGAGCCGCTGCCGGGCGTCTTTCGGCAGAAGCCGCGCTAAGGAGAGCACTGTGAGCGGCACAATCGTCTTTGCGCGAAGAAGCCGCTTCTTGGGCTCCGGCAGCCGGCGAGAGCGGCAGCTTCGGGAAGGTGAAGAAGCAAGCTGTACAACACTGGGATTGTGTGCGCACCTTGCCAACTGATAGAAAACAGTACCTTTGCACTCTCCTGACTTTTCCAATCACAGGAACATTCGATTGGAAGCTGTTTTGGACAACTTTTCTTTTCTTCCTGCCAAACACTTGGCAGACATCCGTGCAACTTCTAGAACACGATGGGAGATGTTTTCTGTGCTGGCACAGTTTTTCCTAGCCAGACATAGTGGAAAAGCGTTTTGCTAAGATGTAGACTACAAAAGACGCGAAAGACGAAGGTAGGATGCTCTCCGGAGGTAAGAGCCGCTGCCGGGCGTCTTTCGGCAGAAGCCGCGCTAAGGAGAGCACTGTGAGCGGCACAATCGTCTTTGCGCGAAGAAGCCGCTTCTTGGGCTCCGGCAGCCGGCGAGAGCGGCAGCTTCGGGAAGGTGAAGAAGCAAGCTGTACAACACTGGGATTGTGTGCGCACCTTGCCAACTGATAGAAAACAGTACCTTTGCACTCTCCTGACTTTTCCAATCACAGGAACATTCGATTGGAAGCTGTTTTGGACAACTTTTCTTTTCTTCCTGCCAAACACTTGGCAGACATCCGTGCAACTTCTAGAACACGATGGGAGATGTTTTCTGTGCTGGCACAGTTTTTCCTAGCCAGACATAGTGGAAAAGCGTTTTGCTAAGATGTAGACTACAAAAGACGCGAAAGACGAAGGTAGGATGCTCTCCGGAGGTAAGAGCCGCTGCCGGGCGTCTTTCGGCAGAAGCCGCGCTAAGGAGAGCACTGTGAGCGGCACAATCGTCTTTGCGCGAAGAAGCCGCTTCTTGGGCTCCGGCAGCCGGCGAGAGCGGCAGCTTCGGGAAGGTGAAGAAGCAAGCTGTACAACACTGGGATTGTGTGCGCACCTTGCCAACTGATAGAAAACAGTACCTTTGCACTCTCCTGACTTTTCCAATCACAGGAACATTCGATTGGAAGCTGTTTTGGACAACTTTTCTTTTCTTCCTGCCAAACACTTGGCAGACATCCGTGCAACTTCTAGAACACGATGGGAGATGTTTTCTGTGCTGGCACAGTTTTTCCTAGCCAGACATAGTGGAAAAGCGTTTTGCTAAGATGTAGACTACAAAAGACGCGAAAGACGAAGGTAGGATGCTCTCCGGAGGTAAGAGCCGCTGCCGGGCGTCTTTCGGCAGAAGCCGCGCTAAGGAGAGCCCTGTGAGCGGCACAATCGTCTTTGCGCGAAGAAGCCGCTTCTTGGGCTCCGGCAGCCGGCGAGAGCGGCAGCTTCGGGAAGGTGAAGAAGCAAGCTGTACAACACTGGGATTGTGTGCGCACCTTGCCAACTGATAGAAAACAGTACCTTTGCACTCTCCTGACTTTTCCAATCACAGGAACATTCGATTGGAAGCTGTTTTGGACAACTTTTCTTTTCTTCCTGCCAAACACTTGGCAGACATCCGTGCAACTTCTAGAACACGATGGGAGATGTTTTCTGTGCTGGCACAGTTTTTCCTAGCCAGACATAGTGGAAAAGCGTTTTGCTAAGATGTAGACTACAAAAGACGCGAAAGACGAAGGTAGGATGCTCTCCGGAGGTAAGAGCCGCTGCCGGGCGTCTTTCGGCAGAAGCCGCGCTAAGGAGAGCACTGTGAGCGGCACAATCGTCTTTGCGCGAAGAAGCCGCTTCTTGGGCTCCGGCAGCCGGCGAGAGCGGCAGCTTCGGGAAGGTGAAGAAGCAAGCTGTACAACACTGGGATTGTGTGCGCACCTTGCCAACTGATAGAAAACAGTACCTTTGCACTCTCCTGACTTTTCCAATCACAGGAACATTCGATTGGAAGCTGTTTTGGACAACTTTTCTTTTCTTCCTGCCAAACACTTGGCAGACATCCGTGCAACTTCTAGAACACGATGGGAGATGTTTTCTGTGCTGGCACAGTTTTTCCTAGCCAGACATAGTGGAAAAGCGTTTTGCTAAGATGTAGACTACAAAAGACGAGAAAGACGAAGGTAGGATGCTCTCCGGAGGTAAGAGCCGCTGCCGGGCGTCTTTCGGCAGAAGCCGCGCTAAGGAGAGCCCTGTGAGCGGCACAATCGTCTTTGCGCGAAGAAGCCGCTTCTTGGGCTCCGGCAGCCGGCGAGAGCGGCAGCTTCGGGAAGGTGAAGAAGCAAGCTGTACAACACTGGGATTGTGTGCGCACCTTGCCAACTGATAGAAAACAGTACCTTTGCACTCTCCTGACTTTTCCAATCACAGGAACATTCGATTGGAAGCTGTTTTGGACAACTTTTCTTTTCTTCCTGCCAAACACTTGGCAGACATCCGTGCAACTTCTAGAACACGATGGGAGATGTTTTCTGTGCTGGCACAGTTTTTCCTAGCCAGACATAGTGGAAAAGCGTTTTGCTAAGATGTAGACTACAAAAGACGCGAAAGACGAAGGTAGGATGCTCTCCGGAGGTAAGAGCCGCTGCCGGGCGTCTTTCGGCAGAAGCCGCGCTAAGGAGAGCCCTGTGAGCGGCACAATCGTCTTTGCGCGAAGAAGCCGCTTCTTGGGCTCCGGCAGCCGGCGAGAGCGGCAGCTTCGGGAAGGTGAAGAAGCAAGCTGTACAACACTGGGATTGTGTGCGCACCTTGCCAACTGATAGAAAACAGTACCTTTGCACTCTCCTGACTTTTCCAATCACAGGAACATTCGATTGGAAGCTGTTTTGGACAACTTTTCTTTTCTTCCTGCCAAACACTTGGCAGACATCCGTGCAACTTCTAGAACACGATGGGAGATGTTTTCTGTGCTGGCACAGTTTTTCCTAGCCAGACATAGTGGAAAAGCGTTTTGCTAAGATGTAGACGACAAGAGAGGCTAAAGAGTGGATGTTAGCAAATGACACCCATCTTCAAAAAAGGCAATTAAGAGGACTCGCCATAGTACAAACCAGCCAGCCTCTTTTTTATCCCCAGGAAGTTGATGAAGCAGCTCTTCCTGGAAATCCTTGCCAGGCACATGACAGATGACCAAATAATGTAGTTAGCATGATTTTTCAGGGGAATTTCATGCTGAACATCACTTTAAACTCCTCTGATGAATCAACTTGACTGGTAGATGAAGGGAATATTATCTGCCTGGGCTTCAGGGAGGTTTTTGACATACCTCTACATGGCATCACACATACATATGGAAGCAATAGTGCAAAGGGGAGGGAATCAGTGTCTTTTCAGTGATGCTGAGGGAAAAGACAAGAGGCAGTGGGCACACACTGAAATACAGGAGATTGCCTTTGAACATCAGTAAATGTTTCTTTACTGTCAGGGTGACTGAACCACGGCACAGACTGCCCAGAAAGATTGTGGAGCCTGGATCTTTGAAGACATTAAAAGTACACCCAGATAGAATCCTGGGCAAGAGGCTCTAGGTATCCTGGTTTAGGCAGGGGGGTTGGGCCTGGTTAGCCCCACCAACCCCTTCCACTCTCTTTCATTCTGTGCTAGTGAATTCTCTTCAAGATGCATTTCAAAGCACTGGCATGACAAAGTTCTGTGCAGACAGAGATCCAAATGGACATGGCATCTAAGTTCCTTAAGCAGTGTTCAAGAAGAATGTAAAACTCTGGCACAAGTGTCTCTTCCCTAACTGAATCCCTTTCATGGGAAAATTCCCAGCTCTAGAAAGATCTTCTGATACGCATGCTTAAGACTGACACTGGCTGAGCAAATTTCTCCCTATGTATATCTAAGACCAGTTAGGATCTTCACCCAAAGTGCTGTCAACATAGTCACAGAATGCCTATTGTTAAGAAGTGACAGCTTCCATCAGAATGGCAGCTATTGGTCCACAAAATGGATTAATGGATGGGAATTATCTACGTGGGTTAAAAACAAAAATAAAGAGTTGGTCTTTATTTATCAATTTCATGGCAATATTGATAAGGGAAGAAAAAGATCTAAGTCCTTGACTTTCTGGACTCGAGGAAAGATTTTAAAAATTCCTTGTAAAAATGTATGATCACAATCAGACTATTGAAACCATTTTAGTTGGGAACAAAGTTCCAAAATTGTCTAGATAGTGGCAAAGAAGCCAAGAAAATAGGAAAGAAACAAAAAGAGAGCAAAAGAGTCAGCTTCAGTGTACAAGCTCGTTCTAGAAGTAGTCTGCTGGGAAAAGGAACCCCCAGCTAAATTTCCAATGTATTCCTGCGCTTGATTCAGTAACTGGTCAATGTAAAAACCAATCCTTTTGTACAACTTCTTCCAGCAACAAAAACTCCAACAGGTTGACACTACCATCATGCCTGTTCCAGACATATTTAAAAGAGAAATGATGATTTTCTTGAAAACCTACTTACATAAAAGTTGCAAGATGGTGGAGGGATTCCCACATCCTCCTTCCTCCATCTGGCTTGAAAGTATATTTGATAAAATATGCAACAAAGCACATGATTTATAAGGGAGAGTCAAATGGATGATTTGGGAATCGATCTCTTGTTGATAGTAAACTTCATATCCACTCGGTGTGACCTTTTTAAAACAAAATGTGGAGCTGAGGCATGAATCTGCCACAACAATTGTAAAGCAAACATACACACTCCCCTTCATATGCCCCCCCCTCCACACACACCTAGGCACACACAGAGATCAGCATAGCAGATCATGAACACCTTGGAAAAGACTGAAATGCTAAATGCCTCTCTTGATGGGCAAAAGAGCTGGTGCAGTAATTCAAATGCCTGGTACAAAAATTCTGTTTAATATTTAGCTCCTATTTAAAACACAGCTTTTCATTTCATTCTATTTACAGAATATTTTCATTTCATTTGTTTCTTTAAAATTACTTAGTTCTCACCTGTTGTATGTCTAGGAATATTTTCTTCCAAAAATAGAAAAAAATAGATGATATCTTTTCAGCAGAAAACATTGGTTGATACAATTTTAAACCATCATGATATGGAAGAATTCTTCTGTCCCTCTCGAAGGTGGAAGAAGCATTTGGATCACAGATCATCTACAATGAAATACTTGACATGTTTAAGATGCTTTCAATCAATTTTGATCGTCAATTGCTTATTTGTTGTAAACAGTAATTTTTCAGTGAAGGGAAAGTGTGTGTGGTATATCTACATGATATGTTCAAAGGCAGTTCCTACTAATGGCCAGGCTGAATTCCAGTAAATAATGTCCCGAATGATATTTTGCCGCCTTCTTTGGCACTTCATGAAATCTTACCCCGATGAAGTGCTGAAACACAGAGATTTTCTCTTAGAGAGTGTCTCATGTTGTAACCTATCCCATGGATTTTATGCTGTAATTCTTATCTCTTTTAAAATTTACTATCTTCTGTACAGTTTTCATGAAACTTTCTGTTACAGTAGTGAATAGCACAGATAAATGTCATTTTGTACAACTTTGAATTTACCCCAAGAGCTGAGAGAAAACTTGATCCTATACTTCAATCCGAGTTTCTTCTATAGTCCAACTTTGTTTCTCTACCATCAAGCTTCTCCTTTGTTGCTGCTCCAAGCCCCGTCCAAGGTGACCTTGAATACTTTCAGGGATGGGACACCCACAACTTCTCTGGGCAACCTGTTCCAGTGTTCCAGCACTCCCACAGTAAAAAAGGCCTTCCTTTCATCTAATATGTGTAGGAAATCATAAATCTAGGCATAGAAGCTTGGAGTGCAAATTTGAAATTCTTTGGATTTGAAGCACATTTTATATGAATACTGACTTACAGATGACTAAAAGATGTTGATGGGCATTTGAGCTGACAAGTTTTGAAAAAGTGCACGGAAATTAAAATTGAAACCACTAAAATTAAAAACTCCTTGCCATTTTCTTTTTCCTCTCCTATTCAAAATTGCATATGTCAGATATCAGTGCTTCATGCAAACCTCTCAGATGCTCTCAGAGAAAAAGCTTTTCTTTCAGACTAAGTTGCGGTTGATGTAGAACACTAGCAGGAGTGAAAGATTTTCTGGGCATCGGGGCAGCCCGTTCTCCTTGGATTTGTGTGCAGAATGCATTTTATCCAAACTGGAAAATAGATCCCAGCTCTGTTCTATTCATCATCCTTACTTCATCAGGCCAGAAGATTCTGTGAAAAGTAGCCTGTGGACCTTGAAGACAGCGCATGTGAACCAGATGAGAGGTGATAGAGAAGTTGAGGGAGAGAAGAAAGAGCATGAGGCTGAAACCAGAAAGTATTTCTCCACGTGATCATGGAAGATTGCAGGAGCCACTTGGTACTATCAAACCAGCCCAACTTGGCACTGGTGCCACCTCTGGTCTGGGAACCATCCTGCCTATCGTAGCTTTTCAGGAGCCAGCCGGTCACTCCCAGCCATAGACCCCCAGACACAAACCTCGGCCCGTTTCCCTGGAAAACAAAAGTAAGTTACCTCGATTCTGGATGGCAGATTGCAGGAGACACTTGGTACTATCAAACCAGCCCGACTTGGCACTGGTGCCACCTTGGGTCTGGGAACCATCCTGCGTATTGTGGATTGTCAGGAGACAGCCAACCACTCTCGGCCACAGAGCCCAATCAAAAACAAAGGTCCGTTTCCCTGGCAAAAAAAACTCAGCTGCCCCGCTTCTGGATGGGAGATTGCAGGAGGCACTTGACACTGTCAAACGAGCCCCACTTGGCACTGGTGCCACCTTGGGTCTGGGAACCATGCTGCGTATCGTGGATTTTCAGGAGCCAGCCGGCCACTGCCAGCCATAGGCCCCCAAACACAAACCACAGCCTTTTTCTCTGGCAAACAAAACTCAGCTGCCCCGCTTCTGGATGGCAGATTGCAGGAGCCACTTGGTACTATCAAACCAGCCCGACTTGGCACTGGTGCCACCTTGGGTCTGGGAACCATCCTGCCTATCGTGGATTTTAAGGAGCCAGCCGGCTACTCCCAGCCACAGGCCCCCAACAAAAACCACGGCCCTTTTTTCTCGCAAACAAAACTTAGCTGCCTCACTTCTGGATGGCAGATTGCAGGAGCCACTTGGTGTAATCAAACCAGCCCGACTTGGCACTGGTGCCACCTTGGGTCTGGGAACCATCCTGCGTATCGTGGATTCTAAGGAGCCAGCCGGCCACTCCTAGCCACAGGCCCCCAAACAAAATCAACGGCGCTGTTCCCTGGAAAACAAAACACGCCTGCCAACTTTTTGATGGAGTTTGCAGGAGCCACTTGGTACTATCAAACCAGCCCGACTTGGCACTGGTGCCACCTTGGGTCTGGGAACCATCCTGCGTATCGTGGATTCTAAGGAGCCAGCCGGCCACTCCTAGCCACAGGCCCCCAAACAAAAACCTAGGCCTATTTCTCTGGCAAACAAAAGTAAGCTGCCCTGCTTCTGGATGGCAGATTGCAGGAGACACTTGGTACTATCAAACCAGCCCAACTTGGCACTGGTGCCACCTTGGATCTGGGAACCATGCTCTGTATCGTGGATATTCAGGGGCCAGCCGGCCACTCTCAGCCATATGTCCCCAAACAGAAACCTCGGCCCGTTTCTCTGGCAAACAAAACTCAACTGCCCCTCTTCTGGATGGCAAATTGCAGGATGAACTTGATACTAAAACCGCAGGCCGACTTGGTAGTGGTGACACCTTGGGCCTGGGAACCATCATGCGTATCGAGCATTTTAAGGAGCCAGCCGGCCACTCCCAGCAATATGCCCCCAAAAACAATCCACGGAATTTTCCTCTGGCAAACAAAAATCAGCTGCCTCGCTTCTGGATGGCAGATTGCAGGAGCCACTTTGCACCATCAAACCAGCCCGACTTGGCACTGGTGCCACATTGCATCTGGGAACCATGCTGCCTAGCGTGGATTTTCAGGAGCCAGCCGGCCACTCTCAGCTATATGCCCCCAAACAAAACCCACGGCCTGTTTCCCTGGCAAACAAAATTAAGCTGCCCCGCTTCTGGATGGCAGATTGCAGGACGCACTTGGTAGTATCAAACCAGCAAAACTTGGCACTGGTGCCACCTTGGGTCTGGGAACCATCCTGCGTATCGTGGGTTCAAAGGAGCCAGCCGGTCACTCCCAGCCACAGGCCCCCAAATACAAACAATGTCGCTTTTCCCTGGAAAACAAAACTCGCCTGCCAACTTTTTGATGGCAGATTGCAGGAGCCACTTGGTACTATCAAACCAGCCCAACTTGGCACTGGTGCCACCATGGGTCTGGTAACCATCCTGCCTATCGTAGCTTTCCAGGAGCCAGCCGGTCACTCCCAGCCATAGGTCCCCAGTCACAAACCTCGGCCCGTTTCCCTGGCAAACAAAAGTAAGCTACCCCGCTTCTGGATGGCAGATTGCAGGAGCCACTTGGTACTATCAAACCAGCCCAACTTGGCACTGGTGCCACCTTGGGTCTGGGAACCATGCTGCGTAACACAGATTCTAAGGCGCCAGTCGGCCACTACGAGCCACAAGCCCCCAAACACAAACAACGGCGCTATTCTCTGGCAAACAAAACTCAACTGCCCCTCTTCTGGATGGCAAATTGCAGGACGCACTTGGTACTATAAAAACAGCCCGACTTGGCACTGGTGCCCCCTTGGGTCTGGGAACCATCCTGCGTATCGATCTTTTTAATGATACAGCCGGCCACTCCCAGCCATATGCCCCCAAACACAACCCACGGCCCTTTTCTCTGGCAAACAAAACTCAACTGCACCGCTTCTGGATGGCAGATTGCAGGAGCCACTTGGTACTATCAAACCAGCCCGACTTGGCACTGGTGCCACCTTGGGTCTGGGAACCATCCTGCGTATTGTGGGTTGTCAGGAGCCAGCCGAACACTCTCGGCCACAGACCCCAATTAAAAACAACGGCCCGTTTCACAGGCAAACAAAACTCAGCTGCCCCGCTTCTGGATGGGAGATTGCAGGAGCCATTGGGTACTATGAAACCAGCCCTACTTGGCACTGATGCCACCTTGGGTCTGGGAACCATGCTGCGTATCATGGATTTTCAGGAGCCAGCCGGCCACTGCCAGCCACAGGCCTCGAAACACAAACAACAGCCTTTTTGTCTGGCAAACAAAATTCAGCTGCCCCGCTTCTGGATGGCAGATTGCAGGAACCACTTGGTACTAACAAAGCAGCCCGACTTGGCACTGATGCCACCTTGGGTCTGGGAACCATCCTGCGTATCGTGGATTCTAAGGAGCCAGCTGGCCACTCCCAGCCACAGGCCCCAAAACACACACAACGGTGCTTTTCCCTGGAAAACAAAACTCGCCTGCCAAACTTTTGATGGCAGATTGCAGGAGCCACTTGGTATAATCAAACCAGCCCAAATTGGCACTGGTGCCACCATGGGTCTGGTCACCATCCTGCCTATCGTAGCTTTTCAGGAGCCAGCCAGCCACCCCCAGCCAGAGGCCCCCAGACAAATATTTCGGCACGTTTCCCTGGCAAACAAAAGTAAGCTGCCCCGCTTCTGGATGGCAGATTGCAGGAGCCACTTGGTACCATCAAACCAGCCCAACTTGGCACTGGTGCCAACTCAGGTCTGGGAACCATCCTGCCTATCGTGGGTTCTAAGGAGCCAGCTGGCCACTCCCAGCCACAGGCCCCCAAACACAAACAACGGCGCTTTTCCCTGGAAAACAAAACTCGCCTGCCAACTTTTTGATGGCAGATTGCAGGAGCCACTTGGTACTATCAAACCAGCCCAACTTGGCACGGGTGCCACCATGGGTCTGGTCACCATCCTGCCTATCGTAGCTTTTCAGGAGCCAGCCGGTCACTCCCAGCCATAGGCCCCCAGACACAAACCTCGGCCCGTTTCCCTGGCAAACAAAAGTAAGCTGCCCCGCTTCTGCATGGCAGATTGCAGGAGCTACTTAGTACTATCAAACCAGCCCGACTTGGCACTGGTGACACCTCTGGTCTGGGAACCATCCTGCCTATCGTGGATTTTCAGGGGCCAGCCGGCCACTCTCAGCCATATGCCCCAAAAACAAACCACGGCCCTTTTCTCTGGCAAACAAAACTCAACTGCCCCTCTTCTGGATGGCAAATTTTAGGACGCACTTTGTACTACGAAAACCGCCCGACGTGGCACTGGTGCCACCTTGTGTCAGGGAACCATCCTGCATATCGAGCTTTTTAAGGAGCCAGCCGGCCACGCCCAGCCATATACCCCCAAAAACAAACCACGGACCATTTCTCTTGGAAACAAAAATCCGCTGCCCCGCGTCTGGATGGCAGATTGCAGGAGCCACTTTGCACCATCAAACCAGCCCGACTTGGCACTGGTGCCACCTTGGGTCTGGGAACAATCCTGCATATCGTGGATTCTAAGGAGCCAGCCGGCCACTCCCTGCCACAGGCCCCCAAACACAAACAACGGCGCTTTTCCCTGGAAAACAAAATTCGCCTGCCAGCATTTTGATGGCAGATTGCAGGAGCCACTTGGTACTATCAAATCATCCCAACTTGGCACTGGTGCCACTATGGGTCTGGTCACCATCCTGCCTATTGTAGCATTTCAGGAGCCAGCCGGTCACTCCCAGCCATAGGCCCCCAGACACAAACCTCGGACCGTTTCCCTGGCAAACAAAATTAAGCTGCCCCGATTCTGGATGGCAGATTGCAGGAGCCACTTGGTTGTGTCAAACCAGCCCGACTTGGCACTGGTGCCACCTTGGGTCTGGGAACCATCCTGCGTAACGTGGATTCTAAGCAGCCACCCGGCCACTCTGAGCCACAGGCCCCCAAACACAAACAACGGCGCTTTTCCCTGGAAAACAAAACTCGCCTGCCAACTTTTTGATGGCAGATTGCAGGAGCCACTTGGTACTATCAAACCAGCCCAACTTGGCACTGGTGCCACCTCTGGTCTGGGAACCATCCTGCCTATCGTAGCTTTTCAGGAGCCAGCCGGTCACTCCCAGCCATAGACCCCCAGACACAAACCTCGGCCCATTTCCCTGGAAAACAAAAGTAAGTTACCCCGCTTCTGGATGGCAGATTGCAGGAGCCACTTGGTACTATCAAATCAGCCCAACTTGGCACTGGTGCCACCATGGGTCTGGTAAACATCCTGCCTATCGTAGCTTTTCAGGAGCCAGCCGGTCACTCCCTGCCATAGGCCCCCGCACACAAACCTCGGCCCGTTTCCCTGGCAAACAAAAGTAAGCTGCCCCGCTTTTGGATGGCAGATTGCAGGATGCAGTTGGTACTTACAAACCAGCCCGACTTGGCCCTGGTGCCACCTCTGGTCTGGGAACCATGCTGCGTAACGTAGATTCTACGAGGACAGGCGGCCACTCCCAGCCACAGGCCTCTAAACAAAAACAACGGCGCTTTTCCCTGGAAAACAAAACTCGCCTGCCAACTTCTTGATGGCAGATTGCAGGAGCCACTTGGTACTATCAAACCAGCCCAACTTGTTCCCAGACCCAAGGTGGCACCAGTGCCAAGTGGGGCTGGTTTGATGGTGCAACGTGGCTCCTGCAATCTGCCATCCAAAAGCGGGGCAGCTTACTTTTGTTTGCCAGGGAAACGGGCCGAGGTTTGTGTCTGGGGGCCTATGGCTGGGAGTGACCGGCTGGCTCCTGAAAAGCTACGATAGGCAGGATGGTTCCCAGACCAGAGGTGGCACCAGTGCCAAGTTGGGCTGGTTTGATAGTACCAAGTGGCTCCTGCAATCTGCCATCAAAAAGTTGGCAGGCGAGTTTTGTTTTCCAGGGAAAAGCGCCGTAGTTTTTGTTTGGGGGCCTGTGGCTCAGAGTGGCCGGGTGGCTGCTTAGAATCCACGATACGCAGGATGGTTCCCAGACCCAAGGTGGCACCAGTGCCAAGTCGGGCTGGTTTGACACAACCAAGTGGCTCCTGCAATCTGCCATCCAGAATCGGGGCAGCTTAATTTTGTTTGCCAGGGAAACGGTCCGAGGTTTGTGTCTGGGGGCCTATGGCTGGGAGTGACCGGCTGGCTCCTGAAATGCTACAATAGGCAGGATGGTTCCCAGACCCAGAGTGGCACCAGTGCCAAGTTGGGATGATTTGATAGTACCAAGTGGCTCCTGCAATCTGCCATCAAAATTTGGCAGGCGAATTTTGTTTTCCAGGGAAAAGCGCCGTTGTTTGTGTTTGGGGGCCTGTGGCTGGGAGTGGCCGGCTGGCTCCTTAGAATCCACGATATGCAGGATTGTTCCCAGACCCAAGGTGGCACCAGTGCCAAGTCGGGCTGGTTTGATGGTGCAAAGTGGCTCCTGCAATCTGCCATCCAGACGGGGGGCAGCGGATTTTTGTTTCCAAGAGAAATGGTCCGTGGTTTGTTTTTGGGGGTTTATGGCTGGGCGTGGCCGGCTGGCTCCTTAAAAAGCTCGATATGCAGGATGGTTCCCTGACACAAGGTGGCACCAGTGCCACGTCGGGCGGTTTTCGTAGTACAAAGTGCGTCCTAAAATTTGCCATCCAGAAGAGGGGCAGTTGAGTTTTGTTTGCCAGAGAAAAGGGCCGTGGTTTGTTTTTGGGGGCATATGGCTGAGAGTGGCCGGCTGGCTCCTGAAAAGCTACGATAGGCAGGATGTTTACCAGACCCATGGTGGCACCAGTGCCAAGTTGGGCTGATTTGATAGTACCAAGTGGCTCCTGCAATCTGCCATCCAGAATCGGGGTAGCTTACTTTTGTTTTCCAGGGAAACGGGCCGAGGTTTGTGTCTGGGGGTCTATGGTTGGGAGTGGCCGGCTGGCTCCTTAGAAACCACGATACGCAGCATGGTTCCCAGACAAGAGGTGCCACCAGTGCCAAGTTGGGCTGATTTGATACTACCAAGTGGTTCCTGCAATCTGCCATCCAGAAGCGGGGCAGCTTACTTTTGTTTGCCAGGGAAACGGATCGTTGTTTGTGTTTGGGGGCCTATGGCTGGGACTGACCGGCTGGCTCCATAAAATCCACGATACGCAGGATGGTTCCCAGACCAGAGGTGGCACCAGTGCCAAGTCGGGCTGGTTTGATAGTACCAAGTGCGTCCTGCAATCTGCCATCCAGAAGCGGGGCAGCTAAATTTTCTTTGCCAGGGAAACGGGCCGAGCTTTGTGTCTGGGGGCCTATGGCTGGGAGTGACCGGCTGGCTCCTGAAAAGTTACGATAGGCAGGATGGTGACCAGACCCATGGTGGCACCAGTGCCAAGTTGGGCTGGTTTGATAGTACCAAGTGGCTCCTGCAATCTGCCATCAAAACGTTGGTAGGTGAGTTTTGTTTTCAAGGGAAAAGCGCCGTTGATTGTGTTTGGGGGCCTGTGGCTGGGAGTGGCCGGCTGGCTCCTTAGAATCCACGATACGCAGGATGGTTCCCAGACTTGTCGTGGCACCAGTGCCAAGTCGGGCTGGTTTGATAGTACCAAGTGGATCCTGCAATCTGCCATCCAGAAGCGGGGCAGCTTACTTTTGTTTGCCAGGGAAACGGGCCGAGGTTTTTGTCTGGGGGCCTATGGCTTGGAGTGACCGGCTGGCTCCTGAAAAGCTACGATAGGCAGGATGGTGACCAGACCCATGGTGGCACCAGTGCCAAGTTGGGCTGGTTTGATAGTACCAAGTGGCTCCTGCAATCTGCCATCAAAAAGTTGGCAGGCGAGTTTTGTTTTCCAGGGAAAAGCGCCGTTGTTTGTGTTTGGGTGCCTGTGGCTGGGAGTGGCCGGCTGGCTCTTTAGAATCCACGATACGCAGGATGGTTCCCAGACCAGTGGTGGCACCAGTGCCAAGTCGGGCGGGTTAGATAGTAACAAGTGCGTCCTACAATCTGCCATCCAGAAGCGGGGCAGCTTACTTTTGTTTTCCAGGGAAACGGGCCGAGGTTTTTGTCTGGGGGCCTATGGCTGGGAGTGACCGGCTGGCTCGTGAAAAGCTACGATAGGCAGGATGGTGACCAGACCCATGGCGGCACCAGTGCCAAGTTGGGCTGGTTTGATAGTAGCAAGTGGCTCCTGCAATCTGCCATCAAAAAGTTGGCAGGCGAGTTTTGTTTTCCAGGGAAAAGCGCCGTTGTTTGTGTTTGGGGGCCTGTGGCTGGGAGTGGTCGGCTGGCTCCTTAGAATCCACGATACGCAGGATGGTTCCCAGACCAGAGGTGGCACCAGTGCCAAGTCGGGCTGGTTTGATAGTACCAAGTGGCTCCTGCAATCTGCCATCCAGAAGCGGGGCAGCTTACTTTTGTTTGCCAGGGAAACGGGCCGAGGTTTTTGTCTGGGGGCCTATGGCTGGGAGTGACCGGCTGGCTCCTGAAAAGCTACGATAGGCAGGATGGTGACCAGACCCATGGTGGCACCAGTGCCAAGTTGGGCTGGTTTGATAGTACCAAGTGGCTCCTGCAATCTGCCATCTAAAAGTTGGCAGGCGAGTTTGTTATCCAGGGAAAAGCGCCGTTGTTTGTGCCTGGGGCCCTATCGCCTGGAGTGGACGGATGGCTAATTAGAATCCACGATACACAGGATGGTTCCCAGACCCATGGTGGCACCAGTGCCAAGTCGGGCTGGTTTGATAGTACCAAGTGGTTCCTGCAATCTGCCATCCAGAAGCGGGGCAGCTTACTTTTGTTTGCCAGGGAAACGGTCCGAGGATTGTGTCTAGGGGCCTAAGCCTGGAAGTGACCGGCTGGTTCGTGAAAAGCTACGATAGGCAGGATGGTGACCAGACCCATGACGGCACCAGTGCCAAGTTGGGCTGGTTTGATAGTACCAAGTGGCTCCTGCAATCTGCCATCAAAAAGTTGGCAGGCGAGTTTTGTTTTCCAGGGAAAAGCGCCGTTGTTTGTGTTTGGGGGCCTGTGGCTGGGAGTGGCCGGCTGGCTCCTTAGAATCCACGATACTCAGCATGGTTCCCAGACCAAAGGTGGCACCAGTGCCAAGTTGGGCTGGTTTGATAGTACCAAGTGGTTCCTGCAATCTGCCATCCAGAAGTGGGGCAGCTTACATTTGTTGGCCAGGGAAACGGGCCGAGGTTTGTGTCTGGGGGCCTATGGCTGGGAGTGACCGGCTGGCTCCTGAAAAGCTACGATAGGCAGGATGGTGACCAGACCCATGGTGGCACCAGTGCCAAGTTTGGCTGATTTGATTGTACCAAGTGGCTCCTGCAATCTGCCATCAAAAAGTTGGCAGGCGAATTTTGTTTTCCAGGGAAAAGCGCCGTTGTTTGTGTTTGGGGGCCTGTGGCAGGGAGTGGCCGGCTGGCTCCTGAAAAGCTACGATAGGCAGGATGGTGACGAGACCCATGGTGGCACCAGTGCCAAGTTGGGCTGGTTTGATAGTACCAAGTGGCTCCGGTAATCTGCCATCAAAAAGTTGGCAGACGAGTTTTGTTTTCAAGGGAAAAGCGCCGTTGTTTGTGTTTGGGGTCCTGTGGCTGGGAGTGGCCGGCTGGCTGCTTGGAAACAACCATACGCAGGATGGTTCCCAGACCAGAGGTGGCACCAGTGCCAAGTTGGGCTGGTTTGATAGTACCAAGTGCGTCCTGCAATCTGCCATCCAGAAGCGGGGCAGCTTACTTTTGTTTGTCAGGGAAACGGGCCGAGCTTTGTGTCTGTGGGCCTACGGCTGGGAGTGACCGGCTGGCTCCTGAAAAGCTACGATAGGCAGGATGGTGACCAGATCCATGGTGGCACCAGTGCCAAGTTGGGCTGGTTTGATAGTACCAAGTGGCTCCTGCAATCTGCCATCAAAAATTTGGCAGGCAAGTTTTGTTTTCCAGGGAAAAGTGCCGTTGTTTTTGTTTGGGGGCCTATGGCTGGGAGTGGCCGGCTGGCTCCTTAGAATCCACGATACGCAGGATGGTTCCCAGACCTGAGGTGGCACCAGTGCCAAGTTGGGCTGGTTTGATAGTACCAAGTGCGTTCTGCAATCTGCCATCCAGAAGCGGGGTAGCTTACTTTTGTTTGCCAGGGAAACGGGCCGAGGTTTGTGTCTCGGGGCCTATGGCTGGGAGTGACCGGCTGGCTCCTGAAAAGCTACGATAGGCAGGATGGTGACCAGACCCATGGTGGCACCAGTGCCAAGTTGGGCTGGTTTGATAGTACCAAGTGGCTCCTGCAATCTGCCATCAAAAAGCTGGCAGGCGAGTTTGTTATCCAGGGAAAAGCGCCGTTGTTTGTGTTTGGGGGCCTGTGGCTGGGAGTGGCCGGCTGGCTCCTTAGAATCCATGATACGCAGGATGGTTCCCAGACCAGAGGTGGCACCAGTGCCAAGTTGGGCTGGTTTGATGGTGAAAAGTGGGTCCTGCAATCTGCCATCCAGAAGCGGGGCAGCTTACTTTTGTTTGCCAGGGAAACGGGCCGAGGTTTGTGTCTGGGGGCCTATGGCTGGGAGTGACCGGCTGGCTCCTGAAAAGCTACGATAGGCAGGATGGTGACCAGACCCATGGTGGCACCAGTGTCAAGGTGGGCTGGTTTGATAGTACCAAGTGGCTCCGGCAATCTGCCATCAAAATTTGGCAGGCGAGTTTTGTTTTCCAGGGAAAAGCGCCGTTGTTTTTGTTTGGGGGCCTGTGGCTGGGAGTGGCCGGATGGCTAATTAGAATCCACGATACGCAGCATGGTTCCCAGACCTGAGGTGGCACCAGTGCCAAGTCGGGCTAGTTGGATGGTGCAAAGTGGCTCCTGCAATCTGCCATCCAGAAGCGGGGCAGCTTACTTTTGTTTTCCAGGGAAAAGCGCCGTTGTTTGTGTTTGGGGGCCTGTGGGTGGGAGTGGCCGGATGGCTCCTTAGAATCCACGATACGCAGGATGGTTCCCAGACCAGAGGTGGCACCAGTGCCAAGTCGGGCTGGTTTGATAGTACCAAGTGGTTCCTGCAATCTGCCATCCAGAAGCGGGGCAGCTTACTTTTTTTTGCCAGGGAAACGGTCCGAGGATTGTGTCTGGGGGCCTAAGCCTGGAAGTGACCGGCTGGCTCGTGAAAAGCTACGATAGGCAGGATGGTGACCAGACCCATGACGGCACCAGTGCCAAGTTGGGCTGGTTTGATAGTACCAAGTGGCTCCTGCAATCTGCCATCAAAAACTTGGCAGGCGAGTTTTGTTTTCCAGGGAAAAGCGCCTTTGTTTGTGTTTGGGGGCCTGTGGCTGGGAGTGGCCGTATGGCTCCTTAGAATCCACGATACTCAGCATGGTTCCCAGACCAGAGGTGGCACCAGTGCCAAGTTGGGCTGGTTTGATAGTACCAAGTGGCTCCTGCAATCTGCCATCCAGAAGCGGGGCAGCTTACTTTTGTTTGCCAGGGAAACGGGCCGAGGTTTGTGTCTGGGGGCCTATGGCTGGGAGTGACCGGCTGGCTCCTGAAAAGCTACGATAGGCAGGATGGTGACCAGACCCATGGTGGCACCAGTGCCAAGTTGGGCTGATTTGATAGTACCAAGTGGCTCCTGCAATCTGCCATCAAAAAATTGGCAGGCGAATTTTGTTATCCAGGGAAAAGCGCCGTTGTTTGTGTTTGGGGGCCTGTGGCTGGGAGTTGCCGGCTGGCTCCTGAAAAGCTACGATAGGCAGGATGGTGACCAGACCCATGGTGGCACCAGTGCCAAGTTGGGCTGGTTTGATAGTACCAAGTGGCTCCTGCAATCTGCCATCAAAAAGTTGGCAGGCGAGTTTGTTATCCAGGGAAAAGCCCCGTTGTTTGTGTTTGGGGGCCTGTGGCTGGGAGTGGCCGGCTGGCTCCTTAGAATCCATGATACGCAGGATGGTTCCCAGAACAGAGGTGGCACCAGTGCCAAGTCGGGCTGGTTTGATGGTGAAAAGTGGCTCCTGCAATCTGCCATCCAGAAGCGGGATAACTTACTTTTGTTTGCCAGGGAAACGGGCCGAGCTTTGTGTCTGGGGGCCTATGGCTGGGAGTGACCGGCTGGCTCCTGAAAAGCTACGATAGGCAGGATGGTGACCAGACCCATGGTGGCACCAGTGCCAAGTCGGGCTGGTTTGATAGTACCAAGTGGCTCCTGCAATCTGCCATCAAAATTTGGCAGGCGAGTTTTGTTTTCCAGGGAAAAGCGCCGTTGTTTGTGTTTGGGGGCCTGTGGGTGGGAGTGGCCGGATGGCTAATTAGAATCCACGATACGCAGCATGGTTCCCAGACCTGAGGTGGCACCAGTGCCAAGTCTGGCTAGTTTGATGGTGCGAAGTGGCTCCTGCAATCTGCCATCCAGAAGCGGGGCAGCTTGCTTTTGTTTGCCAGGGAAACGGGCCGAGGTTTGTGTCTGGGGGCCTATGGCTGGGAGTGACCGGCTGGCTCCTGAAAAGCTACGATAGGCAGGATGGTGACCAGACCCATGGTGGCACCAGTGCCAAGTTGGGCTGGTTTGATAGTACCAAGTGGCTCCTGCAATCTGCCATCAAAAAGTTGGCAGGCGAGTTTTGTTTTCCAGGGAAAAGCGCCGTTGTTTGTGTTTGGGGGCCTGTGGCTGGGAGTGGCCGCCTGGCTGCTTAGAATCCACGATACGCAGGATGGTTCCCAGACGTGAGGTGGCGCCAGTGCCAAGTCGGGCTGGTTTGATACTACCAAGTGCGTCCTGCAATCTGCCATCCAGACGCGGGACAGCTTACTTTTTTTTGTCAGGGAAACGGGCTGAGCTTTGTGTCACGGGGCCTATGGCTGGGAGTGACCGTCTAGGTCCTGAAAAGCTACGATAGGCAGGATGGTGACCAGACCCATGGTGGCACCAGTGCCAAGTTGGGCTGGTTTGATAGTACCAAGTGGCTCCTGCAATCTGCCATCAAATATTTGTCAGGCGAGTTTTGTTTTCCAGGGAAAAGCGCCGTTGTTTGTGTTTGGGGGCCTGTGGCTGGGAGTGGCCGGCTTGCTAATTGGAATCCACGATACGCAGGATGCTTCCCAGACTTGAGGTGGCACCAGTGACAAGTCGGGCCAGTTTGATGGTGCAAAGTGGCTCCTGCAATCTGCCATCCAGAAGCGGGGTAGCTTACTTTTCTTTGCCAGGGAAACGGGCCGAGGTTTTCTCTGGGGGCCTATGGCTGGGAGTGACCGGGTGGCGCCTGAACAGCTACGATAGGCAGGATGGTGACCAGACCCAAGGTGGCACCAGTGCCAAGTTGGGCTGATTTGATAGTACCAAGTGGCTCCTGCAATCTGCCATCAAAATGTTGGCAGGCGAGTTTTGTTTTCCAGGGAAAAGCGCTGTTGTTTGTGTTTGGGGGCCTGTGGCTGGGAGTGACCGGCTGGCTCCTTAGAATCCACGATACACAGGATGGTTCCCAGACCAGAGGTGGCACCAGTGCCATGTCGGGCTGGTTTTATACTACCAAGTGGTTCATGCAATCTGCCATCCAGAAGCGGGGCAGCTTAATTTTGTTTGCCAGGGAAACGGGCCCAGCTTTGTGTCTGGGCGCCTATGGCTGGGAGTGACCTGCTAGGTACTGAAAAGCTACGATAGGCAGGATGGTGACCACATCCATGGTGGCACCAGTGCCAAGTTGGGCTGGTTTGATAGTACCAAGTGGCTCCTGCAATCCGCCATCAAAAAGTTGGCAGGCGAGTTTTGTTTTCCAGCGAAAAAGCGCCGTTGTTTGTGTTTGGGTGCCTGTGGCAGGGAGTGGCCGGCTGGCTCCTTAGAATCCACGATACGCAGGATGGTTCCCAGACTTGTCGTGGCACCAGTGCCAAGTTGGGCTGGTTTGATGGTGAAAAGTGGGTCCTGCAATCTGCCATCCAGAAGCGGGGCAGCTTACTTTTGTTTGCCAGGGAAACGGGCCGAGGTTTGTGTCTGGGGGCCTATGGCTGGGAGTGACCGGCTGGCTCCTGAAAAGCTACGATAGGCAGGATGGTGACCAGACCCATGGTGGCACCAGTGTCAAGGTGGGCTGGTTTGATAGTACCAAGTGGCTCCGGCAATCTGCCATCAAAATTTGGCAGGCGAGTTTTGTTTTCCAGGGAAAAGCGCCGTTGTTTTTGTTTGGGGGCCTGTGGCTGGGAGTGGCCGGATGGCTAATTAGAATCCACGATACGCAGCATGGTTCCCAGACCTGAGGTGGCACCAGTGCCAAGTCGGGCTAGTTGGATGGTGCAAAGTGGCTCCTGCAATCTGCCATCCAGAAGCGGGGCAGCTTACTTTTGTTTTCCAGGGAAAAGCGCCGTTGTTTGTGTTTGGGGGCCTGTGGGTGGGAGTGGCCGGATGGCTCCTTAGAATCCACGATACGCAGGATGGTTCCCAGACCAGAGGTGGCACCAGTGCCAAGTCGGGCTGGTTTGATAGTACCAAGTGGTTCCTGCAATCTGCCATCCAGAAGCGGGGCAGCTTACTTTTTTTTGCCAGGGAAACGGTCCGAGGATTGTGTCTGGGGGCCTAAGCCTGGAAGTGACCGGCTGGCTCGTGAAAAGCTACGATAGGCAGGATGGTGACCAGACCCATGACGGCACCAGTGCCAAGTTGGGCTGGTTTGATAGTACCAAGTGGCTCCTGCAATCTGCCATCAAAAACTTGGCAGGCGAGTTTTGTTTTCCAGGGAAAAGCGCCTTTGTTTGTGTTTGGGGGCCTGTGGCTGGGAGTGGCCGTATGGCTCCTTAGAATCCACGATACTCAGCATGGTTCCCAGACCAGAGGTGGCACCAGTGCCAAGTTGGGCTGGTTTGATAGTACCAAGTGGCTCCTGCAATCTGCCATCCAGAAGCGGGGCAGCTTACTTTTGTTTGCCAGGGAAACGGGCCGAGGTTTGTGTCTGGGGGCCTATGGCTGGGAGTGACCGGCTGGCTCCTGAAAAGCTACGATAGGCAGGATGGTGACCAGACCCATGGTGGCACCAGTGCCAAGTTGGGCTGATTTGATAGTACCAAGTGGCTCCTGCAATCTGCCATCAAAAAATTGGCAGGCGAATTTTGTTATCCAGGGAAAAGCGCCGTTGTTTGTGTTTGGGGGCCTGTGGCTGGGAGTTGCCGGCTGGCTCCTGAAAAGCTACGATAGGCAGGATGGTGACCAGACCCATGGTGGCACCAGTGCCAAGTTGGGCTGGTTTGATAGTACCAAGTGGCTCCTGCAATCTGCCATCAAAAAGTTGGCAGGCGAGTTTGTTATCCAGGGAAAAGCCCCGTTGTTTGTGTTTGGGGGCCTGTGGCTGGGAGTGGCCGGCTGGCTCCTTAGAATCCATGATACGCAGGATGGTTCCCAGAACAGAGGTGGCACCAGTGCCAAGTCGGGCTGGTTTGATGGTGAAAAGTGGCTCCTGCAATCTGCCATCCAGAAGCGGGATAACTTACTTTTGTTTGCCAGGGAAACGGGCCGAGCTTTGTGTCTGGGGGCCTATGGCTGGGAGTGACCGGCTGGCTCCTGAAAAGCTACGATAGGCAGGATGGTGACCAGACCCATGGTGGCACCAGTGCCAAGTCGGGCTGGTTTGATAGTACCAAGTGGCTCCTGCAATCTGCCATCAAAATTTGGCAGGCGAGTTTTGTTTTCCAGGGAAAAGCGCCGTTGTTTGTGTTTGGGGGCCTGTGGGTGGGAGTGGCCGGATGGCTAATTAGAATCCACGATACGCAGCATGGTTCCCAGACCTGAGGTGGCACCAGTGCCAAGTCTGGCTAGTTTGATGGTGCGAAGTGGCTCCTGCAATCTGCCATCCAGAAGCGGGGCAGCTTGCTTTTGTTTGCCAGGGAAACGGGCCGAGGTTTGTGTCTGGGGGCCTATGGCTGGGAGTGACCGGCTGGCTCCTGAAAAGCTACGATAGGCAGGATGGTGACCAGACCCATGGTGGCACCAGTGCCAAGTTGGGCTGGTTTGATAGTACCAAGTGGCTCCTGCAATCTGCCATCAAAAAGTTGGCAGGCGAGTTTTGTTTTCCAGGGAAAAGCGCCGTTGTTTGTGTTTGGGGGCCTGTGGCTGGGAGTGGCCGCCTGGCTGCTTAGAATCCACGATACGCAGGATGGTTCCCAGACGTGAGGTGGCGCCAGTGCCAAGTCGGGCTGGTTTGATACTACCAAGTGCGTCCTGCAATCTGCCATCCAGACGCGGGACAGCTTACTTTTTTTTGTCAGGGAAACGGGCTGAGCTTTGTGTCACGGGGCCTATGGCTGGGAGTGACCGTCTAGGTCCTGAAAAGCTACGATAGGCAGGATGGTGACCAGACCCATGGTGGCACCAGTGCCAAGTTGGGCTGGTTTGATAGTACCAAGTGGCTCCTGCAATCTGCCATCAAATATTTGTCAGGCGAGTTTTGTTTTCCAGGGAAAAGCGCCGTTGTTTGTGTTTGGGGGCCTGTGGCTGGGAGTGGCCGGCTTGCTAATTGGAATCCACGATACGCAGGATGGTTCCCAGACTTGAGGTGGCACCAGTGACAAGTCGGGCCAGTTTGATGGTGCAAAGTGGCTCCTGCAATCTGCCATCCAGAAGCGGGGTAGCTTACTTTTCTTTGCCAGGGAAACGGGCCGAGGTTTTCTCTGGGGGCCTATGGCTGGGAGTGACCGGGTGGCGCCTGAACAGCTACGATAGGCAGGATGGTGACCAGACCCAAGGTGGCACCAGTGCCAAGTTGGGCTGATTTGATAGTACCAAGTGGCTCCTGCAATCTGCCATCAAAATGTTGGCAGGCGAGTTTTGTTTTCCAGGGAAAAGCGCTGTTGTTTGTGTTTGGGGGCCTGTGGCTGGGAGTGACCGGCTGGCTCCTTAGAATCCACGATACACAGGATGGTTCCCAGACCAGAGGTGGCACCAGTGCCATGTCGGGCTGGTTTTATACTACCAAGTGGTTCATGCAATCTGCCATCCAGAAGCGGGGCAGCTTAATTTTGTTTGCCAGGGAAACGGGCCCAGCTTTGTGTCTGGGCGCCTATGGCTGGGAGTGACCTGCTAGGTACTGAAAAGCTACGATAGGCAGGATGGTGACCACATCCATGGTGGCACCAGTGCCAAGTTGGGCTGGTTTGATAGTACCAAGTGGCTCCTGCAATCCGCCATCAAAAAGTTGGCAGGCGAGTTTTGTTTTCCAGCGAAAAAGCGCCGTTGTTTGTGTTTGGGTGCCTGTGGCAGGGAGTGGCCGGCTGGCTCCTTAGAATCCACGATACGCAGGATGGTTCCCAGACTTGTCGTGGCACCAGTGCCAAGTCGGGCTGGTTTGATAGTACCAAGTGCGTCCTGCAATCTGCCATCCAGAAGCGGGGCACCTAACTTTTGTTTGCCAGGGAAACGGGCCGAGGTTTGTGTCTAAAGGTCTATGGCTGGGAGTGACCGGTTGGCTCCTGAAAAGCTACGATAGGCAGGATGGTGACCAGACCCATGGTGGCACCAGTGCCAAGTTGGGCTGGTTTGATAGTACCAAGTGGCTCCTGCAATCTGCCATCAAAAAGTTGGCAGGCGAGTTTGTTATCCAGGGAAAAGCGCCGTTGTTTGTGTTTGGGGGCCTGTGGCTGGGAGTGGCCGGCTGGCTCCTTAGAATCCACGATACGGAGGATGGTTCCCAGACCAGTGGTGGTACCAGTGACAAGTTTTGCTGGTTTGATGGAGAAAAGTGGCTCCTGCAATCTGCCATCCACATGCGGGATAACTTACTTTTGTTTGCCAGGGAAACGGGTCGAGGTTTTTGTCTGGGGGCCTATGGCTGGGAGTGACCGGCTGGCTCCTGAAAAGCTACGATAGGCAGGATGGTGACCAGACCCATGGTGGCACCAGTGTCAAGTTGGGCTGGTTTGATAGTACCAAGTGGCTCCGGCAATCTGCCATCAAAATTTGGCAGGCGAGTTTTGTTTTCCAGTGAATAGCGCCCTTGTTTGTGTTTGGGGGCCTATGGCAGGGACTGACCGGCTGGCTAATTAGAATCCACGATACGCAGCATGGTTCCCAGACCTGAGGTGGCACCAGTGCCAAGTCGGGCTAGTTTGATGGTGCAAAGTGGCTCCTGCAATCTGCCATCCAGAAGCGGGGCAGCTTACTTTTGTTTGCCAGGGAAACGGGCCGAGGTTTGTGTCTGGGGGCCTATGGCTGGGAGTGACCGGCTGGCTCCTGAAAAGCTACGATAGGCAGGATGGTGACCAGACCCATGGTGGCACCAGTGCCAAGTCGGGCTGGTTTGATAGTACCAAGTGGCTCCTGCAATCTGCCATCAAAAATTTGGCAGGCGAGTTTTGTTTTCCAGGGAAAAGCGCCGTTGTTTGTGTTTGGGGGCCTGTGGCTGGGAGTGGCCGGCTGGCTCCTTAGAATCCACGATACCCAGGCTCATTCCCAGACCTGAGGTTGCACCAGTGCCAAGTCGGGCTAGTTTGATGGTGCAAAGTGGCTCCTGCAATCTGCCATCCAGAAGCGGGGTAGCTTACTTTTGTTTGCCAGGGAAACGGGCCGAGCTTTGTGTCTGGGGGCCTATGGCTGGGAGTGACCGGCTGGCTCCTGAAAAGCTACGATAGGCAGGATGGTGACCAGACCCATGGTGGCACCAGTGCCAAGTTGGGCTGGTTTGATAGTACCAAGTGGCTCCTGCAATCTGCCATCAAAAACTTGGCAGGCGAGTTTTGTTTTCCAGGGAAAAGCGCCGTTGTTTGTGTCTGGGGGCCTGTGGCTGGAGTGGCCGTCTGGTTCCTTAGACTCCACGATACGCAGGATGGTTCCCAGACCAGAGGTGGCACCAGTGCCAAGTCGGGCTAGTTTGATGGTGCAAAGTGGCTCCTGCAATCTGCCATCCAGAAGCGGGGCAGCTTACTTTTGTTTGCCAGGGAAACGGGCCGAGGTTTTTCTCTGGGGGCCTATGGCAGGGAGGGACCGGCTGGCTCCTGAAAAGCTACGATAGGCAGGATGGTGACCAGACCCATGGTGGCACCAGTGCCAAGTTGGGCTGATTTGATAGTACCAAGTGGCTCCTGCAATCTGCCATCAAAATATTGGCAGGCGAGTTTTGTTTTCCAGGGAAAAGCGCCGTTGTTTGTGTTTGGGGGCCTGTGGCTGGGAGTGACCGGCTGGCTCCTTAGAATCCACGATACGCAGGATGGTTCCCAGACCCAAGGTGGCACCAGTGCCAAGTTGGGCTGGTTTCATAGTACCAAGTTATTCCTGCAATCTGCCGTCCAGAAGCGGGGCAGCTTACTTTTGTTTGCCAGGGAAACGGGCCGAGGTTTGTGTCTGGGGGCCTATGGCTGGGAGTGACCGGCTGGCTCCTGAAAAGCTACGATAGGCAGGATGGTGACCAGACCCATGGTGGCACCAGTGCCAAGTTGGGCTGGTTTGATAGTACCAAGTGGCTCCTGCAATCTGCCATCAAAAAGTTGGCAGGCGAGTTTTGTTTTCCAGGGAAAAGCGCCGTTGTTTGTGTTTGGGGGCCTGTGGCTGGGAGTGGCCGGCTGGCTCCTTAGAATCCACGATACGCAGGATGGTTCCCAGACCAGAGGTGGCACCAGTGCCAAGTAGGGCTGGTTTTATAGTACCAAGTGGCTCCTGCAATCTTCCATCCAGAAGCGGGGCAGCTTACTTTTGTTTGCCAGGGAAACGGGCCGAGGTTTGTGTCTGGGGGCCTATGGCTTGGAGTGACCGGCTGGCTCCTGAAAAGCTACGATAGGCAGGATGGTGACCAGACCCATGGTGGCACCAGTGCCAAGTTGGGCTGGTTTGATAGTACCAAGTGGCTCCTGCAATCTGCCATCAAAAAGTTGGCAGGCGAGTTTTGTTTTCCAGGGGAAAGCGCCGTTGTTTGTGTTTGGGGGCCTGTGAGTGGGAGTGGCCGGCTGGCTAATTAGAATCCACGATACGCAGCATGGTTCCCAGACCAGAGGTGGCACCAGTGCCAAGTCGGGCTGGTTTGATAATACCTAGTGGATCCTGCAATCTGCCATCCAGAAGCGGGACAGCTTACTTTTGTTTGCCAGGGAAACGGGCAGAGCTTTGTGTCTGGGGGCCTATGGCTGGGAGTGACCGTCTAGGTCCTGAAAAGCTACGATAGGCAGGATGTTGACCAGACCCATGGTGGCACCAGTGCCAAGTTGGGCTGGTTTGATAGTACCAAGTGGCTCCTGCAATCTGCCATCAAAATGTTGGCAGGCGAGTTTTGTTTTCCAGGGAAAAGCGCCGTTGTTTGTGTTTGGGGGCCTGTGGCTGGGAGTGGCCAGCTTGCTAATTGGAATCCACGATACGCCGGATGGTTCCCAGACCTGAGGTGGCACCAGTGACAAGTCGGGCCAGTTTGATGGTGCAAAGTGGCTCCTGCAATCTGCCATCCAGAAGCGGGGCAGCTTACTTTTGTTTTCCAGGGAAAAGGGCCGAGGTTTTTCTCTGGGGGCCTATGGCTGGGAGTGACCGGCTGGCGCCTGAACAGCTACCATAGGCAGGATGGTTCCAAGACCCATGGTGGCACCAGTGCCATGTTGGGCTGATTTGATAGTACCAAGTGGCTCCTGCAATCTGCCATCAAAATGTTGGCAGGCGAGTTTTGTTTTCCAGGGAAAAGCGTTGTTGTTTGTATATGGGGGCCTGTGGGTGGGAGTGGCCGGCTGGCTGCTTAGAATCCACGATACGCAGGATGGTTCCCAGACCAGAGGTGGCACCAGTGCCAAGTCGGGCTGGTTTGATAGTACCAAGTGGTTCCTGCAATCTGCCATCCAGAAGCGGGGCAGCTTACTTTTGTTTGCCAGGGAAACGGGCCGAGGTTTGTGTCTGGGGGCCTATGGCTGGGAGTGACCGGCTGGCTCCTGAAAAGCTACGATAGGCAGGATGGTGACCAGACCCATGGTGGCACCAGTGCCAAGTTGGGCTGGTTTGATAGTACCAAGTGGCTCCTGCAATCTGCCATCAAAAACTTGGCAGGCGAGTTTGTTATCCAGGGAAAAGCGCCGTTGTTTGTGTTTGGGGGCCTGTGGCTGGGAGTGGCCGGCTGGCTCCTTAGAATCCATGATACGCAGGATGGTTCCCAGACCAGAGGTGGCACCAGTGCCAAGTTGGGCTGGTTTGATGGTGAAAAGTGGCTCCTGCAATCTGCCATCCAGAAGCGGGGCAGCTTACTTTTGTTTGCCAGGGAAACGGGCCGAGGTTTGTGTCTGGGGGCCTATGGCTGGGAGTGACCGGCTGGCTCCTGAAAAGCTACGATAGGCAGGATGGTGACCAGACCCATGGTGGCACCAGTGTCAAGGTGGGCTGGTTTGATAGTACCAAGTGGCTCCGGCAATCTGCCATCAAAATTTGGCAGGCGAGTTTTGTTTTCCAGGGAAAAGCGCCGTTGTTTTTGTTTGGGGGCCTGTGGCTGGGAGTGGCCGGATGGCTAATTAGAATCCACGATACGCAGCATGGTTCCCAGACCTGAGGTGGCACCAGTGCCAAGTCGGGCTAGTTGGATGGTGCAAAGTGGCTCCTGCAATCTGCCATCCAGAAGCGGGGCAGCTTACTTTTGTTTTCCAGGGAAAAGCGCCGTTGTTTGTGTTTGGGGGCCTGTGGGTGGGAGTGGCCGGATGGCTCCTTAGAATCCACGATACGCAGGATGGTTCCCAGACCAGAGGTAGCACCAGTGCCAAGTCGGGCTGGTTTGATAGTACCAAGTGGTTCCTGCAATCTGCCATCCAGAAGCGGGGCAGCTTACTTTTGTTTGCCAGGGAAACGGTCCGAGGATTGTGTCTGGGGGC
Organism: Melospiza melodia melodia; assembly: GCF_035770615.1. NCBI lineage: Eukaryota > Metazoa > Chordata > Aves > Passeriformes > Passerellidae > Melospiza > Melospiza melodia. The sequence continues at coordinate 55,862,906 of NC_086194.1, forward strand.
CTAAGCCTGGAAGTGACCGGCTGGCTCGTGAAAAGCTACGATAGGCAGGATGGTGACCAGACCCATGACGGCACCAGTGCCAAGTTGGGCTGGTTTGATAGTACCAAGTGGCTCCTGCAATCTGCCATCAAAAACTTGGCAGGCGAGTTTTGTTTTCCAGGGAAAAGCGCCGTTGTTTGTGTTTGGGGGCCTGTGGCTGGGAGTGGCCGTATGGCTCCTTAGAATCCACGATACTCAGCATGGTTCCCAGACCAGAGGTGGCACCAGTGCCAAGTTGGGCTGGTTTGATAGTACCAAGTGGCTCCTGCAATCTGCCATCCAGAAGCGGGGCAGCTTACTTTTGTTTGCCAGGGAAACGGGCCGAGGTTTGTGTCTGGGGGTCTATGGCTGGGAGTGACCGGCTGGCTCCTGAAAAGCTACGATAGGCAGGATGGTGACCAGACCCATGGTGGCACCAGTGCCAAGTTGGGCTGATTTGATAGTACCAAGTGGCTCCTGCAATCTGCCATCAAAAAATTGGCAGGCGAATTTTGTTATCCAGGGAAAAGCGCCGTTGTTTGTGTTTGGGGGCCTGTGGCAGGGAGTTGCCGGCTGGCTCCTGAAAAGCTACGATAGGCAGGATGGTGACCAGACCCATGGTGGCACCAGTGCCAAGTTGGGCTGGTTTGATAGTACCAAGTGGCTCCGGCAATCTGCCATCAAAAAGTTGGCAGGCGAGTTTTGTTTTCCAGGGAAAAGCGCCGTTGTTTGTGTTTGGGGGCCTGTGGCTGGGAGTGGCCGGCTGGCTGCTTAGAATCTACGATACGCAGGATGGTTCCCAGACCAGAGGTGGCACCACTGCCAAGTCGGGCTGGTTTGATAGTACCAAGTGCGTCCTGCAATCTGCCATCCAGAAGCGGGACAGCTTACTTTTGTTTGTCAGGGAAACGGGCCGAGCTTTGTGTCTGTGGGCCTATGGCTGGGAGTGACCGGCTGGCTCCTGAAAAGCTACGATAGGCAGGATGGTGACCAGACCCATGGTGGCACCAGTGCCAAGTTGGGCTGTTTTGATAGTACCAAGTGGCTCCTGCAATCTGCCATCAAAATGTTGGCAGGCGAGTTTGTTATCCAGGGAAAAGCCCCGTTGTTTGTGTTTGGGGGCCTGTGGCTGGGAGTGGCCGGCTGGCTCCTTAGAATCCATGATACGCAGGATGGTTCCCAGAACAGAGGTGGCACCAGTGCCAAGTCGGGCTGGTTTGATGGTGAAAAGTGGCTCCTGCAATCTGCCATCCAGAAGCGGGATAACTTACTTTTGTTTGCCAGGGAAACGGGCCGAGCTTTGTGTCTGGGGGCCTATGGCTGGGAGTGACCGGCTGGCTCCTGAACAGCTACGATAGGCAGGATGGTGACCAGACCCATGGTGGCACCAGTGCCAAGTTGGGCTGGTTTGATAGTACCAAGTGGCTCCTGCAATCTGCCATCAAAAAGTTGGCAGGCGAGTTTTGTTTTCCAGGGAAAAGCGCCGTTGTTTGTGTTTGGGGGCCTGTGGCTGGGAGTGGCCGGATGGCTCCTTAGAATCCACGATACGCAGGATGGTTCCCAGACCAGAGGTGGCACCAGTGCCAAGTCTGGCTAGTTTGATGGTGCGAAGTGGCTCCTGCAATCTGCCATCCAGAAGCGGGGCAGCTTGCTTTTGTTTGCCAGGGAAACGGGCCGAGGTTTGTGTCTGGGGGCCTATGGCTGGGAGTGACCGGCTGGCTCCTGAAAAGCTACGATAGGCAGGATGGTGACCAGACCCATGGTGGCACCAGTGCCAAGTTGGGCTGGTTTGATAGTACCAAGTGGCTCCTGCAATCTGCCATCAAAAAGTTGGCAGGCGAGTTTTGTTTTCCAGGGAAAAGCGCCGTTGTTTGTGTTTGGGGGCCTGTGGCTGGGAGTGGCCGGATGGCTCCTTAGAATCCACGATACGCAGGATGGTTCCCAGACCAGAGGTAGCACCAGTGCCAAGTCGGGCTGGTTTGATAGTACCAAGTGGTTCCTGCAATCTGCCATCCAGAAGCGGGGCAGCTTACTTTTGTTTGCCAGGGAAACGGTCCGAGGATTGTGTCTGGGGGCCTAAGCCTGGAAGTGACCGGCTGGCTCGTGAAAAGCTACGATAGGCAGGATGGTGACCAGACCCATGACGGCACCAGTGCCAAGTTGGGCTGGTTTGATAGTACCAAGTGGCTCCTGCAATCTGCCATCAAAAACTTGGCAGGCGAGTTTTGTTTTCCAGGGAAAAGCGCCGTTGTTTGTGTTTGGGGGCCTGTGGCTGGGAGTGGCCGTATGGCTCCTTAGAATCCACGATACTCAGCATGGTTCCCAGACCAGAGGTGGCACCAGTGCCAAGTTGGGCTGGTTTGATAGTACCAAGTGGCTCCTGCAATCTGCCATCCAGAAGCGGGGCAGCTTACTTTTGTTTGCCAGGGAAACGGGCCGAGGTTTGTGTCTGGGGGTCTATGGCTGGGAGTGACCGGCTGGCTCCTGAAAAGCTACGATAGGCAGGATGGTGACCAGACCCATGGTGGCACCAGTGCCAAGTTGGGCTGATTTGATAGTACCAAGTGGCTCCTGCAATCTGCCATCAAAAAATTGGCAGGCGAATTTTGTTATCCAGGGAAAAGCGCCGTTGTTTGTGTTTGGGGGCCTGTGGCAGGGAGTTGCCGGCTGGCTCCTGAAAAGCTACGATAGGCAGGATGGTGACCAGACCCATGGTGGCACCAGTGCCAAGTTGGGCTTGTTTGATAGTACCAAGTGGCTCCGGCAATCTGCCATCAAAAAGTTGGCAGGCGAGTTTTGTTTTCCAGGGAAAAGCGCCGTTGTTTGTGTTTGGGGGCCTGTGGCTGGGAGTGGCCGGCTGGCTGCTTAGAATCTACGATACGCAGGATGGTTCCCAGACCAGAGGTGGCACCACTGCCAAGTCGGGCTGGTTTGATAGTACCAAGTGCGTCCTGCAATCTGCCATCCAGAAGCGGGACAGCTTACTTTTGTTTGTCAGGGAAACGGGCCGAGCTTTGTGTCTGGGGGCCTATGGCTGGGAGTGACCGGCTGGCTCCTGAAAAGCTACGATAGGCAGGATGGTGACCAGACCCATGGTGGCACCAGTGCCAAGTTGGGCTGGTTTGATAGTACCAAGTGGCTCCTGCAATCTGCCATCAAAATTTGGCAGGCGAGTTTTGTTTTCCAGGGAAAAGCGCCGTTGTTTGTGTTTGGGGGCCTGTGGGTGGGAGTGGCCAGATGGCTAATTAGAATCCACGATACGCAGCATGGTTCCCAGACCTGAGGTGGCACCAGTGCCAAGTCTGGCTAGTTTGATGGTGCGAAGTGGCTCCTGCAATCTGCCATCCAGAAGCGGGGCAGCTTGCTTTTGTTTGCCAGGGAAACGGGCCGAGGTTTGTGTCTGGGGGCCTATGGCTGGGAGTGACCGGCTGGCTCCTGAAAAGCTACGATAGGCAGGATGGTGACCAGACCCATGGTGGCACCAGTGCCAAGTTGGGCTGGTTTGATAGTACCAAGTGGCTCCTGCAATCTGCCATCAAAAAGTTGGCAGGCGAGTTTTCTTTTCCAGGGAAAAGCGCCGTTGTGTGTGTTTGGGGGCCTGTGGCTGGGAGTGGCCGGCTGGCTGCTTAGAATCCACGATACGCAGGATGGTTCCCAGACGTGAGGTGGCGCCAGTGCCAAGTCGGGCTGGTTTGATACTACCAAGTGCGTCCTGCAATCTGCCATCCAGAAGCGGGACAGCTTACTTTTTTTTGTCAGGGAAACGGGCTGAGCTTTGTGTCACGGGGCCTATGGCTGGGAGTGACCGGCTGGCTCCTGAAAAGCTACGATAGGCAGGATGGTGACCAGACCCATGGTGGCACCAGTGCCAAGTTGGGCTGGTTTGATAGTACCAAGTGGCTCCTGCAATCTGCCATCAAAAATTTGTCAGGCGAGTTTTGTTTTCCAGGGAAAAGCGCCGTTGTTTGTGTTTGGGGGCCTGTGGGTGGGAGTGGCCGGCTTGCTAATTGGAATCCACGATACGCAGGATGGTTCCCAGACTTGAGGTGGCACCAGTGACAAGTCGGGCCAGTTTGATGGTGCAAAGTGGCTCCTGCAATCTGCCATCCAGAAGCGGGGTAGCTTACATTTCTTTGCCAGGGAAACGGGCCGAGGTTTTTCTCTGGGGGCCTATGGCTGGGAGTGACCGGGTGGCGCCTGAACAGCTACGATAGGCAGGATGGTGACCAGACCCAAGGTGGCACCAGTGCCAAGTTGGGCTGATTTGATAGTACCAAGTGGCTCCTGCAATCTGCCATCAAAATGTTGGCAGGCGAGTTTTGTTTTCCAGGGAAAAGCGCTGTTGTTTGTGTTTGGGGGCCTGTGGCTGGGAGTGACCGGCTGGCTCCTTAGAATCCACGAAACACAGGATGGTTCCCAGACCAGAGGTGGCACCAGTGCCAAGTCGGGCTGGTTTTATACTACCAAGTGGTTCATGCAATCTGCCATCCTGAAGCGGGGCAGCTTAATTTTGTTTGCCAGGGAAACGGGCCGAGCTTTGTGTCTGGGCGCCTATGGCTGGGAGTGACCTGCTAGGTACTGAAAAGCTACGATAGGCAGGATGGTGACCAGACCCATGGTGGCACCAGTGCCAAGTTGGGCTGGTTTGATAGTACCAAGTGGCTCCTGCAATCCGCCATCAAAAAGTTGGCAGGCGAGTTTTGTTTTCCAGGGAAAAGCGCCGTTGTTTGTGTTTGGGTGCCTGTGGCAGGGAGTGGCCGGCTGGCTCCTTAGAATCCACGATACGCAGGATGGTTCCCAGACTTGTCGTGGCACCAGTGCCAAGTCGGGCTGGTTTGATAGTACCAAGTGCGTCCTGCAATCTGCCATCCAGAAGCGGGGCAGCTTACTTTTGTTTGCCAGGGAAACGGGCCGAGGTTTGTGTCTAAGGGCCTATGGCTGGGAGTGACCGGTTGGCTCCTGAAAAGCTACGATAGGCAGGATGGTGACCAGACCCATGGTGGCACCAGTGCCAAGTTGGGCTGGTTTGATAGTACCAAGTGGCTCCTGCAATCTGCCATCAAAAATTTGGCAGGCGAGTTTGTTATCCAGGGAAAAGCGCCGTTGTTTGTGTTTGGGGGCCTGTGGCTGGGAGTGGCCGGCTGGCTCCTTAGAATCCACGGTACGCAGGATGGTTCCCAGACCAGTGGTGGTACCAGTGCCAAGTTTTGCTGGTTTGATGGAGAAAAGTGGCTCCTGCAATCTGCCATCCACATGCGGGATAACTTACTTTTGTTTGCCAGGGAAACGGGTCGAGGTTTTTGTCTGGGGGCCTATGGCTGGGAGTGACCGGCTGGCTCCTGAAAAGCTACGATAGGCAGGATGGTGACCAGACCCATGGTGGCACCACTGTCAAGTTGGGCTGGTTTGATAGTACCAAGTGGCTCCGGCAATCTGCCATCAAAATTTGGCAGGCGAGTTTTGTTTTCCAGTGAATAGTGCCCTTGTTTGTGTTTGGGGGCCTATGGCAGGGACTGACCGGCTGGCTAATTAGAATCCACGATACGCAGCATGGTTCCCAGACCTGAGGTGGCACCAGTGCCAAGTCGGGCTAGTTTGATGGTGTAAAGTGGCTCCTGCAATCTGCCATCCAGAAGCGGGGCAGCTTACTTTTGTTTGCCAGGGAAACGGGCCGAGCTTTGTGTCTGGGGGCCTATGGCTGGGAGTGACCGGCTGGCTCGTGAAAAGCTACGATAGGCAGGATGGTGACCAGACCCATGGTGGCACCAGTGCCAAGTTGGGCTGGTTTGATAGTACCAAGTGGCTCCTGCAATCTGCCATCAAAAAGTTGGCAGGCGAGTTTTGTTTTCCAGGGAAAAGCGCCGTTGTTTGTGTTTGGGGGCCTGTGGCTGGGAGTGGCCGGCTGGCTCCTTAGAATCCACGATACCCAGGCTCATTCCCAGACCTGAGGTGGCACCAGTGCCAAGTCGGGCTAGTTTGATGGTGCAAAGTGGCTCCTGCAATCTGCCATCCAGAAGCGGGGTAGCTTACTTTTGTTTGCCAGGGAAACGGGCCGAGCTTTGTGTCTGGGGGCCTATGGCTGCGAGTGACCGGCTGGCTCCTGAAAAGCTACGATAGGCAGGATGGTGACCAGACCCATGGTGGCACCAGTGCCAAGTTGGGCTGGTTTGATAGTACCAAGTGGCTCCTGCAATCTGCCATCAAAAACTTGGCAGGCGAGTTTTGTTTTCCAGGGAAAAGCGCCGTTGTTTGTGTCTGGGGGCCTGTGGGTGGGAGTGGCCGTCTGGTTCCTTAGACTCCACGATACGCAGGATGGTTCCCAGACCAGAGGTGGCACCAGTGCCAAGTGGGACTAGTTTGATGGTGCAAAGTGGCTCCTGCAATCTGCCATCCAGAAGCGGGGCAGCTTACTTTTGTTTGCCAGGGAAACGGGCCGAGGTTTTTCTCTGGGGGCCTATGGCAGGGAGGGACCGGCTGGCTCCTGAAAAGCTACGATAGGCAGGATGGTGACCAGACCCATGGTGGCACCAGTGCCAAGTTGGGCTGATTTGATAGTACCAAGTGGCTCCTGCAATCTGCCATCAAAATATTGGCAGGCGAGTTTTGTTTTCCAGGGAAAAGCGCCGTTGTTTGTGTTTGGGGGCCTGTGGCAGGGAGTGGCCGGCTGGCTCCTTAGAATCCACGATACGCAGGATGGTTCCCAGACCCAAGGTGGCACCAGTGCCAAGTTGGGCTGGTTTCATAGTACCAAGTTATTCCTGCAATCTGCCGTCCAGAAGCGGGGCAGCTTACTTTTGTTTGCCAGGGAAACGGGCCGAGGTTTGTGTCTGGGGGCCTATGGCTGGGAGTGACCGGCTGGCTCCTGAAAAGCTACGATAGGCAGGATGGTGACCAGACCCATGGTGGCACCAGTGCCAAGTTGGGCTGGTTTGATAGTACCAAGTGGCTCCTGCAATCTGCCATCAAAAAGTTGGCAGGCGAGTTTTGTTCTCCAGGGAAAAGCGCCGTTGTTTGTGTTTGGGGGCCTGTGGCTGGGAGTGGCCGGCTGGCTCCTTAGAATCCACGATACGCAGCATGGTTCCCAGACCAGAGGTGGCACCAGTGCCAAGTAGGGCTGGTTTGATAGTACCAAGTGGCTCCTGCAATCTTCCATCCAGAAGCGGGGCAGCTTACTTTTGTTTGCCAGGGAAACGGGCCGAGGTTTTTGTCTGGGGGCCTATGGCTTGGAGTGACCGGCTGGCTCCTGAAAAGCTACGATAGGCAGGATGGTGACCAGACCCATGGTGGCACCAGTGCCAAGTTGGGCTGGTTTGATAGTACCAAGTGGCTCCTGCAATCTGCCATCAAAAAGTTGGCAGGCGAGTTTTGTTTTCCAGGGGAAAGCGCCGTTGTTTGTGTTTGGGGGCCTGTGGGTGGGAGTGGCCGGCTGGCTAATTAGAATCCACGATACGCAGCATGGTTCCCAGACCAGAGGTGGCACCAGTGCCAAGTCGGGCAAGTTTGATAATACCTAGTGGATCCTGCAATCTGCCATCCAGAAGCGGGACAGCTTACTTTTGTTTGCCAGGGAAACAGGCAGAGCTTTGTGTCTGGGGGCCTATGCCTGGGAGTGACCGGCTGGCTCCTGAAAAGCTACGATAGGCAGGATGGTGACCAGACCCATGGTGGCACCAGTGCCAAGTTGGGCTGGTTTGATAGTACCAAGTGGCTCCTGCAATCTGCCATCAAAATGTTGGCAGGCGAGTTTTGTTTTCCAGGGAAAAGCGCCGTTGTTTGTGTTTGGGGGCCTGTGGCTGGGAGTGGCCAGCTTGCTAATTGGAATCCACGATACGCCGGATGGTTCCCAGACCTGAGGTGGCACCAGTGACAAGTCGGGCCAGTTTGATGGTGCAAAGTGGCTCCTGCAATCTGCCATCCAGAAGCGGGGCAGCTTACTTTTGTTTTCCAGGGAAAAGGGCCGAGGTTTTTCTCTGGGGGCCTATGGCTGGGAGTGACCGGCTGGCGCCTGAACAGCTACCATAGGCAGGATGGTTCCAAGACCCATGGTGGCACCAGTGCCATGTTGGGCTGATTTGATAGTACCAAGTGGCTCCTGCAATCTGCCATCAAAATGTTGGCAGGCGAGTTTTGTTTTCCAGGGAAAAGCGTTGTTGTTTGTATATGGGGGCCTGTGGGTGGGAGTGGCCGGCTGGCTGCTTAGAATCCACGATACGCAGGATGGTTCCCAGACCAGAGGTGGCACCAGTGCCAAGTCGCGCTGGTTTGATAGTACCAAGTGGTTCGTGCAATCTGCCATCCAGAAGCGGGGCAGCTTACTTTTGTTTGCCAGGGAAACGGGCCGAGCTTTGTGTCTGGGGGCCTATGGCTGGGAGTGACCTGCTAGGTCCTGAAAAGATACGACAGGCAGGATGGTGACCATATCCATGGTGGCACCAGTGCCAAGTTGGACTGGTTTGATAGTACCAAGTGGCTCCTGCAATCCGCCATCAAAAAGTTGGCAGGCGAGTTTTGTTTTCCAGGGAAAAGCGCCGTTGTTTGTGTTTGGGTGCCTGTGGGTGGGAGTGGCCGGCTGGCTCCTTAGAATCCACGATACGCAGGATGGTTCCCAGACCTGAGGTGGCACCAGTGCCAAGTTGGGCTGGTTTGATAGTACCAAGTGGTTCCTGCAATCTGCCATCCAGAAGCGGGGCAGCTTACTCGTTTGCCAGGGAAACGGGCCGAGCTTTGTGTCTGGGGGCCTATGGCTGCGAGTGACCGTCTAGGTCCTGAAAAGCTACGATAGGCAGGATGGTGACCAGACCCATGGTGGCACCAGTGCCAAGTTGGGCTGGTTTGATAGTACCAAGTGGCTCCTGCAATCTGCCATCAAAAATTTGGCAGGCGAGTTTTGATTTCCAGGGGAAAGCGCCGTTGTTTGTGTTTGGGGGCCTGTGGCTGGGAGTGGCCGGCTTTATAATTGGAATCCACGATACGCAGGATGGTTCCCAGACCTGACGTGGCACCAGTGCCAAGTCGGGCTAGTTGGATGCTGCAAAGTGGCTCCTGCAATCTGCCATGCAGAAGCGGGGTGGCTTACTTTTGTTTGCCAGGGAAAATGGCCGAGGTTTTGTCTGGGGGCCTATGGCTTGGAGTGACCGGCTGGCTCCTGAAAAGCTACGATAGGCAGGATGGTGACCAGACCCATGGTGGCACCAGTGCCAAGTTGGGCTGGTTTGATAGTACCAAGTTGCTCCGGCAATCTGCCATCAAAATTTGGCAGGCGAGTTTTGTTTTCCAGGGAAAAGCGCCGCTGTTTGTGTTTGAGGGCCTGTGGCTGGGAGTGTCCGGCTGGCTCCTTAGAATCCACGATACGCAGGATGGTTCCCAGACCTGAGGTGGCACCAGTGCCAAGTCGGGCTAGTTTGATGGTGCAAAGTGGCTCCTGCAATCTGCCATCCAGAAGCGGGTCAGCTTACTTTTTTTTGCCAGGGAAACGGGCCGAGGTTTGTGTCTGGGGTCTATGGCTGGGAGTGACCGGCTGGCTCCTGAAAAGCTACGATAGGCAGGATGGTGACCAGTCCCATGGTGGCACCAGTGCCAAGTTGGGCTGGTTTGATAGTACCAAGTGGCTCCGGCAATCTGCCATCAAAAAGTTGGCAGGCGAGTTTTGTTTTCCAGGGAAAAGCGCCGATGTTTGTGTTTGGGGGCCTGTGGCTGGGAGTGGCCGGCTAGCTCCTTAGAATCCACGATACGCAGGATGGTTCCCAGACCTGAGGTAGCACCAGTGCCAAGTCGGGCTGGTTTGATAGTACCAAGTGCGTCCTGCAATCTGCCATCCAGAAGCGGGGCAGCTTACTTTTGTTTGCCAGGGAAACGGGCCGAGGTTTGTGTCTGGGGGCCTATGGCAGGGAGTGACCGGCTGGCTCCTGAAAAGCTACGATAGGCAGGATGGTGACCAGACCCATGGTGGCACCAGTGCCAAGTTGGGCTGGTTTGATAGTACCAAGTGGCTCCTGCAATCTGCCATCAAAAGTTGGCAGGCGAGTTTTGTTTTCCAGGGAAAAGCGCCGTTGTTTGTGTTTGGGGGCCTGTGGCTGGGAGTGGCCGGCTGGCTCCTTAGAATCCACAATACGCAGGATGGTTCCCAGACCTGAGGTGGCACCTGTGCCAAGTCGGGCTGATTTGATAGTACTAAGTAGCTCCTGCAATCTGCCATGCAGAAGCGGGGTAGCTTACTTTTGTTTGCCAGGGAAACGGGCCGAGCTTTGTGTCTGGGGGCCTATGGCTGGGAGTGACCGGCTGGCTCCTGAAAAGCTACGATAGGCAGGATGGTGACCAGACCCATGGTGGCACCAGAGCCATGTCGGCTGATTTCAAAGTACAAAGTGGCTCCTGCAATCTGCCATCAAAATTCAGCAGGCAAGCTTTGTTTTCCAGGGAAAAGCGCCGTTGTTTGTGTCTGCGGGCCTGTGGCTGGAGTGGCTGGCTGGCTCCTTTAAACACACGATACGCCGGATGGTTCCCAGACCCAAGGTGGCACCAGTGCCAAGTTGGGCTGGTTTGATAGTACCAAGTGGTTCCTGCAATCTGCCATCAAAATGTTGGCAGGCGAGTTTTGTTTTCCAGGGAAAAGCGCCGATGTTTTTTTTTGGGGGCCTGTGGCTGGGAGTGGCCGGCTGGCTCCTTAGAATCCACGATACGCAGGATGGTTCCCAGACCAGAGGTGGCACCAGTACCAAGTCGGGCTGGTTTGATAATAACAAGTGGATCCTGAAATCTGCCATGCAGAAGCGGGGCAGCTTACTTTTGTTTGCCAGGGAAACGGGCCGAGGTTTGTGTCTGGGTTCCTATGGCTGGGAGTGACCGGCTGGCACCTGAACAGCTACGATAGGCAGGATGGTGACCAGATCCATGGTGGCACCAGTGCCAAGTTGGGCTGATTTGATAGTACCAAGTGGCTCCTGCAATCTGCCATCAAAATTTGGCAGGCGAGTTTTGTTTTCCAGGGAAAAGCGCCGTTGTTTGTATTTGGGGGCCTGTGGCTGGGAGTGGCCCGCTGGCTCCTTAGAATCCACGATACGCAGGATGGTTCCCAGACCCAAGGTGGCAGCATTTCCAAGTTGGGCTGGTTTGATAGTACCAAGTGCGTCCTGCAATCTGCCATCCAGAAGCGGGGCAGCTTACTTTTGTTTGCCAGGGAAACGGGCCGAGGTTTTTGTCTGGGGGCCTCTGGCTGGGGGTGGCTGGCTGGCTCCTGAAAAGCTACGATAGGCAGGATGGTGACCAGACCCATGGTGGCACCAGTGCCAAGTTGGGCTGATTTGATAGTACCAAGTGGCTCCTGCAATCTGCCATCAAAAAGTTGGCAGGCGAGTTTTGTTTTCCAGGGAAAAGCGCCGTTGTTTGTGTTTGGGGGCCTGTGGCTGGGAGTGGCCAGCTGGCTCCTTAGAATCCACGATACGCAGGATGGTTCCCAGACCCAAGGTGGCACCAGTGCCAAGTTGGGCTGGTTTGATAGTACCAAGTGTCTCCTGCAATCTGCCATCCAGAAGCAGGGCAGCTTACTTTTGTTTGCCAGAGAAATAGGCCTAGGTTTTTGTTTGGGGGCCTGTGGCTGGGAGTGGCCGGCTGGCTCCTAAGAATCCACGATACGCAGGATGTTTCCCAGACCCAAGGTGGCACCAGTGCCAAGTCGGGCTGGTTTGATAGTACCAAGTGGCTCCTGCAAACTCCATCAAAAAGTTGGCAGGCGTGTTTTGTTTTCCAGGGAACAGCGCCGTTGATTTTGTTTGGGGGCCTGTGGCTGGGAGTGGCCGGCTGGCTCCTTAGAATCCACGATACGCAGGATGGTTCCCAGACCCAAGGTGGCACCAGTGCCAAGTCGGGCTGGTTTGATAGTACCAAGTGGCTCCTGCAATCTGCCATCCAGAAGCGGGGCAGCTGAGTTTTGTTTGCCAGAGAAAAAGGCTGTGGTTTGTGTTTGGGGGCCTGTGGTTGGCAGTGGCCGGCTGGCTCCTGAAAATCCACGATACGCAGCATGGTTCCCAGACCCAAGGTGGCACCAGTGCCAAGTGGGGCTCGTTTGACAGTGTCAAGTGCCTCCTGCAATCTCCCATCCAGAAGCGGGGCAGCTGAGTTTTTTTTGCCAGGGAAACGGACCTTTGTTTTTGATTGGGCTCTGTGGCCGAGAGTGGTCGGCTGTCTCCTGACAATCCACAATACGCAGGATGGTTCCCAGACCCAAGGTGGCACCAGTGCCAAGTCGGGCTGGTTTGATAGTACCAAGTGTCTCCTGCAATCTGCCATCCAGAAGCGGGGCAGCTGAGTTTTGTTTGCCAGAGAAAAGGGCCGTGGGTTCTGTTTGGGGGCATATGGCTGGGAGTGGCCACCTGGCTCCTTAAAATGCACGATACGCCGCATGGTAACCAGACGCAAGGTGGCACCAGTGCCAAGTCAGGCTGTTTTTGTAGTACCCAGTGGCTCCTGCAATTTGCCATCCAGAAGCGGGGCAGTTGAGTTTTGTTTGCCAGAGAAAAGGGCTGTGGTTTGTGTTTGGGGGCCTGTGGCTGGGAGTGTTCGGCTGGTTCCTGAATATGTACGATACGCAGGATTGTTCCCAGATCCAAGGTGGCAGCAGTGCCATGTTGTGCTGGTGTGATAGTCCCAAGTGGCTCCTGCAATCTGCCATCCAGAAGTGGGGCAGCTGATTTTTGTTTGCCAGAGAAAAGGTCCGTGGTTTGTTTTTGGGGGCATATGGCTGAGAGTGGCCGGCTGGCCCCTGAAAATCCACGATACACAGGATGGTTCCCAGATCCAAGGTGGCACCTGTGCCAAGTCGGGCTGATTTGATAGTACTAAGTAGCTCCTGCAATCTGCCATCCAGAAGCGGGGCAGCTTACTTTTGTTTGCCAGGGAAACGGGCCGAGGTTTGTGTTTGGGGGCCTATGGCTGAGAGTGACCGGCTGGCTCCTGAAAAGCTACAATAGGCAGGATGGTGACCAGACCCATGGTGGCACCAGTGCCAAGTTGGGCTGGTTTGATAGTACCAAGTGGTTCCTGCAATCTGCCATCCAGAAGCAGGGCAGCTGAGTTTTGTTTGCCAGAGAAAAGGGCCTTGGTTTGTATTTGGGGGCATATGGCTGGGTGTGGCCAGCTGGCTCCTTAAAATGCACGATATGCAACATGGCTCCCAGACCCAAGGTGGCACAAGTGCCAAGTTGGGCTGGTTTGATAGTACCAAGTGGCTCCTGCAATCTTCCATGATCACGTGGAGAAATACTTTCTGGTTTCAGCCTCATGCTCTTTCTTCTCTCCCTCAACTTCTCTATCACCTCTCATCTGGTTCACATGCGCTGTCTTCAAGGTCCACAGGCTACTTTTCACAGAATCTTCTGGCCTGATGAAGTAAGGATGATGAATAGAACAGAGCTGGGATCTATTTTCCAGTTTGGATAAAATGCATTCTGCACACAAATCCAAGGAGAACGGGCTGCCCCGATGCCCAGAAAATCTTTCACTCCTGCTAGTGTTCTACGTCAACCGCAACTTAGTCTGAAAGAAAAGCTTTTTCTCTGAGAGCATCTGAGAGGTTTGCATGAAGCACTGATATCTGACATATGCAATTTTGAATAGGAGAGGAAAAAGAAAATGGCAAGGAGTTTTTAATTTTAGTGGTTTCAATTTTAATTTCCGTGCACTTTTTCAAAACTTGTCAGCTCAAATGCCCATCAACATCTTTTAGTCATCTGTAAGTCAGTATTCATATAAAATGTGCTTCAAATCCAAAGAATTTCAAATTTGCACTCCAAGCTTCTATGCCTAGATTTATGATTTCCTACACATATTAGATGAAAGGAAGGCCTTTTTTACTGTGGGAGTGCTGGAACACTGGAACAGGTTGCCCAGAGAAGTTGTGGGTGTCCCATCCCTGAAAGTATTCAAGGTCACCCTGGACGGGGCTTGGAGCAGCAACAAAGGAGAAGCTTGATGGTAGAGAAACAAAGTTGGACTATAGAAGAAACTCGGATTGAAGTATAGGATCAAGTTTTCTCTCAGCTCTTGGGGTAAATTCAAAGTTGTACAAAATGACATTTATCTGTGCTATTCACTACTGTAACAGAAAGTTTCATGAAAACTGTACAGAAGATAGTAAATTTTAAAAGAGATAAGAATTACAGCATAAAATCCATGGGATAGGTTACAACATGAGACACTCTCTAAGAGAAAATCTCTGTGTTTCAGCACTTCATCGGGGTAAGATTTCATGAAGTGCCAAAGAAGGCGGCAAAATATCATTCGGGACATTATTTACTGGAATTCAGCCTGGCCATTAGTAGGAACTGCCTTTGAACATATCATGTAGATATACCACACACACTTTCCCTTCACTGAAAAATTACTGTTTACAACAAATAAGCAATTGACAATCAAAATTGATTGAAAGCATCTTAAACATGTCAAGTATTTCATTGTAGATGATCTGTGATCCAAATGCTTCTTCCACCTTCGAGAGGGACAGAAGAATTCTTCCATATCATGATGGTTTAAAATTGTATCAACCAATGTTTTCTGCTGAAAAGATATCATCTATTTTTTTCTATTTTTGGAAGAAAATATTCCTAGACATACAACAGGTGAGAACTAAGTAATTTTAAAGAAACAAATGAAATGAAAATATTCTGTAAATAGAATGAAATGAAAAGCTGTGTTTTAAATAGGAGCTAAATATTAAACAGAATTTTTGTACCAGGCATTTGAATTACTGCACCAGCTCTTTTGCCCATCAAGAGAGGCATTTAGCATTTCAGTCTTTTCCAAGGTGTTCATGATCTGCTATGCTGATCTCTGTGTGTGCCTAGGTGTGTGTGGAGGGGGGGGCATATGAAGGGGAGTGTGTATGTTTGCTTTACAATTGTTGTGGCAGATTCATGCCTCAGCTCCACATTTTGTTTTAAAAAGGTCACACCGAGTGGATATGAAGTTTACTATCAACAAGAGATCGATTCCCAAATCATCCATTTGACTCTCCCTTATAAATCATGTGCTTTGTTGCATATTTTATCAAATATACTTTCAAGCCAGATGGAGGAAGGAGGATGTGGGAATCCCTCCACCATCTTGCAACTTTTATGTAAGTAGGTTTTCAAGAAAATCATCATTTCTCTTTTAAATATGTCTGGAACAGGCATGATGGTAGTGTCAACCTGTTGGAGTTTTTGTTGCTGGAAGAAGTTGTACAAAAGGATTGTTTTTTACATTGACCAGTTACTGAATCAAGCGCAGGAATACATTGGAAATTTAGCTGGGGGTTCCTTTTCCCAGCAGACTACTTCTAGAACGAGCTTGTACACTGAAGCTGACTCTTTTGCTCTCTTTTTGTTTCTTTCCTATTTTCTTGGCTTCTTTGCCACTATCTAGACAATTTTGGAACTTTGTTCCCAACTAAAATGGTTTCAATAGTCTGATTGTGATCATACATTTTTACAAGGAATTTTTAAAATCTTTCCTCGAGTCCAGAAAGTCAAGGACTTAGATCTTTTTCTTCCCTTATCAATATTGCCATGAAATTGATAAATAAAGACCAACTCTTTATTTTTGTTTTTAACCCACGTAGATAATTCCCATCCATTAATCCATTTTGTGGACCAATAGCTGCCATTCTGATGGAAGCTGTCACTTCTTAACAATAGGCATTCTGTGACTATGTTGACAGCACTTTGGGTGAAGATCCTAACTGGTCTTAGATATACATAGGGAGAAATTTGCTCAGCCAGTGTCAGTCTTAAGCATGCGTATCAGAAGATCTTTCTAGAGCTGGGAATTTTCCCATGAAAGGGATTCAGTTAGGGAAGAGACACTTGTGCCAGAGTTTTACATTCTTCTTGAACACTGCTTAAGGAACTTAGATGCCATGTCCATTTGGATCTCTGTCTGCACAGAACTTTGTCATGCCAGTGCTTTGAAATGCATCTTGAAGAGAATTCACTAGCACAGAATGAAAGAGAGTGGAAGGGGTTGGTGGGGCTAACCAGGCCCAACCCCCCTGCCTAAACCAGGATACCTAGAGCCTCTTGCCCAGGATTCTATCTGGGTGTACTTTTAATGTCTTCAAAGATCCAGGCTCCACAATCTTTCTGGGCAGTCTGTGCCGTGGTTCAGTCACCCTGACAGTAAAGAAACATTTACTGATGTTCAAAGGCAATCTCCTGTATTTCAGTGTGTGCCCACTGCCTCTTGTCTTTTCCCTCAGCATCACTGAAAAGACACTGATTCCCTCCCCTTTGCACTATTGCTTCCATATGTATGTGTGATGCCATGTAGAGGTATGTCAAAAACCTCCCTGAAGCCCAGGCAGAAAATATTCCCTTCATCTACCAGTCAAGTTGATTCATCAGAGGAGTTTAAAGTGATGTTCAGCATGAAATTCCCCTGAAAAATCATGCTAACTACATTATTTGGTCATCTGTCATGTGCCTGGCAAGGATTTCCAGGAAGAGCTGCTTCATCAACTTCCTGGGGATAAAAAAGAGGCTGGCTGGTTTGTACTATGGCGAGTCCTCTTAATTGCCTTTTTTGAAGATGGGTGTCATTTGCTAACATCCACTCTTTAGCCTCTCTTGTCGTCTACATCTTAGCAAAACGCTTTTCCACTATGTCTGGCTAGGAAAAACTGTGCCAGCACAGAAAACATCTCCCATCGTGTTCTAGAAGTTGCACGGATGTCTGCCAAGTGTTTGGCAGGAAGAAAAGAAAAGTTGTCCAAAACAGCTTCCAATCGAATGTTCCTGTGATTGGAAAAGTCAGGAGAGTGCAAAGTACTGTTTTCTATCAGTTGGCAAGGTGCGCACACAATCCCAGTGTTGTACAGCTTGCTTCTTCACCTTCCCGAAGCTGCCGCTCTCGCCTGCTGCCGGAGCCCAAGAAGCGGCTTCTTCGCGCAAAGACGATTGTGCCGCTCACAGTGCTCTCCTTAGCGCGGCTTCTGCCGAAAGACGCCCGGCAGCGGCTCTTACCTCCGGAGAGCATCCTACCTTCGTCTTTAGCTCCTCTTCTCATCTACACCTCGGCAAAAAGCTTTTCCACTATGTCTGGCTAGGAAAAACTGTGCCAGCACAGAAAACATCTCCCATCGTGTTCTAGACGTTGCACGGATGTCTGCCAAGTGTTTGGCAGGAAGAAAAGAAAAGTTGTCCAAAACAGCTTCCAATCGAATGTTCCTGTGATTGGAAAAGTCAGGAGAGTGCAAAGGTACTGTTTTCTATCAGTTGGCAAGGTGCGCACACAATCCCAGTGTTGTACAGCTTGCTTCTTCACCTTCCCGAAGCTGCCGCTCTCGCCGGCTGCCGGAGCCCAAGAAGCGGCTTCTTCGCGCAAAGACGATTGTGCCTCTCACAGTGCTCTCCTTAGCGCGGCTTCTGCCGAAAGACGCCCGGCAGCGGCTCTTACCTCCGGAGAGCATCCTACCTTCGTCTTTAGCTCCTCTTCTCATCTACACCTCGGCAAAAAGCTTTTCCACTATGTCTGGCTAGGAAAAACTGTGCCAGCACAGAAAACATCTCCCATCGTGTTCTAGAAGTTGCACGGATGTCTGCCAAGTGTTTGGCAGGAAGAAAAGAAAAGTTGTCCAAAACAGCTTCCAATCGAATGTTCCTGTGATTGGAAAAGTCAGGAGAGTGCAAAGGTACTGTTTTCTATCAGTTGGCAAGGTGCGCACACAATTCCAGTGTTGTACAGCTTGCTTCTTCACCTTCCCGAAGCTGCCGCTCTCGCCGGCTGCCGGAGCCCAAGAAGCGGCTTCTTCGCGCAAAGACGATTGTGCCGCTCACAGGGCTCTCCTTAGCGCGGCTTCTGCCGAAAGACGCCCGGCAGCGGCTCTTACCTCCGGAGAGCATCCTACCTTCGTCTTTCGCGTCTTTTGTAGTCTACATCTTAGCAAAACGCTTTTCCACTATGTCTGGCTAGGAAAAACTGTGCCAGCACAGAAAACATCTCCCATCGTGTTCTAGAAGTTGCACGGATGTCTGCCAAGTGTTTGGCAGGAAGAAAAGAAAAGTTGTCCAAAACAGCTTCCAATCGAATGTTCCTGTGATTGGAAAAGTCAGGAGAGTGCAAAGGTACTGTTTTCTATCAGTTGGCAAGGTGCGCACACAATCCCAGTGTTGTACAGCTTGCTTCTTCACCTTCCCGAAGCTGCCGCTCTCGCCGGCTCCCGGAGCCGAAGAAGCGGCTTCTTCGCGCAAAGACGATTGTGCCGCTCACAGGGCTCTCCTTAGCGCGGCTTCTGCCGAAAGACGCCCGGCAGCGGCTCTTACCTCCGGAGAGCATCCTACCTTCGTCTTTCGCGTCTTTTGTAGTCTACATCTTAGCAAAACGCTTTTCCACTATGTCTGGCTAGGAAAAACTGTGCCAGCACAGAAAACATCTCCCATCGTGTTCTAGAAGTTGCACGGATGTCTGCCAAGTGTTTGGCAGGAAGAAAAGAAAAGTTGTCCAAAACAGCTTCCAATCGAATGTTCCTGTGATTGGAAAAGTCAGGAGAGTGCAAAGGTACTGTTTTCTATCAGTTGGCAAGGTGCGCACACAATCCCAGTGTTGTACAGCTTGCTTCTTCACCTTCCCGAAGCTGCCGCTCTCGCCGGCTGCCGGAGCCCAAGAAGCGGCTTCTTCGCGCAAAGACGGTTGTGCCGCTCACAGTGCTCTCCTTAGCGCGGCTTCTGCCGAAAGACGCCCGGCAGCGGCTCTTACCTCCGGAGAGCATCCTACCTTCGTCTTTCGCGTCTTTTGTAGTCTACATCTTAGCAAAACGCTTTTCCACTATGTCTGGCTAGGAAAAACTGTGCCAGCACAGAAAACATCTCCCATCGTGTTCTAGAAGTTGCACGGATGTCTGCCAAGTGTTTGGCAGGAAGAAAAGAAAAGTTGTCCAAAACAGCTTCCAAACAAATGTTCCTGTGATTGGAAAAGTCAGGAGAGTGCAAAGGTACTGTTTTCTATCAGTTGGCAAGGTGCGCACACAATCCCAGTGTTGTACAGCTTGCTTCTTCACCTTCCCGAAGCTGCCGCTCTCGCCGGCTGCCGCAGCCGAAGAAGCGGCTTCTTCGCGCAAAGACGATTGTGCCGCTCACAGGGCTCTCCTTAGCGCGGCTTCTGCCGAAAGACGCCCGGCAGCGGCTCTTACCTCCTGAGAGTGGCAGCTTCGGGAAGGTGAAGAAGCAAGCTGTACAACACTGGGATTGTGTGCGCACCTTGCCAACTGATAGAAAACAGTACCTTTGCACTCCTGACTTTTCCAATCACATGAACATTCGATTGGAAGCTGTTTTGGACAACTTTTCTTTTCTTCCTCCCAAACACTTGGCAGACATCCGTGCAACTTCTAGAAAACGATGGGAGATGTTTTCTGTGCTGGCACGGTTTTTCCTAGCCAGACATAGTGGAAAAGCTTTTTGCCGAGGTGTAGATGAGAAGAGGAGCTAAAGACGAAGGTAGGATGCTCTCCGGAGGTAAGAGCCGCTGCCGGGCGTCTTTCGGCAGAAGCCGCGCTAAGGAGAGCCCTGTGAGCGGCACAATCGTCTTTGCGCGAAGAAGCCGCTTCTTGGGCTCCGGCAGCCGGCGAGAGCGGCAGCTTCGGGAAGGTGAAGAAGCAAGCTGTACAACACTGGGATTGTGTGCGCACCTTGCCAACTGATAGAAAACAGTACCTTTGCACTCTCCTGACTTTTCCAATCACAGGAACATTCGATTGGAAGCTGTTTTGGACAACTTTTCTTTTCTTCCTGCCAAACACTTGGCAGACATCCGTGCAACTTCTAGAACACGATGGGAGATGTTTTCTGTGCTGGCACAGTTTTTCCTAGCCAGACATAGAGGAAAAGCGTTTTGCTAAGATGTAGACGACAAGAGAGGCTAAAGAGTGGATGTTAGCAAATGACACCCATCTTCAAAAAAGGCAATTAAGAGGACTCGCCATAGTACAAACCAGCCAGCCTCTTTTTTATCCCCAGGAAGTTGATGAAGCAGCTCTTCCTGGAAATCCTTGCCAGGCACATGACAGATGACCAAATAATGTAGTTAGCATGATTTTTCAGGGGAATTTCATGCTGAACATCACTTTAAACTCCTCTGATGAATCAACTTGACTGGTAGATGAAGGGAATATTATCTGCCTGGGCTTCAGGGAGGTTTTTGACATACCTCTACATGGCATCACACATACATATGGAAGCAATAGTGCAAAGGGGAGGGAATCAGTGTCTTTTCAGTGATGCTGAGGGAAAAGACAAGAGGCAGTGGGCACACACTGAAATACAGGAGATTGCCTTTGAACATCAGTAAATGTTTCTTTACTGTCAGGGTGACTGAACCACGGCACAGACTGCCCAGAAAGATTGTGGAGCCTGGATCTTTGAAGACATTAAAAGTACACCCAGATAGAATCCTGGGCAAGAGGCTCTAGGTATCCTGGTTTAGGCAGGGGGGTTGGGCCTGGTTAGCCCCACCAACCCCTTCCACTCTCTTTCATTCTGTGCTAGTGAATTCTCTTCAAGATGCATTTCAAAGCGCTGGCATGACAAAGTTCTGTGCAGACAGAGATCCAAATGGACATGGCATCTAAGTTCCTTAAGCAGTGTTCAAGAAGAATGTAAAACTCTGGCACAAGTGTCTCTTCCCTAACTGAATCCCTTTCATGGGAAAATTCCCAGCTCTAGAAAGATCTTCTGATACGCATGCTTAAGACTGACACTGGCTGAGCAAATTTCTCCCTATGTATATCTAAGACCAGTTAGGATCTTCACCCAAAGTGCTGTCAACATAGTCACAGAATGCCTATTGTTAAGAAGTGACAGCTTCCATCAGAATGGCAGCTATTGGTCCACAAAATGGATTAATGGATGGGAATTATCTACGTGGGTTAAAAACAAAAATAAAGAGTTGGTCTTTATTTATCAATTTCATGGCAATATTGATAAGGGAAGAAAAAGATCTAAGTCCTTGACTTTCTGGACTCGAGGAAAGATTTTAAAAATTCCTTGTAAAAATGTATGATCACAATCAGACTATTGAAACCATTTTAGTTGGGAACAAAGTTCCAAAATTGTCTAGATAGTGGCAAAGAAGCCAAGAAAATAGGAAAGAAACAAAAAGAGAGCAAAAGAGTCAGCTTCAGTGTACAAGCTCGTTCTAGAAGTAGTCTGCTGGGAAAAGGAACCCCCAGCTAAATTTCCAATGTATTCCTGCGCTTGATTCAGTAACTGGTCAATGTAAAAACCAATCCTTTTGTACAACTTCTTCCAGCAACAAAAACTCCAACAGGTTGACACTACCATCATGCCTGTTCCAGACATATTTAAAAGAGAAATGATGATTTTCTTGAAAACCTACTTACATAAAAGTTGCAAGATGGTGGAGGGATTCCCACATCCTCCTTCCTCCATCTGGCTTGAAAGTATATTTGATAAAATATGCAACAAAGCACATGATTTATAAGGGAGAGTCAAATGGATGATTTGGGAATCGATCTCTTGTTGATAGTAAACTTCATATCCACTCGGTGTGACCTTTTTAAAACAAAATGTGGAGCTGAGGCATGAATCTGCCACAACAATTGTAAAGCAAACATACACACTCCCCTTCATATGCCCCCCCCTCCACACACACCTAGGCACACACAGAGATCAGCATAGCAGATCATGAACACCTTGGAAAAGACTGAAATGCTAAATGCCTCTCTTGATGGGCAAAAGAGCTGGTGCAGTAATTCAAATGCCTGGTACAAAAATTCTGTTTAATATTTAGCTCCTATTTAAAACACAGCTTTTCATTTCATTCTATTTACAGAATATTTTCATTTCATTTGTTTCTTTAAAATTACTTAGTTCTCACCTGTTGTATGTCTAGGAATATTTTCTTCCAAAAATAGAAAAAAATAGATGATATCTTTTCAGCAGAAAACATTGGTTGATACAATTTTAAACCATCATGATATGGAAGAATTCTTCTGTCCCTCTCGAAGGTGGAAGAAGCATTTGGATCACAGATCATCTACAATGAAATACTTGACATGTTTAAGATGCTTTCAATCAATTTTGATCGTCAATTGCTTATTTGTTGTAAACAGTAATTTTTCAGTGAAGGGAAAGTGTGTGTCGCATATCTACATGATATGTTCAAAGGCAGTTCCTACTAATGGCCAGGCTGAATCCCAGTAAATAATGTCCCGAATGATATTTTGCCGCCTTCTTTGGCACTTCATGAAATCTTACCCCGATGAAGTGCTGAAACACAGAGATTTTCTCTTAGAGAGTGTCTCATGTTGTAACCTATCCCATGGATTTTATGCTGTAATTCTTATCTCTTTTAAAATTTACTATCTTCTGTACAGTTTTCATGAAACTTTCTGTTACAGTAGTGAATAGCACAGATAAATGTCATTTTGTACAACTTTGAATTTACCCCAAGAGCTGAGAGAAAACTTGATCCTATACTTCAATCCGAGTTTCTTCTATAGTCCAACTTTGTTTCTCTACCATCAAGCTTCTCCTTTGTTGCTGCTCCAAGCCCCGTCCAAGGTGACCTTGAATACTTTCAGGGATGGGACACCCACAACTTCTCTGGGCAACCTGTTCCAGTGTTCCAGCACTCCCACAGTAAAAAAGGCCTTCCTTTCATCTAATATGTGTAGGAAATCATAAATCTAGGCATAGAAGCTTGGAGTGCAAATTTGAAATTCTTTGGATTTGAAGCACATTTTATATGAATACTGACTTACAGATGACTAAAAGATGTTGATGGGCATTTGAGCTGACAAGTTTTGAAAAAGTGCACGGAAATTAAAATTGAAACCACTAAAATTAAAAACTCCTTGCCATTTTCTTTTTCCTCTCCTATTCAAAATTGCATATGTCAGATATCAGTGCTTCATGCAAACCTCTCAGATGCTCTCAGAGAAAAAGCTTTTCTTTCAGACTAAGTTGCGGTTGACGTAGAAGACTAGCAGGAGTGAAAGATTTTCTGGGCATCGGGGCAGCCCGTTCTCCTTGGATTTGTGTGCAGAATGCATTTTATCCAAACTGGAAAATAGATCCCAGCTCTGTTCTATTCATCATTCTTACTTCATCAGGCCAGAAGATTCTGTGAAAAGTAGCCTGTGGACCTTGAAGACAGCGCATGTGAACCAGATGAGAGGTGATAGAGAAGTTGAGGGAGAGAAGAAAGAGCATGAG
Organism: Melospiza melodia melodia; assembly: GCF_035770615.1. Classification (NCBI taxonomy): domain Eukaryota; kingdom Metazoa; phylum Chordata; class Aves; order Passeriformes; family Passerellidae; genus Melospiza; species Melospiza melodia. The sequence continues at coordinate 55,886,125 of NC_086194.1, forward strand.
GCTGAAACCAGAAAGTATTTCTCCACGTGATCATGGAAGATTGCAGGAGCCACTTGGTACTATCAAACCAGCCCAACTTGGCACTGGTGCCGCCATGGGTCTGGTCACCATCCTGCCTATCGTAGCTTTTCACGAGCCAGCCGGTCACTCCCAGCCATAGGCCCCCAGACAAAAACCTCGGCCCGTTTCCCTGGAAAACAAAAGTAAGCTGCCCCGCTTCTGGATGGCAGATTGTAGGACGCACTTGTTACTATCAAACCCGCCCGACTTGGCACTGGTGCCACCACTGGTCTGGGAACCATCCTGCGTATCGTGGATTCTAAAGAGCCAGCCGGCCACTCCCACCACAGGCACCCAAACACAAACAACGGCGCTTTTCCCTGGAAAAGAAAACTCGCCTGCCAACTTTTTGATGGCAGATTGCAGGAGCCACTTGGTACTATCAAACCAGCCCAACTTGGCACTGCTGCCACCATGGGTCTGGTCACCATCCTGCCTATCGTAGCTTTTCAGGAGCCAGCCGGTCACTCCCAGCCATAGGCCCCCAGACAAAAACCTCGGCCCGTTTCCCTGGCAAACAAAAGTAAGCTGCCCCTCTTCTGGATGGCAGATTGCAGGATCCACTTGGTACTATCAAACCAGCCCGACTTGGCACTGGTGCCACGACAAGTCTGGGAACCATCCTGCGTATCGTGGATTCTAAGGAGCCAGCCGGCCACTCCCAGCCACAGGCCCCCAAACACAAACAACGGCGCTTTTCCCTGGAAAACAAAACTCGCCTACCAACGTTTTGATGGCAGATTGCAGGAGCCACTTGGTACTATCAAATCAGCCCAACTTGGCACTGGTGCCACCATGGGTCTGGTCACAATCCTGCCTATCGTAACTTTTCAGGAGCCAGCCGGTCACTCCCAGCCATAGGCCCCCAGACACAAAGCTCGGCCCGTTTCCCTGGCAAAGAAAATTAAGCTGCCCCGCTTCTGGATGGCAGATTGCAGGAGCCACTTGGTACTATCAAACCAGCCCGACTTGGCACTGGTGCCACCTCTGGTCTGGGAACCATCCTGCGTATCGTGGATTCTAAGGAGCCAGTCGGCCACTCCCAGCCACAGGCCCCCAAACACAAACAACGGCCCGTTTCCGTGGCAAACAAAAGTAAGCTGCCCCGCTTCTGGATGGCAGATTGCAGGAGCCACTTGGTACTATCAAACCAGCCCGACTTGGCACTGGTGCCACCTCTGGTCTGGGAACCATCCTGCGTATCGTGGTTTCTAAGGAGCCAGCCGGCCACTCCCAACCACAGGCCCCCAAACACAAACAACGGCGCTTTTCCCTGGAAAACAAAACTCGCCTGCCAACTTTTTGATGGCAGATTGCAGGAGCCACTTGGTACTATCAAACCAGCCCAACTTGGCCCTGCTGCCACCATGGGTCTGGTCACCATCCTGCCTATCGTAGCTTTCAGGAGCCAGCCGGTCACTGCCTGCCATAGGCCCCGAGACACAAACCTCGGCCCGTTTCCCTGGCAAACAAAAGTAAGCTGCCCCGCTTCTGGATGGCAGATTGCAGGAGCCACTTGGTACTATCAAACCAGCCCGACTTGGCACTGGTGCCACCTCTGGTCTGGGAACCATCCTGCGTATCGTGGATTTTATGGAGCCAGCCGGTCAGTCCCAGCCATAGGCCCCCAAACACAAACAACGATCCGTTTCCCTGGCAAACAAAAGTAAGCTGCCCCGCTTCTGGATGGCAGATTGCAGGAACCACTTGGTAGTATCAAACCATCCCAACTTGGCACTGGTGGCACCTCTTGTCTGGGAACCATGCTGCGTATCGTGGTTTCTAAGGAGCCAGCCGGCCACTCCCAACCATAGACCCCCAGACACAAACCTCGGCCCGTTTCCCTGGAAAACAAAAGTAAGCTACCCCGATTCTGGATGGCAGATTGCAGGAGCCACTTGGTACTATCAAATCAGCCCAACTTGGCACTGGTGCCACCATGGGTCTGGTAAACATCCTGCCTATCGTAGCTTTTCAGGAGCCAGCCGGCCACTCTCAGCCATATGCCCCCAAAAACAAACCACGGCCCTTTTCTCTGGCAAACAAAACTCAACTGCCCCTCTTCTGGATGGCAAATTTTAGGACGCACTTTGTACTACGAAAACCGCCCGACGTGGCACTGGTGCCACCTTGTGTCAGGGAACCATCCTGCATATCGAGCTTTTTAAGGAGCCAGCCGGCCACGCCCAGCCATAAACCCCCAAAAACAAACCACGGACCATTTCTCTTGGAAACAAAAATCCGCTGCCCCGCGTCTGGATGGCAGATTGCAGGAGCCACTTTGCACCATCAAACCAGCCCGACTTGGCACTGGTGCCACCTTGGGTCTGGGAACAATCCTGCATATCGTGGATTCTAAGGAGCCAGCCGGCCACTCCCAGCCACAGGCCCCCAAACACAAACAACGGCGCTTTTCCCTGGAAAACAAAATTCGCCTGCCAAATTTTGATGGCAGATTGCAGGAGCCACTTGGTACTATCAAATCATCCCAACTTGGCACTGGTGCCACTCTGGGTCTGGGAACCATCCTGCCTATTGTAGCATTTCAGGAGCCAGCCGGTCACTCCCAGCCATAGGCCCCCAGACACAAAGCTCTGCCTGTTTCCCTGGCAAACAAAAGTAAGCTGCCCCGATTCTGGATGGCAGATTGCAGGAGCCACTTGGTTGTGTCAAACCAGCCCGACTTGGCACTGGTGCCACCTTGGGTCTGGGAACAATCCTGCATATCGTGGATTCTAAGCAGCCACCCGGCCACTCTGAGCCACAGGCCCCCAAACAAAAACTACGGCGCTTTTCCCTGGAAAACAAAACTCGCCTGCCAACTTTTTGATGGCAGATTGCAGGAGCCACTTGGTACTATCAAACCAGCCCAACTTGGCACTGGTGCCACCTCTGGTCTGGGAACCATCCTGCCTATCGTAGCTTTTCAGGAGCCAGCCGGTCACTCCCAGCCATAGAACCCCAGACACAAACCTCGGCCCGTTTCCCTGGCGAACAAAAGTAAGCTGCCCCGCTTTTGGATGGCAGATTGCAGGAGCCACGTTGCACCATCAAACCAGCCCCACTTGGCACTGGTGCCACCTTGGGTCTGGGAACAAGTTGGGCTGGTTTGATAGGACCAAGTGGCTCCTGCAATCTGCCATCCAGAAGCGGGACAGCTTACTTTTGTTTCCCAGGGAAACGGGCCGAGGTATTTGTCTGGGGGCCTATGGCTGGGAGTGACCGGCTGACTACTGAAAAGCTACGATAGGCAGGATGGTTACCAGACTCATGGTGCCACCAGTGCCAAGTCGGGCTTGTTTGATAATACTAAATAGCTCCTGCAATCTGCCATCCAGACGCGGGGCAGCGGATTTTTGTTTGCTGGAGAAAAGTTCCGTGGTTATTTTTTTGGGGGTATATGACTGGACGTGGCCGGCTGGCTCCTTAAAAAGCTCTATACACAGGATTGTTCCCTGACCCAAGGTGGCATCAGTGCCAAGTCGGGCTGTTTTCGTAGTACCAAGTGCGTCCTGCAATTTGCCATCCAGAAGCGGGGCAGCCTACTTTTGTTTGCCAGGGAAACGTGCCGAGGTATTTGTCTGGGGGCCTATGGCTGGGAGTGAGCGGCTGGCTCCTGAAAAGCTACGATAGGCAGGATGGTGACCAGACCCATGGTGGCAGCAGTGCCAAGTTGGGCTGGTTTGATAGTACCAAGTGGCTCCTGCAATCTGCCATCAAGAAGTTGGCAGGCGAGTTTTGTTTTCCAGGGAAAAGCGCCGTTGTTTTTGTTTAGAGGCCTGTGGCTGGGAGTGGCCGCCTGTCCTCGTAGAATCTACGTTACGCAGCATGGTTCCCAGAGCCAAGGTGGCACCAGGGCCAAGTCGGGCTGGTTTGTAAGTACCAACTGCATCCTGCAATCTGCCATCCAAAAGCGGGGCAGCTTACTTTTGTTTGCCAGGGAAACGGGCCGAGGTTTGTGTCCGGGGGCCTATGGCTGGGAGTGACCGGCTGGCTCCTGAAATGCTACAATAGGCAGGATGGTTCCCAGACCCATAGTGGCACCAGTGCCAAGTTGGGATGATTTGATAGTACCAAGTGGCTCCTGCAATCTGCCATCAAAATGCTGGCAGGCGAATTTTGTTTTCCAGGGAAAAGCGCCGTTGTTTGTGTTTGGGGGCCTGTGGCAGGGAGTGGCCGGCTGGCTCCTTAGAATCCACGATATGCAGGATTGTTCCCAGACCCAAGGTGGCACCAGTGCCAAGTCGGGCTGGTTTGATGGTGCAAAGTGGCTCCTGCAATCTGCCATCCAGACGCGGGGCAGCGGATTTTTGTTTCCAAGAGAAATGGTCCGTGGTTTGTTTTAGGGGGTATATGGCTGGGCGTGGCCGGCTGGCTCCTTAAAAAGCTCGATATGCAGGATGGTTCCCTGACACAAGGTGGCACCAGTGCCATGTCGGGCGGTTTTCGTAGTACAAAGTGCGTCCTAAAATTTGCCATCCAGAAGAGGGGCAGTTGAGTTTTGTTTGCCAGAGAAAAGGGCCGTGGTTTGTTTTTGGGGCATATGGCTGAGAGTGACCGGCTGGCCCCTGAAAATCCACGATAGGCAGGATGGTTCCCAGACCAGAGGTGTCACCAGTGCCAAGTCGGGCTGGTTTGATAGTACTAAGTAGCTCCTGCAATCTGCCATGCAGAAGCGGGGCAGCTTACTTTTGTTTGCCAGGGAAACGGGCCGAGGTTTGTGTCTGGGGGCCTATGGCTGGGAGTGACCGGCTGGCTCCTGAAAAGCTACGATAGGCAGGATGGTGACCAGACCCATGGTGGCACCAGTGCCAAGTTGGGCTGGTTTGATAGTACCAAGTGACTCCTGCAATCTGCCATCAAAAAGTTGGCAGGCGAGTTTTGTTTTCCAGGGAAAAGCGCCGTTGTTTGTGTTTGGGGGCCTGTGGCTGGGAGTGGCCAGCTGGCTCCTTAGAACCCACGATACGCAGCATGGTTCCCAGACCTGAGTTGGCACCAGTGCCAAGTTGGGCTGGTTTGATGGTACCAAGTGGCTCCTGCAATCTGCCATCCAGAAGCGGGGCAGCTTACTTTTGTTTGCCAGGGAAACGGGCCGAAATATTTGTCTGGGGGCCTCTGGCTGGGGGTGGCTGGCTGGCTCCTGAAAAGCTACGATAGGCAGGTAGGTGACCAGACCCATGGTGGCACCAGTGCCAAGTTGGGCTGGTTTGATAATACCAAGTGGCTCCTGCAATCTGCCATCAAAAGTTTGGCAGGCGAGTTTTGTTTTCCAGGGGAAAGCACCGTTGTGTGTGTTTTGGGGCCTGTGGCTGGGAGTGGCCAGCTGGCTCCTTAGAATCCACGATACGCAGGATGGTTCCCAGACCCAAGGTGGCATCAGTGCCAAGTCGGGCTGGTTTGTTAGTACCAAGTGGTTCCTGCAATCTGCCATCCAGAAGCGGGGCAGCTGAATTTTGTTTGCCAGAGAAAAAGGCTGTTTTTTGTGTTTCGGGGCCTGTGGCTGGCAGTGGCCGGCTGGCTCCTGAAAATCCATGATACGCAGCATGGTTCCCAGACCCAAGGTGGCATCAGTGCCAAGTAGGGCTGGTTTCATAGTACCCAGTGGATCCTGCAATCTCCCATCCAGAAGCGGGGCAGCTGAGTTTTGTTTGCCTGTGAAACGGGCCGTTGTTTTTAATTGGGGTCTGTGGCCGAGAGTGTTCGGCTGGCTCCTGACAACCCACAATACGCAGGATGGTTCCCAGACCCAAGGTGGCACCAGTGCCAAGTCGGGCTGGTTTGATAGTACCAAGTGGCTCCTGCAATCTGCCATCCAGAAGCGGTGCAGTTGAGTTTTGTTTGCCAGAGAAAAGGGCCGTGGGTTGTGTTTGGGGGCATATGGCTGGGAGTGGCCGGCTGTCTCATTAAAAAGTTCGATACGCAGGATGGTTCCCAGACCCAAGAGGGCACCAGTGCCAAGTCGGGCTGTTTTTATAGTACCAAGTGCGTCCTGCAATTTGCCATCCAGAAGAGGGGCAGTTGAGTTTTGTTTGCCAGAGAATAGCGCCGTTGTTTGTGTTTGGGGGCTTGTGGCTCGTAGTGGCCGACTGGCGCCTTAGAATCTGTGTTACGCAGCATGGTTCCCAGACCCAAGGTGGCACCAGTGCCAAGTTGGGCTGGTTTGATAGTACCAAGTGGCTCCTGCAATCTGCCATCCAGAAGCGGGGTAGCTTACTTTTGTTTGCCAGGGAAACGGGCCGAGGTTTGTGACTGGGGACCTATGGCTGGGAGTGACCGGCTGGCTCCTGGAAAGCTACGATAGGCAGGATGGTTACCAGACCCATGGTGGCACCAGTGCCAAGTTGGGCTGGTTTGATAGTACCAAGTGGCTCCTGCAATCTGCCATCAAAAAGTTGGCAGGCGAGTTTTGTTTTCCAGGGAAAAGCGACATTGTTTGTATTTGGGGGCCTGTGGCTGGGAGTGACCGGCTGGCTCCTTTGAACCCACGATACGCAGGATGGTTCCCAGACCCAAGGTGGCACCAGTGCCAAGTTTTGCTGGTTTGATACTACCAAGTGCGTCCTGCAATCTGCCATCCAGAAGCGGGGCAGCTTAATTTTGTTTGCCAGGGAAACGGGCCGTGGGTTTTGTTTGGGGGCATATAGCTGAGAGTGGCCGGCTGGCTCCTGAAAATCCACGCTAGGCAGCATGGTTCCCAGATGCAATGTGGCACCAGTGCCAAGTCGGGCTGGTTTGATGGTGCAAAGTGGCTCCTGCAATCTGCCATCCAGAAGCGAGGCAGCTGATTTTTGTTTGCCAGAGGAAAATTCCGTGGATTGTTTTTGGGGGCATATTGCTGGGAGTGGCCGGCTGGCTCCTTAAAATGCTCGATACGCATGATGGTTCCCAGGCCCAAGGTGTCACCACTACCAAGTCGGCCTGCGGTTTTAGTATCAAGTTCATCCTGCAATTTGCCATCCAGAAGAGGGGCAGTTGAGTTTTGTTTGCCAGAGAAACGGGCCGAGGTTTCTGTTTGGGGACATATGGCTGAGAGTGGCCGGCTGGCCCCTGAATATCCACGATACAGAGCATGGTTCCCAGATCCAAGGTGGCACCAGTGCCAAGTCAGGCTGTTTTTGTAGTACCCAGTGGCTCCTGCAATTTGCCATCCAGAAGCGGGGCAGTTGAATTTTGTTTGCTAGAGAAAAGGGCTGTGGTTTGTGTTTGGGGGCCTATGGCTGAGAGTGGCCGGCTGGCCCCTGAAAATCAACGATAGGCAGGATGGTTCCCAGATCCAAGGTGGCACCAGTGCCAAGTAAGGCTGGTTGTATGGTTCAAAGTAACTCCTGCAATCTGCCATCCAGAAGCGGGACAGCTGAGTTTTTTTTGCCAGAGAAAAGGTCCATGGTTTCTTTTTGGGGCATACGGCTGGGAATTGCCGGCTGGCTCCTTAAAATGCTCGATACGCAGGATGGTTCCCAGAGCCAAGGTGGCACCACTGCCAAGTCGGGCTCTTTTTGTAGTACCAAGTGCGTCCTGCAATTTGCCATCCAGAAGAGGGGCAGTTGAGTTTTGTTTGCCAGAGAAAAGGGCCGTTGTTTGTGTTTGGGGGCCTGTGGCTGGGAGTGTTCGGCTGGTTCCTGAATATGTACGATACGCAGGATTGTTCCCAGATCCAAGGTGGCAGCAGTGCCATGTTGTGCTGGTGTGATAGTCCCAAGTGGCTCCTGCAATCTGCCATCCAGAAGTGGGGCAGCTGATTTTTGTTTGCCAGAGAAAAGGTCCGTGGTTTGTTTTTGGGGGCATATGGCTGAGAGTGGCCGGCTGGCCCCTGAATATCCACGATACAGAGCATGGTTCCCAGATCCAAGGTGGCACCAGTGCCAAGTTGGGCTGGTTTGATAGTACCAAGTGTCTCCTGCAATCTGCCATCCAGAAGCAGGGCAGCTTACTTTTGTTTGCCAGAGAAATAGGCCTAGGTTTTTGTTTGGGGGCCTGTGGCTAGGAGTGGCCGGCTGGCTCCTTAGAATCCACGATACGCAGGATGGTTCCCAGACCCAAGGTGGCACCAGTGCCAAGTCGGGCTGGTTTGATTACACCAAGTGCCTCCTGCAATCTCCCATCCAGAAGCGGGGCAGCTGAGTTTTGTTTGCCTGTGAAACGGGCCGTTGTTTTTAATTGGGGTCTGTGGCCGAGAGTGTTCGGCTGGCTCCTGACAACCCACAATACGCAGGATGGTTCCCAGACCCAAGGTGGCACCAGTGCCAAGTCGGGCTGGTTTGATAGTACCAAGTGGCTCCTGCAATCTGCCATCCAGAAGCGGTGCAGTTGAGTTTTGTTTGCCAGAGAAAAGGGCCGTGGGTTGTGTTTGGGGGCATATGGCTGGGAGTGGCCGGCTGTCTCATTAAAAAGTTCGATACGCAGGATGGTTCCCAGACCCAAGGGGGCACCAGTGCCAAGTCGGGCTGTTTTTATAGTACCAAGTGCGTCCTGCAATTTGCCATCCAGAAGAGGGGCAGTTGAGTTTTGTTTGCCAGAGAATAGCGCCGTTGTTTGTGTTTGGGGGCTTGTGGCTCGTAGTGGCCGACTGGCGCCTTAGAATCTGTGTTACGCAGCATGGTTCCCAGACCCAAGGTGGCACCAGTGCCAAGTTGGGCTGGTTTGATAGTACCAAGTGGCTCCTGCAATCTGCCATCCAGAAGCGGGGTAGCTTACTTTTGTTTGCCAGGGAAACGGGCCGAGGTTTGTGACTGGGGACCTATGGCTGGGAGTGACCGGCTGGCTCCTGGAAAGCTACAATAGGCAGGATGGTTACCAGACCCATGGTGGCACCAGTGCCAAGTTGGGCTGGTTTGATAGTACCAAGTGGCTCCTGCAATCTGCCATCAAAAAGTTGGCAGGCGAGTTTTGTTTTCCAGGGAAAAGCGACATTGTTTGTATTTGGGGGCCTGTGGCTGGGAGTGACCGGCTGGCTCCTTTGAACCCACGATACGCAGGATGGTTCCCAGACCCAAGGTGGCACCAGTGCCAAGTTTTGCTGGTTTGATACTACCAAGTGCGTCCTGCAATCTGCCATCCAGAAGCGGGGCAGCTTAATTTTGTTTGCCAGGGAAACGGGCCGTGGGTTTTGTTTGGGGGCATATAGCTGAGAGTGGCCGGCTGGCTCCTGAAAATCCACGCTAGGCAGCATGGTTCCCAGATGCAATGTGGCACCAGTGCCAAGTCGGGCTGGTTTGATTACACCAAGTGGCTCCTGCAATCTGCCATCCAGAAGCGAGGCAGCTGATTTTTGTTTGCCAGAGGAAAATTCCGTGGATTGTTTTTGGGGGCATATTGCTGGGAGTGGCCGGCTGGCTCCTTAAAATGCTCGATACGCATGATGGTTCCCAGGCCCAAGGTGTCACCACTACCAAGTCGGCCTGCGGTTTTAGTATCAAGTTCATCCTGCAATTTGCCATCCAGAAGAGGGGCAGTTGAGTTTTGTTTGCCAGAGAAACGGGCCGAGGTTTCTGTTTGGGGACATATGGCTGAGAGTGGCCGGCTGGCCCCTGAATATCCACGATACAGAGCATGGTTCCCAGATCCAAGGTGGCACCAGTGCCAAGTCAGGCTGTTTTTGTAGTACCCAGTGGCTCCTGCAATTTGCCATCCAGAAGCGGGGCAGTTGAATTTTGTTTGCTAGAGAAAAGGGCTGTGGTTTGTGTTTGGGGGCCTATGGCTGAGAGTGGCCGGCTGGCCCCTGAAAATCAACGATAGGCAGGATGGTTCCCAGATCCAAGGTGGCACCAGTGCCAAGTAAGGCTGGTTGTATGGTTCAAAGTAACTCCTGCAATCTGCCATCCAGAAGCGGGACAGCTGAGTTTTTTTTGCCAGAGAAAAGGTCCATGGTTTCTTTTTGGGGCATACGGCTGGGAATTGCCGGCTGGCTCCTTAAAATGCTCGATACGCAGGATGGTTCCCAGAGCCAAGGTGGCACCACTGCCAAGTCGGGCTCTTTTTGTAGTACCAAGTGCGTCCTGCAATTTGCCATCCAGAAGAGGGGCAGTTGAGTTTTGTTTGCCAGAGAAAAGGGCCGTTGTTTGTGTTTGGGGGCCTGTGGCTGGGAGTGTTCGGCTGGTTCCTGAATATGTACGATACGCAGGATTGTTCCCAGATCCAAGGTGGCAGCAGTGCCATGTTGTGCTGGTGTGATAGTCCCAAGTGGCTCCTGCAATCTGCCATCCAGAAGTGGGGCAGCTGATTTTTGTTTGCCAGAGAAAAGGTCCGTGGTTTGTTTTTGGGGGCATATGGCTGAGAGTGGCCGGCTGGCCCCTGAATATCCACGATACAGAGCATGGTTCCCAGATCCAAGGTGGCACCAGTGCCAAGTTGGGCTGGTTTGATAGTACCAAGTGTCTCCTGCAATCTGCCATCCAGAAGCAGGGCAGCTTACTTTTGTTTGCCAGAGAAATAGGCCTAGGTTTTTGTTTGGGGGCCTGTGGCTAGGAGTGGCCGGCTGGCTCCTTAGAATCCACGATACGCAGGATGGTTCCCAGACCCAAGGTGGCACCAGTGCCAAGTCGGGCTGGTTTGATTACACCAAGTGCCTCCTGCAATCTCCCATCCAGAAGCGGGGCAGCTGAGTTTTGTTTGCCTGTGAAACGGGCCGTTGTTTTTAATTGGGGTCTGTGGCCGAGAGTGTTCGGCTGGCTCCTGACAACCCACAATACGCAGGATGGTTCCCAGACCCAAGGTGGCACCAGTGCCAAGTCGGGCTGGTTTGATAGTACCAAGTGGCTCCTGCAATCTGCCATCCAGAAGCGGTGCAGTTGAGTTTTGTTTGCCAGAGAAAAGGGCCGTGGGTTGTGTTTGGGGGCATATGGCTGGGAGTGGCCGGCTGTCTCATTAAAAAGTTCGATACGCAGGATGGTTCCCAGACCCAAGGGGGCACCAGTGCCAAGTCGGGCTGTTTTTATAGTACCAAGTGCGTCCTGCAATTTGCCATCCAGAAGAGGGGCAGTTGAGTTTTGTTTGCCAGAGAATAGCGCCGTTGTTTGTGTTTGGGGGCTTGTGGCTCGTAGTGGCCGACTGGCGCCTTAGAATCTGTGTTACGCAGCATGGTTCCCAGACCCAAGGTGGCACCAGTGCCAAGTTGGGCTGGTTTGATAGTACCAAGTGGCTCCTGCAATCTGCCATCCAGAAGCGGGGTAGCTTACTTTTGTTTGCCAGGGAAACGGGCCGAGGTTTGTGACTGGGGACCTATGGCTGGGAGTGACCGGCTGGCTCCTGGAAAGCTACAATAGGCAGGATGGTTACCAGACCCATGGTGGCACCAGTGCCAAGTTGGGCTGGTTTGATAGTACCAAGTGGCTCCTGCAATCTGCCATCAAAAAGTTGGCAGGCGAGTTTTGTTTTCCAGGGAAAAGCGACATTGTTTGTATTTGGGGGCCTGTGGCTGGGAGTGACCGGCTGGCTCCTTTGAACCCACGATACGCAGGATGGTTCCCAGACCCAAGGTGGCACCAGTGCCAAGTTTTGCTGGTTTGATACTACCAAGTGCGTCCTGCAATCTGCCATCCAGAAGCGGGGCAGCTTAATTTTGTTTGCCAGGGAAACGGGCCGTGGGTTTTGTTTGGGGGCATATAGCTGAGAGTGGCCGGCTGGCTCCTGAAAATCCACGCTAGGCAGCATGGTTCCCAGATGCAATGTGGCACCAGTGCCAAGTCGGGCTGGTTTGATTACACCAAGTGGCTCCTGCAATCTGCCATCCAGAAGCGAGGCAGCTGATTTTTGTTTGCCAGAGGAAAATTCCGTGGATTGTTTTTGGGGGCATATTGCTGGGAGTGGCCGGCTGGCTCCTTAAAATGCTCGATACGCATGATGGTTCCCAGGCCCAAGGTGTCACCACTACCAAGTCGGCCTGCGGTTTTAGTATCAAGTTCATCCTGCAATTTGCCATCCAGAAGAGGGGCAGTTGAGTTTTGTTTGCCAGAGAAACGGGCCGAGGTTTCTGTTTGGGGACATATGGCTGAGAGTGGCCGGCTGGCCCCTGAATATCCACGATACAGAGCATGGTTCCCAGATCCAAGGTGGCACCAGTGCCAAGTTGGGCTGGTTTGATAGTACCAAGTGTCTCCTGCAATCTGCCATCCAGAAGCAGGGCAGCTTACTTTTGTTTGCCAGAGAAATAGGCCTAGGTTTTTGTTTGGGGGCCTGTGGCTAGGAGTGGCCGGCTGGCTCCTTAGAATCCACGATACGCAGGATGGTTCCCAGACCCAAGGTGGCACCAGTGCCAAGTCGGGCTGGTTTGATAGTACCAAGTGGCTCCTGCAAACTCCATCAAAAAGTTGGCAGGCGTGTTTTGTTTTCCAGGGAACAGCGCCGTTGATTTTGTTTGGGGGCCTGTGGCTGGGAGTGGCCGGCTGGCTCCTTAGAATCCACGATACGCAGGGTGGTTCCCAGACCCAAGGTGGCACCAGTGCCAAGTCGGGCTGGTTTGATTACACCAAGTGGCTCCTGCAATCTGCCATCCAGAAGTGAGGCAGCTAAGTTTTGTTTGCGAGAAAAAAGGGCCGTGGTTTTTGTTGGGGGCCTGTGGCTGGGAGTAGCCGGCTGGCTCCTTAAAATCCACGATAGGCAGGATGGTTCCCAGACCCAAGGTGGCACCAGTGCCAAGTCGGGCTGGTTTGATAGTACCAAGTGGCTCCTGCAATCTGCCATCCAGAAGCGGGGCAGCTGAGTTTTGTTTGCCAGAGAAAAAGGCTGTGGTTTGTGTTTGGGGGCCTGTGGCTGGCAGTGGCCGGCTGGCTCCTGAAAATCCACGATACGCAGCATGGTTCCCAGACCCAAGGTGGCACCAGTGCCAAGTGGGGCTCGTTTGACAGTGTCAAGTGCCTCCTGCAATCTCCCATCCAGAAGCGGGGCAGCTGAGTTTTTTTTGCCAGGGAAACGGACCTTTGTTTTTGATTGGGCTCTGTGGCCGAGAGTGGTCGGCTGTCTCCTGACAATCCACAATACGCAGGATGGTTCCCAGACCCAAGGTGGCACCAGTGCCAAGTCGGGCTGGTTTGATAGTACCAAGTGTCTCCTGCAATCTGCCATCCAGAAGCGGGGCAGCTGAGTTTTGTTTGCCAGAGAAAAGGGCCGTGGGTTGTGTTTGGGGGCATATGGCTGGGAGTGGCCACCTGGCTCCTTAAAATGCACGATACGCCGCATGGTAACCAGACGCAAGGTGGCACCAGTGCCAAGTCAGGCTGTTTTTGTAGTACCCAGTGGCTCCTGCAATTTGCCATCCAGAAGCGGGGCAGTTGAATTTTGTTTGCTAGAGAAAAGGGCTGTGGTTTGTGTTTGGGGGCCTATGGCTGAGAGTGGCCGGCTGGCCCCTGAAAATCAACGATAGGCAGGATGGTTCCCAGATCCAAGGTGGCACCAGTGCCAAGTAAGGCTGGTTGTATGGTTCAAAGTAACTCCTGCAATCTGCCATCCAGAAGCGGGACAGCTGAGTTTTTTTTGCCAGAGAAAAGGTCCATGGTTTCTTTTTGGGGCATACGGCTGGGAATTGCCGGCTGGCTCCTTAAAATGCTCGATACGCAGGATGGTTCCCAGAGCCAAGGTGGCACCACTGCCAAGTCGGGCTCTTTTTGTAGTACCAAGTGCGTCCTGCAATTTGCCATCCAGAAGAGGGGCAGTTGAGTTTTGTTTGCCAGAGAAAAGGGCCGTTGTTTGTGTTTGGGGGCCTGTGGCTGGGAGTGTTCGGCTGGTTCCTGAATATGTACGATACGCAGGATTGTTCCCAGATCCAAGGTGGCAGCAGTGCCATGTTGTGCTGGTGTGATAGTCCCAAGTGGCTCCTGCAATCTGCCATCCAGAAGTGGGGCAGCTGATTTTTGTTTGCCAGAGAAAAGGTCCGTGGTTTGTTTTTGGGGGCATATGGCTGAGAGTGGCCGGCTGGCCCCTGAATATCCACGATACAGAGCATGGTTCCCAGATCCAAGGTGGCACCAGTGCCAAGTTGGGCTGGTTTGATAGTACCAAGTGTCTCCTGCAATCTGCCATCCAGAAGCAGGGCAGCTTACTTTTGTTTGCCAGAGAAATAGGCCTAGGTTTTTGTTTGGGGGCCTGTGGCTAGGAGTGGCCGGCTGGCTCCTTAGAATCCACGATACGCAGGATGGTTCCCAGACCCAAGGTGGCACCAGTGCCAAGTCGGGCTGGTTTGATAGTACCAAGTGGCTCCTGCAAACTCCATCAAAAAGTTGGCAGGCGTGTTTTGTTTTCCAGGGAACAGCGCCGTTGATTTTGTTTGGGGGCCTGTGGCTGGGAGTGGCCGGCTGGCTCCTTAGAATCCACGATACGCAGGATGGTTCCCAGACCCAAGGTGGCACCAGTGCCAAGTCGGGCTGGTTTGATTACACCAAGTGGCTCCTGCAATCTGCCATCCAGAAGTGAGGCAGCTAAGTTTTGTTTGCGAGAAAAAAGGGCCGTGGTTTTTGTTGGGGGCCTGTGGCTGGGAGTAGCCGGCTGGCTCCTTAAAATCCACGATAGGCAGGATGGTTCCCAGACCCAAGGTGGCACCAGTGCCAAGTCGGGCTGGTTTGATAGTACCAAGTGGCTCCTGCAATCTGCCATCCAGAAGCGGGGCAGCTGAGTTTTGTTTGCCAGAGAAAAAGGCTGTGGTTTGTGTTTGGGGGCCTGTGGCTGGCAGTGGCCGGCTGGCTCCTGAAAATCCACGATACGCAGCATGGTTCCCAGACCCAAGGTGGCACCAGTGCCAAGTGGGGCTCGTTTGACAGTGTCAAGTGCCTCCTGCAATCTCCCATCCAGAAGCGGGGCAGCTGAGTTTTTTTTGCCAGGGAAACGGACCTTTGTTTTTGATTGGGCTCTGTGGCCGAGAGTGGTTGGCTGTCTCCTGACAATCCACAATACGCAGGATGGTTCCCAGACCCAAGGTGGCACCAGTGCCAAGTCGGGCTGGTTTGATAGTACCAAGTGTCTCCTGCAATCTGCCATCCAGAAGCGGGGCAGCTGAGTTTTGTTTGCCAGAGAAAAGGGCCGTGGGTTGTGTTTGGGGGCATATGGCTGGGAGTGGCCACCTGGCTCCTTAAAATGCACGATACGCCGCATGGTAACCAGACGCAAGGTGGCACCAGTGCCAAGTCAGGCTGTTTTTGTAGTACCCAGTGGCTCCTGCAATTTGCCATCCAGAAGCGGGGCAGTTGAATTTTGTTTGCTAGAGAAAAGGGCTGTGGTTTGTGTTTGGGGGCCTATGGCTGAGAGTGGCCGGCTGGCCCCTGAAAATCAACGATAGGCAGGATGGTTCCCAGATCCAAGGTGGCACCAGTGCCAAGTAAGGCTGGTTGTATGGTTCAAAGTAACTCCTGCAATCTGCCATCCAGAAGCGGGACAGCTGAGTTTTTTTTGCCAGAGAAAAGGTCCATGGTTTCTTTTTGGGGCATACGGCTGGGAATTGCCGGCTGGCTCCTTAAAATGCTCGATACGCAGGATGGTTCCCAGAGCCAAGGTGGCACCACTGCCAAGTCGGGCTCTTTTTGTAGTACCAAGTGCGTCCTGCAATTTGCCATCCAGAAGAGGGGCAGTTGAGTTTTGTTTGCCAGAGAAAAGGGCCGTTGTTTGTGTTTGGGGGCCTGTGGCTGGGAGTGTTCGGCTGGTTCCTGAATATGTACGATACGCAGGATTGTTCCCAGATCCAAGGTGGCAGCAGTGCCATGTTGTGCTGGTGTGATAGTCCCAAGTGGCTCCTGCAATCTGCCATCCAGAAGTGGGGCAGCTGATTTTTGTTTGCCAGAGGAAAGGTCCGTGGTTTGTTTTTGGGGGCATATGGCTGAGAGTGGCCGGCTGGCCCCTGAATATCCACGATACAGAGCATGGTTCCCAGATCCAAGGTGGCACCAGTGCCAAGTTGGGCTGGTTTGATAGTACCAAGTGTCTCCTGCAATCTGCCATCCAGAAGCAGGGCAGCTTACTTTTGTTTGCCAGAGAAATAGGCCTAGGTTTTTGTTTGGGGGCCTGTGGCTAGGAGTGGCCGGCTGGCTCCTTAGAATCCACGATACGCAGGATGGTTCCCAGACCCAAGGTGGCACCAGTGCCAAGTCGGGCTGGTTTGATAGTACCAAGTGGCTCCTGCAAACTCCATCAAAAAGTTGGCAGGCGTGTTTTGTTTTCCAGGGAACAGCGCCGTTGATTTTGTTTGGGGGCCTGTGGCTGGGAGTGGCCGGCTGGCTCCTTAGAATCCACGATACGCAGGATGGTTCCCAGACCCAAGGTGGCACCAGTGCCAAGTCGGGCTGGTTTGATTACACCAAGTGGCTCCTGCAATCTGCCATCCAGAAGTGAGGCAGCTAAGTTTTGTTTGCGAGAAAAAAGGGCCGTGGTTTTTGTTGGGGGCCTGTGGCTGGGAGTAGCCGGCTGGCTCCTTAAAATCCACGATAGGCAGGATGGTTCCCAGACCCAAGGTGGCACCAGTGCCAAGTCGGGCTGGTTTGATAGTACCAAGTGGCTCCTGCAATCTGCCATCCAGAAGCGGGGCAGCTGAGTTTTGTTTGCCAGAGAAAAAGGCTGTGGTTTGTGTTTGGGGGCCTGTGGCTGGCAGTGGCCGGCTGGCTCCTGAAAATCCACGATACGCAGCATGGTTCCCAGACCCAAGGTGGCACCAGTGCCAAGTGGGGCTCGTTTGACAGTGTCAAGTGCCTCCTGCAATCTCCCATCCAGAAGCGGGGCAGCTGAGTTTTTTTTGCCAGGGAAACGGACCTTTGTTTTTGATTGGGCTCTGTGGCCGAGAGTGGTTGGCTGTCTCCTGACAATCCACAATACGCAGGATGGTTCCCAGACCCAAGGTGGCACCAGTGCCAAGTCGGGCTGGTTTGATAGTACCAAGTGTCTCCTGCAATCTGCCATCCAGAAGCGGGGCAGCTGAGTTTTGTTTGCCAGAGAAAAGGGCCGTGGGTTGTGTTTGGGGGCATATGGCTGGGAGTGGCCACCTGGCTCCTTAAAATGCACGATACGCCGCATGGTAACCAGACGCAAGGTGGCACCAGTGCCAAGTCAGGCTGTTTTTGTAGTACCCAGTGGCTCCTGCAATTTGCCATCCAGAAGCGGGGCAGTTGAATTTTGTTTGCTAGAGAAAAGGGCTGTGGTTTGTGTTTGGGGGCCTATGGCTGAGAGTGGCCGGCTGGCCCCTGAAAATCAACGATAGGCAGGATGGTTCCCAGATCCAAGGTGGCACCAGTGCCAAGTAAGGCTGGTTGTATGGTTCAAAGTAACTCCTGCAATCTGCCATCCAGAAGCGGGACAGCTGAGTTTTTTTGCCAGAGAAAAGGTCCATGGTTTCTTTTTGGGGCATACGGCTGGGAATTGCCGGCTGGCTCCTTAAAATGCTCGATACGCAGGATGGTTCCCAGAGCCAAGGTGGCACCACTGCCAAGTCGGGCTCTTTTTGTAGTACCAAGTGCGTCCTGCAATTTGCCATCCAGAAGAGGGGCAGTTGAGTTTTGTTTGCCAGAGAAAAGGGCCGTTGTTTGTGTTTGGGGGCCTGTGGCTGGGAGTGTTCGGCTGGTTCCTGAATATGTACGATACGCAGGATTGTTCCCAGATCCAAGGTGGCAGCAGTGCCATGTTGTGCTGGTGTGATAGTCCCAAGTGGCTCCTGCAATCTGCCATCCAGAAGTGGGGCAGCTGATTTTTGTTTGCCAGAGAAAAGGTCCGTGGTTTGTTTTTGGGGGCATATGGCTGAGAGTGGCCGGCTGGCCCCTGAAAATCCACGATACACAGGATGGTTCCCAGATCCAAGGTGGCACCTGTGCCAAGTCGGGCTGATTTGATAGTACTAAGTAGCTCCTGCAATCTGCCATGCAGAAGCGGGGCAGCTTACTTTTGTTTGCCAGGGAAACGGGCCGAGGTTTGTGTTTGGGGGCCTATGGCTGAGAGTGACCGGCTGGCTCCTGAAAAGCTACAATAGGCAGGATGGTGACCAGACCCATGGTGGCACCAGTGCCAAGTTGGGCTGGTTTGATAGTACCAAGTGGTTCCTGCAATCTGCCATCCAGAAGAGGGGCAGTTGAGTTTTGTTTGCCAGAGAAAAGGGCCTTGGTTTGTGTTTGGGGGCATATGGCTGGGTGTGGCCAGCTGGCTCCTTAAAATGCACGATATGCAACATGGCTCCCAGACCCAAGGTGGCACAAGTGCCAAGTTGGGCTGGTTTGATAGTACCAAGTGGCTCCTGCAATCTTCCATGATCACGTGGAGAAATACTTTCTGGTTTCAGCCTCATGCTCTTTCTTCTCTCCCTCAACTTCTCTATCACCTCTCATCTGGTTCACATGCGCTGTCTTCAAGGTCCACAGGCTACTTTTCACAGAATCTTCTGGCCTGATGAAGTAAGAATGATGAATAGAACAGAGCTGGGATCTATTTTCCAGTTTGGATAAAATGCATTCTGCACACAAATCCAAGGAGAACGGGCTGCCCCGATGCCCAGAAAATCTTTCACTCCTGCTAGTGTTCTACGTCAACCGCAACTTAGTCTGAAAGAAAAGCTTTTTCTCTGAGAGCATCTGAGAGGTTTGCATGAAGCACTGATATCTGACATATGCAATTTTGAATAGGAGAGGAAAAAGAAAATGGCAAGGAGTTTTTAATTTTAGTGGTTTCAATTTTAATTTCCGTGCACTTTTTCAAAACTTGTCAGCTCAAATGCCCATCAACATCTTTTAGTCATCTGTAAGTCAGTATTCATATAAAATGTGCTTCAAATCCAAAGAATTTCAAATTTGCACTCCAAGCTTCTATGCCTAGATTTATGATTTCCTACACATATTAGATGAAAGGAAGGCCTTTTTTACTGTGGGAGTGCTGGAACACTGGAACAGGTTGCCCAGAGAAGTTGTGGGTGTCCCATCCCTGAAAGTATTCAAGGTCACCCTGGACGGGGCTTGGAGCAGCAACAAAGGAGAAGCTTGATGGTAGAGAAACAAAGTTGGACTATAGAAGAAACTCGGATTGAAGTATAGGATCAAGTTTTCTCTCAGCTCTTGGGGTAAATTCAAAGTTGTACAAAATGACATTTATCTGTGCTATTCACTACTGTAACAGAAAGTTTCATGAAAACTGTACAGAAGATAGTAAATTTTAAAAGAGATAAGAATTACAGCATAAAATCCATGGGATAGGTTACAACATGAGACACTCTCTAAGAGAAAATCTCTGTGTTTCAGCACTTCATCGGGGTAAGATTTCATGAAGTGCCAAAGAAGGCGGCAAAATATCATTCGGGACATTATTTACTGGAATTCAGCCTGGCCATTAGTAGGAACTGCCTTTGAACATATCATGTAGATATACCACACACACTTTCCCTTCACTGAAAAATTACTGTTTACAACAAATAAGCAATTGACGATCAAAATTGATTGAAAGCATCTTAAACATGTCAAGTATTTCATTGTAGATGATCTGTGATCCAAATGCTTCTTCCACCTTCGAGAGGGACAGAAGAATTCTTCCATATCATGATGGTTTAAAATTGTATCAACCAATGTTTTCTGCTGAAAAGATATCATCTATTTTTTTCTATTTTTGGAAGAAAATATTCCTAGACATACAACAGGTGAGAACTAAGTAATTTTAAAGAAACAAATGAAATGAAAATATTCTGTAAATAGAATGAAATGAAAAGCTGTGTTTTAAATAGGAGCTAAATATTAAACAGAATTTTTGTACCAGGCATTTGAATTACTGCACCAGCTCTTTTGCCCATCAAGAGAGGCATTTAGCATTTCAGTCTTTTCCAAGGTGTTCATGATCTGCTATGCTGATCTCTGTGTGTGCCTAGGTGTGTGTGGAGGGGGGGGCATATGAAGGGGAGTGTGTATGTTTGCTTTACAATTGTTGTGGCAGATTCATGCCTCAGCTCCACATTTTGTTTTAAAAAGGTCACACCGAGTGGATATGAAGTTTACTATCAACAAGAGATCGATTCCCAAATCATCCATTTGACTCTCCCTTATAAATCATGTGCTTTGTTGCATATTTTATCAAATATACTTTCAAGCCAGATGGAGGAAGGAGGATGTGGGAATCCCTCCACCATCTTGCAACTTTTATGTAAGTAGGTTTTCAAGAAAATCATCATTTCTCTTTTAAATATGTCTGGAACAGGCATGATGGTAGTGTCAACCTGTTGGAGTTTTTGTTGCTGGAAGAAGTTGTACAAAAGGATTGGTTTTTACATTGACCAGTTACTGAATCAAGCGCAGGAATACATTGGAAATTTAGCTGGGGGTTCCTTTTCCCAGCAGACTACTTCTAGAACGAGCTTGTACACTGAAGCTGACTCTTTTGCTCTCTTTTTGTTTCTTTCCTATTTTCTTGGCTTCTTTGCCACTATCTAGACAATTTTGGAACTTTGTTCCCAACTAAAATGGTTTCAATAGTCTGATTGTGATCATACATTTTTACAAGGAATTTTTAAAATCTTTCCTCGAGTCCAGAAAGTCAAGGACTTAGATCTTTTTCTTCCCTTATCAATATTGCCATGAAATTGATAAATAAAGACCAACTCTTTATTTTTGTTTTTAACCCACGTAGATAATTCCCATCCATTAATCCATTTTGTGGACCAATAGCTGCCATTCTGATGGAAGCTGTCACTTCTTAACAATAGGCATTCTGTGACTATGTTGACAGCACTTTGGGTGAAGATCCTAACTGGTCTTAGATATACATAGGGAGAAATTTGCTCAGCCAGTGTCAGTCTTAAGCATGCGTATCAGAAGATCTTTCTAGAGCTGGGAATTTTCCCATGAAAGGGATTCAGTTAGGGAAGAGACACTTGTGCCAGAGTTTTACATTCTTCTTGAACACTGCTTAAGGAACTTAGATGCCATGTCCATTTGGATCTCTGTCTGCACAGAACTTTGTCATGCCAGTGCTTTGAAATGCATCTTGAAGAGAATTCACTAGCACAGAATGAAAGAGAGTGGAAGGGGTTGGTGGGGCTAACCAGGCCCAACCCCCCTGCCTAAACCAGGATACCTAGAGCCTCTTGCCCAGGATTCTATCTGGGTGTACTTTTAATGTCTTCAAAGATCCAGGCTCCACAATCTTTCTGGGCAGTCTGTGCCGTGGTTCAGTCACCCTGACAGTAAAGAAACATTTACTGATGTTCAAAGGCAATCTCCTGTATTTCAGTGTGTGCCCACTGCCTCTTGTCTTTTCCCTCAGCATCACTGAAAAGACACTGATTCCCTCCCCTTTGCACTATTGCTTCCATATGTATGTGTGATGCCATGTAGAGGTATGTCAAAAACCTCCCTGAAGCCCAGGCAGATAATATTCCCTTCATCTACCAGTCAAGTTGATTCATCAGAGGAGTTTAAAGTGATGTTCAGCATGAAATTCCCCTGAAAAATCATGCTAACTACATTATTTGGTCATCTGTCATGTGCCTGGCAAGGATTTCCAGGAAGAGCTGCTTCATCAACTTCCTGGGGATAAAAAAGAGGCTGGCTGGTTTGTACTATGGCGAGTCCTCTTAATTGCCTTTTTTGAAGATGGGTGTCATTTGCTAACATCCACTCTTTAGCCTCTCTTGTCGTCTACATCTTAGCAAAACGCTTTTCCACTATGTCTGGCTAGGAAAAACTGTGCCAGCACAGAAAACATCTCCCATCGTGTTCTAGAAGTTGCACGGATGTCTGCCAAGTGTTTGGCAGGAAGAAAAGAAAAGTTGTCCAAAACAGCTTCCAATCGAATGTTCCTGTGATTGGAAAAGTCAGGAGAGTGCAAAGGTACTGTTTTCTATCAGTTGGCAAGGTGCGCACACAATCCCAGTGTTGTACAGCTTGCTTCTTCACCTTCCCGAAGCTGCCGCTCTCGCCGGCTGCCGGAGCCCAAGAAGCGGCTTCTTCGCGCAAAGACGATTGTGCCGCTCACAGGGCTCTCCTTAGCGCGGCTTCTGCCGAAAGACGCCCGGCAGCGGCTCTTACCTCCGGAGAGCATCCTACCTTCGTCTTTAGCTCCTCTTCTCATCTACACCTCGGCAAAAAGCTTTTCCACTATGTCTGGCTAGGAAAAACTGTGCCAGCACAGAAAACATCTCCCATCGTGTTCTAGAAGTTGCACGGATGTCTGCCAAGTGTTTGGCAGGAAGAAAAGAAAAGTTGTCCAAAACAGCTTCCAATCGAATGTTCCTGTGATTGGAAAAGTCAGGAGAGTGCAAAGGTACTGTTTTCTATCAGTTGGCAAGGTGCGCACACAATCCCAGTGTTGTAC
This sequence comes from Melospiza melodia melodia, assembly GCF_035770615.1. Taxonomy (NCBI): domain Eukaryota; kingdom Metazoa; phylum Chordata; class Aves; order Passeriformes; family Passerellidae; genus Melospiza; species Melospiza melodia. The sequence continues at coordinate 55,908,427 of NC_086194.1, forward strand.
AGCTTGCTTCTTCACCTTCCCGAAGCTGCCGCTCTCGCCGGCTGCCGGAGCCCAAGAAGCGGCTTCTTCGCGCAAAGACGATTGTGCCGCTCACAGTGCTCTCCTTAGCGCGGCTTCTGCCGAAAGACGCCCGGCAGCGGCTCTTACCTCCGGAGAGCATCCTACCTTCGTCTTTCGCGTCTTTTGTAGTCTACATCTTAGCAAAACGCTTTTCCACTATGTCTGGCTAGGAAAAACTGTGCCAGCACAGAAAACATCTCCCATCGTGTTCTAGAAGTTGCACGGATGTCTGCCAAGTGTTTGGCAGGAAGAAAAGAAAAGTTGTCCAAAACAGCTTCCAATCGAATGTTCCTGTGATTGGAAAAGTCAGGAGAGTGCAAAGGTACTGTTTTCTATCAGTTGGCAAGGTGCGCACACAATCCCAGTGTTGTACAGCTTGCTTCTTCACCTTCCCGAAGCTGCCGCTCTCGCCGGCTGCCGGAGCCCAAGAAGCGGCTTCTTCGCGCAAAGACGATTGTGCCGCTCACAGTGCTCTCCTTAGCGCGGCTTCTGCCGAAAGACGCCCGGCAGCGGCTCTTACCTCCGGAGAGCATCCTACCTTCGTCTTTCGCGTCTTTTGTAGTCTACATCTTAGCAAAACGCTTTTCCACTATGTCTGGCTAGGAAAAACTGTGCCAGCACAGAAAACATCTCCCATCGTGTTCTAGAAGTTGCACGGATGTCTGCCAAGTGTTTGGCAGGAAGAAAAGAAAAGTTGTCCAAAACAGCTTCCAATCGAATGTTCCTGTGATTGGAAAAGTCAGGAGAGTGCAAAGGTACTGTTTTCTATCAGTTGGCAAGGTGCGCACACAATCCCAGTGTTGTACAGCTTGCTTCTTCACCTTCCCGAAGCTGCCGCTCTCGCCGGCTGCCGGAGCCCAAGAAGCGGCTTCTTCGCGCAAAGACGATTGTGCCGCTCACAGTGCTCTCCTTAGCGCGGCTTCTGCCGAAAGACGCCCGGCAGCGGCTCTTACCTCCGGAGAGCATCCTACCTTCGTCTTTCGCGTCTTTTGTAGTCTACATCTTAGCAAAACGCTTTTCCACTATGTCTGGCTAGGAAAAACTGTGCCAGCACAGAAAACATCTCCCATCGTGTTCTAGAAGTTGCACGGATGTCTGCCAAGTGTTTGGCAGGAAGAAAAGAAAAGTTGTCCAAAACAGCTTCCAATCGAATGTTCCTGTGATTGGAAAAGTCAGGAGAGTGCAAAGGTACTGTTTTCTATCAGTTGGCAAGGTGCGCACACAGTCCCAGTGTTGTACAGCTTGCTTCTTCACCTTCCCGAAGCTGCCGCTCTCGCCGGCTGCCGGAGCCCAAGAAGCGGCTTCTTCGCGCAAAGACGATTGTGCCGCTCACAGTGCTCTCCTTAGCGCGGCTTCTGCCGAAAGACGCCCGGCAGCGGCTCTTACCTCCGGAGAGCATCCTACCTTCGTCTTTCGCGTCTTTTGTAGTCTACATCTTAGCAAAACGCTTTTCCACTATGTCTGGCTAGGAAAAACTGTGCCAGCACAGAAAACATCTCCCATCGTGTTCTAGAAGTTGCACGGATGTCTGCCAAGTGTTTGGCAGGAAGAAAAGAAAAGTTGTCCAAAACAGCTTCCAATCGAATGTTCCTGTGATTGGAAAAGTCAGGAGAGTGCAAAGGTACTGTTTTCTATCAGTTGGCAAGGTGCGCACACAATCCCAGTGTTGTACAGCTTGCTTCTTCACCTTCCCGAAGCTGCCGCTCTCGCCGGCTGCCGGAGCCCAAGAAGCGGCTTCTTCGCGCAAAGACGATTGTGCCGCTCACAGGGCTCTCCTTAGCGCGGCTTCTGCCGAAAGACGCCCGGCAGCGGCTCTTACCTCCGGAGAGCATCCTACCTTCGTCTTTCGCGTCTTTTGTAGTCTACATCTTAGCAAAACGCTTTTCCACTATGTCTGGCTAGGAAAAACTGTGCCAGCACAGAAAACATCTCCCATCGTGTTCTAGAAGTTGCACGGATGTCTGCCAAGTGTTTGGCAGGAAGAAAAGAAAAGTTGTCCAAAACAGCTTCCAATCGAATGTTCCTGTGATTGGAAAAGTCAGGAGAGTGCAAAGGTACTGTTTTCTATCAGTTGGCAAGGTGCGCACACAATCCCAGTGTTGTACAGCTTGCTTCTTCACCTTCCCGAAGCTGCCGCTCTCGCCGGCTGCCGGAGCCCAAGAAGCGGCTTCTTCGCGCAAAGACGATTGTGCCGCTCACAGTGCTCTCCTTAGCGCGGCTTCTGCCGAAAGACGCCCGGCAGCGGCTCTTACCTCCGGAGAGCATCCTACCTTCGTCTTTCGCGTCTTTTGTAGTCTACATCTTAGCAAAACGCTTTTCCACTATGTCTGGCTAGGAAAAACTGTGCCAGCACAGAAAACATCTCCCATCGTGTTCTAGAAGTTGCACGGATGTCTGCCAAGTGTTTGGCAGGAAGAAAAGAAAAGTTGTCCAAAACAGCTTCCAATCGAATGTTCCTGTGATTGGAAAAGTCAGGAGAGTGCAAAGGTACTGTTTTCTATCAGTTGGCAAGGTGCGCACACAATCCCAGTGTTGTACAGCTTGCTTCTTCACCTTCCCGAAGCTGCCGCTCTCGCCGGCTGCCGGAGCCCAAGAAGCGGCTTCTTCGCGCAAAGACGATTGTGCCGCTCACAGTGCTCTCCTTAGCGCGGCTTCTGCCGAAAGACGCCCGGCAGCGGCTCTTACCTCCGGAGAGCATCCTACCTTCGTCTTTCGCGTCTTTTGTAGTCTACATCTTAGCAAAACGCTTTTCCACTATGTCTGGCTAGGAAAAACTGTGCCAGCACAGAAAACATCTCCCATCGTGTTCTAGAAGTTGCACGGATGTCTGCCAAGTGTTTGGCAGGAAGAAAAGAAAAGTTGTCCAAAACAGCTTCCAATCGAATGTTCCTGTGATTGGAAAAGTCAGGAGAGTGCAAAGGTACTGTTTTCTATCAGTTGGCAAGGTGCGCACACAATCCCAGTGTTGTACAGCTTGCTTCTTCACCTTCCCGAAGCTGCCGCTCTCGCCGGCTGCCGGAGCCCAAGAAGCGGCTTCTTCGCGCAAAGACGATTGTGCCGCTCACAGTGCTCTCCTTAGCGCAGCTTCTGCCGAAAGACGCCCGGCAGCGGCTCTTACCTCCTGAGAGTGGCAGCTTCGGGAAGGTGAAGAAGCAAGCTGTACAACACTGGGATTGTGTGCGCACCTTGCCAACTGATAGAAAACAGTACCTTTGCACTCTCCTGACTTTTCCAATCACAGGAACATTCGATTGGAAGCTGTTTTGGACAACTTTTCTTTTCTTCCTGCCAAACACTTGGCAGACATCCGTGCAACTTCTAGAACACGATGGGAGATGTTTTCTGTGCTGGCACAGTTTTTCCTAGCCAGACATAGTGGAAAAGCGTTTTGCTAAGATGTAGACTACAAAAGACGCGAAAGACGAAGGTAGGATGCTCTCCGGAGGTAAGAGCCGCTGCCGGGCGTCTTTCGGCAGAAGCCGCGCTAAGGAGAGCACTGTGAGCGGCACAATCGTCTTTGCGCGAAGAAGCCGCTTCTTGGGCTCCGGCAGCCGGCGAGAGCGGCAGCTTCGGGAAGGTGAAGAAGCAAGCTGTACAACACTGGGATTGTGTGCGCACCTTGCCAACTGATAGAAAACAGTACCTTTGCACTCTCCTGACTTTTCCAATCACAGGAACATTCGATTGGAAGCTGTTTTGGACAACTTTTCTTTTCTTCCTGCCAAACACTTGGCAGACATCCGTGCAACTTCTAGAACACGATGGGAGATGTTTTCTGTGCTGGCACAGTTTTTCCTAGCCAGACATAGTGGAAAAGCGTTTTGCTAAGATGTAGACTACAAAAGACGCGAAAGACGAAGGTAGGATGCTCTCCGGAGGTAAGAGCCGCTGCCGGGCGTCTTTCGGCAGAAGCCGCGCTAAGGAGAGCACTGTGAGCGGCACAATCGTCTTTGCGCGAAGAAGCCGCTTCTTGGGCTCCGGCAGCCGGCGAGAGCGGCAGCTTCGGGAAGGTGAAGAAGCAAGCTGTACAACACTGGGATTGTGTGCGCACCTTGCCAACTGATAGAAAACAGTACCTTTGCACTCTCCTGACTTTTCCAATCACAGGAACATTCGATTGGAAGCTGTTTTGGACAACTTTTCTTTTCTTCCTGCCAAACACTTGGCAGACATCCGTGCAACTTCTAGAACACGATGGGAGATGTTTTCTGTGCTGGCACAGTTTTTCCTAGCCAGACATAGTGGAGAAGCTTTTTGCCGAGGTGTAGATGAGAAGAGGAGCTAAAGACGAAGGTAGGATGCTCTCCGGAGGTAAGAGCCGCTGCCGGGCGTCTTTCGGCAGAAGCCGCGCTAAGGAGAGCCCTGTGAGCGGCACAATCGTCTTTGCGCGAAGAAGCCGCTTCTTGGGCTCCGGCAGCCGGCGAGAGCGGCAGCTTCGGGAAGGTGAAGAAGCAAGCTGTACAACACTGGGATTGTGTGCGCACCTTGCCAACTGATAGAAAACAGTACCTTTGCACTCTCCTGACTTTTCCAATCACAGGAACATTCGATTGGAAGCTGTTTTGGACAACTTTTCTTTTCTTCCTGCCAAACACTTGGCAGACATCCGTGCAACTTCTAGAACACGATGGGAGATGTTTTCTGTGCTGGCACAGTTTTTCCTAGCCAGACATAGTGGAAAAGCGTTTTGCTAAGATGTAGACGACAAGAGAGGCTAAAGAGTGGATGTTAGCAAATGACACCCATCTTCAAAAAAGGCAATTAAGAGGACTCGCCATAGTACAAACCAGCCAGCCTCTTTTTTATCCCCAGGAAGTTGATGAAGCAGCTCTTCCTGGAAATCCTTGCCAGGCACATGACAGATGACCAAATAATGTAGTTAGCATGATTTTTCAGGGGAATTTCATGCTGAACATCACTTTAAACTCCTCTGATGAATCAACTTGACTGGTAGATGAAGGGAATATTATCTGCCTGGGCTTCAGGGAGGTTTTTGACATACCTCTACATGGCATCACACATACATATGGAAGCAATAGTGCAAAGGGGAGGGAATCAGTGTCTTTTCAGTGATGCTGAGGGAAAAGACAAGAGGCAGTGGGCACACACTGAAATACAGGAGATTGCCTTTGAACATCAGTAAATGTTTCTTTACTGTCAGGGTGACTGAACCACGGCACAGACTGCCCAGAAAGATTGTGGAGCCTGGATCTTTGAAGACATTAAAAGTACACCCAGATAGAATCCTGGGCAAGAGGCTCTAGGTATCCTGGTTTAGACAGGGGGGTTGGGCCTGGTTAGCCCCACCAACCCCTTCCACTCTCTTTCATTCTGTGCTAGTGAATTCTCTTCAAGATGCATTTCAAAGCACTGGCATGACAAAGTTCTGTGCAGACAGAGATCCAAATGGACATGGCATCTAAGTTCCTTAAGCAGTGTTCAAGAAGAATGTAAAACTCTGGCATAAGTGTCTCTTCCCTAACTGAATCCCTTTCATGGGAAAATTCCCAGCTCTAGAAAGATCTTCTGATACGCATGCTTAAGACTGACACTGGCTGAGCAAATTTCTCCCTATGTATATCTAAGACCAGTTAGGATCTTCACCCAAAGTGCTGTCAACATAGTCACAGAATGCCTATTGTTAAGAAGTGACAGCTTCCATCAGAATGGCAGCTATTGGTCCACAAAATGGATTAATGGATGGGAATTATCTACGTGGGTTAAAAACAAAAATAAAGAGTTGGTCTTTATTTATCAATTTCATGGCAATATTGATAAGGGAAGAAAAAGATCTAAGTCCTTGACTTTCTGGACTCGAGGAAAGATTTTAAAAATTCCTTGTAAAAATGTATGATCACAATCAGACTATTGAAACCATTTTAGTTGGGAACAAAGTTCCAAAATTGTCTAGATAGTGGCAAAGAAGCCAAGAAAATAGGAAAGAAACAAAAAGAGAGCAAAAGAGTCAGCTTCAGTGTACAAGCTCGTTCTAGAAGTAGTCTGCTGGGAAAAGGAACCCCCAGCTAAATTTCCAATGTATTCCTGCGCTTGATTCAGTAACTGGTCAATGTAAAAACCAATCCTTTTGTACAACTTCTTCCAGCAACAAAAACTCCAACAGGTTGACACTACCATCATGCCTGTTCCAGACATATTTAAAAGAGAAATGATGATTTTCTTGAAAACCTACTTACATAAAAGTTGCAAGATGGTGGAGGGATTCCCACATCCTCCTTCCTCCATCTGGCTTGAAAGTATATTTGATAAAATATGCAACAAAGCACATGATTTATAAGGGAGAGTCAAATGGATGATTTGGGAATCGATCTCTTGTTGATAGTAAACTTCATATCCACTCGGTGTGACCTTTTTAAAACAAAATGTGGAGCTGAGGCATGAATCTGCCACAACAATTGTAAAGCAAACATACACACTCCCCTTCATATGCCCCCCCCTCCACACACACCTAGGCACACACAGAGATCAGCATAGCAGATCATGAACACCTTGGAAAAGACTGAAATGCTAAATGCCTCTCTTGATGGGCAAAAGAGCTGGTGCAGTAATTCAAATGCCTGGTACAAAAATTCTGTTTAATATTTAGCTCCTATTTAAAACACAGCTTTTCATTTCATTCTATTTACAGAATATTTTCATTTCATTTGTTTCTTTAAAATTACTTAGTTCTCACCTGTTGTATGTCTAGGAATATTTTCTTCCAAAAATAGAAAAAAATAGATGATATCTTTTCAGCAGAAAACATTGGTTGATACAATTTTAAACCATCATGATATGGAAGAATTCTTCTGTCCCTCTCGAAGGTGGAAGAAGCATTTGGATCACAGATCATCTACAATGAAATACTTGACATGTTTAAGATGCTTTCAATCAATTTTGATCGTCAATTGCTTATTTGTTGTAAACAGTAATTTTTCAGTGAAGGGAAAGCGTGTGTGGTATATCTACATGATATGTTCAAAGGCAGTTCCTACTAATGGCCAGGCTGAATCCCAGTAAATAATGTCCCGAATGATATTTTGCCGCCTTCTTTGGCACTTCATGAAATCTTACCCCGATGAAGTGCTGAAACACAGAGATTTTCTCTTAGAGAGTGTCTCATGTTGTAACCTATCCCATGGATTTTATGCTGTAATTCTTATCTCTTTTAAAATTTACTATCTTCTGTACAGTTTTCATGAAACTTTCTGTTACAGTAGTGAATAGCACAGATAAATGTCATTTTGTACAACTTTGAATTTACCCCAAGAGCTGAGAGAAAACTTGATCCTATACTTCAATCCGAGTTTCTTCTATAGTCCAACTTTGTTTCTCTACCATCAAGCTTCTCCTTTGTTGCTGCTCCAAGCCCCGTCCAAGGTGACCTTGAATACTTTCAGGGATGGGACACCCACAACTTCTCTGGGCAACCTGTTCCAGTGTTCCAGCACTCCCACAGTAAAAAAGGCCTTCCTTTCATCTAATATGTGTAGGAAATCATAAATCTAGGCATAGAAGCTTGGAGTGCAAATTTGAAATTCTTTGGATTTGAAGCACATTTTATATGAATACTGACTTACAGATGACTAAAAGATGTTGATGGGCATTTGAGCTGACAAGTTTTGAAAAAGTGCACGGAAATTAAAATTGAAACCACTAAAATTAAAAACTCCTTGCCATTTTCTTTTTCCTCTCCTATTCAAAATTGCATATGTCAGATATCAGTGCTTCATGCAAACCTCTCAGATGCTCTCAGAGAAAAAGCTTTTCTTTCAGACTAAGTTGCGGTTGACGTAGAACACTAGCAGGAGTGAAAGATTTTCTGGGCATCGGGGCAGCCCGTTCTCCTTGGATTTGTGTGCAGAATGCATTTTATCCAAACTGGAAAATAGATCCCAGCTCTGTTCTATTCATCATTCTTACTTCATCAGGCCAGAAGATTCTGTGAAAAGTAGCCTGTGGACCTTGAAGACAGCGCATGTGAACCAGATGAGAGGTGATAGAGAAGTTGAGGGAGAGAAGAAAGAGCATGAGGCTGAAACCAGAAAGTATTTCTCCACGTGATCATGGAAGATTGCAGGAGCCACTTGGTACTATCAAACCAGCCCAACTTGGCACTTGTGCCACCTTGGGTCTGGGAGCCATGTTGCATATCGTGCATTTTAAGGAGCCAGCTGGCCACACCCAGCCATATGCCCCCAAACACAAACCAAGGCCCTTTTCTCTGGCAAACAAAACTCAACTGCCCCTCTTCTGGATGGCAGATTGCAGGAACCACTTGGTACTATCAAACCAGCCCAACTTGGCACTGGTGCCACCATGGGTCTGGTCACCATCCTGCCTATTGTAGCTTTTCAGGAGCCAGCCGGTCACTCTCAGCCATAGGCCCCCAAACACAAACCTCGGCCCGTTTCCCTGGCAAACAAAAGTAAGCTGCCCCGCTTCTGGATGGCAGATTGCAGGAGCTACTTAGTACTATCAAATCAGCCCGACTTGGCACAGGTGCCACCTTGGATCTGGGAACCATCCTGTGTATCGTGGATTTTCAGGGGCCAGCCGGCCACTCTCAGCCATATGCCCCCAAAAACAAACCACGGACCTTTTCTCTGGCAAACAAAAATCAGCTGCCCCACTTCTGGATGGCAGATTGCAGGAGCCACTTGGGACTATCACACCAGCACAACATGGCACTGCTGCCACCTTGGATCTGGGAACAATCCTGCGTATCGTACATATTCAGGAACCAGCCGAACACTCCCAGCCACAGGCCCCCAAACACAAACAACGGCCCTTTTCTCTGGCAAACAAAACTCAACTGCCCCTCTTCTGGATGGCAAATTGCAGGACGCACTTGGTACTACAAAAAGAGCCCGACTTGGCAGTGGTGCCACCTTGGCTCTGGGAACCATCCTGCGTATCGAGCATTTTAAGGAGCCAGCCGGCAATTCCCAGCCGTATGCCCCAAAAAGAAACCATGGACCTTTTCTCTGGCAAAAAAAACTCAGCTGTCCCGCTTCTGGATGGCAGATTGCAGGAGTTACTTTGAACCATACAACCAGCCTTACTTGGCACTGGTGCCACCTTGGATCTGGGAACCATCCTGCCTATCGTTGATTTTCAGGGGCCAGCCGGCCACTCTCAGCCATAGGCCCCCAAACACAAACCACAGCCCTTTTCTCTAGCAAACAAAATTCAACTGCCCCGCTTCTGGATGGCAAATTGCAGGAGCCACTGGGTACTACAAAAACAGCCTGACTTGGCACTGGTGCCACCTTGCGTCTGGTTACCATGCGGCGTATCGTGCATTTTAAGGAGCCAGGTGGCCACTCCCAGCCATATGCCCCCAAACACAACCCACGGCCCTTTTCTCTGGCAAACAAAACTCAGCTGCCCCGCTTCTGGATGGCAGATTGCAGGAGACACTTGGTACTATCAAACCAGCCCGACTTGGCACTGGTGCCACCTTGGGTCTGGGAACCATCCTGCGTATTGTGGATTGTCAGGAGACAGCCAACCACTCTCGGCCACAGAGCCCAATCAAAAACAAAGGTCCGTTTCCCTGGCAAAAAAAACTCAGCTGCCCCGCTTCTGGATGGGAGATTGCAGGAGGCACTTGACACTGTCAAACGAGCCCCACTTGGCACTGGTGCCACCTTGGGTCTGGGAACCATGCTGCGTATCGTGGATTTTCAGGAGCCAGCCGGCCACTGCCAGCCACAGGCCCCCAAACACAAACCACAGCCTTTTTCTCTGGCAAACAAAACTCAGCTGCCCCGCTTCTGGATGGCAGATTGCAGGAGCCACTTGGTACTATCAAACCAGCCCGACTTGGCACTGGTGCCACCTTGGGTCTGGGAACCATCCTGCCTATCGTGGATTTTAAGGAGCCAGCCGGCTACTCCCAGCCACAGGCCCCCAACAAAAACCACGGCCCTTTTTTCTCGCAAACAAAACTTAGCTGCCTCACTTCTGGATGGCAGATTGCAGGAGCCACTTGGTGTAATCAAACCAGCCCGACTTGGCACTGGTGCCACCTTGGGTCTGGGAACCATCCTGCGTATCGTGGATTCTAAGGAGCCAGCCGGCCACTCCCAGCCACAGGCCCCCAAACAAAATCAACGGCGCTGTTCCCTGGAAAACAAAACTCGCCTGCCAACTTTTTGATGGAGTTTGCAGGAGCCACTTGGTACTATCAAACCAGCCCGACTTGGCACTGGTGCCACCTTGGGTCTGGGAACCATCCTGCGTATCGTGGATTCTAAGGAGCCAGCCGGCCACTCCTAGCCACAGGCCCCCAAACAAAAACCTAGGCCTATTTCTCTGGCAAACAAAAGTAAGCTGCCCTGCTTCTGGATGGCAGATTGCAGGAGACACTTGGTACTATCAAACCAGCCCAACTTGGCACTGGTGCCACCTTGGATCTGGGAACCATGCTCTGTATCGTGGATATTCAGGGGCCAGCCGGCCACTCTCAGCCATATGCCCCCAAAAACAAACCACGGACCTTTTCTCTGGCAAACAAAAATCAGCTGCCCCACTTCTGGATGGCAGATTGCAGGAGCCACTTGGGACTATCACACCAGCACAACATGGCACTGCTGCCACCTTGGATCTGGGAACAATCCTGCGTATCGTACATATTCAGGAACCAGCCGAACACTCCCAGCCACAGGCCCCCAAACACAAACAACGGCCCTTTTCTCTGGCAAACAAAACTCAACTGCCCCTCTTCTGGATGGCAAATTGCAGGACGCACTTGGTACTACAAAAAGAGCCCGACTTGGCAGTGGTGCCACCTTGGCTCTGGGAACCATCCTGCGTATCGAGCATTTTAAGGAGCCAGCCGGCAATTCCCAGCCGTATGCCCCAAAAAGAAACCATGGACCTTTTCTCTGGCAAAAAAAACTCAGCTGTCCCGCTTCTGGATGGCAGATTGCAGGAGTTACTTTGAACCATACAACCAGCCTTACTTGGCACTGGTGCCACCTTGGATCTGGGAACCATCCTGCCTATCGTTGATTTTCAGGGGCCAGCCGGCCACTCTCAGCCATAGGCCCCCAAACACAAACCACAGCCCTTTTCTCTAGCAAACAAAATTCAACTGCCCCGCTTCTGGATGGCAAATTGCAGGAGCCACTGGGTACTACAAAAACAGCCTGACTTGGCACTGGTGCCACCTTGCGTCTGGTTACCATGCGGCGTATCGTGCATTTTAAGGAGCCAGGTGGCCACTCCCAGCCATATGCCCCCAAACACAACCCACGGCCCTTTTCTCTGGCAAACAAAACTCAGCTGCCCCGCTTCTGGATGGCAGATTGCAGGAGACACTTGGTACTATCAAACCAGCCCGACTTGGCACTGGTGCCACCTTGGGTCTGGGAACCATCCTGCGTATTGTGGATTGTCAGGAGACAGCCAACCACTCTCGGCCACAGAGCCCAATCAAAAACAAAGGTCCGTTTCCCTGGCAAAAAAAACTCAGCTGCCCCGCTTCTGGATGGGAGATTGCAGGAGGCACTTGACACTGTCAAACGAGCCCCACTTGGCACTGGTGCCACCTTGGGTCTGGGAACCATGCTGCGTATCGTGGATTTTCAGGAGCCAGCCGGCCACTGCCAGCCACAGGCCCCCAAACACAAACCACAGCCTTTTTCTCTGGCAAACAAAACTCAGCTGCCCCGCTTCTGGATGGCAGATTGCAGGAGCCACTTGGTACTATCAAACCAGCCCGACTTGGCACTGGTGCCACCTTGGGTCTGGGAACCATCCTGCCTATCGTGGATTTTAAGGAGCCAGCCGGCTACTCCCAGCCACAGGCCCCCAACAAAAACCACGGCCCTTTTTTCTCGCAAACAAAACTTAGCTGCCTCACTACTGGATGGCAGATTGCAGGAGCCACTTGGTGTAATCAAACCAGCCCGACTTGGCACTGGTGCCACCTTGGGTCTGGGAACCATCCTGCGTATCGTGGATTCTAAGGAGCCAGCCGGCCACTCCCAGCCACAGGCCCCCAAACAAAATCAACGGCGCTGTTCCCTGGAAAACAAAACACGCCTGCCAACTTTTTGATGGAGTTTGCAGGAGCCACTTGGTACTATCAAACCAGCCCGACTTGGCACTGGTGCCACCTTGGGTCTGGGAACCATCCTGCGTATCGTGGATTCTAAGGAGCCAGCCGGCCACTCCTAGCCACAGGCCCCCAAACAAAAACCTAGGCCTATTTCTCTGGCAAACAAAAGTAAGCTGCCCTGCTTCTGGATGGCAGATTGCAGGAGACACTTGGTACTATCAAACCAGCCCAACTTGGCACTGGTGCCACCTTGGATCTGGGAACCATGCTCTGTATCGTGGATATTCAGGGGCCAGCCGGCCACTCTCAGCCATATGTCCCCAAACAGAAACCTCGGCCCGTTTCTCTGGCAAACAAAACTCAACTGCCCCTCTTCTGGATGGCAAATTGCAGGATGAACTTGATACTAAAACCGCAGGCCGACTTGGTAGTGGTGACACCTTGGGCCTGGGAACCATCATGCGTATCGAGCATTTTAAGGAGCCAGCCGGCCACTCCCAGCAATATGCCCCCAAAAACAATCCACGGAATTTTCCTCTGGCAAACAAAAATCAGCTGCCTCGCTTCTGGATGGCAGATTGCAGGAGCCACTTTGCACCATCAAACCAGCCCGACTTGGCACTGGTGCCACATTGCATCTGGGAACCATGCTGCCTAGCGTGGATTTTCAGGAGCCAGCCGGCCACTCTCAGCTATATGCCCCCAAACAAAACCCACGGCCCGTTTCCCTGGCAAACAAAATTAAGCTGCCCCGCTTCTGGATGGCAGATTGCAGGACGCACTTGGTAGTATCAAACCAGCAAAACTTGGCACTGGTGCCACCTTGGGTCTGGGAACCATCCTGCGTATCGTGGGTTCAAAGGAGCCAGCCGGTCACTCCCAGCCACAGGCCCCCAAATACAAACAATGTCGCTTTTCCCTGGAAAACAAAACTCGCCTGCCAACTTTTTGATGGCAGATTGCAGGAGCCACTTGGTACTATCAAACCAGCCCAACTTGGCACTGGTGCCACCATGGGTCTGGTAACCATCCTGCCTATTGTAGCTTTCCAGGAGCCAGCCGGTCACTCCCAGCCATAGGTCCCCAGTCACAAACCTCGGCCCGTTTCCCTGGCAAACAAAAGTAAGCTACCCCGCTTCTGGATGGCAGATTGCAGGAGCCACTTGGTACTATCAAACCAGCCCAACTTGGCACTGGTGCCACCTTGGGTCTGGGAACCATGCTGCGTAACACAGATTCTAAGGCGCCAGTCGGCCACTACGAGCCACAAGCCCCCAAACACAAACAACGGCGCTATTCTCTGGCAAACAAAACTCAACTGCCCCTCTTCTGGATGGCAAATTGCAGGACGCACTTGGTACTATAAAAACAGCCCGACTTGGCACTGGTGCCCCCTTGGGTCTGGGAACCATCCTGCGTATCGATCTTTTTAATGAGACAGCCGGCCACTCCCAGCCATATGCCCCCAAACACAACCCACGGCCCTTTTCTCTGGCAAACAAAACTCAACTGCACCGCTTCTGGATGGCAGATTGCAGGAGCCACTTGGTACTATCAAACCAGCCCGACTTGGCACTGGTGCCACCTTGGGTCTGGGAACCATCCTGCGTAATGTGGGTTGTCAGGAGCCAGCCGAACACTCTCGGCCACAGACCCCAATTAAAAACAACGGCCCGTTTCACAGGCAAACAAAACTCAGCTGCCCCGCTTCTGGATGGGAGATTGCAGGAGGCACTTGGTGTAATCAAACCAGCCCGACTTGGCACTGGTGCCACCTTGGGTCTGGGAACCATCCTGCGTATCGTGGATTCTAAGGAGCCAGCCGGCCACTCCTAGCCACAGGCCCCCAAACAAAAACCTAGGCCTATTTCTCTGGCAAACAAAAGTAAGCTGCCCTGCTTCTGGATGGCAGATTGCAGGAGACACTTGGTACTATCAAACCAGCCCGACTTGGCACTGGTGCCACCTTGGATCTGGGAACCATGCTCTGTATCGTGGATATTCAGGGGCCAGCCGGCCACTCTCAGCCATATGTCCCCAAACAGAAACCTCGGCCCGTTTCTCTGGCAAACAAAACTCAACTGCCCCTCTTCTGGATGGCAAATTGCAGGATGAACTTGATACTAAAACCGCAGGCCGACTTGGTAGTGGTGACACCTTGGGCCTGGGAACCATCATGCGTATCGAGCATTTTAAGGAGCCAGCCGGCCACTCCCAGCAATATGCCCCCAAAAACAATCCACGGAATTTTCCTCTGGCAAACAAAAATCAGCTGCCTCGCTTCTGGATGGCAGATTGCAGGAGCCACTTTGCACCATCAAACCAGCCCGACTTGGCACTGGTGCCACATTGCATCTGGGAACCATGCTGCCTAGCGTGGATTTTCAGGAGCCAGCCGGCCACTGTCAGCTATATGCCCCCAAACAAAACCCACGGCCCGTTTCCCTGGCAAACAAAATTAAGCTGCCCCGCTTCTGGATGGCAGATTGCAGGACGCACTTGGTAGTATCAAACCAGCAAAACTTGGCACTGGTGCCACCTTGGGTCTGGGAACCATCCTGCGTATCGTGGGTTCAAAGGAGCCAGCCGGTCACTCCCAGCCACAGGCCCCCAAATACAAACAATGTCGCTTTTCCCTGGAAAACAAAACTCGCCTGCCAACTTTTTGATGGCAGATTGCAGGAGCCACTTGGTACTATCAAACCAGCCCAACTTGGCACTGGTGCCACCATGGGTCTGGTAACCATCCTGCCTATCGTAGCTTTCCAGGAGCCAGCCGGTCACTCCCAGCCATAGGTCCCCAGTCACAAACCTCGGCCCGTTTCCCTGGCAAACAAAAGTAAGCTACCCCGCTTCTGGATGGCAGATTGCAGGAGCCACTTGGTACTATCAAACCAGCCCAACTTGGCCCTGGTGCCACCTTGGGTCTGGGAACCATGCTGCGTAACACAGATTCTAAGGCGCCAGTCGGCCACTACGAGCCACAAGCCCCCAAACACAAACAACGGCGCTATTCTCTGGCAAACAAAACTCAACTGCCCCTCTTCTGGATGGCAAATTGCAGGACGCACTTGGTACTATAAAAACAGCCCGACTTGGCACTGGTGCCCTCTTGGGTCTGGGAACCATCCTGCGTATCGAACTTTTTAATGAGACAGCCGGCCACTCCCAGCCATATGCCCCCAAACACAACCCACGGCCCTTTTCTCTGGCAAACAAAACTCAACTGCACCGCTTCTGGATGGCAGATTGCAGGAGCCACTTGGTACTATCAAACCAGCCCGACTTGGCACTGGTGCCACCTTGGGTCTGGGAACCATCCTGCGTATTGTGGGTTGTCAGGAGCCAGCCGAACACTCTCGGCCACAGACCCCAATTAAAAACAACGGCCCGTTTCACAGGCAAACAAAACTCAGCTGCCCCGCTTCTGGATGGGAGATTGCAGGAGCCACTGGGTACTATGAAACCAGCCCTACTTGGCACTGATGCCACCTTGGGTCTGGGAACCATGCTGCGTATCATGGATTTTCAGGAGCCAGCCGGCCACTGCCAGCCACAGGCCCCGAAACACAAAAAACAGCCTTTTTCTCTGGCAAACAAAATTCAGCTGCCCCGCTTCTGGATGGCAGATTGCAGGAACCACTTGGTACTAACAAACCAGCCCGACTTGGCACTGATGCCACCTTGGGTCTGGGAACCATCCTGCGTATCGTGGATTCTAAGGAGCCAGCTGGCCACTCCCAGCCACAGGCCCCAAAACACACACAACGGTGCTTTTCCCTGGAAAACAAAACTCGCCTGCCAAACTTTTGATGGCAGATTGCAGGAGCCACTTGGTATTATCAAACCAGCCCAACTTGGCACTGGTGCCACCATGGGTCTGGTCACCATCCTGCCTATCGTAGCTTTTCAGGAGCCAGCCAGCCACCCCCAGCCAGAGGCCCCCAGACAAATATTTCGGCCCGTTTCCCTGGCAAACAAAAGTAAGCTGCCCCGCTTCTGGATGGCAGATTGCAGGAGCCACTTGGTACCATCAAACCAGCCCAACTTGGCACTGGTGCCAACTCAGGTCTGGGAACCATCCTGCCTATCGTGGGTTCTAAGGAGCCAGCTGGCCACTCCCAGCCACAGGCCCCCAGTCACAAACAACGGCGCTTTTCCCTGGAAAACAAAACTCGCCTGCCAACTTTTTGATGGCAGATTGCAGGAGCCACTTGGTACTATCAAACCAGCCCAACTTGGAGCTGGTGCCACCATGGGTCTGGTCACCATCCTGCCTATCGTAGCTTTTCAGGAGCCAGCCGGTCACTCCCAGCCATAGGCCCCCAGACACAAACCTCGGCCCATTTCCCTGGCAAACAAAAGTAAGCTGCCCCGCTTCTGCATGGCAGATTGCAGGAGCTACTTAGTACTATCAAACCAGCCCGACTTGGCACTGGTGACACCTCTGGTCTGGGAACCATCCTGCCTATCGTGGATTTTCAGGGGCCAGCCGGCCACTCTCAGCCATATGCACCAAAAACAAACCACGGCCCTTTTCTCTGGCAAACAAAACTCAACTGCCCCTCTTCTGGATGGCAAATTTTAGGACGCACTTTGTACTACGAAAACCGCCCGACATGGCACTGGTGCCACCTTGTGTCAGGGAACCATCCTGCATATCGAGCTTTTTAAGGAGCCAGCTGGCCACGCCCAGCCATATACCCCCAAAAACAAACCACGGACCATTTCTCTTGGAAACAAAAATCCGCTGCCCCGCGTCTGTATGGCAGATTGCAGGAGCCACTTTGCACCATCAAACCAGCCCGACTTGGCACTGGTGCCACCTTGGGTCTGGGAACAATCCTGCATATCGTGGATTCTAAGGAGCCAGCCGGCCACTCCCTGCCACAGGCCCCCAAACAAAAACAACGGCGCTTTTACCTGGAAAACAAAATTCGCCTGCCAGCATTTTGATGGCAGATTGCAGGAGCCACTTGGTACTATCAAATCATCCCAACTTGGCACTGGTGCCACTATGGGTCTGGGAACCATCCTGCCTATTGTAGCATTTCAGGAGCCAGCCGGTCACTCCCAGCCATAGGCCCCCAGACACAAACCTCGGACCGTTTCCCTGGCAAACAAAATTAAGCTGCCCCGATTCTGGATGGCAGATTGCAGGAGCCACTTGGTTGTGTCAAACCAGCCCGACTTGGCACTGGTGCCACCTTGGGTCTGGGAACCATCCTGCGTAACGTGGATTCTAAGCAGCCACCCGGCCACTCTGAGCCACAGGCCCCCAAACACAAACAACGGCGCTTTTCCCTGGAAAACAAAACTCGCCTGCCAACTTTTTGATGGCAGATTGCAGGAGCCACTTGGTACTATCAAACCAGCCCAACTTGGCACTGGTGCCGTCATGGGTCTGGTCACCATCCTGCCTATCGTAGCTTTTCACGAGCCAGCCGGTCACTTCCAGGCTTAGGCCCCCAGACACAATCCTCGGACCGTTTCCCTGGCAAACAAAAGTAAGCTGCCCCGCTTCTGGATGGCAGATTGCAGGAACCACTTGGTACTATCAAACCAGCCCAACTTGGCACTGGTGCCACCATGGGTCTGGGAACCATCCTGTGTATCGTGGATTCTAATTAGCCATCCGTCCACTCCAGGCGATAGGGCCCCAGGCACAAACAACGGCGCTTTTCCCTGGATACCAAACTCGCCTGCCAACTTTTTGATGGCAGATTGCAGGAGCCACTTGGTACTATCAAACCAGCCCAACTTGGCACTGGTGCCACCTCTGGTCTGGGAACCATCCTGCCTATCGTAGCTTTTCAGGAGCCAGCCGGTCACTCCCAGCCATATGCCCCGAGACACAAACCTCGGCCCGTTTGCCTGGCAAACAAAAGTAAGCTACCCCACTTCTGGATGGCAGATTGCAGGACGCACTTGGTACTATCAAACCAGCCCAACTTGGCACTGGTGCCACGTCAAGTCTAGGAACCATCCTGCGTATCGTGGATTCTAAGGAGCCAGCCGGCCACTCCCAGCCATAGGCCCCCAAACAAAAAAAAAAGCGCTTTTCCCTGGTAAAGAAAACTTCCCTGCCAACTTTTTGATGGCAGATTGCAGGAGCCACTTGGTACTATCAAACCAGCCCAACTTGGCACTGGTGCCACCATGGGTCTGGTCACCATCCTGCCTATCGTAGCTTTTCAGGAGCCAGCCGGTCACTCCCAGCCATAGGCCCCCAGACACAAACCTCGGCCCGTTTCCCTGGCAAACAAAAGTAAGCTGCCCCGCTTCTGGATGGCAGATTGCAGGAGCCACTTGGTACTATCAAACCAGCCCGACGTGGCACTGGTTCCACCTCTGGTCTGGGAACCATCCTGCGTATCGTGGATTCTAAGGAGCCAGCCGGCCACTCCCAGCCACAGGCCCCCAAACAAAAACAACGGCGCTTTTCCCTGGAAAACAAAACTCGCCTGCCAACTTTTTGATGGCAGATTGCAGGAGCCACTTGGTACTATCAAACCAGCCCAACTTGGCACTGGTGCCGCCATGGGTCTGGTCACCATCCTGCCTATCGTAGCTTTTTACGAGCCAGCCGGTCACTCCCAGCCATAGGCCCCCAGAGAAAAACCTCGGCCCGTTTCCCTGGAAAACAAAAGTAAGCTGCCCCGCTTCTGGATGGCAGATTGTAGGACGCACTTGTTACTATCAAACCCGCCCGACTTGGCACTGGTGCCACCACTGGTCTGGGAACCATCCTGCGTATCGTGGATTCTAAAGAGCCAGCCGGCCACTCCCACCACAGGCACCCAAACACAAACAACGGCGCTTTTCCCTGGAAAACAAAACTCGCCTGCCAACTTTTTGATGGCAGATTGCAGGAGCCACTTGGTACTATCAAACCAGCCCAACTTGGCACTGCTGCCACCATGGGTCTGGTCACCATCCTGCCTATCGTAGCTTTTCAGGAGCCAGCCGGTCACTCCCAGCCATAGGCCCCCAGACAAAAACCTCGGCCCGTTTCCCTGGCAAACAAAAGTAAGCTGCCCCGCTTCTGGATGGCAGATTGCAGGATCCACTTGGTACTATCAAACCAGCCGGACTTGGCACTGGTGCCACGACAAGTCTGGGAACCATCCTGCGTATCGTGGATTCTAAGGAGCCAGCCGGCCACTCCCAGCCACAGGCCCCCAAACACAAACAACGGTGCTTTTCCCTGGAAAACAAAACTCGCCTACCAACGTTTTGATGGCAGATTGCAGGAGCCACTTGGTACTATCAAACCAGCCCAACTTGGCACTGGTGCCACCATGGGTCTGGTCACCATCCTGCCTATCGTAGCTTTCAGGAGCCAGCCGGTCACTGCCTGCCATAGGCCCCGAGACACAAACCTCGGCCCGTTTCCCTGGCAAACAAAAGTAAGCTGCCCCGCTTCTGGATGGCAGATTGCAGGAGCCACTTGGTACTATCAAACCAGCCCGACTTGGCACTGGTGCCACCTCTGGTCTGGGAACCATCCTGCGTATCGTGGATTTTATGGAGCCAGCCGGTCAGTCCCAGCCATAGGCCCCCAAACACAAACAACGATCCGTTTCCCTGGCAAACAAAAGTAAGCTGCCCCGCTTCTGGATGGCAGATTGCAGGAACCACTTGGTAGTATCAAACCAGCCCAACTTGGCACTGGTGGCACCTCTTGTCTGGGAACCATGCTGCGTATCGTGGTTTCTAAGGAGCCAGCCGGCCACTCCCAACCATAGACCCCCAGACACAAACCTCGGCCCGTTTCCCTGGAAAACAAAAGTAAGCTACCCCGATTCTGGATGGCAGATTGCAGGAGCCACTTGGTACTATCAAATCAGCCCAACTTGGCACTGGTGCCACCATGGGTCTGGTAAACATCCTGCCTATCGTAGCTTTTCAGGAGCCAGCCGGCCACTCTCAGCCATATGCCCCCAAAAACAAACCACGGCCCTTTTCTCTGGCAAACAAAACTCAACTGCCCCTCTTCTGGATGGCAAATTTTAGGACGCACTTTGTACTACGAAAACCGCCCGACGTGGCACTGGTGCCACCTTGTGTCAGGGAACCATCCTGCATATCGAGCTTTTTAAGGAGCCAGCCGGCCACGCCCAGCCATAAACCCCCAAAAGCAAACCACGGACCATTTCTCTTGGAAACAAAAATCCGCTGCCCCGCGTCTGTATGGCAGATTGCAGGAGCCACTTTGCACCATCAAACCAGCCCGACTTGGCACTGGTGCCACCTTGGGTCTGGGAACAATCCTGCATATCGTGGATTCTAAGGAGCCAGCCGGCCACTCCCAGCCACAGGCCCCCAAACACAAACAACGGCGCTTTTCCCTGGAAAACAAAATTCGCCTGCCAAATTTTGATGGCAGATTGCAGGAGCCACTTGGTACTATCAAATCATCCCAGCTTGGCACTGGTGCCACTCTGGGTCTGGGAACCATCCTGCCTATTGTAGCATTTCAGGAGCCAGCCGGTCACTCCCAGGCATAGGCCCCCAGACACAAACCTCGGACCGTTTCCCTGGCAAACAAAATTAAGCTGCCCCGATTCTGGATGGCAGATTGCAGGAGCCACTTGGTTGTGTCAAACCAGCCCGACTTGGCACTGGTGCCACCTTGGGTCTGGGAACCATCCTGCGTATCGTGGATTCTAAGCAGCCACCCGGCCACTCTGAGCCACAGGCCCCCAAACAAAAACTACGGCGCTTTTCCCTGGAAAACAAAACTCGCCTGCCAACTTTTTGATGGCAGATTGCAGGAGCCACTTGGTACTATCAAACCAGCCCAACTTGGCACTGGTGCCACCTCTGGTCTGGGAACCATCCTGCCTATCGTAGCTTTTCAGGAGCCAGCCGGTCACTCCCAGCCATAGACCCCCAGACACAAACCTCGGCCCGTTTCCCTGGCAAACAAAAGTAAGCTGCCCCGCTTTTGGATGGCAGATTGCAGGAGCCACGTTGCACCATCAAACCAGCCCCACTTGGCACTGGTGCCACCTTGGGTCTGGGAACAAGTTGGGCTGGTTTGATAGTACCAAGTGGCTCCTGCAATCTGCCATCCAGAAGCGGGACAGCTTACTTTTGTTTCCCAGGGAAACGGGCCCAGGTATTTGTCTGGGGGCCTGTGGCTGGGAGTGACCGGCTGACTATTGAAAAGCTACGATAGGCAGGATGGTTACCAGACTCATGGTGCCACCAGTGCCAAGTCGGGCTGGTTTGATAATACTAAATAGCTCCTGCAATCTGCCATCCAGACGCGGGGCAGCGGATTTTTGTTTGCTGGAGAAAAGTTCCGTGGTTTTTTTTTTGGGGGTATATGACTGGACGTGGCCGGCTGGCTCCTTAAAAAGCTCTATACACAGGATTGTTCCCTGACCCAAGGTGGCATCAGTGCCAAGTCGGGCTGGTTTGTAAGTACCAACTGCATCCTGCAATCTGCCATCCAAAAGCGGGGCAGCTTACTTTTGTTTGCCAGGGAAACGGGCCGAGGTTTGTGTCCGGGGGCCTATGGCAGGGAGTGACCGGCTGGCTCCGGAAAAGCTACGATAGGCAGGATGTTTACCAGACCCATGGTGGCACCAGTGCCAAGTTGGGCTGATTTGATAGTACCAAGTGGCTCCTGCAATCTGCCATCCAGAATCGGGGTAACTTACTTTTGTTTTCCAGGGAAACGGGCCGAGGTTTTTGTCTGGGGGTCTATGGCTGGGAGTGACCGGCTGGCTCCTGAAAAGCTACGATAGGCAGGATGGTTCCCAGACCAGAGGTGGCACCAGTGCCAAGTTGGGCTGGTTTGATAGTACCAAGTGGCTCCTGCAATCTGCCATCAAAAAGTTGGCAGGCGAGTTTTGTTTTCCAGGGAAAAGCGCCGTTGTTTGTGTTTGGGGGCCTGTGGCTCAGAGTGGCCGGGTGGCTGCTTAGAATCCACGTTACGCAGGATGGTTCCCAGACCCAAGGTGGCACCAGTGCCAAGTCGGGCTGGTTTGACACAACCAAGTGGCTCCTGCAATCTGCCATCCAGAATCGGGGCAGCTTAATTTTGTTTGCCAGGGAAACGGTCCGAGGTTTGTGTCTGGGGGCCTATGGCTGGGAGTGACCGGCTGGCTCCTGAAATGCTACAATAGGCAGGATGGTTCCCAGACCCATAGTGGCACCAGTGCCAAGTTGGGATGATTTGATAGTACCAAGTGGCTCCTGCAATCTGCCATCAAAATGCTGGCAGGCGAATTTTGTTTTCCAGGGAAAAGCGCCGTTGTTTTTGTTTGGGGGCCTGTGGCAGGGAGTGGCCGGCTGGCTCCTTAGAATCCACGATATGCAGGATTGTTCCCAGACCCAAGGTGGCACCAGTGCCAAGTCGGGCTGGTTTGATGGTGCAAAGTGGCTCCTGCAATCTGCCATCCAGACGCGGGGCAGCGGATTTTTGTTTCCAAGAGAAATGGTCCGTGGTTTGTTTTTGGGGGTATATGGCTGGGCGTGGCCGGCTGGCTCCTTAAAAAGCTCGATATGCAGGATGGTTCCCTGACACAAGGTGGCACCAGTGCCACGTCGGGCGGTTTTCGTAGTACAAAGTGCGTCCTAAAATTTGCCATCCAGAAGAGGGGCAGTTGAGTTTTGTTTGCCAGAGAAAAGGGCCGTGGTTTGTTTTTGGTGCATATGGCTGAGAGTGGCCGGCTGGCCCCTGAAAATCCACGATAGGCAGGATGGTTCCCAGACCAGAGGTGTCACCAGTGCCAAGTCGGGCTGGTTTGATAGTACTAAGTAGCTCCTGCAATCTGCCATGCAGAAGCGGGGCAGCTTACTTTTGTTTGCCAGGGAAACGGGCCGAGGTTTGTGTCTGGGGGCCTATGGCTGGGAGTGACCGGCTGGCTCCTGAAAAGCTACGATAGGCAGGATGGTGACCAGACCCATGGTGGCACCAGCTCCAAGTTGGGCTGGTTTGATAGTACCAAGTGGCTCCTGCAATCTGCCATCAAAAAGTTGGCAGGCGAGTTTTGTTTTCCAGGGAAAAGCGCCGTTGTTTGTGACTGGGGGCCTGTGGCTGGGAGTGGCCAGCTGGCTCCTTAGAACCCACGATACGCAGGATGGTTCCCAGACCTGAGTTGGCACCAGTGCCAAGTTGGGCTGGTTTGATGGTACCAAGTGGCTCCTGCAATCTGCCATCCAGAAGCGGGGCCGCTTACTTTTGTTTGCCAGGGAAACGGGCCGAAATATTTGTCTGGGGGCCTCTGGCTGGGGGTGGCTGGCTGGCTCCTGAAAAGCTACGATAGGCAGGATGGTGACCAGACCCATGGTGGCACCAGTGCCAAGTTGGGCTGGTTTGATAATACCAAGTGGCTCCTGCAATCTGCCATCAAAAGTTTGGCAGGCGAGTTTTGTTTTCCAGGGAAAAGCACCGTTGTGTGTGTTTTGGGGCCTGTGGCTGGGAGTGGCCAGCTGGCTCCTTAGAATCCACGATACGCAGGATGGTTCCCAGACCCAAGGTGGCATCAGTGCCAAGTCGGGCTGGTTTGTTAGTACCAAGTGGTTCCTGCAATCTGCCATCCAGAAGCGGGGCAGCTGAATTTTGTTTGCCAGAGAAAAAGGCTGTTTTTTGTGTTTCGGGGCCTGTGGCTGGCAGTGGCCGGCTGGCTCCTGAAAATCCATGATACGCAGCATGGTTCCCAGACCCAAGGTGGCATCAGTGCCAAGTAGGGCTGGTTTCATAGTACCCAGTGGCTCCTGCAATCTCCCATCCAGAAGCGGGGCAGCTGAGTTTTGTTTGCCTGTGAAACGGGCCGTTGTTTTTAATTGGGGTCTGTGGCCGAGAGTGTTCGGCTGGCTCCTGACAACCCACAATACGCAGGATGGTTCCCAGACCCAAGGTGGCACCAGTGCCAAGTCGGGCTGGTTTGATAGTACCAAGTGGCTCCTGCAATCTGCCATCCAGAAGCGGTGCAGTTGAGTTTTGTTTGCCAGAGAAAAGGGCCGTGGGTTGTGTTTGGGGGCATATGGCTGGGAGTGGCCGGCTGTCTCATTAAAAAGTTCGATACGCAGGATGGTTCCCAGACCCAAGAGGGCACCAGTGCCAAGTCGGGCTGTTTTTATAGTACCAAGTGCGTCCTGCAATTTGCCATCCAGAAGAGGGGCAGTTGAGTTTTGTTTGTCAGAGAATAGCGCCGTTGTTTGTGTTTGGGGGCTTGTGGCTCGTAGTGGCCGACTGGCGCCTTAGAATCTGTGTTACGCAGCATGGTTCCCAGACCCAAGGTGGCACCAGTGCCAAGTTGGGCTGGTTTGATAGTACCAAGTGGCTCCTGCAATCTGCCATCCAGAAGCGGGGTAGCTTACTTTTGTTTGCCAGGGAAACGGGCCGAGGTTTGTGACTGGGGACCTATGGCTGGGAGTGACCGGCTGGCTCCTGGAAAGCTACGATAGGCAGGATGGTTACCAGACCCATGGTGGCACCAGTGCCAAGTTGGGCTGGTTTGATAGTACCAAGTGGCTCCTGCAATCTGCCATCAAAAAGTTGGCAGGCGAGTTTTGTTTTCCAGGGAAAAGCGACATTGTTTGTATTTGGGGGCCTGTGGCTGGGAGTGACCGGCTGGCTCCTTTGAACCCACGATACGCAGGATGGTTCCCAGACCCAAGGTGGCACCAGTGCCAAGTTTTGCTGGTTTGATACTACCAAGTGCGTCCTGCAATCTGCCATCCAGAAGCGGGGCAGCTTAATTTTGTTTGCCAGGGAAACGGGCCGTGGGTTTTGTTTGGGGGCATATAGCTGAGAGTGGCCGGCTGGCTCCTGAAAATCCACGCTAGGCAGCATGGTTCCCAGATGCAATGTGGCACCAGTGCCAAGTCGGGCTGGTTTGATGGTGCAAAGTGGCTCCTGCAATCTGCCATCCAGAAGCGAGGCAGCTGATTTTTGTTTGCCAGAGGAAAATTCCGTGGATTGTTTTTGGGGGCATATTGCTGGGAGTGGCCGGCTGGCTCCTTAAAATGCTCGATACGCATGATGGTTCCCAGGCCCAAGGTGTCACCACTACCAAGTCGGCCTGCGGTTTTAGTATCAAGTTCATCCTGCAATTTGCCATCCAGAAGAGGGGCAGTTGAGTTTTGTTTGCCAGAGAAACGGGCCGAGGTTTCTGTTTGGGGACATATGGCTGAGAGTGGCCAGCTGGCCCCTGAATATCCACGATACAGAGCATGGTTCCCAGATCCAAGGTGGCACCAGTGCCAAGTCGGGCTGGTTTGATAGTACCAAGTGTCTCCTGCAATCTGCCATCCAGAAGCAGGGCAGCTTACTTTTGTTTGCCAGAGAAATAGGCCTAGGTTTTTGTTTGGGGGCCTGTGGCTAGGAGTGGCCGGCTGGCTCCTTAGAATCCACGATACGCAGGATGGTTCCCAGACCCAAGGTGGCACCAGTGCCAAGTCGGGCTGGTTTGATTACACCAAGTGGCTCCTGCAATCTGCCATCCAGAAGCGGGGCAGCTGAGTTTTGTTTGCCTGTGAAACGGGCCGTTGTTTTTAATTGGGGTCTGTGGCCGAGAGTGTTCGGCTGGCTCCTGACAACCCATATTACGCAGGATGGTTCCCAGACCCAAGGTGGCACCAGTGCCAAGTCGGGCTGGTTTGATAGTACCAAGTGGCTCCTGCAATCTGCCATCCAGAAGCGGTGCAGTTGAGTTTTGTTTGCCAGAGAAAAGGGCCGTGGGTTGTGTTTGGGGGCATATGGCTGGGAGTGGCCGGCTGTCTCATTAAAAAGATCGATACGCAGGATGGTTCCCAGACCCAAGGGGGCACCAGTGCCAAGTCGGGCTGTTTTTATAGTACCAAGTGCGTCCTGCAATTTGCCATCCAGAAGAGGGGCAGTTGAGTTTTGTTTGCCAGAGAATAGCGCCGTTGTTTGTGTTTGGGGGCTTGTGGCTCGTAGTGGCCGACTGGCGCCTTAGAATCTGTGTTACGCAGCATGGTTCCCAGACCCAAGGTGGCACCAGTGCCAAGTTGGGCTGGTTTGATAGTACCAAGTGGCTCCTGCAATCTGCCATCCAGAAGCGGGGTAGCTTACTTTTGTTTGCCAGGGAAACGGGCCGAGGTTTGTGACTGGGGACCTATGGCTGGGAGTGACCGGCTGGCTCCTGGAAAGCTACAATAGGCAGGATGGTTACCAGACCCATGGTGGCACCAGTGCCAAGTTGGGCTGGTTTGATAGTACCAAGTGGCTCCTGCAATCTGCCATCAAAAAGTTGGCAGGCGAGTTTTGTTTTCCAGGGAAAAGCGACATTGTTTGTATTTGGGGGCCTGTGGCTGGGAGTGACCGGCTGGCTCCTTTGAACCCACGATACGCAGGATGGTTCCCAGACCCAAGGTGGCACCAGTGCCAAGTTTTGCTGGTTTGATACTACCAAGTGCGTCCTGCAATCTGCCATCCAGAAGCGGGGCAGCTTAATTTTGTTTGCCAGGGAAACGGGCCGTGGGTTTTGTTTGGGGGCATATAGCTGAGAGTGGCCGGCTGGCTCCTGAAAATCCACGCTAGGCAGCATGGTTCCCAGATGCAATGTGGCACCAGTGCCAAGTCGGGCTGGTTTGATGGTGCAAAGTGGCTCCTGCAATCTGCCATCCAGAAGCGAGGCAGCTGATTTTTGTTTGCCAGAGGAAAATTCCGTGGATTGTTTTTGGGGGCATATTGCTGGGAGTGGCCGGCTGGCTCCTTAAAATGCTCGATACGCATGATGGTTCCCAGGCCCAAGGTGTCACCACTACCAAGTCGGCCTGCGGTTTTAGTATCAAGTTCATCCTGCAATTTGCCATCCAGAAGAGGGGCAGTTGAGTTTTGTTTGCCAGAGAAACGGGCCGAGGTTTCTGTTTGGGGACATATGGCTGAGAGTGGCCGGCTGGCCCCTGAATATCCACGATACAGAGCATGGTTCCCAGATCCAAGGTGGCACCAGTGCCAAGTTGGGCTGGTTTGATAGTACCAAGTGTCTCCTGCAATCTGCCATCCAGAAGCAGGGCAGCTTACTTTTGTTTGCCAGAGAAATAGGCCTAGGTTTTTGTTTGGGGGCCTGTGGCTAGGAGTGGCCGGCTGGCTCCTTAGAATCCACGATACGCAGGATGGTTCCCAGACCCAAGGTGGCACCAGTGCCAAGTCGGGCTGGTTTGATAGTACCAAGTGGCTCCTGCAAACTCCATCAAAAAGTTGGCAGGCGTGTTTTGTTTTCCAGGGAACAGCGCCGTTGATTTTGTTTGGGGGCCTGTGGCTGGGAGTGGCCG
Source organism: Melospiza melodia melodia (assembly GCF_035770615.1). Taxonomy (NCBI): domain Eukaryota; kingdom Metazoa; phylum Chordata; class Aves; order Passeriformes; family Passerellidae; genus Melospiza; species Melospiza melodia. Next base: position 55,935,815 of record NC_086194.1, read on the forward strand.
GCTGGCTCCTTAGAATCCACGATACGCAGGATGGTTCCCAGACCCAAGGTGGCACCAGTGCCAAGTCGGGCTGGTTTGATTACACCAAGTGGCTCCTGCAATCTGCCATCCAGAAGTGAGGCAGCTAAGTTTTGTTTGCGAGAAAAAAGGGCCGTGGTTTTTGTTGGGGGCCTGTGGCTGGGAGTAGCCGGCTGGCTCCTTAAAATCCACGATAGGCAGGATGGTTCCCAGACCCAAGGTGGCACCAGTGCCAAGTCGGGCTGGTTTGATAGTACCAAGTGGCTCCTGCAATCTGCCATCCAGAAGCGGGGCAGCTGAGTTTTGTTTGCCAGAGAAAAAGGCTGTGGTTTGTGTTTGGGGGCCTGTGGCTGGCAGTGGCCGGCTGGCTCCTGAAAATCCACGATACGCAGCATGGTTCCCAGACCCAAGGTGGCACCAGTGCCAAGTGGGGCTCGTTTGACAGTGTCAAGTGCCTCCTGCAATCTCCCATCCAGAAGCGGGGCAGCTGAGTTTTTTTTGCCAGGGAAACGGACCTTTGTTTTTGATTGGGCTCTGTGGCCGAGAGTGGTTGGCTGTCTCCTGACAATCCACAATACGCAGGATGGTTCCCAGACCCAAGGTGGCACCAGTGCCAAGTCGGGCTGGTTTGATAGTACCAAGTGTCTCCTGCAATCTGCCATCCAGAAGCGGGGCAGCTGAGTTTTGTTTGCCAGAGAAAAGGGCCGTGGGTTGTGTTTGGGGGCATATGGCTGGGAGTGGCCACCTGGCTCCTTAAAATGCACGATACGCCGCATGGTAACCAGACGCAAGGTGGCACCAGTGCCAAGTCAGGCTGTTTTTGTAGTACCCAGTGGCTCCTGCAATTTGCCATCCAGAAGCGGGGCAGTTGAATTTTGTTTGCTAGAGAAAAGGGCTGTGGTTTGTGTTTGGGGGCCTATGGCTGAGAGTGGCCGGCTGGCCCCTGAAAATCAACGATAGGCAGGATGGTTCCCAGATCCAAGGTGGCACCAGTGCCAAGTAAGGCTGGTTGTATGGTTCAAAGTAACTCCTGCAATCTGCCATCCAGAAGCGGGACAGCTGAGTTTTTTTTGCCAGAGAAAAGGTCCATGGTTTCTTTTTGGGGCATACGGCTGGGAATTGCCGGCTGGCTCCTTAAAATGCTCGATACGCAGGATGGTTCCCAGAGCCAAGGTGGCACCACTGCCAAGTCGGGCTCTTTTTGTAGTACCAAGTGCGTCCTGCAATTTGCCATCCAGAAGAGGGGCAGTTGAGTTTTGTTTGCCAGAGAAAAGGGCCGTTGTTTGTGTTTGGGGGCCTGTGGCTGGGAGTGTTCGGCTGGTTCCTGAATATGTACGATACGCAGGATTGTTCCCAGATCCAAGGTGGCAGCAGTGCCATGTTGTGCTGGTGTGATAGTCCCAAGTGGCTCCTGCAATCTGCCATCCAGAAGTGGGGCAGCTGATTTTTGTTTGCCAGAGAAAAGGTCCGTGGTTTGTTTTTGGGGGCATATGGCTGAGAGTGGCCGGCTGGCCCCTGAATATCCACGATACAGAGCATGGTTCCCAGATCCAAGGTGGCACCAGTGCCAAGTTGGGCTGGTTTGATAGTACCAAGTGTCTCCTGCAATCTGCCATCCAGAAGCAGGGCAGCTTACTTTTGTTTGCCAGAGAAATAGGCCTAGGTTTTTGTTTGGGGGCCTGTGGCTAGGAGTGGCCGGCTGGCTCCTTAGAATCCACGATACGCAGGATGGTTCCCAGACCCAAGGTGGCACCAGTGCCAAGTCGGGCTGGTTTGATAGTACCAAGTGGCTCCTGCAAACTCCATCAAAAAGTTGGCAGGCGTGTTTTGTTTTCCAGGGAACAGCGCCGTTGATTTTGTTTGGGGGCCTGTGGCTGGGAGTGGCCGGCTGGCTCCTTAGAATCCACGATACGCAGGATGGTTCCCAGACCCAAGGTGGCACCAGTGCCAAGTCGGGCTGGTTTGATTACACCAAGTGGCTCCTGCAATCTGCCATCCAGAAGTGAGGCAGCTAAGTTTTGTTTGCGAGAAAAAAGGGCCGTGGTTTTTGTTGGGGGCCTGTGGCTGGGAGTAGCCGGCTGGCTCCTTAAAATCCACGATAGGCAGGATGGTTCCCAGACCCAAGGTGGCACCAGTGCCAAGTCGGGCTGGTTTGATAGTACCAAGTGGCTCCTGCAATCTGCCATCCAGAAGCGGGGCAGCTGAGTTTTGTTTGCCAGAGAAAAAGGCTGTGGTTTGTGTTTGGGGGCCTGTGGCTGGCAGTGGCCGGCTGGCTCCTGAAAATCCACGATACGCAGCATGGTTCCCAGACCCAAGGTGGCACCAGTGCCAAGTGGGGCTCGTTTGACAGTGTCAAGTGCCTCCTGCAATCTCCCATCCAGAAGCGGGGCAGCTGAGTTTTTTTTGCCAGGGAAACGGACCTTTGTTTTTGATTGGGCTCTGTGGCCGAGAGTGGTTGGCTGTCTCCTGACAATCCACAATACGCAGGATGGTTCCCAGACCCAAGGTGGCACCAGTGCCAAGTCGGGCTGGTTTGATAGTACCAAGTGTCTCCTGCAATCTGCCATCCAGAAGCGGGGCAGCTGAGTTTTGTTTGCCAGAGAAAAGGGCCGTGGGTTGTGTTTGGGGGCATATGGCTGGGAGTGGCCACCTGGCTCCTTAAAATGCACGATACGCCGCATGGTAACCAGACGCAAGGTGGCACCAGTGCCAAGTCAGGCTGTTTTTGTAGTACCCAGTGGCTCCTGCAATTTGCCATCCAGAAGCGGGGCAGTTGAATTTTGTTTGCTAGAGAAAAGGGCTGTGGTTTGTGTTTGGGGGCCTATGGCTGAGAGTGGCCGGCTGGCCCCTGAAAATCAACGATAGGCAGGATGGTTCCCAGATCCAAGGTGGCACCAGTGCCAAGTAAGGCTGGTTGTATGGTTCAAAGTAACTCCTGCAATCTGCCATCCAGAAGCGGGACAGCTGAGTTTTTTTTGCCAGAGAAAAGGTCCATGGTTTCTTTTTGGGGCATACGGCTGGGAATTGCCGGCTGGCTCCTTAAAATGCTCGATACGCAGGATGGTTCCCAGAGCCAAGGTGGCACCACTGCCAAGTCGGGCTCTTTTTGTAGTACCAAGTGCGTCCTGCAATTTGCCATCCAGAAGAGGGGCAGTTGAGTTTTGTTTGCCAGAGAAAAGGGCCGTTGTTTGTGTTTGGGGGCCTGTGGCTGGGAGTGTTCGGCTGGTTCCTGAATATGTACGATACGCAGGATTGTTCCCAGATCCAAGGTGGCAGCAGTGCCATGTTGTGCTGGTGTGATAGTCCCAAGTGGCTCCTGCAATCTGCCATCCAGAAGTGGGGCAGCTGATTTTTGTTTGCCAGAGAAAAGGTCCGTGGTTTGTTTTTGGGGGCATATGGCTGAGAGTGGCCGGCTGGCCCCTGAAAATCCACGATACACAGGATGGTTCCCAGATCCAAGGTGGCACCTGTGCCAAGTCGGGCTGATTTGATAGTACTAAGTAGCTCCTGCAATCTGCCATCCAGAAGCGGGGCAGCTTACTTTTGTTTGCCAGGGAAACGGGCCGAGGTTTGTGTTTGGGGGCCTATGGCTGAGAGTGACCGGCTGGCTCCTGAAAAGCTACAATAGGCAGGATGGTGACCAGACCCATGGTGGCACCAGTGCCAAGTTGGGCTGGTTTGATAGTACCAAGTGGTTCCTGCAATCTGCCATCCAGAAGAGGGGCAGTTGAGTTTTGTTTGCCAGAGAAAAGGGCCTTGGTTTGTGTTTGGGGGCATATGGCTGGGTGTGGCCAGCTGGCTCCTTAAAATGCACGATATGCAACATGGCTCCCAGACCCAAGGTGGCACAAGTGCCAAGTTGGGCTGGTTTGATAGTACCAAGTGGCTCCTGCAATCTTCCATGATCACGTGGAGAAATACTTTCTGGTTTCAGCCTCATGCTCTTTCTTCTCTCCCTCAACTTCTCTATCACCTCTCATCTGGTTCACATGCGCTGTCTTCAAGGTCCACAGGCTACTTTTCACAGAATCTTCTGGCCTGATGAAGTAAGGATGATGAATAGAACAGAGCTGGGATCTATTTTCCAGTTTGGATAAAATGCATTCTGCACACAAATCCAAGGAGAACGGGCTGCCCCGATGCCCAGAAAATCTTTCACTCCTGCTAGTGTTCTACGTCAACCGCAACTTAGTCTGAAAGAAAAGCTTTTTCTCTGAGAGCATCTGAGAGGTTTGCATGAAGCACTGATATCTGACATATGCAATTTTGAATAGGAGAGGAAAAAGAAAATGGCAAGGAGTTTTTAATTTTAGTGGTTTCAATTTTAATTTCCGTGCACTTTTTCAAAACTTGTCAGCTCAAATGCCCATCAACATCTTTTAGTCATCTGTAAGTCAGTATTCATATAAAATGTGCTTCAAATCCAAAGAATTTCAAATTTGCACTCCAAGCTTCTATGCCTAGATTTATGATTTCCTACACATATTAGATGAAAGGAAGGCCTTTTTTACTGTGGGAGTGCTGGAACACTGGAACAGGTTGCCCAGAGAAGTTGTGGGTGTCCCATCCCTGAAAGTATTCAAGGTCACCTTGGACGGGGCTTGGAGCAGCAACAAAGGAGAAGCTTGATGGTAGAGAAACAAAGTTGGACTATAGAAGAAACTCGGATTGAAGTATAGGATCAAGTTTTCTCTCAGCTCTTGGGGTAAATTCAAAGTTGTACAAAATGACATTTATCTGTGCTATTCACTACTGTAACAGAAAGTTTCATGAAAACTGTACAGAAGATAGTAAATTTTAAAAGAGATAAGAATTACAGCATAAAATCCATGGGATAGGTTACAACATGAGACACTCTCTAAGAGAAAATCTCTGTGTTTCAGCACTTCATCGGGGTAAGATTTCATGAAGTGCCAAAGAAGGCGGCAAAATATCATTCGGGACATTATTTACTGGGATTCAGCCTGGCCATTAGTAGGAACTGCCTTTGAACATATCATGTAGATATACCACACACGCTTTCCCTTCACTGAAAAATTACTGTTTACAACAAATAAGCAATTGACGATCAAAATTGATTGAAAGCATCTTAAACATGTCAAGTATTTCATTGTAGATGATCTGTGATCCAAATGCTTCTTCCACCTTCGAGAGGGACAGAAGAATTCTTCCATATCATGATGGTTTAAAATTGTATCAACCAATGTTTTCTGCTGAAAAGATATCATCTATTTTTTTCTATTTTTGGAAGAAAATATTCCTAGACATACAACAGGTGAGAACTAAGTAATTTTAAAGAAACAAATGAAATGAAAATATTCTGTAAATAGAATGAAATGAAAAGCTGTGTTTTAAATAGGAGCTAAATATTAAACAGAATTTTTGTACCAGGCATTTGAATTACTGCACCAGCTCTTTTGCCCATCAAGAGAGGCATTTAGCATTTCAGTCTTTTCCAAGGTGTTCATGATCTGCTATGCTGATCTCTGTGTGTGCCTAGGTGTGTGTGGAGGGGGGGGCATATGAAGGGGAGTGTGTATGTTTGCTTTACAATTGTTGTGGCAGATTCATGCCTCAGCTCCACATTTTGTTTTAAAAAGGTCACACCGAGTGGATATGAAGTTTACTATCAACAAGAGATCGATTCCCAAATCATCCATTTGACTCTCCCTTATAAATCATGTGCTTTGTTGCATATTTTATCAAATATACTTTCAAGCCAGATGGAGGAAGGAGGATGTGGGAATCCCTCCACCATCTTGCAACTTTTATGTAAGTAGGTTTTCAAGAAAATCATCATTTCTCTTTTAAATATGTCTGGAACAGGCATGATGGTAGTGTCAACCTGTTGGAGTTTTTGTTGCTGGAAGAAGTTGTACAAAAGGATTGGTTTTTACATTGACCAGTTACTGAATCAAGCGCAGGAATACATTGGAAATTTAGCTGGGGGTTCCTTTTCCCAGCAGACTACTTCTAGAACGAGCTTGTACACTGAAGCTGACTCTTTTGCTCTCTTTTTGTTTCTTTCCTATTTTCTTGGCTTCTTTGCCACTATCTAGACAATTTTGGAACTTTGTTCCCAACTAAAATGGTTTCAATAGTCTGATTGTGATCATACATTTTTACAAGGAATTTTTAAAATCTTTCCTCGAGTCCAGAAAGTCAAGGACTTAGATCTTTTTCTTCCCTTATCAATATTGCCATGAAATTGATAAATAAAGACCAACTCTTTATTTTTGTTTTTAACCCACGTAGATAATTCCCATCCATTAATCCATTTTGTGGACCAATAGCTGCCATTCTGATGGAAGCTGTCACTTCTTAACAATAGGCATTCTGTGACTATGTTGACAGCACTTTGGGTGAAGATCCTAACTGGTCTTAGATATACATAGGGAGAAATTTGCTCAGCCAGTGTCAGTCTTAAGCATGCGTATCAGAAGATCTTTCTAGAGCTGGGAATTTTCCCATGAAAGGGATTCAGTTAGGGAAGAGACACTTGTGCCAGAGTTTTACATTCTTCTTGAACACTGCTTAAGGAACTTAGATGCCATGTCCATTTGGATCTCTGTCTGCACAGAACTTTGTCATGCCAGCGCTTTGAAATGCATCTTGAAGAGAATTCACTAGCACAGAATGAAAGAGAGTGGAAGGGGTTGGTGGGGCTAACCAGGCCCAACCCCCCTGCCTAAACCAGGATACCTAGAGCCTCTTGCCCAGGATTCTATCTGGGTGTACTTTTAATGTCTTCAAAGATCCAGGCTCCACAATCTTTCTGGGCAGTCTGTGCCGTGGTTCAGTCACCCTGACAGTAAAGAAACATTTACTGATGTTCAAAGGCAATCTCCTGTATTTCAGTGTGTGCCCACTGCCTCTTGTCTTTTCCCTCAGCATCACTGAAAAGACACTGATTCCCTCCCCTTTGCACTATTGCTTCCATATGTATGTGTGATGCCATGTAGAGGTATGTCAAAAACCTCCCTGAAGCCCAGGCAGATAATATTCCCTTCATCTACCAGTCAAGTTGATTCATCAGAGGAGTTTAAAGTGATGTTCAGCATGAAATTCCCCTGAAAAATCATGCTAACTACATTATTTGGTCATCTGTCATGTGCCTGGCAAGGATTTCCAGGAAGAGCTGCTTCATCAACTTCCTGGGGATAAAAAAGAGGCTGGCTGGTTTGTACTATGGCGAGTCCTCTTAATTGCCTTTTTTGAAGATGGGTGTCATTTGCTAACATCCACTCTTTAGCCTCTCTTGTCGTCTACATCTTAGCAAAACGCTTTTCCACTATGTCTGGCTAGGAAAAACTGTGCCAGCACAGAAAACATCTCCCATCGTGTTCTAGAAGTTGCACGGATGTCTGCCAAGTGTTTGGCAGGAAGAAAAGAAAAGTTGTCCAAAACAGCTTCCAATCGAATGTTCCTGTGATTGGAAAAGTCAGGAGAGTGCAAAGGTACTGTTTTCTATCAGTTGGCAAGGTGCGCACACAATCCCAGTGTTGTACAGCTTGCTTCTTCACCTTCCCGAAGCTGCCACTCTCAGGAGGTAAGAGCCGCTGCCGGGCGTCTTTCGGCAGAAGCTGCGCTAAGGAGAGCACTGTGAGCGGCACAATCGTCTTTGCGCGAAGAAGCCGCTTCTTGGGCTCCGGCAGCCGGCGAGAGCGGCAGCTTCGGGAAGGTGAAGAAGCAAGCTGTACAACACTGGGATTGTGTGCGCACCTTGCCAACTGATAGAAAACAGTACCTTTGCACTCTCCTGACTTTTCCAATCACAGGAACATTCGATTGGAAGCTGTTTTGGACAACTTTTCTTTTCTTCCTGCCAAACATTTGGCAGACATCCGTGCAACTTCTAGAACACGATGGGAGATGTTTTCTGTGCTGGCACAGTTTTTCCTAGCCAGACATAGTGGAAAAGCGTTTTGCTAAGATGTAGACTACAAAAGACGCGAAAGACGAAGGTAGGATGCTCTCCGGAGGTAAGAGCCGCTGCCGGGCGTCTTTCGGCAGAAGCCGCGCTAAGGAGAGCACTGTGAGCGGCACAATCGTCTTTGCGCGAAGAAGCCGCTTCTTGGGCTCCGGCAGCCGGCGAGAGCGGCAGCTTCGGGAAGGTGAAGAAGCAAGCTGTACAACACTGGGATTGTGTGCGCACCTTGCCAACTGATAGAAAACAGTACCTTTGCACTCTCCTGACTTTTCCAATCACAGGAACATTCGATTGGAAGCTGTTTTGGACAACTTTTCTTTTCTTCCCGCCAAACACTTGGCAGACATCCGTGCAACTTCTAGAACACGATGGGAGATGTTTTCTGTGCTGGCACAGTTTTTCCTAGCCAGACATAGTGGAAAAGCGTTTTGCTAAGATGTAGACTACAAAAGACGCGAAAGACGAAGGTAGGATGCTCTCCGGAGGTAAGAGCCGCTGCCGGGCGTCTTTCGGCAGAAGCCGCGCTAAGGAGAGCACTGTGAGCGGCACAATCGTCTTTGCGCGAAGAAGCCGCTTCTTGGGCTCCGGCAGCCGGCGAGAGCGGCAGCTTCGGGAAGGTGAAGAAGCAAGCTGTACAACACTGGGATTGTGTGCGCACCTTGCCAACTGATAGAAAACAGTACCTTTGCACTCTCCTGACTTTTCCAATCACAGGAACATTCGATTGGAAGCTGTTTTGGACAACTTTTCTTTTCTTCCTGCCAAACACTTGGCAGACATCCGTGCAACTTCTAGAACACGATGGGAGATGTTTTCTGTGCTGGCACAGTTTTTCCTAGCCAGACATAGTGGAAAAGCGTTTTGCTAAGATGTAGACTACAAAAGACGCGAAAGACGAAGGTAGGATGCTCTCCGGAGGTAAGAGCCGCTGCCGGGCGTCTTTCGGCAGAAGCCGCGCTAAGGAGAGCCCTGTGAGCGGCACAATCGTCTTTGCGCGAAGAAGCCGCTTCTTGGGCTCCGGCAGCCGGCGAGAGCGGCAGCTTCGGGAAGGTGAAGAAGCAAGCTGTACAACACTGGGATTGTGTGCGCACCTTGCCAACTGATAGAAAACAGTACCTTTGCACTCTCCTGACTTTTCCAATCACAGGAACATTCGATTGGAAGCTGTTTTGGACAACTTTTCTTTTCTTCCTGCCAAACACTTGGCAGACATCCGTGCAACTTCTAGAACACGATGGGAGATGTTTTCTGTGCTGGCACAGTTTTTCCTAGCCAGACATAGTGGAAAAGCGTTTTGCTAAGATGTAGACGACAAGAGAGGCTAAAGAGTGGATGTTAGCAAATGACACCCATCTTCAAAAAAGGCAATTAAGAGGACTCGCCATAGTACAAACCAGCCAGCCTCTTTTTTATCCCCAGGAAGTTGATGAAGCAGCTCTTCCTGGAAATCCTTGCCAGGCACATGACAGATGACCAAATAATGTAGTTAGCATGATTTTTCAGGGGAATTTCATGCTGAACATCACTTTAAACTCCTCTGATGAATCAACTTGACTGGTAGATGAAGGGAATATTATCTGCCTGGGCTTCAGGGAGGTTTTTGACATACCTCTACATGGCATCACACATACATATGGAAGCAATAGTGCAAAGGGGAGGGAATCAGTGTCTTTTCAGTGATGCTGAGGGAAAAGACAAGAGGCAGTGGGCACACACTGAAATACAGGAGATTGCCTTTGAACATCAGTAAATGTTTCTTTACTGTCAGGGTGACTGAACCACGGCACAGACTGCCCAGAAAGATTGTGGAGCCTGGATCTTTGAAGACATTAAAAGTACACCCAGATAGAATCCTGGGCAAGAGGCTCTAGGTATCCTGGTTTAGGCAGGGGGGTTGGGCCTGGTTAGCCCCACCAACCCCTTCCACTCTCTTTCATTCTGTGCTAGTGAATTCTCTTCAAGATGCATTTCAAAGCACTGGCATGACAAAGTTCTGTGCAGACAGAGATCCAAATGGACATGGCATCTAAGTTCCTTAAGCAGTGTTCAAGAAGAATGTAAAACTCTGGCACAAGTGTCTCTTCCCTAACTGAATCCCTTTCATGGGAAAATTCCCAGCTCTAGAAAGATCTTCTGATACGCATGCTTAAGACTGACACTGGCTGAGCAAATTTCTCCCTATGTATATCTAAGACCAGTTAGGATCTTCACCCAAAGTGCTGTCAACATAGTCACAGAATGCCTATTGTTAAGAAGTGACAGCTTCCATCAGAATGGCAGCTATTGGTCCACAAAATGGATTAATGGATGGGAATTATCTACGTGGGTTAAAAACAAAAATAAAGAGTTGGTCTTTATTTATCAATTTCATGGCAATATTGATAAGGGAAGAAAAAGATCTAAGTCCTTGACTTTCTGGACTCGAGGAAAGATTTTAAAAATTCCTTGTAAAAATGTATGATCACAATCAGACTATTGAAACCATTTTAGTTGGGAACAAAGTTCCAAAATTGTCTAGATAGTGGCAAAGAAGCCAAGAAAATAGGAAAGAAACAAAAAGAGAGCAAAAGAGTCAGCTTCAGTGTACAAGCTCGTTCTAGAAGTAGTCTGCTGGGAAAAGGAACCCCCAGCTAAATTTCCAATGTATTCCTGCGCTTGATTCAGTAACTGGTCAATGTAAAAACCAATCCTTTTGTACAACTTCTTCCAGCAACAAAAACTCCAACAGGTTGACACTACCATCATGCCTGTTCCAGACATATTTAAAAGAGAAATGATGATTTTCTTGAAAACCTACTTACATAAAAGTTGCAAGATGGTGGAGGGATTCCCACATCCTCCTTCCTCCATCTGGCTTGAAAGTATATTTGATAAAATATGCAACAAAGCACATGATTTATAAGGGAGAGTCAAATGGATGATTTGGGAATCGATCTCTTGTTGATAGTAAACTTCATATCCACTCGGTGTGACCTTTTTAAAACAAAATGTGGAGCTGAGGCATGAATCTGCCACAACAATTGTAAAGCAAACATACACACTCCCCTTCATATGCCCCCCCCTCCACACACACCTAGGCACACACAGAGATCAGCATAGCAGATCATGAACACCTTGGAAAAGACTGAAATGCTAAATGCCTCTCTTGATGGGCAAAAGAGCTGGTGCAGTAATTCAAATGCCTGGTACAAAAATTCTGTTTAATATTTAGCTCCTATTTAAAACACAGCTTTTCATTTCATTCTATTTACAGAATATTTTCATTTCATTTGTTTCTTTAAAATTACTTAGTTCTCACCTGTTGTATGTCTAGGAATATTTTCTTCCAAAAATAGAAAAAAATAGATGATATCTTTTCAGCAGAAAACATTGGTTGATACAATTTTAAACCATCATGATATGGAAGAATTCTTCTGTCCCTCTCGAAGGTGGAAGAAGCATTTGGATCACAGATCATCTACAATGAAATACTTGACATGTTTAAGATGCTTTCAATCAATTTTGATTGTCAATTGCTTATTTGTTGTAAACAGTAATTTTTCAGTGAAGGGAAAGTGTGTGTGGTATATCTACATGATATGTTCAAAGGCAGTTCCTACTAATGGCCAGGCTGAATTCCAGTAAATAATGTCCCGAATGATATTTTGCCGCCTTCTTTGGCACTTCATGAAATCTTACCCCGATGAAGTGCTGAAACACAGAGATTTTCTCTTAGAGAGTGTCTCATGTTGTAACCTATCCCATGGATTTTATGCTGTAATTCTTATCTCTTTTAAAATTTACTATCTTCTGTACAGTTTTCATGAAACTTTCTGTTACAGTAGTGAATAGCACAGATAAATGTCATTTTGTACAACTTTGAATTTACCCCAAGAGCTGAGAGAAAACTTGATCCTATACTTCAATCCGAGTTTCTTCTATAGTCCAACTTTGTTTCTCTACCATCAAGCTTCTCCTTTGTTGCTGCTCCAAGCCCCGTCCAGGGTGACCTTGAATACTTTCAGGGATGGGACACCCACAACTTCTCTGGGCAACCTGTTCCAGTGTTCCAGCACTCCCACAGTAAAAAAGGCCTTCCTTTCATCTAATATGTGTAGGAAATCATAAATCTAGGCATAGAAGCTTGGAGTGCAAATTTGAAATTCTTTGGATTTGAAGCACATTTTATATGAATACTGACTTACAGATGACTAAAAGATGTTGATGGGCATTTGAGCTGACAAGTTTTGAAAAAGTGCACGGAAATTAAAATTGAAACCACTAAAATTAAAAACTCCTTGCCATTTTCTTTTTCCTCTCCTATTCAAAATTGCATATGTCAGATATCAGTGCTTCATGCAAACCTCTCAGATGCTCTCAGAGAAAAAGCTTTTCTTTCAGACTAAGTTGCGGTTGACGTAGAACACTAGCAGGAGTGAAAGATTTTCTGGGCATCGGGGCAGCCCGTTCTCCTTGGATTTGTGTGCAGAATGCATTTTATCCAAACTGGAAAATAGATCCCAGCTCTGTTCTATTCATCATCCTTACTTCATCAGGCCAGAAGATTCTGTGAAAAGTAGCCTGTGGACCTTGAAGACAGCGCATGTGAACCAGATGAGAGGTGATAGAGAAGTTGAGGGAGAGAAGAAAGAGCATGAGGCTGAAACCAGAAAGTATTTCTCCACGTGATCATGGAAGATTGCAGGAGCCACTTGGTACTATCAAACCAGCCCAACTTGGCACTTGTGCCACCTTGGGTCTGGGAGCCATGTTGCATATCGTGCATTTTAAGGAGCCAGCTGGCCACACCCAGCCATATGCCCCCAAACACAAACCAAGGCCCTTTTCTCTGGCAAACAAAACTCAACTGCCCCTCTTCTGGATGGCAGATTGCAGGAACCACTTGGTACTATCAAACCAGCCCAACTTGGCACTGGTGCCACCATGGGTCTGGTCACCATCCTGCCTATTGTAGCTTTTCAGGAGCCAGCCGGTCACTCTCAGCCATAGGCCCCCAAACACAAACCTCGGCCCGTTTCCCTGGCAAACAAAAGTAAGCTGCCCCGCTTCTGGATGGCAGATTGCAGGAGCTACTTAGTACTATCAAATCAGCCCGACTTGGCACAGGTGCCACCTTGGATCTGGGAACCATCCTGTGTATCGTGGATTTTCAGGGGCCAGCCGGCCACTCTCAGCCATATGCCCCCAAAAACAAACCACGGACCTTTTCTCTGGCAAACAAAAATCAGCTGCCCCACTTCTGGATGGCAGATTGCAGGAGCCACTTGGGACTATCACACCAGCACAACATGGCACTGCTGCCACCTTGGATCTGGGAACAATCCTGCGTATCGTACATATTCAGGAACCAGCCGAACACTCCCAGCCACAGGCCCCCAAACACAAACAACGGCCCTTTTCTCTGGCAAACAAAACTCAACTGCCCCTCTTCTGGATGGCAAATTGCAGGACGCACTTGGTACTACAAAAAGAGCCCGACTTGGCAGTGGTGCCACCTTGGCTCTGGGAACCATCCTGCGTATCGAGCATTTTAAGGAGCCAGCCGGCAATTCCCAGCCGTATGCCCCAAAAAGAAACCATGGACCTTTTCTCTGGCAAAAAAAACTCAGCTGTCCCGCTTCTGGATGGCAGATTGCAGGAGTTACTTTGAACCATACAACCAGCCTTACTTGGCACTGGTGCCACCTTGGATCTGGGAACCATCCTGCCTATCGTTGATTTTCAGGGGCCAGCCGGCCACTCTCAGCCATAGGCCCCCAAACACAAACCACAGCCCTTTTCTCTAGCAAACAAAATTCAACTGCCCCGCTTCTGGATGGCAAATTGCAGGAGCCACTGGGTACTACAAAAACAGCCTGACTTGGCACTGGTGCCACCTTGCGCCTGGTTACCATGCGGCGTATCGTGCATTTTAAGGAGCCAGGTGGCCACTCCCAGCCATATGCCCCCAAACACAACCCACGGCCCTTTTCTCTGGCAAACAAAACTCAGCTGCCCCGCTTCTGGATGGCAGATTGCAGGAGACACTTGGTACTATCAAACCAGCCCGACTTGGCACTGGTGCCACCTTGGGTCTGGGAACCATCCTGCGTATTGTGGATTGTCAGGAGACAGCCAACCACTCTCGGCCACAGAGCCCAATCAAAAACAAAGGTCCGTTTCCCTGGCAAAAAAAACTCAGCTGCCCCGCTTCTGGATGGGAGATTGCAGGAGGCACTTGACACTGTCAAACGAGCCCCACTTGGCACTGGTGCCACCTTGGGTCTGGGAACCATGCTGCGTATCGTGGATTTTCAGGAGCCAGCCGGCCACTGCCAGCCACAGGCCCCCAAACACAAACCACAGCCTTTTTCTCTGGCAAACAAAACTCAGCTGCCCCGCTTCTGGATGGCAGATTGCAGGAGCCACTTGGTACTATCAAACCAGCCCGACTTGGCACTGGTGCCACCTTGGGTCTGGGAACCATCCTGCCTATCGTGGATTTTAAGGAGCCAGCCGGCTACTCCCAGCCACAGGCCCCCAACAAAAACCACGGCCCTTTTTTTTCGCAAACAAAACTTAGCTGCCTCACTTCTGGATGGCAGATTGCAGGAGCCACTTGGTGTAATCAAACCAGCCCGACTTGGCACTGGTGCCACCTTGGGTCTGCGAACCATCCTGCGTATCGTGGATTCTAAGGAGCCAGTCGGCCACTCCCAGCCACAGGCCCCCAAACAAAATCAACGGCGCTGTTCCCTGGAAAACAAAACACGCCTGCCAACTTTTTGATGGAGTTTGCAGGAGCCACTTGGTACTATCAAACCAGCCCGACTTGGCACTGGTGCCACCTTGGGTCTGGGAACCATCCTGCGTATCGTGGATTCTAAGGAGCCAGCCGGCCACTCCTAGCCACAGGCCCCCAAACAAAAACCTAGGCCTATTTCTCTGGCAAACAAAAGTAAGCTGCCCTGCTTCTGGATGGCAGATTGCAGGAGACACTTGGTACTATCAAACCAGCCCAACTTGGCACTGGTGCCACCTTGGATCTGGGAACCATGCTCTGTATCGTGGATATTCAGGGGCCAGCCGGCCACTCTCAGCCATATGCCCCCAAAAACAAACCACGGACCTTTTCTCTGGCAAACAAAAATCAGCTGCCCCACTTCTGGATGGCAGATTGCAGGAGCCACTTGGGACTATCACACCAGCACAACATGGCACTGCTGCCACCTTGGATCTGGGAACAATCCTGCGTATCGTACATATTCAGGAACCAGCCGAACACTCCCAGCCACAGGCCCCCAAACACAAACAACGGCCCTTTTCTCTGGCAAACAAAACTCAACTGCCCCTCTTCTGGATGGCAAATTGCAGGACGCACTTGGTACTACAAAAAGAGCCCGACTTGGCAGTGGTGCCACCTTGGCTCTGGGAACCATCCTGCGTATCGAGCATTTTAAGGAGCCAGCCGGCAATTCCCAGCCGTATGCCCCAAAAAGAAACCATGGACCTTTTCTCTGGCAAAAAAAACTCAGCTGTCCCGCTTCTGGATGGCAGATTGCAGGAGTTACTTTGAACCATACAACCAGCCTTACTTGGCACTGGTGCCACCTTGGATCTGGGAACCATCCTGCCTATCGTTGATTTTCAGGGGCCAGCCGGCCACTCTCAGCCATAGGCCCCCAAACACAAACCACAGCCCTTTTCTCTAGCAAACAAAATTCAACTGCCCCGCTTCTGGATGGCAAATTGCAGGAGCCACTGGGTACTACAAAAACAGCCTGACTTGGCACTGGTGCCACCTTGCGTCTGGTTACCATGCGGCGTATCGTGCATTTTAAGGAGCCAGGTGGCCACTCCCAGCCATATGCCCCCAAACAGAACCCACGGCCCTTTTCTCTGGCAAACAAAACTCAGCTGCCCCGCTTCTGGATGGCAGATTGCAGGAGACACTTGGTACTATCAAACCAGCCCGACTTGGCACTGGTGCCACCTTGGGTCTGGGAACCATCCTGCGTATTGTGGATTGTCAGGAGACAGCCAACCACTCTCGGCCACAGAGCCCAATCAAAAACAAAGGTCCGTTTCCCTGGCAAAAAAAACTCAGCTGCCCCGCTTCTGGATGGGAGATTGCAGGAGGCACTTGACACTGTCAAACGAGCCCCACTTGGCACTGGTGCCACCTTGGGTCTGGGAACCATGCTGCGTATCGTGGATTTTCAGGAGCCAGCCGGCCACTGCCAGCCACAGGCCCCCAAACACAAACCACAGCCTTTTTCTCTGGCAAACAAAACTCAGCTGCCCCGCTTCTGGATGGCAGATTGCAGGAGCCACTTGGTACTATCAAACCAGCCCGACTTGGCACTGGTGCCACCTTGGGTCTGGGAACCATCCTGCCTATCGTGGATTTTAAGGAGCCAGCCGGCTACTCCCAGCCACAGGCCCCCAACAAAAACCACGGCCCTTTTTTCTCGCAAACAAAACTTAGCTGCCTCACTTCTGGATGGCAGATTGCAGGAGCCACTTGGTGTAATCAAACCAGCCCGACTTGGCACTGGTGCCACCTTGGGTCTGGGAACCATCCTGCGTATCGTGGATTCTAAGGAGCCAGCCGGCCACTCCCAGCCACAGGCCCCCAAACAAAATCAACGGCGCTGTTCCCTGGAAAACAAAACACGCCTGCCAACTTTTTGATGGAGTTTGCAGGAGCCACTTGGTACTATCAAACCAGCCCGACTTGGCACTGGTGCCACCTTGGGTCTGGGAACCATCCTGCGTATCGTGGATTCTAAGGAGCCAGCCGGCCACTCCTAGCCACAGGCCCCCAAACAAAAACCTAGGCCTATTTCTCTGGCAAACAAAAGTAAGCTGCCCTGCTTCTGGATGGCAGATTGCAGGAGACACTTGGTACTATCAAACCAGCCCAACTTGGCACTGGTGCCACCTTGGATCTGGGAACCATGCTCTGTATCGTGGATATTCAGGGGCCAGCCGGCCACTCTCAGCCATATGCCCCCAAAAACAAACCACGGACCTTTTCTCTGGCAAACAAAAATCAGCTGCCCCACTTCTGGATGGCAGATTGCAGGAGCCACTTGGGACTATCACACCAGCACAACATGGCACTGCTGCCACCTTGGATCTGGGAACAATCCTGCGTATCGTACATATTCAGGAACCAGCCGAACACTCCCAGCCACAGGCCCCCAAACACAAACAACGGCCCTTTTCTCTGGCAAACAAAACTCAACTGCCCCTCTTCTGGATGGCAAATTGCAGGACGCACTTGGTACTACAAAAAGAGCCCGACTTGGCAGTGGTGCCACCTTGGCTCTGGGAACCATCCTGCGTATCGAGCATTTTAAGGAGCCAGCCGGCAATTCCCAGCCGTATGCCCCAAAAAGAAACCATGGACCTTTTCTCTGGCAAAAAAAACTCAGCTGTCCCGCTTCTGGATGGCAGATTGCAGGAGTTACTTTGAACCATACAACCAGCCTTACTTGGCACTGGTGCCACCTTGGATCTGGGAACCATCCTGCCTATCGTTGATTTTCAGGGGCCAGCCGGCCACTCTCAGCCATAGGCCCCCAAACACAAACCACAGCCCTTTTCTCTAGCAAACAAAATTCAACTGCCCCGCTTCTGGATGGCAAATTGCAGGAGCCACTGGGTACTACAAAAACAGCCTGACTTGGCACTGGTGCCACCTTGCGTCTGGTTACCATGCGGCGTATCGTGCATTTTAAGGAGCCAGGTGGCCACTCCCAGCCATATGCCCCCAAACAGAACCCACGGCCCTTTTCTCTGGCAAACAAAACTCAGCTGCCCCGCTTCTGGATGGCAGATTGCAGGAGACACTTGGTACTATCAAACCAGCCCGACTTGGCACTGGTGCCACCTTGGGTCTGGGAACCATCCTGCGTATTGTGGATTGTCAGGAGACAGCCAACCACTCTCGGCCACAGAGCCCAATCAAAAACAAAGGTCCGTTTCCCTGGCAAAAAAAACTCAGCTGCCCCGCTTCTGGATGGGAGATTGCAGGAGGCACTTGACACTGTCAAACGAGCCCCACTTGGCACTGGTGCCACCTTGGGTCTGGGAACCATGCTGCGTATCGTGGATTTTCAGGAGCCAGCCGGCCACTGCCAGCCACAGGCCCCCAAACACAAACCACAGCCTTTTTCTCTGGCAAACAAAACTCAGCTGCCCCGCTTCTGGATGGCAGATTGCAGGAGCCACTTGGTACTATCAAACCAGCCCGACTTGGCACTGGTGCCACCTTGGGTCTGGGAACCATCCTGCCTATCGTGGATTTTAAGGAGCCAGCCGGCCACTCCCAGCCACAGGCCCCCAAACAAAATCAACGGCGCTGTTCCCTGGAAAACAAAACACGCCTGCCAACTTTTTGATGGAGTTTGCAGGAGCCACTTGGTACTATCAAACCAGCCCGACTTGGCACTGGTGCCACCTTGGGTCTGGGAACCATCCTGCGTATCGTGGATTCTAAGGAGCCAGCCGGCCACTCCTAGCCACAGGCCCCCAAACAAAAACCTAGGCCTATTTCTCTGGCAAACAAAAGTAAGCTGCCCTGCTTCTGGATGGCAGATTGCAGGAGACACTTGGTACTATCAAACCAGCCCAACTTGGCACTGGTGCCACCTTGGATCTGGGAACCATGCTCTGTATCGTGGATATTCAGGGGCCAGCCGGCCACTCTCAGCCATATGCCCCCAAAAACAAACCACGGACCTTTTCTCTGGCAAACAAAAATCAGCTGCCCCACTTCTGGATGGCAGATTGCAGGAGCCACTTGGGACTATCACACCAGCACAACATGGCACTGCTGCCACCTTGGATCTGGGAACAATCCTGCGTATCGTACATATTCAGGAACCAGCCGAACACTCCCAGCCACAGGCCCCCAAACACAAACAACGGCCCTTTTCTCTGGCAAACAAAACTCAACTGCCCCTCTTCTGGATGGCAAATTGCAGGACGCACTTGGTACTACAAAAAGAGCCCGACTTGGCAGTGGTGCCACCTTGGCTCTGGGAACCATCCTGCGTATCGAGCATTTTAAGGAGCCAGCCGGCAATTCCCAGCCGTATGCCCCAAAAAGAAACCATGGACCTTTTCTCTGGCAAAAAAAACTCAGCTGTCCCGCTTCTGGATGGCAGATTGCAGGAGTTACTTTGAACCATACAACCAGCCTTACTTGGCACTGGTGCCACCTTGGATCTGGGAACCATCCTGCCTATCGTTGATTTTCAGGGGCCAGCCGGCCACTCTCAGCCATAGGCCCCCAAACACAAACCACAGCCCTTTTCTCTAGCAAACAAAATTCAACTGCCCCGCTTCTGGATGGCAAATTGCAGGAGCCACTGGGTACTACAAAAACAGCCTGACTTGGCACTGGTGCCACCTTGGATCTGGGAACCATGCTCTGTATCGTGGATATTCAGGGGCCAGCCGGCCACTCTCAGCCATATGTCCCCAAACAGAAACCTCGGCCCGTTTCTCTGGCAAACAAAACTCAACTGCCCCTCTTCTGGATGGCAAATTGCAGGATGAACTTGATACTAAAACCGCAGGCCGACTTGGTAGTGGTGACACCTTGGGCCTGGGAACCATCATGCGTATCGAGCATTTTAAGGAGCCAGCCGGCCACTCCCAGCAATATGCCCCCAAAAACAATCCACGGAATTTTCCTCTGGCAAACAAAAATCAGCTGCCTCGCTTCTGGATGGCAGATTGCAGGAGCCACTTTGCACCATCAAACCAGCCCGACTTGGCACTGGTGCCACATTGCATCTGGGAACCATGCTGCCTAGCGTGGATTTTCAGGAGCCAGCCGGCCACTCTCAGCTATATGCCCCCAAACAAAACCCACGGCCCGTTTCCCTGGCAAACAAAATTAAGCTGCCCCGCTTCTGGATGGCAGATTGCAGGACGCACTTGGTAGTATCAAACCAGCAAAACTTGGCACTGGTGCCACCTTGGGTCTGGGAACCATCCTGCGTATCGTGGGTTCAAAGGAGCCAGCCGGTCACTCCCAGCCACAGGCCCCCAAATACAAACAATGTCGCTTTTCCCTGGAAAACAAAACTCGCCTGCCAACTTTTTGATGGCAGATTGCAGGAGCCACTTGGTACTATCAAACCAGCCCAACTTGGCACTGGTGCCACCATGGGTCTGGTAACCATCCTGCCTATCGTAGCTTTCCAGGAGCCAGCCGGTCACTCCCAGCCATAGGTCCCCAGTCACAAACCTCGGCCCGTTTCCCTGGCAAACAAAAGTAAGCTACCCCGCTTCTGGATGGCAGATTGCAGGAGCCACTTGGTACTATCAAACCAGCCCAACTTGGCACTGGTGCCACCTTGGGTCTGGGAACCATGCTGCGTAACACAGATTCTAAGGCGCCAGTCGGCCACTACGAGCCACAAGCCCCCAAACACAAACAACGGCGCTATTCTCTGGCAAACAAAACTCAACTGCCCCTCTTCTGGATGGCAAATTGCAGGACGCACTTGGTACTATAAAAACACCCCGACTTGGCACTGGTGCCCTCTTGGGTCTGGGAACCATCCTGCGTATTGTGGGTTATCAGGAGCCAGCCGAACACTATCGGCCACAGACCCCAATTAAAAACAACGGCCCGTTTCACAGGCAAACAAAACTCAGCTGCCCCGCTTCTGGATGGGAGATTGCAGGATCCACTGGGTACTATGAAACCAGGCCTACTTGGCACTGATGCCACCTTGGGTCTGGGAACCATGCTGCGTATCATGGATTTTCAGGAGCCAGCCGGCCACTGCCAGCCACAGGCCCCGAAACACAAAAAACAGCCTTTTTCTCTGGCAAACAAAATTCAGCTGCCCCGCTTCTGGATGGCAGATTGCAGGAACCACTTGGTACTAACAAACCAGCCCGACTTGGCACTGATGCCACCTTGGGTCTGGGAACCATCCTGCGTATCGTGGATTCTAAGGAGCCAGCTGGCCACTCCCAGCCACAGGCCCCAAAACACACACAACGGTGCTTTTCCCTGGAAAACAAAACTCGCCTGCCAAACTTTTGATGGCAGATTGCAGGAGCCACTTGGTATTATCAAACCAGCCCAACTTGGCACTGGTGCCACCATGGGTCTGGTCACCATCCTGCCTATCGTAGCTTTTCAGGAGCCAGCCAGCCACCCCCAGCCAGAGGCCCCCAGACAAATATTTCGGCCCGTTTCCCTGGCAAACAAAAGTAAGCTGCCCCGCTTCTGGATGGCAGATTGCAGGAGCCACTTGGTACCATCAAACCAGCCCAACTTGGCACTGGTGCCAACTCAGGTCTGGGAACCATGCTGCGTATCGTGGGTTCTAAGGAGCCAGCTGGCCACTCCCAGCCACAGGCCCCCAAACACAAACAACGGCGCTTTTCCCTGGAAAACAAAACTCGCCTGCCAACTTTTTGATGGCAGATTGCAGGAGCCACTTGGTACTATCAAACCAGCCCAACTTGGCACTGGTGCCACCATGGGTCTGGTCACCATCCTGCCTATCGTAGCTTTTCAGGAGCCAGCCGGTCACTCCCAGCCATAGGCCCCCAGACACAAACCTCGGCCCGTTTCCCTGGCAAACAAAAGTAAGCTGCCCCGCTTCTGCATGGCAGATTGCAGGAGCTACTTAGTACTATCAAACCAGCCCGACTTGGCACTGGTGACACCTCTGGTCTGGGAACCATCCTGCCTATCGTGGATTTTCAGGGGCCAGCCGGCCACTCTCAGCCATATGCCCCAAAAACAAACCACGGCCCTTTTCTCTGGCAAACAAAACTCAACTGCCCCTCTTCTGGATGGCAAATTTTAGGACGCACTTTGTACTACGAAAACCGCCCGACATGGCACTGGTGCCACCTTGTGTCAGGGAACCATCCTGCATATCGAGCTTTTTAAGGAGCCAGCCGGCCACGCCCAGCCATATACCCCCAAAAACAAACCACGGACCATTTCTCTTGGAAACAAAAATCCGCTGCCCCGCGTCTGGATGGCAGATTGCAGGAGCCACTTTGCACCATCAAACCAGCCCGACTTGGCACTGGTGCCACCTTGGGTCTGGGAACAATCCTGCATATCGTGGATTCTAAGGAGCCAGCCGGCCACTCCCTGCCACAGGCCCCCAAACAAAAACAACGGCGCTTTTCCCTGGAAAACAAAATTCGCCTGCCAGCATTTTGATGGCAGATTGCAGGAGCCACTTGGTACTATCAAATCATCCCAACTTGGCACTGGTGCCACTATGGGTCTGGGAACCATCCTGCCTATTGTAGCATTTCAGGAGCCAGCCGGTCACTCCCAGCCATAGGCCCCCAGACACAAACCTCGGACTGTTTCCCTGGCAAACAAAATTAAGCTGCCCCGATTCTGGATGGCAGATTGCAGGAGCCACTTGGTTGTGTCAAACCAGCCCGACTTGGCACTGGTGCCACCTTGGGTCTGGGAACCATCCGGCGTAACGTGGATTCTAAGCAGCCACCCGGCCACTCTGAGCCACAGGCCCCCAAACACAAACAACGGCGCTTTTCCCTGGAAAACAAAACTCGCCTGCCAACTTTTTGATGGCAGATTGCAGGAGCCACTTGGTACTATCAAACCAGCCCAACTTGGCACTGGTGCCACCTCTGGTCTGGGAACCATCCTGCCTATCGCAGCTTTTCAGGAGCCAGCCGGTCACTCCCAGCCATAGACCCCCAGACACAAACCTCGGCCCGTTTCCCTGGAAAACAAAAGTAAGTTACCCCGATTCTGGATGGCAAATTGCAGGAGCCACTTGGTACTATCAAATCAGCCCAACTTGGCACTGGTGCCACCATGGGTCTGGTAAACATCCTGCCTATCGTAGCTTTTCAGGAGCCAGCCGGTCACTCCCTGCCATAGGCCCCCGGACACAAACCTCGGCCCGTTTCCCTGGCAAACAAAAGTAAGCTGCCCCGCTTTTGGATGGCAGATTGCAGGATGCAGTTGGTACTTACAAACCAGCCCGACTTGGCCCTGGTGCCACCTTGGCTCTGGGAACCATGCTGCGTAACGTAGATTCTACGAGGACAGGCGGCCACTCCCAGCCACAGGCCTCTAAACAAAAACAACGGCGCTTTTCCCTGGAAAACAAAACTCGCCTGCCAACTTCTTGATGGCAGATTGCAGGAGCCACTTGGTACTATCAAACCAGCCCAACTTGGCACTGGTGCCACCTCTGGTCTGGGAACCATCCTGCCTATCGCAGCTTTTCAGGAGCCAGCCGGTCACTCCCAGCCATAGACCCCCAGACACAAACCTCGGCCCGTTTCCCTGGAAAACAAAAGTAAGTTACCCCGATTCTGGATGGCAAATTGCAGGAGCCACTTGGTACTATCAAATCAGCCCAACTTGGCACTGGTGCCACCATGGGTCTGGTAAACATCCTGCCTATCGTAGCTTTTCAGGAGCCAGCCGGTCACTCCCTGCCATAGGCCCCCGGACACAAACCTCGGCCCGTTTCCCTGGCAAACAAAAGTAAGCTGCCCCGCTTTTGGATGGCAGATTGCAGGATGCAGTTGGTACTTACAAACCAGCCCGACTTGGGCCTGGTGCCACCTTGGCTCTGGGAACCATGCTGCGTAACGTAGATTCTACGAGGACAGGCGGCCACTCCCAGCCACAGGCCTCTAAACAAAAACAACGGCGCTTTTCCCTGGAAAACAAAACTCGCCTGCCAACTTCTTGATGGCAGATTGCAGGAGCCACTTGGTACTATCAAACCAGCCCAACTTGGCACTGGTGCCACCATGGGTCTGGTCACCATCCTGCCTATCGTAGCTTTTCAGGAGCCAGCCGCTCACTCCCAGCCATAGGCCCCCAGACAAATACCTCGGCACGTTTCCCTGGCAAACAAAAGTAGGCTGCCCCGCTTCTGGATGGCAAATTGCAGGACGCACTTGGTACTACGAAAACAGCCCGACTTGGCACTGATGCCACCTTGGGTCAGGGAACAATCCTGTGTATAGAGCTTTTTAAGGAGCCAGCCGGCCACGTCCAGTCATATACCCCCAAAAAAAAAACCACGGAACTTTTCTCCAGCAAACAAAAATCCGCTGCCCCGCGTCTGGATGGCAGATTGCAGGAGCTATTTAGTATTATCAAACAAGCCCGACTTGGCACTGGTGGCACCATGAGTCTGGTAACCATCCTGCCTATCGTAGCTTTTCAGTAGTCAGCCGGTCACTCCCAGCCATAGGCCCCCAGACAAATACCTCGGCCCGTTTCCCTGGGAAACAAAAGTAAGCTGTCCCGCTTCTGGATGGCAGATTGCAGGAGCCACTTGGTCCTATCAAACCAGCCCAACTTGTTCCCAGACCCAAGGTGGCACCAGTGCCAAGTGGGGCTGGTTTGATGGTGCAACGTGGCTCCTGCAATCTGCCATCCAAAAGCGGGGCAGCTTACTTTTGTTCGCCAGGGAAACGGGCCGAGGTTTGTGTCTGGGGGCCTATGGCTGGGAGTGACCGGCTGGCTCCTGAAATGCTACAATAGGCAGGATGGTTCCCAGACCCAGAGTGGCACCAGTGCCAAGTTGGGATGATTTGATAGTACCAAGTGGCTCCTGCAATCTGCCATCAAAATTTGGCAGGCAAATTTTGTTTTCCAGGGAAAAGCGCCGTTGTTTGTGTTTGGGGGCCTGTGGCTGGGAGTGGCCGGCTGGCTCCTTAGAATCCACGATATGCAGGATTGTTCCCAGACCCAAGGTGGCACCAGTGCCAAGTCGGGCTGGTTTGATGGTGCAAAGTGGCTCCTGCAATCTGCCATCCAGACGCGGGGCAGCGGATTATTGTTTCCAAGAGAAATGGTCCGTGGTTTGTTTTTGGGGGTTTATGGCTGGGCGTGGCCGGCTGGCTCCTTAAAAAGCTCGATATGCAGGATGGTTCCCTGACACAAGGTGGCACCAGTGCCACGTCGGGCGGTTTTCGTAGTACAAAGTGCGTCCTAAAATTTGCCATCCAGAAGAGGGGCAGTTGAGTTTTGTTTGCCAGAGAAAAGGGCCGTGGTTTGTTTTTGGGGGCATATGGCTGAGAGTGGCCGGCTGGCTCCTGAAAAGCTACGATAGGCAGGATGTTTACCAGACCCATGGTGGCACCAGTGCCAAGTTGGGCTGATTTGATAGTACCAAGTGGCTCCTGCAATCTGCCATCCAGAATCGGGGTAGCTTACTTTTGTTTTCCAGGGAAACGGGCCGAGGTTTGTGTCTGGGGGTCTATGGTTGGGAGTGGCCGGCTGGCTCCTTAGAAACCACGATACGCAGCATGGTTCCCAGACAAGAGGTGCCACCAGTGCCAAGTTGGGATGGTTTGATACTACCAAGTGGTTCCTGCAATCTGCCATCCAGAAGCGGGGCAGCTTACTTTTGTTTGCCAGGGAAACGGATCGTTGTTTGTGTTTGGGGGCCTATGGCTGGGACTGACCGGCTGGCTCCATAAAATCCACGATACGCAGGATGGTTCCCAGACCAGAGGTGGCACCAGTGCCAAGTCGGGCTGGTTTGATAGTACCAAGTGGCTCCTGCAATCTGCCATCCAGAAGCGGGGCAGCTTACTTTTGTTTGCCAGGGAAACGGGCCGAGGTTAGTGTCTCGGGGCCTATGGCAGGCAGTGACCGGCTGGCTCCTGAAAGCTACGATAGGCAGGATGGTGACCAGACCCATGGTGGCAGCAGTGCCAAGTTGGGCTGGTTTGATAGTACCAAGTGGCTCCTGCAATCTGCCATCAAAAAGTTGGCAGGCGAGTTTTGTTTTCCAGGGAAAAGCGCCGTTGTTTGTGTTTGGGGGCCTGTGGTTGGGAGTGGCCGGCTGGCTCCTTAGAAACCACGATACGCAGGATGGTTCCCAGACCAGAGGTGGCACCAGTGCCAAGTCGGGCTGGTTTGATAGTACCAAGTGGCTCCTGCAATCTGCCATCCAGAAGCGGGGCAGCTTACTTTTGTTTGCCACGGAAACGGGCCGTTGTTTGTGTTTGGGGGCCTGTGGCTGGGAGTGGCCGACTGGCTCCTTAGAATCCACGATACGCAGGATGGTTCCCAGACCAGAGGTGGCACCAGTGCCAAGTCGGGCTGGTTTGATAGTACCAAGTGGCTCCTGCAATCTGCCATCCAGAAGCGGGGCAGCTTAATTTTCTTTGCCAGGGAAACGGGCCGAGCTTTGTGTCTGGGGGCCTATGGCTGGGAGTGACCGGCTGGCTCCTGAAAAGTTACGATAGGCAGGATTGTGACCAGACCCATGGTGGCACCAGTGCCAAGTTGGGCTGATTTGATAGTACCAAGTGGCTCCTGCAATCTGCCATCAAAACGTTGGTAGGCGAGTTTTGTTTTCCAGGGAAAAGCGCCGTTGTTTGTGTTTGGGGGCCTGTGGCTGGGAGTGGCCGGCTGGCTCCTTAGAATCCACGATACGCAGGATGGTTCCCAGACCAGAGGTGGCACCAGTGCCAAGTCGGGCTGGTTTGATAGTACCAAGTGGATCCTGCAATCTGCCATCCAGAAGCGGGGCAGCTTACTTTTGTTTGCCAGGGAAACGGGCCGAGGTTTTTGTCTGGGGGCCTATGGCTGGGAGTGACCGGCTGGCTCCTGAAAAGCTACGATAGGCAGGATGGTGACCAGACCCATGGTGGCACCAGTGCCAAGTTGGGCTGGTTTGATAGTACCAAGTGGCTCCTGCAATCTGCCATCAAAAAGTTGGCAGGCGAGTTTTCTTTTCCAGGGAAAAGCGCCGTTGTTTGTGTTTGGGTGCCTGTGGTGGGAGTGGCCGGCTGGCTCTTTAGAATCCACGATACGCAGGATGGTTCCCAGACCAGTGGTGGCACCAGTGCCAAGTCGGGCGGGTTTGATAGTAACAAGTGCGTCCTACAATCTGCCATCCAGAAGCGGGGCAGCTTACTTTTGTTTTCCAGGGAAACGGGCCGAGGTTTTTGTCTGGGGGCCTATGGCTGGGAGTGACCGGCTGGCTCGTGAAAAGCTACGATAGGCAGGATGGTGACCAGACCCATGGCGGCACCAGTGCCAAGTTGGGCTGGTTTGATAGTACCAAGTGGCTCCTGCAATCTTCCATGATCACGTGGAGAAATACTTTCTGGTTTCAGCCTCATGCTCTTTCTTCTCTCCCTCAACTTCTCTATCACCTCTCATCTGGTTCACATGCGCTGTCTTCAAGGTCCACAGGCTACTTTTCACAGAATCTTCTGGCCTGATGAAGTAAGAATGATGAATAGAACAGAGCTGGGATCTATTTTCCAGTTTGGATAAAATGCATTCTGCACACAAATCCAAGGAGAACGGGCTGCCCCGATGCCCAGAAAATCTTTCACTCCTGCTAGTCTTCTACGTCAACCGCAACTTAGTCTGAAAGAAAAGCTTTTTCTCTGAGAGCATCTGAGAGGTTTGCATGAAGCACTGATATCTGACATATGCAATTTTGAATAGGAGAGGAAAAAGAAAATGGCAAGGAGTTTTTAATTTTAGTGGTTTCAATTTTAATTTCCGTGCACTTTTTCAAAACTTGTCAGCTCAAATGCCCATCAACATCTTTTAGTCATCTGTAAGTCAGTATTCATATAAAATGTGCTTCAAATCCAAAGAATTTCAAATTTGCACTCCAAGCTTCTATGCCTAGATTTATGATTTCCTACACATATTAGATGAAAGGAAGGCCTTTTTTACTGTGGGAGTGCTGGAACACTGGAACAGGTTGCCCAGAGAAGTTGTGGGTGTCCCATCCCTGAAAGTATTCAAGGTCACCTTGGACGGGGCTTGGAGCAGCAACAAAGGAGAAGCTTGATGGTAGAGAAACAAAGTTGGACTATAGAAGAAACTCGGATTGAAGTATAGGATCAAGTTTTCTCTCAGCTCTTGGGGTAAATTCAAAGTTGTACAAAATGACATTTATCTGTGCTATTCACTACTGTAACAGAAAGTTTCATGAAAACTGTACAGAAGATAGTAAATTTTAAAAGAGATAAGAATTACAGCATAAAATCCATGGGATAGGTTACAACATGAGACACTCTCTAAGAGAAAATCTCTGTGTTTCAGCACTTCATCGGGGTAAGATTTCATGAAGTGCCAAAGAAGGCGGCAAAATATCATTCGGGACATTATTTACTGGAATTCAGCCTGGCCATTAGTAGGAACTGCCTTTGAACATATCATGTAGATATACCACACACACTTTCCCTTCACTGAAAAATTACTGTTTACAACAAATAAGCAATTGACAATCAAAATTGATTGAAAGCATCTTAAACATGTCAAGTATTTCATTGTAGATGATCTGTGATCCAAATGCTTCTTCCACCTTCGAGAGGGACAGAAGAATTCTTCCATATCATGATGGTTTAAAATTGTATCAACCAATGTTTTCTGCTGAAAAGATATCATCTATTTTTTTCTATTTTTGGAAGAAAATATTCCTAGACATACAACAGGTGAGAACTAAGTAATTTTAAAGAAACAAATGAAATGAAAATATTCTGTAAATAGAATGAAATGAAAAGCTGTGTTTTAAATAGGAGCTAAATATTAAACAGAATTTTTGTACCAGGCATTTGAATTACTGCACCAGCTCTTTTGCCCATCAAGAGAGGCATTTAGCATTTCAGTCTTTTCCAAGGTGTTCATGATCTGCTATGCTGATCTCTGTGTGTGCCTAGGTGTGTGTGGAGGGGGGGGCATATGAAGGGGAGTGTGTATGTTTGCTTTACAATTGTTGTGGCAGATTCATGCCTCAGCTCCACATTTTGTTTTAAAAAGGTCACACCGAGTGGATATGAAGTTTACTATCAACAAGAGATCGATTCCCAAATCATCCATTTGACTCTCCCTTATAAATCATGTGCTTTGTTGCATATTTTATCAAATATACTTTCAAGCCAGATGGAGGAAGGAGGATGTGGGAATCCCTCCACCATCTTGCAACTTTTATGTAAGTAGGTTTTCAAGAAAATCATCATTTCTCTTTTAAATATGTCTGGAACAGGCATGATGGTAGTGTCAACCTGTTGGAGTTTTTGTTGCTGGAAGAAGTTGTACAAAAGGATTGGTTTTTACATTGACCAGTTACTGAATCAAGCGCAGGAATACATTGGAAATTTAGCTGGGGGTTCCTTTTCCCAGCAGACTACTTCTAGAACGAGCTTGTACACTGAAGCTGACTCTTTTGCTCTCTTTTTGTTTCTTTCCTATTTTCTTGGCTTCTTTGCCACTATCTAGACAATTTTGGAACTTTGTTCCCAACTAAAATGGTTTCAATAGTCTGATTGTGATCATACATTTTTACAAGGAATTTTTAAAATCTTTCCTCGAGTCCAGAAAGTCAAGGACTTAGATCTTTTTCTTCCCTTATCAATATTGCCATGAAATTGATAAATAAAGACCAACTCTTTATTTTTGTTTTTAACCCACGTAGATAATTCCCATCCATTAATCCATTTTGTGGACCAATAGCTGCCATTCTGATGGAAGCTGTCACTTCTTAACAATAGGCATTCTGTGACTATGTTGACAGCACTTTGGGTGAAGATCCTAACTGGTCTTAGATATACATAGGGAGAAATTTGCTCAGCCAGTGTCAGTCTTAAGCATGCGTATCAGAAGATCTTTCTAGAGCTGGGAATTTTCCCATGAAAGGGATTCAGTTAGGGAAGAGACACTTGTGCCAGAGTTTTACATTCTTCTTGAACACTGCTTAAGGAACTTAGATGCCATGTCCATTTGGATCTCTGTCTGCACAGAACTTTGTCATGCCAGTGCTTTGAAATGCATCTTGAAGAGAATTCACTAGCACAGAATGAAAGAGAGTGGAAGGGGTTGGTGGGGCTAACCAGGCCCAACCCCCCTGCCTAAACCAGGATACCTAGAGCCTCTTGCCCAGGATTCTATCTGGGTGTACTTTTAATGTCTTCAAAGATCCAGGCTCCACAATCTTTCTGGGCAGTCTGTGCCGTGGTTCAGTCACCCTGACAGTAAAGAAACATTTACTGATGTTCAAAGGCAATCTCCTGTATTTCAGTGTGTGCCCACTGCCTCTTGTCTTTTCCCTCAGCATCACTGAAAAGACACTGATTCCCTCCCCTTTGCACTATTGCTTCCATATGTATGTGTGATGCCATGTAGAGGTATGTCAAAAACCTCCCTGAAGCCCAGGCAGATAATATTCCCTTCATCTACCAGTCAAGTTGATTCATCAGAGGAGTTTAAAGTGATGTTCAGCATGAAATTCCCCTGAAAAATCATGCTAACTACATTATTTGGTCATCTGTCATGTGCCTGGCAAGGATTTCCAGGAAGAGCTGCTTCATCAACTTCCTGGGGATAAAAAAGAGGCTGGCTGGTTTGTACTATGGCGAGTCCTCTTAATTGCCTTTTTTGAAGATGGGTGTCATTTGCTAACATCCACTCTTTAGCCTCTCTTGTCGTCTACATCTTAGCAAAACGCTTTTCCACTATGTCTGGCTAGGAAAAACTGTGCCAGCACAGAAAACATCTCCCATCGTGTTCTAGAAGTTGCACGGATGTCTGCCAAGTGTTTGGCAGGAAGAAAAGAAAAGTTGTCCAAAACAGCTTCCAATCGAATGTTCCTGTGATTGGAAAAGTCAGGAGAGTGCAAAGGTACTGTTTTCTATCAGTTGGCAAGGTGCGCACACAATCCCAGTGTTGTACAGCTTGCTTCTTCACCTTCCCGAAGCTGCCGCTCTCGCCGGCTGCTGGAGCCCAAGAAGCGGCTTCTTCGCGCAAAGACGATTGTGCCGCTCACAGGGCTCTCCTTAGCGCGGCTTCTGCCGAAAGACGCCCGGCAGCGGCTCTTACCTCCGGAGAGCATCCTACCTTCGTCTTTAGCTCCTCTTCTCATCTACACCTCGGCAAAAAGCTTTTCCACTATGTCTGGCTAGGAAAAACCGTGCCAGCACAGAAAACATCTCCCATCGTTTTCTAGAAGTTGCACGGATGTCTGCCAAGTGTTTGGGAGGAAGAAAAGAAAAGTTGTCCAAAACAGCTTCCAATCGAATGTTCATGTGATTGGAAAAGTCAGGAGTGCAAAGGTACTGTTTTCTATCAGTTGGCAAGGTGCGCACACAATCCCAGTGTTGTACAGCTTGCTTCTTCACCTTCCCGAAGCTGCCACTCTCAGGAGGTAAGAGCCGCTGCCGGGCGTCTTTCGGCAGAAGCCGCGCTAAGGAGAGCCCTGTGAGCGGCACAATCGTCTTTGCGCGAAGAAGCCGCTTCTTCGGCTGCGGCAGCCGGCGAGAGCGGCAGCTTCGGGAAGGTGAAGAAGCAAGCTGTACAACACTGGGATTGTGTGCGCACCTTGCCAACTGATAGAAAACAGTACCTTTGCACTCTCCTGACTTTTCCAATCACAGGAACATTTGTTTGGAAGCGTTTTGGACAACTTTTCTTTTCTTCCTGCCAAACACTTGGCAGACATCCGTGCAACTTCTAGAACACGATGGGAGATGTTTTCTGTGCTGGCACAGTTTTTCCTAGCCAGACATAGTGGAAAAGCGTTTTGCTAAGATGTAGACTACAAAAGACGCGAAAGACGAAGGTAGGATGCTCTCCGGAGGTAAGAGCCGCTGCCGGGCGTCTTTCGGCAGAAGCCGCGCTAAGGAGAGCACTGTGAGCGGCACAATCGTCTTTGCGCGAAGAAGCCGCTTCTTGGGCTCCGGCAGCCGGCGAGAGCGGCAGCTTCGGGAAGGTGAAGAAGCAAGCTGTACAACACTGGGATTGTGTGCGCACCTTGCCAACTGATAGAAAACAGCACCTTTGCACTCTCCTGACTTTTCCAATCACAGGAACATTCGATTGGAAGCTGTTTTGGACAACTTTTCTTTTCTTCCTGCCAAACACTTGGCAGACATCCGTGCAACTTCTAGAACACGATGGGAGATGTTTTCTGTGCTGGCACAGTTTTTCCTAGCCAGACATAGTGGAAAAGCTTTTTGCCGAGGTGTAGATGAGAAGAGGAGCTAAAGACGAAGGTAGGATGCTCTCCGGAGGTAAGAGCCGCTGCCGGGCGTCTTTCGGCAGAAGCCGCGCTAAGGAGAGCACTGTGAGAGGCACAATCGTCTTTGCGCGAAGAAGCCGCTTCTTGGGCTCCGGCAGCCGGCGAGAGCGGCAGCTTCGGGAAGGTGAAGAAGCAAGCTGTACAACACTGGGATTGTGTGCGCACCTTGCCAACTGATAGAAAACAGTACCTTTGCACTCTCCTGACTTTTCCAATCACAGGAACATTCGATTGGAAGCTGTTTTGGACAACTTTTCTTTTCTTCCTGCCAAACACTTGGCAGACATCCGTGCAACGTCTAGAACACGATGGGAGATGTTTTCTGTGCTGGCACAGTTTTTCCTAGCCAGACATAGTGGAAAAGCTTTTTGCCGAGGTGTAGATGAGAAGAGGAGCTAAAGACGAAGGTAGGATGCTCTCCGGAGGTAAGAGCCGCTGCCGGGCGTCTTTCGGCAGAAGCCGCGCTAAGGAGAGCACTGTGAGCGGCACAATCTTCTTTGCGCGAAGAAGCCGCTTCTTGGGCTCCGGCAGCAGGCGAGAGCGGCAGCTTCGGGAAGGTGAAGAAGCAAGCTGTACAACACTGGGATTGTGTGCGCACCTTGCCAACTGATAGAAAACAGTACTTTGCACTCTCCTGACTTTTCCAATCACAGGAACATTCGATTGGAAGCTGTTTTGGACAACTTTTCTTTTCTTCCTGCCAAACACTTGGCAGACATCCGTGCAACTTCTAGAACACGATGGGAGATGTTTTCTGTGCTGGCACAGTTTTTCCTAGCCAGACATAGTGGAAAAGCGTTTTGCTAAGATGTAGACGACAAGAGAGGCTAAAGAGTGGATGTTAGCAAATGACACCCATCTTCAAAAAAGGCAATTAAGAGGACTCGCCATAGTACAAACCAGCCAGCCTCTTTTTTATCCCCAGGAAGTTGATGAAGCAGCTCTTCCTGGAAATCCTTGCCAGGCACATGACAGATGACCAAATAATGTAGTTAGCATGATTTTTCAGGGGAATTTCATGCTGAACATCACTTTAAACTCCTCTGATGAATCAACTTGACTGGTAGATTAAGGGAATATTTTCTGCCTGGGCTTCAGGGAGGTTTTTGACATACCTCTACATGGCATCACACATACATATGGAAGCAATAGTGCAAAGGGGAGGGAATCAGTGTCTTTTCAGTGATGCTGAGGGAAAAGACAAGAGGCAGTGGGCACACACTGAAATACAGGAGATTGCCTTTGAACATCAGTAAATGTTTCTTTACTGTCAGGGTGACTGAACCACGGCACAGACTGCCCAGAAAGATTGTGGAGCCTGGATCTTTGAAGACATTAAAAGTACACCCAGATAGAATCCTGGGCAAGAGGCTCTAGGTATCCTGGTTTAGGCAGGGGGGTTGGGCCTGGTTAGCCCCACCAACCCCTTCCACTCTCTTTCATTCTGTGCTAGTGAATTCTCTTCAAGATGCATTTCAAAGCACTGGCATGACAAAGTTCTGTGCAGACAGAGATCCAAATGGACATGGCATCTAAGTTCCTTAAGCAGTGTTCAAGAAGAATGTAAAACTCTGGCACAAGTGTCTCTTCCCTAACTGAATCCCTTTCATGGGAAAATTCCCAGCTCTAGAAAGATCTTCTGATACGCATGCTTAAGACTGACACTGGCTGAGCAAATTTCTCCCTATGTATATCTAAGACCAGTTAGGATCTTCACCCAAAGTGCTGTCAACATAGTCACAGAATGCCTATTGTTAAGAAGTGACAGCTTCCATCAGAATGGCAGCTATTGGTCCACAAAATGGATTAATGGATGGGAATTATCTACGTGGGTTAAAAACAAAAATAAAGAGTTGGTCTTTATTTATCAATTTCATGGCAATATTGATAAGGGAAGAAAAAGATCTAAGTCCTTGACTTTCTGGACTCGAGGAAAGATTTTAAAAATTCCTTGTAAAAATGTATGATCACAATCAGACTATTGAAACCATTTTAGTTGGGAACAAAGTTCCAAAATTGTCTAGATAGTGGCAAAGAAGCCAAGAAAATAGGAAAGAAACAAAAAGAGAGCAAAAGAGTCAGCTTCAGTGTACAAGCTCGTTCTAGAAGTAGTCTGCTGGGAAAAGGAACCCCCAGCTAAATTTCCAATGTATTCCTGCGCTTGATTCAGTAACTGGTCAATGTAAAAACCAATCCTTTTGTACAACTTCTTCCAGCAACAAAAACTCCAACAGGTTGACACTACCATCATGCCTGTTCCAGACATATTTAAAAGAGAAATGATGATTTTCTTGAAAACCTACTTACATAAAAGTTGCAAGATGGTGGAGGGATTCCCACATCCTCCTTCCTCCATCTGGCTTGAAAGTATATTTGATAAAATATGCAACAAAGCACATGATTTATAAGGGAGAGTCAAATGGATGATTTGGGAATCGATCTCTTGTTGATAGTAAACTTCATATCCACTCGGTGTGACCTTTTTAAAACAAAATGTGGAGCTGAGGCATGAATCTGCCACAACAATTGTAAAGCAAACATACACACTCCCCTTCATATGCCCCCCCCTCCACACACACCTAGGCACACACAGAGATCAGCATAGCAGATCATGAACACCTTGGAAAAGACTGAAATGCTAAATGCCTCTCTTGATGGGCAAAAGAGCTGGTGCAGTAATTCAAATGCCTGGTACAAAAATTCTGTTTAATATTTAGCTCCTATTTAAAACACAGCTTTTCATTTCATTCTATTTACAGAATATTTTCATTTCATTTGTTTCTTTAAAATTACTTAGTTCTCACCTGTTGTATGTCTAGGAATATTTTCTTCCAAAAATAGAAAAAAATAGATGATATCTTTTCAGCAGAAAACATTGGTTGATACAATTTTAAACCATCATGATATGGAAGAATTCTTCTGTCCCTCTCGAAGGTGGAAGAAGCATTTGGATCACAGATCATCTACAATGAAATACTTGACATGTTTAAGATGCTTTCAATCAATTTTGATTGTCAATTGCTTATTTGTTGTAAACAGTAATTTTTCAGTGAAGGGAAAGTGTGTGTGGTATATCTACATGATATGTTCAAAGGCAGTTCCTACTAATGGCCAGGCTGAATTCCAGTAAATAATGTCCCGAATGATATTTTGCCGCCTTCTTTGGCACTTCATGAAATCTTACCCCGATGAAGTGCTGAAACACAGAGATTTTCTCTTAGAGAGTGTCTCATGTTGTAACCTATCCCATGGATTTTATGCTGTAATTCTTATCTCTTTTAAAATTTACTATCTTCTGTACAGTTTTCATGAAACTTTCTGTTACAGTAGTGAATAGCACAGATAAATGTCATTTTGTACAACTTTGAATTTACCCCAAGAGCTGAGAGAAAACTTGATCCTATACTTCAATCCGAGTTTCTTCTATAGTCCAACTTTGTTTCTCTACCATCAAGCTTCTCCTTTGTTGCTGCTCCAAGCCCCGTCCAGGGTGACCTTGAATACTTTCAGGGATGGGACACCCACAACTTCTCTGGGCAACCTGTTCCAGTGTTCCAGCACTCCCACAGTAAAAAAGGCCTTCCTTTCATCTAATATGTGTAGGAAATCATAAATCTAGGCATAGAAGCTTGGAGTGCAAATTTGAAATTCTTTGGATTTGAAGCACATTTTATATGAATACTGACTTACAGATGACTAAAAGATGTTGATGGGCATTTGAGCTGACAAGTTTTGAAAAAGTGCACGGAAATTAAAATTGAAACCACTAAAATTAAAAACTCCTTGCCATTTTCTTTTTCCTCTCCTATTCAAAATTGCATATGTCAGATATCAGTGCTTCATGCAAACCTCTCAGATGCTCTCAGAGAAAAAGCTTTTCTTTCAGACTAAGTTGCGGTTGACGTAGAACACTAGCAGGAGTGAAAGATTTTCTGGGCATCGGGGCAGCCCGTTCTCCTTGGATTTGTGTGCAGAATGCATTTTATCCAAACTGGAAAATAGATCCCAGCTCTGTTCTATTCATCATCCTTACTTCATCAGGCCAGAAGATTCTGTGAAAAGTAGCCTGTGGACCTTGAAGACAGCGCATGTGAACCAGATGAGAGGTGATAGAGAAGTTGAGGGAGAGAAGAAAGAGCATGAGGCTGAAACCAGAAAGTATTTCTCCACGTGATCATGGAAGATTGCAGGAGCCACTTGGTACTATCAAACCAGCCCAACTTGGCACTTGTGCCACCTTGGGTCTGGGAGCCATGTTGCATATCGTGCATTTTAAGGAGCCAGCTGGCCACACCCAGCCATATGCCCCCAAACACAAACCAAGGCCCTTTTCTCTGGCAAACAAAACTCAGCTGCCCTGCTTCTGGATGGCAGATTGCAGGAACCACTTGGTACTATCAAACCAGCCCAACTTGGCACTGGTGCCACCATGGGTCTGGTCACCATCCTGCCTATTGTAGCTTTTCAGGAGCCAGCCGGTCACTCTCAGCCATAGGCCCCCAAACACAAACCTCGGCCCGTTTCCCTGGCAAACAAAAGTAAGCTGCCCCGCTTCTGGATGGCAGATTGCAGGAGCTACTTAGTACTATCAAATCAGCCCGACTTGGCACAGGTGCCACCTTGGATCTGGGAACCATCCTGTGTATCGTGGATTTTCAGGGGCCAGCCGGCCACTCTCAGCCATATGCCCCCAAAAACAAACCACGGACCTTTTCTCTGGCAAACAAAAATCAGCTGCCCCACTTCTGGATGGCAGATTGCAGGAGCCACTTGGGACTATCACACCAGCACAACATGGCACTGCTGCCACCTTGGATCTGGGAACAATCCTGCGTATCGTACATATTCAGGAACCAGCCGAACACTCCCAGCCACAGGCCCCCAAACACAAACCACAGCCCTTTTCTCTGGCAAACAAAACTCAACTGCCCCGCTTCTGGATGGCAAATTGCAGGAGCCACTGGGTACTACAAAAACAGCCTGACTTGGCACTGGTGCCACCTTGCGTCTGGTTACCATGCGGCGTATCGTGCATTTTAAGGAGCCAGGTGGCCACTCCCAGCCATATGCCCCCAAACAGAACCCACGGCCCTTTTCTCTGGCAAACAAAACTCAGCTGCCCCGCTTCTGGATGGCAGATTGCAGGAGACACTTGGTACTATCAAACCAGCCCGACTTGGCACTGGTGCCACCTTGGGTCTGGGAACCATCCTGCGTATTGTGGATTGTCAGGAGACAGCCGACCACTCTCGGCCACAGAGCCCAATCAAAAACAAAGGTCCGTTTCCCTGGCAAAAAAAACTCAGCTGCCCCGCTTCTGGATGGGAGATTGCAGGAGGCACTTGACACTGTCAAACGAGCCCCACTTGGCACTGGTGCCACCTTGGGTCTGGGAACCATGCTGCGTATCGTGGATTTTCAGGAGCCAGCCGGCCACTGCCAGCCACAGGCCCCCAAACACAAACCACAGCCTTTTTCTCTGGCAAACAAAACTCAGCTGCCCCGCTTCTGGATGGCAGATTGCAGGAGCCACTTGGTACTATCAAACCAGCCCGACTTGGCACTGGTGCCACCTTGGGTCTGGGAACCATCCTGCGTATCGTGGATTCTAAGGAGCCAGCCGGCCACTCCCAGCCACAGGCCCCCAAACAAAATCAACGGCGCAGTTCCCTGGAAAACAAAACACGCCTGCCAACTTTTTGATGGAGTTTGCAGGAGCCACTTGGTACTATCAAACCAGCCCGACTTGGCACTGGTGCCACCTTGGGTCTGGGAAACATCCTGCGTATCGTGGATTCTTAGGAGCCAGCCGGCCACTCCCAGCCACAGGCCCCCAAACAAAAACCTAGGCCTATTTCTCTGGCAAACAAAAGTAAGCTGCCCTGATTCTGGATGGCAGATTGCAGGAGCCACTTGGTACTATCAAACCAGCCCAACTTGGCACTGGTGCCACCTTGGGTCTGGGAACCATCCTGCGTATCGTGGATTCTAAGGAGCCAGCTGGCCACTCCCAGCCACAGGCCCCCAAACACAAACAACGGCGCTTTTCCCTGGAAAACAAAACTCGCCTGCCAATTTTTTGATGGCAGATTGCAGGAGCCACTTGGTACTATCAAATCAGCCCAACTTGGCACTGGTGCCACCATGGGTCTGGTCACCATCCTGCCTATCGTAGCTTTTCAGGAGCCAGCCGGTCACTCCCAGCCATAGGCCCCCAGACAAAAACCTCGGCCCGTTTCCCTGGAAAACAAAAGTAAGCTGCCCCGCTTCTGGATGGCAGATTGCAGGACGCACTTGGTACTATCAAACCAGCCCAACTTGGAAATGGTGCCACCTTGGGTCTGGGAACCATCCTGCGTATCGTGGATTCTAAGGAGCCAGCGGGCCACTCCCAGCCACAGGCCCCCAAATACAAACAACGGCGCTTTTCCCTGGAAAACAAAACTCGCCTGCCAAATTTTGATGGCAGATTGCAGGAGCCACTTGGTACTATCAAATCAGCCCAACTTGGCACTGGTGCCACCATGGATCTGGTCACCATCCTGCCTATCGTAGCTGTTCAGGTGCCAGCCGGTCACTCCCAGCCATAGGAACCCAGACACAAACCTCGGCCCGTTTCCCTGGCAAACAAAAGTAAGCTGCCCCGCTTCTGCATGGCAGATTGCAGGAGCCACTTTGCACCATCAAACTGGCCCGACTTGTCACTGGTGCCACCTCAGGTCTGGGAACCCTCCTGCGTATCGTGGATTCCAATTAGCAAGACGGCCACTCCCAGCCACAGGCCCCCAAACACAAACAACGGCGCTTTTCCCTGGAAAACAAAACTCGCCTGCCAACTTTTTGATGGCAGATTGCAGGAGCCACTTGGTACTATCAAACCAGCCCAACTTGGCACTGCTGACACCATGGATCTGGTCACCATCCTGCCTATCGTAGCTGTTCAGGTGCCAGCCGGTCACTCTCAGCCATAGGCCCCCAGACACAAAGCTCGGCCCGTTTCCCTGGCAAACAAAAGTAAGCTGCCCCGCTTCTGGATGGCAGATTTCAGGATCCACTTGTTATTATCAAACCAGCCCGACTTGGTACTGGTGCCACCTCTGGTCTGGGAACCATCCTGCGTATCGTGGATTCTAAGGAGCCAGCCGGCCACTCCCAGCCACAGGCCCCCAAAAAAAAACATCGGCGCTTTTCCCTGGAAAACAAAACTCGCCTGCCAACATTTTGATGGCAGATTGCAGGAACCACTTGGTACTATCAAACCAGCCCAACTTGGCACTGGTGCCACCTTGGGTCTGGGAACCATCCGGCGTATCGTGTGTTTAAAGGAGCCAGCCGGCCACTCCAGCCACAGGCCCGCAGACACAAACAACGGCGCTTTTCCCTGGAAAACAAATCTTGCCTGCTGAATTTTGATGGCAGATTGCAGGAGCCACTTTGTACTTTGAAATCAGCCGAACATGGCACTGGTGCCACCATGGGTCTGGTCACCATCCTGCCTATCGTAGCTTTTCAGGAGCCAGCCGGTCACTCCCAGCCATAGGCCCCCAGACACAAAGCTCGGCCCGTTTCCCTGGCAAACAAAAGTAAGCTGCCCCGCTTCTGGATGGCAGATTGCACGAACCACTTGGTACTATCAAACCAGCCCGACTTGGCACTGGTGCCACCTCTGGTCTGGGAACCATCCTGCGTATCGTGGATTCTAAGCAGCCAGCCGGCCACTCCCACCCACAGGCCCCCATATACAAACAACAACGCTTTTCCCTGGAAAACAAAACTCGCCTGCCAACATTTTGATGGCAGATTGCAGGAGCCACTTGGTACTATCAAATCAGCCCAACATGGCACTGGTGCCACCATGGGTCTTGGAACCATCCTGCCTATGGTAGCTGTTCAGGCGCCAGCCGGTCACTCCCAGCCATAGGCCCCCAGAGAAAAACCTCGGCCCTTTTCCCTGGAAAACAAAAGTAAGCTGCCCCGCTTTTGGATGGCAGATTGCAGGAGCCACTTTGCACCATCAAACTGGCCCGACTTGTCACTGGTGCCACCTCAGGTCTGGGAATCATCCGGCGTATCGTGGATTCCAATTAGCAAGCTGGCCACTCCCAGCCACAGGCCCCCAAACACAAACAACGGCGCTTTTCCCTGGAAAACAAAACTCGCCTGCCAACATTTTGATGGCAGATTGCAGGAGCCACTTGGTACTATCAAACCAGCCCAACTTGGCACTGGTGCCACCATGGGTCTGGTCACCATCCTGCCTATCGTAGCTTTTCAGGAGCCAGCCGGTCACTCCCAGGCATAGGCCCCCAGACACAAAGCTCTGCCTGTTTCCCTGGCAAACAAAAGTAAGCTGTCCCGCTTCTGGATGGCAGATTGCAGGATCCACTAGGTATTATCAAACTTGCCCGACTTGGCACTGGTGCCACCTCTGGTCTGGGAACCATGCTGCGTATCGTGGATTCTAATTAGCCAGCCGGCCACTCCCAGCCACAGGCCCCCAAACACAAACAACGGCGCTTTTCCCTGGAAAACAAAACTCGCCTGCCAACTTTTGATGGCAGATTGCAGGAGCCACTTGGTACTATCAAACCAGCCCAACTTGGCACTGGTGCCACCATGGGTCTGGTCACCATCCTGCCTATCGTAGCTTTTCAGGAGCCAGCCGGTCACTCCCTGCCATAGGCCCCCAGACACAAACCTCGGCCCGTTTCCCTGGCAAACAAAAGTAAGCTGCCCCGCTTCTGGATGGCAGATTGCAGGACGCACTTGGTACTATCAAACCAGCCCGACTTGGCACTGGTGCTACCTCAGGTCTGGGAACCATCCTGCGTATCGTGGATTCTAAGGAGCTAGCCGGCCACTCCCAGCCACAGGCCCCCAAACACAAACATCGGCGCTTTTCCCTGGAAAACAAAACTCGCCTGCCAACTTTTGATGGCAGATTGCCGGAGCCACTTGGTACTATCAAACCAGCCCAACTTGGCACTGGTGCCACCATGGGACTGGTCACCATCCTGCCTATCGTAGCTTTTCAGGAGCCAGCCGGTCACTCCCAGCCATAGACCCCAGACACAAACCTCGGCCCGTTTCCCTGGCAAAAAAAAGTAAGCTGACCCGCTTCTGGATGGCAGATTGCAGGAGCCACTTTGCACCATCAAACTAGCCCGACTTGGCACTGGTGCCACCTCAGGTCTGGGAACCATCCTGCGTATCGTGGATTCTAAGGAGCCAGCCGGACACTCCCAGCCACAGGCCCTCAAACACAAACAGCGGCGCTTTTCCCTGGAAAACAAAACTCGCCTGCCAAATTTTGATGGCAGATTGCCGGAGCAACTTGGTACTATCAAACCAGCCCAACTTGGCACTGGTGCCACCATGGGTCTGGTCACCATCCTGCCTATCGTAGCTTTTCAGGAGCCAGCCGGTCACTCCAAGCCATAGGCCCCCAGACAAAACCTCGGCCATTTTCCCTGGCAAACAAAAGTAAGCCACCCCGCTTCTGCATGGCAGATTGCAGGAGCCACTTTGCACCATCAAACTAGCCCGACTTGGCACTGGTGCCACGTCAGGTCTGGGAACCATCCTGCGTATCGTGGATTCCAATTATAAAGCCGGCCACTCCCAGCCACAGGCCCCCAAACACAAACAACGGCGCTTTCCCCTGGAAATCAAAACTCGCCTGCCAAATTTTTGATGGCAGATTGCAGGAGCCACTTGGTACTATCAAACCAGCCCAACTTGGCACTGGTGCCACCATGGGTCTGGTCACCATCCTGCCTATCGTAGCTTTTCAGGACCTAGACGGTCACTCGCAGCCATAGGCCCCCAGACACAAAGCTCGGCCCGTTTCCCTGGCAAACGAGTAAGCTGCCCCGCTTCTGGATGGCAGATTGCAGGAACCACTTGGTACTATCAAACCAGCCCAACTTGGCACTGGTGCCACCTCAGGTCTGGGAACCATCCTGCGTATCGTGGATTCTAAGGAGCCAGCCGGCCACTCCCACCCACAGGCACCCAAACACAAACAACGGCGCTTTTCCCTGGAAAACAAAACTCGCCTGCCAACTTTTTGATGGCGGATTGCAGGAGCCACTTGGTACTATCAAACCAGTCCAACTTGGCACTGGTGCCACCATGGATATGGTCACCATCCTGCCTGTCGTATCTTTTCAGGACCTAGCAGGTCACTCCCAGCCATAGGCCCCCAGACACAAAGCTCGGCCCGTTTCCCTGGCAAACAAAAGTAAGCTGCCCCGCTTCTGGATGGCAGATTGCACGAACCACTTGGTACTATCAAACCAGCCCGACTTGGCACTGGTGCCACCTCTGGTCTGGGAACCATCCTGCGTATCGTGGATTCTAAGCAGCCAGCCGGCCACTCCCACCCACAGGCCCCCATACACAAACAACAACGCTTTTCCCTGGAAAACAAAACTCGCCTGCCAACATTTTGATGGCAGATTGCAGGAGCCACTTGGTACTATCAAATCAGCCCAACATGGCACTGGTGCCACCATGGGTCTTGGAACCATCCTGCCTATGGTAGCTGTTCAGGCGCCAGCCGGTCACTCCCAGCCATAGGCCCCCAGAGAAAAACCTCGGCCCTTTTCCCTGGAAAACAAAAGTAAGCTGCCCCGCTTCTGGATGGCAGATTGCAGGAGCCACTTTGCACCATCAAACTGGCCCGACTTGTCACTGGTGCCACCTCAGGTCTGGGAACCATCCGGCGTATCGTGGATTCCAATTAGCAAGCTGGCCACTCCCAGCCACAGGCCCCCAAACACAAACAACGGCGCTTTTCCCTGGAAAACAAAACTCGCCTGCCAACATTTTGATGGCAGATTGCAGGAGCCACTTGGTACTATCAAACCAGCCCAACTTGGCACTGGTGCCACCATGGGTCTGGTCACCATCCTGCCTATCGTAGCTTTTCAGGAGCCAGCCGGTCACTCCCAGGCATAGGCCCCCAGACACAAAGCTCTGCCTGTTTCCCTGGCAAACAAAAGTAAGCTGTCCCGCTTCTGGATGGCAGATTGCAGGATCCACTAGGTATTATCAAACTTGCCCGACTTGGCACTGGTGCCACCTCTGGTCTGGGAACCATGCTGCGTATCGTGGATTCTAAGCAGCCAGCCGGCCACTCCCACCCACAGGCCCCCAAACACAAACAACGGCGCTTTCCCCTGGAAAACAAAACTCGCCTGCCAACTTTTTGATGGCAGATTGCAGGAGCCACTTGGTACTATCAAACCAGCCCAACTTGGCACTGGTGCCACCATGGGTCTGGTCACCATCCTGCCTATCGTAGCTTTTCAGGAGCCAGCCGGTCACTCCAAGCCATAGGCCCCCAGACAAAAACCTCGGCCCGTTTCCCTGGCAAACAAAAGTAATCTGCCCCGCTTCTGGATGGAAGATTGCAGGAGCCACTTGGTACTATAAAACCAGCCCTACTTGGCACTGGTGCCACCTCTGGTCTGGGAACCATGCTGCGTATCGTGGATTCTAAGGAGCCAGCCGGCCACTCCCAGCCACAGGACCCCAAACACAAACAACGGCGCTTTTCCCTGGAGAACAAAACTCGCCTGCCAACTTTTTGATGGCAGATTGCAGGAGCCACTTGGTACTATCAAACCAGCCCAACTTGGCACTGGTGCCACCATGGGTCTGGTCACCATCCTGCCTATCGTAGCTTTTCAGGAGCCAGCCGGTCACTCCCAGCCATAGGCCCCCAGACACAAACCTCGGCCCGTTTCCCTGGCAAACAAAAGTAAGCTGCCCCGCTTCTGGACGGCAGATTGCAGGAATAACTTGGTACTATGAAACCAGCCCAACTTGGCACTGGTGCCACCTTGGGTCTGGGAACCATCCTGCGTATCGTGGATTCTAAGGAGCCAGCCGGCCACTCCCTGCCACAGGCCCCCAAACACAAACAACGGCGCTTTTCCCTGGAAAACAAAACTCGCCTGCCAATATTTTGATGGCAGATTGCAG
Organism: Melospiza melodia melodia; assembly: GCF_035770615.1. Taxonomy (NCBI): domain Eukaryota; kingdom Metazoa; phylum Chordata; class Aves; order Passeriformes; family Passerellidae; genus Melospiza; species Melospiza melodia. The sequence goes on from NC_086194.1 coordinate 55,979,792, forward strand.
GAGCCACTTGGTACTATCAAATCAGCCCAACTTGGCACTGGTGCCACCATGGGTCTGGTCACCATCCTGCCTATCGTAGCTTTTCAGGAGCCAGCCGGTCCCTCCCTGCCATAGTCCCCCAGAGAAAAACCTCGGCCCGTTTCCCTGGCAAACAAAAGTAAGCTGCCCCGCTTCTGGATGGCAGATTGCAGGAGCCACTTTGCACCATCAAACTAGTCCGACTTGGCACTGGTGCTACCTCTGGTCTGGGAACCATCCTGCGTATCGTGGAGTCTAAGGAACCAGACGGCCACTCCAGCCACAGGCCCCCAGACACAAACAACGGCGCTTTTCCCTGGAAAACAAAACTCGCCTGCCAAGTTTTTGATGGCAGATTGCAGGAGCCACTTGGTACTATCAAACCAGCCCAACTTGGCACTGGTGCCACCATGGGTCTGGTCACCATCCTGCCTATCGTAGCTTTTCAGGAGCCAGCCGGTCACTCGCAGCCATAGGCCCCCAGACACAAAGCTCGGCCCGTTTCCCTGGCAAACAAAAGTAAGCTACCCCGCTTCTGGATGGCAGATTGCAGGAGCCACTTTGCACCATCAAACTAGCCCGACTTGGCACTGGTGCCACCTCAGGTCTGGGAATGAGCCTGGGTATCGTGGATTCTAAGGAGCCAGCCGGCCACTCCCAGCCACAGGCCCCCAAACACAAACAACGGCGCTTTTCCCTGGAAAACAAAACTCGCCTGCCAACTTTTTGATGGCAGATTGCAGGAGCCACTTGGTACTATCAAACCAGCCCAACTTGGCACTGGTGCCACCATGGGTCTGGTCACCATCCTGCCTATCGAAGCTTTTCAGGAGCCAGCCGGTCACTCCCAGCCATAGGCCCCCAGACACAAAGCTCGGCCCGTTTCCCTGGCAAACAAAAGTAAGCTGCCCCGCTTCTGGATGGCAGATTGCAGGAGCCACTTTACACCATCAAACTAGCCCGACTTGGCACTGGTGCCACCTCAGGTCTGGGAACCATGCTGCGTATCGTGGATTCTAATTAGCCAGCCGGTCAGTCCCTGCCATAGGCCCCCAAACACAAACAAGGGCGCTATTCACTGGAAAACAAAACTCGCCTGCCAAATTTTGATGGCAGATTGCCGGAGCCACTTGGTACTATCAAACCAGCCCAACTTGACAGTGGTGCCACCATGGGTCTGGTCACCATCCTGCCTATCGTAGCTTTTCAGGAGCCAGCCGGTCACTCCCAGCCATAGGCCCCCAGACAAAAACCTCGACCCGTTTCCCTGGCAAACAAAAGTAAGTTATCCCGCATGTGGATGGCAGATTGCAGGAGCCACTTTTCTCCATCAAACCAGCAAAACTTGGCACTGGTACCACCACTGGTCTGGGAACCATCCTGCGTACCGTGGATTCTAAGGAGCCAGCCGGCCACTCCCAGCCACAGGCCCCCAAACACAAACAACGGCGCTTTTCCCTGGATAACAAACTCGCCTGCCAAATTTTTGATGGCAGATTGCAGGAGCCACTTGGTACTATCAAACCAGCCCAACTTGGCACTGGTGCCACCATGGGTCTGGTCACCATCCTGCCTATCGTAGCTTTTCAGGAGCCAACCGGTCACTCCCAGCCATAGGCCCTTAGACACAAACCTCGGCCCGTTTCCCTGGCAAACAAAAGTAAGCTGCCCCGCTTCTGGATGGCAGATTGCAGGACGCACTTGGTACTATCAAACCAGCCCGACTTGGCACTGGTGCTACCTCAGGTCTGGGAACCATCCTGCGTATCGTGGATTCTAAGGAGCCAGCCGGCCACTCCCTGCCACAGGCACCCAAACACAAACAACGGCGCTTTTCCCTGGAAAACAAAACTCGCCTGCCAACTTTTTGATGGCGGATTGCAGGAGCCACTTGGTACTATCAAACCAGCCCAACTTGGCACTGGTGCCACCATGGGTCTGGTCACCATCCTGCCTATCGTAGCTTTTCAGTACCTAGCAGGTCACTCCCAGCCATAGGCGCCCAGACACAAAGCTCGGCCCGTTTCCCTGGCAAACAAAATTAAGCTGCCCCGCTTCAGGATGGCAGATTGCATGAACCACTTGGTAGTATAAAACCAGCCCGACTTGGCACTGGTGCCACCTCTGGTCTGGGAACCATCCTGTGTTTCGTGGATTCTAAGGAGCCAGCCGGTCACTCCCAGCCACAGGCCCCCAAACACAAACAACAGCGCTTTTCCCTGGAAAACAAAACTCGCCTGCCAACATTTTGATGGCAGATTGCAGGAGCCACTTGATACTATCAAATCAGCCCAACTTGGCACTGGTGCCACCTTGGGTCTGGTCACCATCCTGCCTATCGTAGCTGTTCAGGCGCCACCCGGTCACTCCCAGCCATAGGCCCCCAGAGAAAAACCTCGGCCCGTTCCCCTGGCAAAGAAATGTAAGCTACCCCGCTTCTGGATGGCAGATTGCAGGAGCCACTTTGCACCATCAAACTGGCCCGACTTGTCACTGGTGCCACCTCAAGTCTGGGAACCATCCTGCGTATCGTGGATTCCAATTAGCAAGCCGGCCACTCCCAGCCACAGGCCCCCAAACACAAACAACGGCGCTTTTCCCTGGAAAACAAAACTCGCCTGACAAATTTTTGATGGCAGATTGCAGGAGCCACTTGGTACTATCAAACCAGCCCAACTTGGCACTGGTGCCACCATGGGTCTGGTCACCATCCTGCCTATGGTAGCTTTTCAGGACCTAGACGGTCACTCCCAGCCATAGGCCCCGTGACACAAAGCTCAGCCCGTTTCCCTGACAAAAAAAAGTAAGCTGTCCCGCTTCTGGATGGCAGATTGCAGGACGCACTTGGTAGTATCAAACCAGCCCGACTTGGCACTGGCGCCACCTCACGTCTGGGAACCATCCTGCGTATCGTGGATTCTAAGCAGCCAGCCGGCCACTCCCAGCCACAGGCCCCCAAACACAAACAACGGCGCTTTTCCCTGGAAAACAAAACTCGCCTGCCAAATTTTTGATGGCAGATTGCAGGAGCCACTTGGTACTATCAAACCAGCCCAACTTGGCACTGGTGCCACCATGGGTCTGGTCACCATCCTGCCTATTGTAGCTTTTCAGGAGCCAGCCGGTCACTCCCAGCCATAGGCCCCCAGACACAAACCTCGGCCCGTTTCCCTGGCAAACAAAAGCAAGCTGCCCCGCTTCTGGATGGCAGATTGCAGGAGCCACTTCGCACCATCAAACTAGCCAGACTTGGCACTGGTGCCACCTCAGGTCTGGGAACCATGCTGCGTATCGTGGATTCTAATTAGCCATCTGGCCACTCCCAGCCACACCCCCCAAACACAAACAACGGCGCTTTTCCCTGGAAAACAAAACTCGCCTGCCAAATTTTGATGGCAGATTGCCGGAGCCACTTGGTACTATCAAACCAGCCCAACTTGGCACTGGTGCCACCATGGGTCTGGTCACCATCCTGCCTATCGTAGCTTTTCAGGAGCCAGCCGGTCACTCCCAGCCATAGGCCCCCAGACACAAAGCTCGGCCCGTTTCCCTGGCAAACAAAAGTAAGTTATCCCGCTTCTGGATGGCAGATTGCAGGAGCCACTTTTCACCATCAAACCAGCCCGACTTGGCACTGGTGCCACCTCTGTTCTGGGAACCATCCTGCGTATCATGGATTCTAAGGAGCCAGCCGGCCACTCCCAGCCACAGGCCCCCAAACACAAACAACGGGGCTTTTCCCTGGATAACAAACTCGCCTGCCAACTTTTTGATGGCAGATTGCAGGATCCACTTGGTACAATCAAAACAGCCCAACTTGGCACTGGTGCCACCATGGGTCTGGTCACCATCCTGCCTATCGTAGCTTTTCAGGAGCCAGCCGGTCACTCCCAGCCATAGGCCCACAGACACAAAGCTCGGCCCGTTTCCCTGACAAACAAAAGTAAGCTGTCCCGCTTCTGGATGGCAGATTGCAGGACGCACTTGGTAGTATCAAACCAGCCCGACTTGGCAGTGGTGCCACCTCTGGTCTGGGAACCATCCTGCGTATCGTAGATTCTAAGCAGCCAGCCGGCCACTCCCAGCCACAGGCCCCCAAACACAAACAACGGCGCTTTTCCCTGGAAAACAAAACTCGCCTGCCAACTTTTTGATGGCAGATTGCCGGAGCCACTTGGTACTATCAAACCAGCCCAACTTGGCACTGGTGCCACCATGGGTCTGGTCACCATCCTGCCTATCGTAGCTTTTCAGGAGCCAGCCGGCAACTCCCTGCCACAGGCCCCCAAACACAAACAACGGCGCTTTTCCCTGGATAACAAAATTCGCCTGCCAATTTTTTGATGGCAGATTGCAGGAGCCACTTGGTACTATCAAATCAGCCCAACTTGGCACTGGTGCCACCATGGGTCTGGTCACCATCCTGCCTATCGTAGCTTTTCAGGAGCCAGCCGGTCACTCCCAGCCATAGGCCCCCAGACACAAACCTCGGCCCGTTTCCCTGGCAAACAAAAGTAAGCTGCCCCGCTTCTGGATGGCAGATTGCAGGAGCCACTTGGTACTATCAAACCAGCCCAACTTGGCACTGGTGCCACCTCTGGTCTGGGAACCATGCTGAGTATCGTGGATTCTAAGGAGCCATACGGCCACTCCCAGCCACAGGCCCCCAAACACAAACAACGGCGCTTTTCCCTGGAAAACAAAACTCGCCTGCCAAGTTTTTGATGGCAGATTGCAGGAGCCACTTGGTACTATCAAACCAGCCCAACTTGGCACTGGTGCCGTCATGGGTCTGGTCACCATCCTGCCTATCGTAGCTTTTCACGAGCCAGCCGGTCACTTCCAGGCTTAGGCCCCCAGACACAATCCTCGGACCGTTTCCCTGGCAAACAAAAGTAAGCTGCCCCGCTTCTGGATGGCAGATTGCAGGAACCACTTGGTACTATCAAACCAGCCCGACTTGGCACTGGTGCTACCTCTGGTCTGGGAACCATCCTGCGTATCGTGGATTCTAAGGAGCCATCCGGCCACTCCCACCCACAGGCCCCCAAACACAAACAACGGCGCTTTTCCCTGGAAAACAAAAGTAAGCTGCCCCGCTTCTGGATGGCAGATTGCAGGAGCCACTTTGCACCATCCAACTAGCCCGACTTGGCACTGGTGCCACCTCAGGTCTGGGAACCATGCTGCGTATCGTGGATTCTAATTAGCCATCCGGCCACTCCCAGCCACAGGCCCCCAAACAAAAACAACGGCGCGTTTCCCTGGAAAACAAAACTCGCCTGCCAAATTTTGATGGCAGATTGCCGGAGCCACTTGGTACTATCAAACCAGCCCACCTTGACTCTGGTGCCACCATGGGTCTGGTCACCATCCTGCCTATCGTAGCTTTTCAGGAGCCAGCCGGTCACTCCCAGCCATAGGCCCCCAGACACAAACCTCGGCCCGTTTCCCTGGCAAACAAAAGTAAGCTGCCCCGCTTCTGGATGGCAGATTGCAGGAGCCACTTTTCACCATCAAACCAGCCCAACTTGGCACTGGTGCCACCTCTGGTCTGGGAACCATCCTGCGTATCATGGATTCTAAGGAGCCAGCCGGCCACTCCCAGCCACAGGCCCCCAAACACAAACAACGGCGCTTTTCCCTGGATAACAAACTCGCCTGCCAAGTTTTTGATGGCAGATTGCAGGAGCCACTTGGTACTATCAAACCAGCCCAACTTGGCACTGGTGCCACCATGGGTCTGGTCACCTCCCTGCCTATCGTAGCTTTTCAGGAGCCAGCCGGTCACTCCCAGCCATAGGCCCCGAGACACAAACCTCGGCCCGTTTCCCTGGCAAACAAAAGTAAGCTGCCCCGCTTCTGGATGGCAGATTGCAGGAACCACTTGGTACTATCAAACCAGCCCGACTTGGCACTGGTGCCACCTCTGGTCTGGGAACCATCCTGCGTATCGTGGATTCTAAGCAGCCAGCCGGCCACTCCCACCCACAGGCCCCCATATACAAACAACAACGCTTTTCCCTGGAAAACAAAACTCGCCTGCCAACATTTTGATGGCAGATTGCAGGAGCCACTTGGTACTATCAAATCAGCCCAACATGGCACTGGTGCCACCATGGGTCTTGGAACCATCCTGCCTATGGTAGCTGTTCAGGCGCCAGCCGGTCACTCCCAGCCATAGGCCCCCAGAGAAAAACCTCGGCCCTTTTCCCTGGAAAACAAAAGTAAGCTGCCCCGCTTCTGGATGGCAGATTGCAGGAGCCACTTTGCACCATCAAACTGGCCCGACTTGTCACTGGTGCCACCTCAGGTCTGGGAACCATCCGGCGTATCGTGGATTCCAATTAGCAAGCTGGCCACTCCCAGCCACAGGCCCCCAAACACAAACAACGGCGCTTTTCCCTGGAAAACAAAACTCGCCTGCCAACATTTTGATGGCAGATTGCAGGAGCCACTTGGTACTATCAAACCAGCCCAACTTGGCACTGGTGCCACCATGGGTCTGGTCAACATCCTGCCTATCGTAGCTTTTCAGGACCTAGACGGTCACTCCCAGCCATAGGCCCCCAGACACAAAGCTCTGCCCGTTTCCCTGGCAAACAAATGTAAGCTGTCCCGCTTCTGGATGGCAGATTGCAGGATCCACTAGGTATTATCAAACCAGCCCGACTTGGCACTGGTGCCACCTCTGGTCTGGGAACCATGCTGCGTATCGTGGATTCTAATTAGCCAGCCGGCCACTCCCACTCACAGGCCCCCAAACACAAACAACGGCGCTTTCCCCTGGAAAACAAAACTCGCCTGCCAACTTTTTGATGGCAGATTGCAGGAGCCACTTGGTACTATCAAACCAGCCCAACTTGGCACTGGTGCCACCATGGGTCTGGTCACCATCCTGCCTATCGTAGCTTTTCAGGAGCCAGCCGGTCACTCCAAGCCATAGGCCCCCAGACAAAAACCTCGGCCCGTTTCCCTGGCAAACAAAAGTAAGCTGCCCCGCTTCTGGATGGAAGATTGCAGGAGCCACTTGGTACTATAAAACCAGCCCTACTTGGCACTGGTGCCACCTCTGGTCTGGGAACCATGCTGCGTATCGTGGATTCTAAGGAGCCAGCCGGCCACTCCCAGCCACAGGCCCCCAAACACAAACAACTGCGCTTTTCCCTGGAAAACAAAACTCGCCTGCCAACTTTTTGATGGCAGATTGCAGGAGCCACTTGGTACTATCAAACCAGCCCAACTTGGCACTGGTGCCACCATGGGTCTGGTCACCATCCTGCCTATCGTAGCTTTTCAGGAGCCAGCCGGTCACTCCCAGCCACAGGCCCCCAGACACAAACCTCGGCCCGTTTCCCTGGCAAACAAAAGTAAGCTGCCCCGCTTCTGGACGGCAGATTGCAGGAATAACTTGGTACAATGAAACCAGCCCAACTTGGCACTCTTGCCACCTTGGGTCTGGGAACCATCCTGCGTATCGTGGATTCTAAGGAGCCAGCCGGTCACTCCCAGCCACAGGCCCCCAAACACAAACAACGGCGCTTTTCCCTGGAAAACAAAACTCGCCTGCCAATATTTTGATGGCAGATTGCAGGAGCCACTTGGTACTATCAAATCAGAACAACTTGGCACTGGTGCCACCATGGGTCTGGTCACCATCCTGCCTATCGTAGCTTTTCAGGAGCCAGCCGGTCCCTCCCTGCCATAGGCCCCCAGAGAAAATCCTCGGCCCGTTTCCCTGGCAAACAAAAGTAAGCTGCCCCGCTTCTGGATGGCAGATTGCATGAGCCACTTTGCACCATCAAACTAGCCCGACTTGGCACTGGTGCCACCTCTGGTCTGGGAACCATCCTGCGTATCGTGGAGTCTAAGGAACCAGACGGCCACTCCAGCCACAGGCCCCCAGACACAAACAACGGCGCTTTTCCCTGGAAAACAAAACTCGCCTGCCAAGTTTTTGATGGCAGATTGCAGGAGCCACTTGGTACTATCAAACCAGCCCAACTTGGCACTGGTGCCACCATGGGTCTGGTCACCATCCTGCCTATCGTAGCTTTTCAGGAGCCAGCCGGTCACTCCCAGCCATAGGCCCCCAGACACAAAGCTCGGCCCGTTTCCCTGGCAAACAAAAGTAAGCTACCCCGCTTCTGGATGGCAGATTGCAGGAGCCACTTTGCACCATCAAACTAGCCCGACTTGGCACTGGTGCCACCTCAGGTCTGGGAATGAGCCTGGGTATCGTGGATTCTAAGGAGCCAGCCGGCCACTCCCAGCCACAGGCCCCCAAACACAAACAACGGCGCTTTTCCCTGGAAAACAAAACTCGCCTGCCAAATTTTTGATGGCAGATTGCAGGAGCCACTTGGTACTATCAAACCAGCCCAACTTGGCACTGGTGCCACCATGGGTCTGGTCACCATCCTGCCTATCGTAGCTTTTCAGGAGCCAGCCGGTCACTCCCAGCCATAGGCCCCCAGACACAAACCTCGGCCCGTTTCCCTGGCAAACAAAAGTAAGCTGCCCCGCTTCTGGATGGCAGATTGCAGGAGCCACTTTACACCATCAAACTAGCCCGACTTGGCACTGGTGCCACCTCAGGTCTGGGAACCATGCTGCGTATCGTGGATTCTAATTAGCCAGCCGGTCAGTCCCTGCCATAGGCCCCCAAACACAAACAAGGGCGCTATTCACTGGAAAACAAAACTCGCCTGCCAAATTTTGATGGCAGATTGCCGGAGCCACTTGGTACTATCAAACCAGCCCAACTTGACAGTGGTGCCACCATGGGTCTGGTCACCATCCTGCCTATCGTAGCTTTTCAGGAGCCAGCCGGTCACTCCCAGCCATAGGCCCCCAGACAAAAACCTCGATCCGTTTCCCTGGCAAACAAAAGTAAGTTATCCCGCATGTGGATGGCAGATTGCAGGAGCCACTTTTCTCCATCAAACCAGCAAAACTTGGCACTGGTACCACCACTGGTCTGGGAACCATCCTCCGTATCGTGGATTCTAAGGAGCCAGCCGGCCACTCCCAGCCACAGGCCCCCAAACACAAACAACGGCGCTTTTCCCTGGATAACAAACTCGCCTGCCAACTTTTTGATGGCAGATTGCAGGAGCCACTTGGTACTATCAAACCAGCCCAACTTGGCACTGGTGCCACCATGGGTCTGGTCACCATCCTGCCTATCGTAGCTTTTCAGGAGCCAACCGGTCACTCCCAGCCATAGGCCCTTAGACACAAACCTCGGCCCGTTTCCCTGGCAAACAAAAGTTAGCTGCCCCGCTTCTGGATGGCAGATTGCAGGACGCACTTGGTACTATCAAACCAGCCCGACTTGGCACTGGTGCCACGACAAGTCTGGGAACCATCCTGCGTATCGTGGATTCTAAGGAGCCAGCCGGCCACTCCCTGCCACAGGCACCCAAACACAAACAACGGCGCTTTTTCGCTGGAAAACAAAACTCGCCTGCCAACTTTTTGATGGCGGATTGCAGGAGCCACTTGGTACTATCAAACCAGCCCAACTTGGCACTGGTGCCACCATGGATGTAATCACCATCCTGCCTATCGTAGCTTTTCAGTACCTAGCAGGTCACTCCCAGCCATAGGCGCCCAGACACAAAGCTGGGCCCGTTTCCCTGGCAAACAAAATTAAGCTGCCCCGCTTCTGGATGGCAGATTGCATGAACCACTTGGTAGTATAAAACCAGCCCGACATGGCACTGGTGCCACCTCTGGTCTGGGAACCATCCTGTGTATCGTGGATTCTAAGGAGCCAGCCGGTCACTCCCAGCCACAGGCCCCCAAACACAAACAACAGCGCTTTTCCCTGGAAAACAAAACTCGCCTGCCAACATTTTGATGGCAGATTGCAGGAGCCACTTGGTACTATCAAATCAGCCCAACTTGGCACTGGTGCCACCTTGGGTCTGGTCACCATCCTGCCTATCGTAGCTGTTCAGGCGCCACCCGGTCACTCCCAGCCATAGGCCCCCAGAGAAAACCTCGGCCCGTTTCCCTGGCAAAGAAAAGTAAGCTACCCCGCTTCTGGATGGCAGATTGCAGGAGCCACTTTGCACCATCAAACTGGCCCGACTTGTCACTGGTGCCACCTCAAGTCTGGGAACCATCCTGCGTATCGTGGATTCCAATTAGCAAGCCGGCCACTCCCAGCCACAGGCCCCCAAACACAAACAACGGCGCTTTTCCCTGGAAAACAAAACTCGCCTGACAAATATTTGATGGCAGATTGCAGGAGCCACTTGGTACTATCAAACCAGCCCAACTTGGCACTGGTGCCACCATGGGTCTGGTCACCATCCTGCCTATCGTAGCTTTTCAGGACCTAGACGGTCACTCCCAGCCATAGGCCCCGTGACACAAAGCTCAGCCCGTTTCCCTGACAAAAAAAAAGTAAGCTGTCCCGCGTCTGGATGGCAGATTGCAGGACGCACTTGGTAGTATCAAACCAGCCCGACTTGGCACTGGCGCCACCTCACGTCTGGGAACCATCCTGCGTATCGTGGATTCTAAGCAGCCAGCCGGCCACTCCCAGCCACAGGCCCCCAAACACAAACAACGGCGCTTTTCCCTGGAAAACAAAACTCGCCTGCCAACTTTTTGATGGCAGATTGCAGGAGCCACTTGGTACTATCAAACCAGCCCAACTTGGCACTGGTGCCACCATGGGTCTGGTCACCATCCTGCCTATCGTAGCTTTTCAGGAGCCAGCCGGTCACTCCCAGCCATAGGCCCCCAGACACAAACCTCGGCCCGTTTCCCTGGCAAACAAAAGCAAGCTGCCCCGCTTCTGGATGGCAGATTGCAGGAGCCACTTCGCACCATCAAACTAGCCAGACTTGGCACTGGTGCCACCTCAGGTCTGGGAACCATGCTGCGTATCGTGGATTCTAATTAGCCATCCGGCCACTCCCACCCACAGGCCCCCAAACACAAACAACGGCGCTTTTCCCTGGAAAACAAAACTCGCCTGTCAAATTTTGATGGCAGATTGCCGGAGCCACTTGGTACTATCAAACCAGCCCAACTTGGCACTGGTGCCACCATGGGTCTGGTCACCATCCTGCCTATCGTAGCTTTTCAGGAGCCAGCCGGTCACTCCCAGCCATAGGCCCCCAGACACAAAGCTCGGCCCGTTTCCCTGGCAAACAAAAGTAAGTTATCCCGCTTCTGGATGGCAGATTGCAGGAGCCACTTTTCACCATCAAACCAGCCCGACTTGGCACTGGTGCCACCTCTGTTCTGGGAACCATCCTGCGTATCATGGATTCTAAGGAGCCAGCCGGCCACTCCCAGCCACAGGCCCCCAAACACAAACAACGGGGCTTTTCCCTGGATAACAAACTCGCCTGCCAACTTTTTGATGGCAGATTGCAGGAGCCACTTGGTACTATCAAACCAGCCCAACTTGGCACTGGTGCCACCATGGGTCTGGTCACCATCCTGCCTATCGTAGCTTTTCAGGAGCCAGCCGGCAACTCCCTGCCACAGGCCCCCAAACACAAACAACGGCGCTTTTCCCTGGATAACAAAATTCGCCTGCCAATTTTTTGATGGCAGATTGCAGGAGCCACTTGGTACTATCAAATCAGCCCAACTTGGCACTGGTGCCACCATGGGTCTGGTCACCATCCTGCCTATCGTAGCTTTTCAGGAGCCAGCCGGTCACTCCCAGCCATAGGCCCCCAGACACAAACCTCGGCCCGTTTCCCTGGCAAACAAAAGTAAGCTGCCCCGCTTCTGGATGGCAGATTGCAGGAGCCACTTGGTACTATCAAACCAGCCCAACTTGGCACTGGTGCCACCTCTGGTCTGGGAACCATGCTGAGTATCGTGGATTCTAAGGAGCCATACGGCCACTCCCAGCCACAGGCCCCCAAACACAAACAACGGCGCTTTTCCCTGGAAAACAAAACTCGCCTGCCAACTTTTTGATGGCAGATTGCAGGAGCCACTTGGTACTATCAAACCAGCCCGACTTGGCACTGGTGCCACCTCTGGTCTGGGAACCATCCTGCGTATCGTGGATTCTAAGGAGCCATCCGGCCACTCCCACCCACAGGCCCCCAAACACAAACAACGGCGCTTTTCCCTGGAAAACAAAAGTAAGCTGCCCCGCTTCTGGATGGCAGATTGCAGGAGCCACTTTGCACCATCCAACTAGCCCGACTTGGCACTGGTGCCACCTCAGGTCTGGGAACCATGCTGCGTATCGTGGATTCTAATTAGCCATCCGGCCACTCCCAGCCACAGGCCCCCAAACAAAAACAACGGCGCTTTTCCCTGGAAAACAAAACTCGCCTGCCAAATTTTGATGGCAGATTGCCGGAGCCACTTGGTACTATCAAACCAGCCCACCTTGACACTGGTGCCACCATGGGTCTGGTCACCATCCTGCCTATCGTAGCTTTTCAGGAGCCAGCCGGTCACTCCCAGCCATAGGCCCCCAGACACAAACCTCGGCCCGTTTCCCTGGCAAACAAAAGTAAGCTGCCCCGCTTCTGGATGGCAGATTGCAGGAGCCACTTTTCACCATCAAACCAGCCCAACTTGGCACTGGTGCCACCTCTGGTCTGGGAACCATCCTGCGTATCATGGATTCTAAGGAGCCAGCCGGCCACTCCCAGCCACAGGCCCCCAAACACAAACAACGGCGCTTTTCCCTGGATAACAAACTCGCCTGCCAGCTTTTTGATGGCAGATTGCAGGAGCCACTTGGTACTATCAAACCAGCCCAACTTGGCACTGGTGCCACCATGGGTCTGGTCACCATCCTGCCTATCGTAGCTTTTCAGGAGCCAGCCGGTCACTCCCAGCCATAGGCCCCGAGACACAAACCTCGGCCCGTTTCCCTGGCAAACAAAAGTAAGCTACCCCGCTTCTGGATGGCAGATTGCAGGACGCACTTGGTACTATCAAACCAGCCCAACTTGGCACTGGTGCCACCTCAGGTCTGGGAACCATCCTGCGTATCGTGGATTCTAAGGAGCCAGCCGGCCACTCCCAGCCATAGGCCCCCAAACAAAAACAACGGCACTTTTCCCTGGAAAACAAAACTTGCCTGCCAAATTTTTGATGGCAGATTGCAGGAGCCACTTGGTACTATCAAACCAGCCCAACTTGGCACTGGTGCCACCATGGATCTGGTCACCATCCTGCCTATCGTAGCTTTTCAGGAGCCAGCCGGTCACTCCCAGCCGTAGGCCCACAGACACAAAGCTCGGCCCGTTTCCCTGACAAACAAAAGTAAGCTGTCCCGCTTCTGGATGGCAGATTGCAGGACGCACTTGGTACTATCAAACCAGCCCGACTTGGCACTGGTGCCACCTCTGGTCTGGGAACCATCCTGCGTATGGTTGTTTCTAAGCAGCCAGCCGGCCACTCCCAGCCACAGGACCCCAAACACAAACAACGGCGCTTTTCCCTTGAAAACAAAACTCGTCTGCCAACTTTTTGATGGCAGATTGCCGGAGCCACTTGGTACTATCAAACCAGCCCAACTTGGCACTGGTGCCACCATGGGTCTCGTCACCATCCTGCCTATCGTAGCTTTTCAGGAGCCAGCCGGCCACTCCCTGCCACAGGCCCCCAAACACAAACAACGGCGCTTTTCCCTGGAAAACAAAATTCGCCTGCCAACTTTTTGATGGCAGATTGCAGGAGCCACTTGGTACAATCAAATCAGCCAAACTTGGCACTGGTGCCACCATGGGTCTGGTCACCATCCTGCCTATCGTAGCTTTTCAGGAGCCAGCCGGTCACTCCCAGCCATAGGCCCCCAGACACAAACCTCGGCCCGTTTCCCTGGCCAACAAATGTAAGCTGCCCCACTTCTGGATGGCAGATTGCAGGAACCACTTGGTACTATCAAACCAGCCCAACTTGGCACTGGTGCCACCTTTGGTCTGGGAAACATGCTGAGTATCGTGGATTCTAAGGAGCCAGCCGGGAACTCCCAGCCACAGGCCCCCAAACACAAACAACGGCGCTTTTCCCTGGAAAACAAAACTCGCCTGCCAACTTTTTGATGGCAGATTGCAGGAGCCACTTGGTACTATCAAACCAGCCCAACTTGGCACTGGTGCCACCATGGGTCTGGTCACCATCCTGCCTATCGTAACTTTTCAGGAGCCAGCCGGTCACTCCCAGCCATAGGCCCCCAGACACAAAGCTCGGCCCGTTTCCCTGGCAAACAAAAGTAAGCTGCCCCGCTTCTGGATGGCAGATTGCAGGAACCACTTGGTACTATCAAACCAGCCCGACTTGGCACTGGTGCCACCATGGGTCTGGGAACCATCCTGTGTATCGTGGATTCTAATTAGCCATCCGTCCACTCCAGGCGATAGGGCCCCAGGCACAAACAACGGCGCTTTTCCCTGGATAACAAACTCGCCTGCCAACTTTAGATGGCAGATTGCAGGAGCCACTTGGTACTATCAAACCAGCCCAACTTGGCACTGGTGCCACGTCAAGTCTAGGAACCATCCTGCGTGTCGTGGATTCTAAGGAGCCAGCCGGCCACTCCCAGCCATAGGCCCCCAAACAAAAACAACGGCGCTTTTCCCTGGTAAAGAAAACTTGCCTGCCAACTTTTTGATGGCAGATTGCAGGAGCCACTTGGTACTACCAAACCAGCCCAACTTGGCACTGGTGCCACCATGGGTCTGGTCACCATCCTGCCTATCGTAGCTTTTCAGGAGCCAGCCGGTCACTCCCAGCCATAGGCCCCCAGACAAAAACCTCGGCCCGTTTCCCTGGAAAACAAAAGTAAGCTGCCCCGCTTCTGGATGGCAGATTGTAGGACGCACTTGTTACTATCTAACCCGCCCGACTTGGCACTGGTGCCACCACTGGTCTGGGAACCATCCTGCGTATCGTGGATTCTAAAGAGCCAGCCGGCCACTCCCAGCCACAGGCACCCAAACACAAACAACGGCGCTTTTCCCTGGAAAACAAAACTCGCCTGCCAACTTTTTGATGGCAGATTGCAGGAGCCACTTGGTACTATCAAACCAGCCCAACTTGGCACTGGTGCCACCATGGGTCTGGTCACCATCCTGCCTATCGTAGCTTTTCAGGAGCCAGCCGGTCACTCCAAGCCATAGGCCCCCAGACAAAAACCTCGGCCCGTTTCCCTGGCAAACAAAAGTAAGCTGCCCCGCTTCTGGATGGCAGATTGCAGGATCCACTTGGTACTATCAAACCAGCCCGACTTGGCACTGGTGCCACGACAAGTCTGGTAACCATCCTGCGTATCGTGGATTCTAAGGAGCCAGCCGGCCACTCCCAGCCACAGGCCCCCAAACACAAACAACGGCGCTTTTCCCTTGAAAACAAAACTCGCCTACCAACGTTTTGATGGCAGATTGCAGGAGCCACTTGGTACTATCAAACCAGCCCAACTTGGCACTGGTGCCACCATGGGTCTGGTCACCATCCTGCCTATCGTAACTTTTCAGGAGCCAGCCGGTCACTCCCAGCCATAGGCCCCCAGACACAAAGCTCGGCCCGTTTCCCTGGCAAAGAAAATTTAGCTGCCCCGCTTCTGGATGGCAGATTGCAGGAGCCACTTGGTACTATCAAACCAGCCCGACTTGGCACTGGTGCCACCTCTGGTCTGGGAACCATCCTGCGTATCGTGGATTTTATGGAGCCAGCCGGTCAGTCCCAGCCATAGGCCCCCAAACACAAACAACGATCCGTTTCCCTGGCAAACAAAAGTAAGCTGCCCCGCTTCTGGATGGCAGATTGCAGGAACCACTTGGTAGTATCAAATCAGCCCAACTTGGCACTGGTGGCACCTCTTGTCTGGGAACCATGCTGCGTATCGTGGTTTCTAAGGAGCCAGCCGGCCACTCCCAACCATAGACCCCCAGACACAAACCTCGGCCCGTTTCCCTGGAAAACAAAAGTAAGCTACCCCGATTCTGGATGGCAGATTGCAGGAGCCACTTGGTACTATCAAATCAGCCCAACTTGGCACTGGTGCCACCATGGGTCTGGTAAACATCCTGCCTATCGTAGCTTTTCAGGAGCCAGCCGGCCACTCTCAGCCATATGCCCCCAAAAACAAACCACGGCCCTTTTCTCTGGCAAACAAAACTCAACTGCCCCTCTTCTGGATGGCAAATTTTAGGACGCACTTTGTACTACGAAAACCGCCCGACGTGGCACTGGTGCCACCTTGTGTCAGGGAACCATCCTGCATATCGAGCTTTTTAAGGAGCCAGCCGGCCACGCCCAGCCATAAACCCCCAAAAACAAACCACGGACCATTTCTCTTGGAAACAAAAATCCGCTGCCCCGCGTCTGTATGGCAGATTGCAGGAGCCACTTTGCACCATCAAACCAGCCCGACTTGGCACTGGTGCCACCTTGGGTCTGGGAACAATCCTGCATATCGTGGATTCTAAGGAGCCAGCCGGCCACTCCCAGCCACAGGCCCCCAAACACAAACAACGGCGCTTTTCCCTGGAAAACAAAATTCGCCTGCCAAATTTTGATGGCAGATTGCAGGAGCCACTTGGTACTATCAAATCATCCCAACTTGGCACTGGTGCCACTCTGGGTCTGGGAACCATCCTGCCTATTGTAGCATTTCAGGAGCCAGCCGGTCACTCCCAGCCATAGGCCCCCAGACACAAACCTCGGACCGTTTCCCTGGCAAACAAAATTAAGCTGCCCCGATTCTGGATGGCAGATTGCAGGAGCCACTTGGTTGTGTCAAACCAGCCCGACTTGGCACTGGTGCCACCTTGGGTCTGGGAACCATCCTGCGTATCGTGGATTCTAAGCAGCCACCCGGCCACTCTGAGCCACAGGCCCCCAAACAAAAACTACGGCGCTTTTCCCTGGAAAACAAAACTCGCCTGCCAACTTTTTGATGGCAGATTGCAGGAGCCACTTGGTACTATCAAACCAGCCCAACTTGGCACTGGTGCCACCTCTGGTCTGGGAACCATCCTGCCTATCGTAGCTTTTCACGAGCCAGCCGGTCACTCCCAGCCATAGGCCCCCAGACACAAACCTCGGCCCGTTTCCCTGGCAAACAAAAGTAAGCTGCCCCGCTTTTGGATGGCAGATTGCAGGAGCCACGTTGCACCATCAAACCAGCCCCACTTGGCACTGGTGCCACCTTGGGTCTGGGAACAAGTTGGGCTGGTTTGATAGTACCAAGTGGCTCCTGCAATCTGCCATCAAGAAGTTGGCAGGCGAGTTTTGTTTTCCAGGGAAAAGCGCCGTTGTTTTTGTTTAGAGGCCTGTGGCTGGGAGTGGCCGCCTGTCCTCGTAGAATCTACGTTACGCAGCATGGTTCCCAGACCAGAGGTGGCACCAGGGCCAAGTCGGGCTGGTTTGTAAGTACCAACTGCATCCTGCAATCTGCCATCCAAAAGCGGGGCAGCTTACTTTTGTTTGCCAGGGAAACGGGCCGAGGTTTGTGTCCGGGGGCCTATGGCAGGGAGTGACCGGCTGGCTCCTGAAAAGCTACGATAGGCAGGATGTTTACCAGACCCATGGTGGCACCAGTGCCAAGTTGGGCTGATTTGATAGTACCAAGTGGCTCCTGCAATCTGCCATCCAGAATCGGGGTAACTTACTTTTGTTTTCCAGGGAAACGGGCCGAGGTTTGTGTCTGGGGGTCTATGGCTGGGAGTGACCGGCTGGCTCCTGAAAAGCTACGATAGGCAGGATGGTTCCCAGACCAGAGGTGGCACCAGTGCCAAGTTGGGCTGGTTTGATAGTACCAAGTGGCTCCTGCAATCTGCCATCAAAAAGTTGGCAGGCGAGTTTTGTTTTCCAGGGAAAAGCGCCGTTGTTTGTGTTTGGGGGCCTGTGGCTCAGAGTGGCCGGGTGGCTGCTTAGAATCCACGTTACGCAGGATGGTTCCCAGACCCAAGGTGGCACCAGTGCCAAGTCGGGCTGGTTTGACACAACCAAGTGGCTCCTGCAATCTGCCATCCAGAATCGGGGCAGCTTAATTTTGTTTGCCAGGGAAACGGTCCGAGGTTTGTGTCTGGGGGCCTATGGCTGGGAGTGACCGGCTGGCTCCTGAAATGCTACAATAGGCAGGATGGTTCCCAGACCCATAGTGGCACCAGTGCCAAGTTGGGATGATTTGATAGTACCAAGTGGCTCCTGCAATCTGCCATCAAAATGCTGGCAGGCGAATTTTGTTTTCCAGGGAAAAGCGCCGTTGTTTTTGTTTGGGGGCCTGTGGCAGGGAGTGGCCGGCTGGCTCCTTAGAATCCACGATATGCAGGATTGTTCCCAGACCCAAGGTGGCACCAGTGCCAAGTCGGGCTGGTTTGATGGTGCAAAGTGGCTCCTGCAATCTGCCATCCAGACGCGGGGCAGCGGATTTTTGTTTCCAAGAGAAATGGTCCGTGGTTTGTTTTTGGGGGTATATGGCTGGGCGTGGCCGGCTGGCTCCTTAAAAAGCTCGATATGCAGGATGGTTCCCTGACACAAGGTGGCACCAGTGCCACGTCGGGCGGTTTTCGTAGTACAAAGTGCGTCCTAAAATTTGCCATCCAGAAGAGGGGCAGTTGAGTTTTGTTTGCCAGAGAAAAGGGCCGTGGTTTGTTTTTGGGGCATATGGCTGAGAGTGGCCGGCTGGCCCCTGAAAATCCACGATAGGCAGGATGGTTCCCAGACCAGAGGTGTCACCAGTGCCAAGTCGGGCTGGTTTGATAGTACTAAGTAGCTCCTGCAATCTGCCATGCAGAAGCGGGGCAGCTTACTTTTGTTTGCCAGGGAAACGGGCCAAGGTTTGTGTCTGGGGGCCTATGGCTGGGAGTGACCGGCTGGCTCCTGAAAAGCTACGATAGGCAGGATGGTGACCAGACCCATGGTGGCACCAGTGCCAAGTTGGGCTGGTTTGATAGTACCAAGTGGCTCCTGCAATCTGCCATCAAAAAGTTGGCAGGCGAGTTTTGTTTTCCAGGGAAAAGCGCCGTTGTTTGTGTTTGGGGGCCTGTGGCTGGGAGTGGCCAGCTGGCTCCTTAGAACCCACGATAGGCAGGATGGTTCCCAGACCTGAGTTGGCACCAGTGCCAAGTTGGGCTGGTTTGATGGTACCAAGTGGCTCCTGCAATCTGCCATCCGGAAGCGGGGCAGCTTACTTTTGTTTGCCAGGGAAACGGGCCGAAATATTTGTCTGGGGGCCTCTGGCTGGGGGTGGCTGGCTGGCTCCTGAAAAGCTACGATAGGCAGGATGGTGACCAGACCCATGGTGGCACCAGTGCCAATTTGGGCTGGTTTGATTATACCAAGTGGCTCCTGCAATCTGCCATCAAAAGTTTGGCAGGCGAGTTTTGTTTTCCAGGGAAAAGCACCGTTGTGTGTGTTTTGGGGCCTGTGGCTGGGAGTGGCCAGCTGGCTCCTTAGAATCCACGATACGCAGGATGGTTCCCAGACCCAAGGTGGCATCAGTGCCAAGTTGGGCTGCTTTGTTAGTACCAAGTGGTTCCTGCAATCTGCCATCCAGAAGCGGGGCAGCTGAATTTTGTTTGCCAGACAAAAAGGCTGTTGTTTGTGTTTCGAGGCCTGTGGCTGGCAGTGGCCGGCTGGCTCCTGAAAATCCATGATACGCAGCATGGTTCCCAGACCCAAGGTGGCATCAGTGCCAAGTAGGGCTGGTTTCATAGTACCCAATGGCTCCTGCAATCTCCCATCCAGAAGCGGGGCAGCTGAGTTTTGTTTGCCTGTGAAACGGGCCGTTGTTTTTAATTGGGGTCTGTGGCCGAGAGTGTTCGGCTGGCTCCTGACAACCCACAATACGCAGGATGGTTCCCAGACCCAAGGTGGCACCAGTGCCAAGTCGGGCTGGTTTGATAGTACCAAGTGGCTCCTGCAATCTGCCATCCAGAAGCGGTGCAGTTGAGTTTTGTTTGCCAGAGAAAAGGGCCGTGGGTTGTGTTTGGGGGCATATGGCTGGGAGTGGCCGGCTGTCTCATTAAAAAGATCGATACGCACGATGGTTCCCAGACCCAAGGGGGCACCAGTGCCAAGTCGGGCTGTTTTTATAGTACCAAGTGCGTCCTGCAATTTGCCATCCAGAAGAGGGGCAGTTGAGTTTTGTTTGCCAGAGAATAGCGCCGTTGTTTGTGTTTGGGGGCTTGTGGCTCGTAGTGGCCGACTGGCGCCTTAGAATCTGTGTTACGCAGCATGGTTCCCAGACCCAAGGTGGCACCAGTGCCAAGTTGGGCTGGTTTGATAGTACCAAGTGGCTCCTGCAATCTGCCATCCAGAAGCGGGGTAGCTTACTTTTGTTTGCCAGGGAAACGGGCCGAGGTTTGTGACTGGGGACCTATGGCTGGGAGTGACCGGCTGGCTCCTGGAAAGCTACGATAGGCAGGATGGTTACCAGACCCATGGTGGCACCAGTGCCAAGTTGGGCTGGTTTGATAGTACCAAGTGGCTCCTGCAATCTGCCATCAAAAAGTTGGCAGGCGAGTTTTGTTTTCCAGGGAAAAGCGACATTGTTTGTATTTGGGGGCCTGTGGCTGGGAGTGACCGGCTGGCTCCTTTGAACCCACGATACGCAGGATGGTTCCCAGACCCAAGGTGGCACCAGTGCCAAGTTTTGCTGGTTTGATACTACCAAGTGCGTCCTGCAATCTGCCATCCAGAAGCGGGGCAGCTTAATTTTGTTTGCCAGGGAAACGGGCCGTGGGTTTTGTTTGGGGGCATATAGCTGAGAGTGGCCGGCTGGCTCCTGAAAATCCACGCTAGGCAGCATGGTTCCCAGATGCAATGTGGCACCAGTGCCAAGTCGGGCTGGTTTGATGGTGCAAAGTGGCTCCTGCAATCTGCCATCCAGAAGCGAGGCAGCTGATTTTTGTTTGCCAGAGGAAAATTCCGTGGATTGTTTTTGGGGGCATATTGCTGGGAGTGGCCGGCTGGCTCCTTAAAATGCTCGATACGCATGATGGTTCCCAGGCCCAAGGTGTCACCACTACCAAGTCGGCCTGCGGTTTTAGTATCAAGTTCATCCTGCAATTTGCCATCCAGAAGAGGGGCAGTTGAGTTTTGTTTGCCAGAGAAACGGGCCGAGGTTTCTGTTTGGGGACATATGGCTGAGAGTGGCCGGCTGGCCCCTGAATATCCACGATACAGAGCATGGTTCCCAGATCCAAGGTGGCACCAGTGCCAAGTTGGGCTGGTTTGATAGTACCAAGTGTCTCCTGCAATCTGCCATCCAGAAGCAGGGCAGCTTACTTTTGTTTGCCAGAGAAATAGGCCTAGGTTTTTGTTTGGGGGCCTGTGGCTAGGAGTGGCCGGCTGGCTCCTTAGAATCCACGATACGCAGGATGGTTCCCAGACCCAAGGTGGCACCAGTGCCAAGTCGGGCTGGTTTGATAGTACCAAGTGGCTCCTGCAAACTCCATCAAAAAGTTGGCAGGCGTGTTTTGTTTTCCAGGGAACAGCGCCGTTGATTTTGTTTGGGGGCCTGTGGCTAGGAGTGGCCGGCTGGCTCCTTAGAATCCACGATACGCAGGATGGTTCCCAGACCCAAGGTGGCACCAGTGCCAAGTCGGGCTGGTTTGATTACACCAAGTGGCTCCTGCAATCTGCCATCCAGAAGTGAGGCAGCTAAGTTTTGTTTGCGAGAAAAAAGGGCCGTGGTTTTTGTTGGGGGCCTGTGGCTGGGAGTAGCCGGCTGGCTCCTTAAAATCCACGATAGGCAGGATGGTTCCCAGACCCAAGGTGGCACCAGTGCCAAGTCGGGCTGGTTTGATAGTACCAAGTGGCTCCTGCAATCTGCCATCCAGAAGCGGGGCAGCTGAGTTTTGTTTGCCAGAGAAAAAGGCTGTGGTTTGTGTTTGGGGGCCTATGGCTGGCAGTGGCCGGCTGGCTCCTGAAAATCCACGATACGCAGCATGGTTCCCAGACCCAAGGTGGCACCAGTGCCAAGTGGGGCTCGTTTGACAGTGTCAAGTGCCTCCTGCAATCTCCCATCCAGAAGCGGGGCAGCTGAGTTTTTTTTGCCAGGGAAACGGACCTTTGTTTTTGATTGGGCTCTGTGGCCGAGAGTGGTTGGCTGTCTCCTGACAATCCACAATACGCAGGATGGTTCCCAGACCCAAGGTGGCACCAGTGCCAAGTCGGGCTGGTTTGATAGTACCAAGTGTCTCCTGCAATCTGCCATCCAGAAGCGGGGCAGCTGAGTTTTGTTTGCCAGAGAAAAGGGCCGTGGGTTGTGTTTGGGGGCATATGGCTGGGAGTGGCCACCTGGCTCCTTAAAATGCACGATACGCCGCATGGTAACCAGACGCAAGGTGGCACCAGTGCCAAGTCAGGCTGTTTTTGTAGTACCCAGTGGCTCCTGCAATTTGCCATCCAGAAGCGGGGCAGTTGAATTTTGTTTGCTAGAGAAAAGGGCTGTGGTTTGTGTTTGGGGGCCTATGGCTGAGAGTGGCCGGCTGGCCCCTGAAAATCAACGATAGGCAGGATGGTTCCCAGATCCAAGGTGGCACCAGTGCCAAGTAAGGCTGGTTGTATGGTTCAAAGTAACTCCTGCAATCTGCCATCCAGAAGCGGGACAGCTGAGTTTTTTTTGCCAGAGAAAAGGTCCATGGTTTCTTTTTGGGGCATACGGCTGGGAATTGCCGGCTGGCTCCTTAAAATGCTCGATACGCAGGATGGTTCCCAGAGCCAAGGTGGCACCACTGCCAAGTCGGGCTCTTTTTGTAGTACCAAGTGCGTCCTGCAATTTGCCATCCAGAAGAGGGGCAGTTGAGTTTTGTTTGCCAGAGAAAAGGGCCGTTGTTTGTGTTTGGGGGCCTGTGGCTGGGAGTGTTCGGCTGGTTCCTGAATATGTACGATACGCAGGATTGTTCCCAGATCCAAGGTGGCAGCAGTGCCATGTTGTGCTGGTGTGATAGTCCCAAGTGGCTCCTGCAATCTGCCATCCAGAAGTGGGGCAGCTGATTTTTGTTTGCCAGAGAAAAGGTCCGTGGTTTGTTTTTGGGGGCATATGGCTGAGAGTGGCCGGCTGGCCCCTGAAAATCCACGATACACAGGATGGTTCCCAGATCCAAGGTGGCACCTGTGCCAAGTCGGGCTGATTTGATAGTACTAAGTAGCTCCTGCAATCTGCCATGCAGAAGCGGGGCAGCTTACTTTTGTTTGCCAGGGAAACGGGCCGAGGTTTGTGTTTGGGGGCCTATGGCTGAGAGTGACCGGCTGGCTCCTGAAAAGCTACAATAGGCAGGATGGTGACGAGACCCATGGTGGCACCAGTGCCAAGTTGGGCTGGTTTGATAGTACCAAGTGGTTCCTGCAATCTGCCATCCAGAAGCAGGGCAGCTGAGTTTTGTTTGCCAGAGAAAAGGGCCTTGGTTTGTGTTTGGGGGCATATGGCTGGGTGTGGCCAGCTGGCTCCTTAAAATGCACGATATGCAACATGGCTCCCAGACCCAAGGTGGCACAAGTGCCAAGTTGGGCTGGTTTGATAGTACCAAGTGGCTCCTGCAATCTTCCATGATCACGTGGAGAAATACTTTCTGGTTTCAGCCTCATGCTCTTTCTTCTCTCCCTCAACTTCTCTATCACCTCTCATCTGGTTCACATGCGCTGTCTTCAAGGTCCACAGGCTACTTTTCACAGAATCTTCTGGCCTGATGAAGTAAGGATGATGAATAGAACAGAGCTGGGATCTATTTTCCAGTTTGGATAAAATGCATTCTGCACACAAATCCAAGGAGAACGGGCTGCCCCGATGCCCAGAAAATCTTTCACTCCTGCTAGTGTTCTACGTCAACCGCAACTTAGTCTGAAAGAAAAGCTTTTTCTCTGAGAGCATCTGAGAGGTTTGCATGAAGCACTGATATCTGACATATGCAATTTTGAATAGGAGAGGAAAAAGAAAATGGCAAGGAGTTTTTAATTTTAGTGGTTTCAATTTTAATTTCCGTGCACTTTTTCAAAACTTGTCAGCTCAAATGCCCATCAACATCTTTTAGTCATCTGTAAGTCAGTATTCATATAAAATGTGCTTCAAATCCAAAGAATTTCAAATTTGCACTCCAAGCTTCTATGCCTAGATTTATGATTTCCTACACATATTAGATGAAAGGAAGGCCTTTTTTACTGTGGGAGTGCTGGAACACTGGAACAGGTTGCCCAGAGAAGTTGTGGGTGTCCCATCCCTGAAAGTATTCAAGGTCACCTTGGACGGGGCTTGGAGCAGCAACAAAGGAGAAGCTTGATGGTAGAGAAACAAAGTTGGACTATAGAAGAAACTCGGATTGAAGTATAGGATCAAGTTTTCTCTCAGCTCTTGGGGTAAATTCAAAGTTGTACAAAATGACATTTATCTGTGCTATTCACTACTGTAACAGAAAGTTTCATGAAAACTGTACAGAAGATAGTAAATTTTAAAAGAGATAAGAATTACAGCATAAAATCCATGGGATAGGTTACAACATGAGACACTCTCTAAGAGAAAATCTCTGTGTTTCAGCACTTCATCGGGGTAAGATTTCATGAAGTGCCAAAGAAGGCGGCAAAATATCATTCGGGACATTATTTACTGGAATTCAGCCTGGCCATTAGTAGGAACTGCCTTTGAACATATCATGTAGATATACCACACACACTTTCCCTTCACTGAAAAATTACTGTTTACAACAAATAAGCAATTGACAATCAAAATTGATTGAAAGCATCTTAAACATGTCAAGTATTTCATTGTAGATGATCTGTGATCCAAATTCTTCTTCCACCTTCGAGAGGGACAGAAGAATTCTTCCATATCATGATGGTTTAAAATTGTATCAACCAATGTTTTCTGCTGAAAAGATATCATCTATTTTTTTCTATTTTTGGAAGAAAATATTCCTAGACATACAACAGGTGAGAACTAAGTAATTTTAAAGAAACAAATGAAATGAAAATATTCTGTAAATAGAATGAAATGAAAAGCTGTGTTTTAAATAGGAGCTAAATATTAAACAGAATTTTTGTACCAGGCATTTGAATTACTGCACCAGCTCTTTTGCCCATCAAGAGAGGCATTTAGCATTTCAGTCTTTTCCAAGGTGTTCATGATCTGCTATGCTGATCTCTGTGTGTGCCTAGGTGTGTGTGGAGGGGGGGGCATATGAAGGGGAGTGTGTATGTTTGCTTTACAATTGTTGTGGCAGATTCATGCCTCAGCTCCACATTTTGTTTTAAAAAGGTCACACCGAGTGGATATGAAGTTTACTATCAACAAGAGATCGATTCCCAAATCATCCATTTGACTCTCCCTTATAAATCATGTGCTTTGTTGCATATTTTATCAAATATACTTTCAAGCCAGATGGAGGAAGGAGGATGTGGGAATCCCTCCACCATCTTGCAACTTTTATGTAAGTAGGTTTTCAAGAAAATCATCATTTCTCTTTTAAATATGTCTGGAACAGGCATGATGGTAGTGTCAACCTGTTGGAGTTTTTGTTGCTGGAAGAAGTTGTACAAAAGGATTGGTTTTTACATTGACCAGTTACTGAATCAAGCGCAGGAATACATTGGAAATTTAGCTGGGGGTTCCTTTTCCCAGCAGACTACTTCTAGAACGAGCTTGTACACTGAAGCTGACTCTTTTGCTCTCTTTTTGTTTCTTTCCTATTTTCTTGGCTTCTTTGCCACTATCTAGACAATTTTGGAACTTTGTTCCCAACTAAAATGGTTTCAATAGTCTGATTGTGATCATACATTTTTACAAGGAATTTTTAAAATCTTTCCTCGAGTCCAGAAAGTCAAGGACTTAGATCTTTTTCTTCCCTTATCAATATTGCCATGAAATTGATAAATAAAGACCAACTCTTTATTTTTGTTTTTAACCCACGTAGATAATTCCCATCCATTAATCCATTTTGTGGACCAATAGCTGCCATTCTGATGGAAGCTGTCACTTCTTAACAATAGGCATTCTGTGACTATGTTGACAGCACTTTGGGTGAAGATCCTAACTGGTCTTAGATATACATAGGGAGAAATTTGCTCAGCCAGTGTCAGTCTTAAGCATGCGTATCAGAAGATCTTTCTAGAGCTGGGAATTTTCCCATGAAAGGGATTCAGTTAGGGAAGAGACACTTGTGCCAGAGTTTTACATTCTTCTTGAACACTGCTTAAGGAACTTAGATGCCATGTCCATTTGGATCTCTGTCTGCACAGAACTTTGTCATGCCAGTGCTTTGAAATGCATCTTGAAGAGAATTCACTAGCACAGAATGAAAGAGAGTGGAAGGGGTTGGTGGGGCTAACCAGGCCCAACCCCCCTGCCTAAACCAGGATACCTAGAGCCTCTTGCCCAGGATTCTATCTGGGTGTACTTTTAATGTCTTCAAAGATCCAGGCTCCACAATCTTTCTGGGCAGTCTGTGCCGTGGTTCAGTCACCCTGACAGTAAAGAAACATTTACTGATGTTCAAAGGCAATCTCCTGTATTTCAGTGTGTGCCCACTGCCTCTTGTCTTTTCCCTCAGCATCACTGAAAAGACACTGATTCCCTCCCCTTTGCACTATTGCTTCCATATGTATGTGTGATGCCATGTAGAGGTATGTCAAAAACCTCCCTGAAGCCCAGGCAGATAATATTCCCTTCATCTACCAGTCAAGTTGATTCATCAGAGGAGTTTAAAGTGATGTTCAGCATGAAATTCCCCTGAAAAATCATGCTAACTACATTATTTGGTCATCTGTCATGTGCCTGGCAAGGATTTCCAGGAAGAGCTGCTTCATCAACTTCCTGGGGATAAAAAAGAGGCTGGCTGGTTTGTACTATGGCGAGTCCTCTTAATTGCCTTTTTTGAAGATGGGTGTCATTTGCTAACATCCACTCTTTAGCCTCTCTTGTCGTCTACATCTTAGCAAAACGCTTTTCCACTATGTCTGGCTAGGAAAAACTGTGCCAGCACAGAAAACATCTCCCATCGTGTTCTAGAAGTTGCACGGATGTCTGCCAAGTGTTTGGCAGGAAGAAAAGAAAAGTTGTCCAAAACAGCTTCCAATCGAATGTTCCTGTGATTGGAAAAGTCAGGAGAGTGCAAAGGTACTGTTTTCTATCAGTTGGCAAGGTGCGCACACAATCCCAGTGTTGTACAGCTTGCTTCTTCACCTTCCCGAAGCTGCCGCTCTCGCCGGCTGCCGGAGCCCAAGAAGCGGCTTCTTCGCGCAAAGACGATTGTGCCGCTCACAGGGCTCTCCTTAGCGCGGCTTCTGCCGAAAGACGCCCGGCAGCGGCTCTTACCTCCGGAGAGCATCCTACCTTCGTCTTTAGCTCCTCTTCTCATCTACACCTCGGCAAAAAGCTTTTCCACTATGTCTGGCTAGGAAAAACTGTGCCAGCACAGAAAACATCTCCCATCGTGTTCTAGAAGTTGCACGGATGTCTGCCTAGTGTTTGGCAGGAAGAAAAGAAAAGTTGTCCAAAACAGCTTCCAATCGAATGTTCCTGTGATTGGAAAAGTCAGGAGAGTGCAAAGGTACTGTTTTCTATCAGTTGGCAAGGTGCGCACACAATCCCAGTGTTGTACAGCTTGCTTCTTCACCTTCCCGAAGCTGCCGCTCTCGCCGGCTGCCGGAGCCCAAGAAGCGGCTTCTTCGCGCAAAGACGATTGTGCCGCTCACAGTGCTCTCCTTAGCGCGGCTTCTGCCGAAAGACGCCCGGCAGCGGCTCTTACCTCCGGAGAGCATCCTACCTTCGTCTTTCTCGTCTTTTGTAGTCTACATCTTAGCAAAACGCTTTTCCACTATGTCTGGCTAGGAAAAACTGTGCCAGCACAGAAAACATCTCCCATCGTGTTCTAGAAGTTGCACGGATGTCTGCCAAGTGTTTGGCAGGAAGAAAAGAAAAGTTGTCCAAAACAGCTTCCAATCGAATGTTCCTGTGATTGGAAAAGTCAGGAGAGTGCAAAGGTACTGTTTTCTATCAGTTGGCAAGGTGCGCACACAATCCCAGTGTTGTACAGCTTGCTTCTTCACCTTCCCGAAGCTGCCGCTCTCGCCGGCTGCCGGAGCCCAAGAAGCGGCTTCTTCGCGCAAAGACGATTGTGCCGCTCACAGTGCTCTCCTTAGCGCGGCTTCTGCCGAAAGACGCCCGGCAGCGGCTCTTACCTCCGGAGAGCATCCTACCTTCGTCTTTCGCGTCTTTTGTAGTCTACATCTTAGCAAAACGCTTTTCCACTATGTCTGGCTAGGAAAAACTGTGCCAGCACAGAAAACATCTCCCATCGTGTTCTAGAAGTTGCACGGATGTCTGCCAAGTGTTTGGCAGGAAGAAAAGAAAAGTTGTCCAAAACAGCTTCCAATCGAATGTTCCTGTGATTGGAAAAGTCAGGAGAGTGCAAAGGTACTGTTTTCTATCAGTTGGCAAGGTGCGCACACAATCCCAGTGTTGTACAGCTTGCTTCTTCACCTTCCCGAAGCTGCCGCTCTCGCCGGCTGCCGGAGCCCAAGAAGCGGCTTCTTCGCGCAAAGACGATTGTGCCGCTCACAGGGCTCTCCTTAGCGCGGCTTCTGCCGAAAGACGCCCGGCAGCGGCTCTTACCTCCGGAGAGCATCCTACCTTCGTCTTTAGCTCCTCTTCTCATCTACACCTCGGCAAAAAGCTTTTCCACTATGTCTGGCTAGGAAAAACTGTGCCAGCACAGAAAACATCTCCCATCGTGTTCTAGAAGTTGCACGGATGTCTGCCTAGTGTTTGGCAGGAAGAAAAGAAAAGTTGTCCAAAACAGCTTCCAATCGAATGTTCCTGTGATTGGAAAAGTCAGGAGAGTGCAAAGGTACTGTTTTCTATCAGTTGGCAAGGTGCGCACACAATCCCAGTGTTGTACAGCTTGCTTCTTCACCTTCCCGAAGCTGCCGCTCTCGCCGGCTCCCGGAGCCGAAGAAGCGGCTTCTTCGCGCAAAGACGATTGTGCCGCTCACAGGGCTCTCCTTAGCGCGGCTTCTGCCGAAAGACGCCCGGCAGCGGCTCTTACCTCCGGAGAGCATCCTACCTTCGTCTTTCGCGTCTTTTGTAGTCTACATCTTAGCAAAACGCTTTTCCACTATGTCTGGCTAGGAAAAACTGTGCCAGCACAGAAAACATCTCCCATCGTGTTCTAGAAGTTGCACGGATGTCTGCCAAGTGTTTGGCAGGAAGAAAAGAAAAGTTGTCCAAAACAGCTTCCAATCGAATGTTCCTGTGATTGGAAAAGTCAGGAGAGTGCAAAGGTACTGTTTTCTATCAGTTGGCAAGGTGCGCACACAATCCCAGTGTTGTACAGCTTGCTTCTTCACCTTCCCGAAGCTGCCGCTCTCGCCGGCTGCCGGAGCCCAAGAAGCGGCTTCTTCGCGCAAAGACGATTGTGCCGCTCACAGTGCTCTCCTTAGCGCGGCTTCTGCCGAAAGACGCCCGGCAGCGGCTCTTACCTCCGGAGAGCATCCTACCTTCGTCTTTCGCGTCTTTTGTAGTCTACATCTTAGCAAAACGCTTTTCCACTATGTCTGGCTAGGAAAAACTGTGCCAGCACAGAAAACATCTCCCATCGTGTTCTAGAAGTTGCACGGATGTCTGCCAAGTGTTTGGCAGGAAGAAAAGAAAAGTTGTCCAAAACAGCTTCCAATCGAATGTTCCTGTGATTGGAAAAGTCAGGAGAGTGCAAAGGTACTGTTTTCTATCAGTTGGCAAGGTGCGCACACAATCCCAGTGTTGTACAGCTTGCTTCTTCACCTTCCCGAGGCTGCCGCTCTCGCCGGCTGCCGGAGCCCAAGAAGCGGCTTCTTCGCGCAAAGACGATTGTGCCGCTCACAGTGCTCTCCTTAGCGCGGCTTCTGCCGAAAGACGCCCGGCAGCGGCTCTTACCTCCGGAGAGCATCCTACCTTCGTCTTTCGCGTCTTTTGTAGTCTACATCTTAGCAAAACGCTTTTCCACTATGTCTGGCTAGGAAAAACTGTGCCAGCACAGAAAACATCTCCCATCGTGTTCTAGAAGTTGCACGGATGTCTGCCAAGTGTTTGGCAGGAAGAAAAGAAAAGTTGTCCAAAACAGCTTCCAATCGAATGTTCCTGTGATTGGAAAAGTCAGGAGAGTGCAAAGGTACTGTTTTCTATCAGTTGGCAAGGTGCGCACACAATCCCAGTGTTGTACAGCTTGCTTCTTCACCTTCCCGAAGCTGCCGCTCTCGCCGGCTGCCGGAGCCCAAGAAGCGGCTTCTTCGCGCAAAGACGATTGTGCCGCTCACAGTGCTCTCCTTAGCGCGGCTTCTGCCGAAAGACGCCCGGCAGCGGCTCTTACCTCCGGAGAGCATCCTACCTTCGTCTTTCGCGTCTTTTGTAGTCTACATCTTAGCAAAACGCTTTTCCACTATGTCTGGCTAGGAAAACCCGTGCCAGCACAGAAAACATCTCCCATCGTGTTCTAGAAGTTGCACGGATGTCTGCCAAGTGTTTGGCAGGAAGAAAAGAAAAGTTGTCCAAAACAGCTTCCAATCGAATGTTCCTGTGATTGGAAAAGTCAGGAGAGTGCAAAGGTACTGTTTTCTATCAGTTGGCAAGGTGCGCACACAATCCCAGTGTTGTACAGCTTGCTTCTTCACCTTCCCGAAGCTGCCGCTCTCGCCGGCTGCCGGAGCCCAAGAAGCGGCTTCTTCGCGCAAAGACGATTGTGCCGCTCACAGGGCTCTCCTTAGCGCGGCTTCTGCCGAAAGACGCCCGGCAGCGGCTCTTACCTCCGGAGAGCATCCTACCTTCGTCTTTAGCTCCTCTTCTCATCTACACCTCGGCAAAAAGCTTTTCCACTATGTCTGGCTAGGAAAAACTGTGCCAGCACAGAAAACATCTCCCATCGTGTTCTAGAAGTTGCACGGATGTCTGCCTAGTGTTTGGCAGGAAGAAAAGAAAAGTTGTCCAAAACAGCTTCCAATCGAATGTTCCTGTGATTGGAAAAGTCAGGAGAGTGCAAAGGTACTGTTTTCTATCAGTTGGCAAGGTGCGCACACAATCCCAGTGTTGTACAGCTTGCTTCTTCACCTTCCCGAAGCTGCCGCTCTCGCCGGCTGCCGGAGCCCAAGAAGCGGCTTCTTCGCGCAAAGACGATTGTGCCGCTCACAGTGCTCTCCTTAGCGCGGCTTCTGCCGAAAGACGCCCGGCAGCGGCTCTTACCTCCGGAGAGCATCCTACCTTCGTCTTTCGCGTCTTTTGTAGTCTACATCTTAGCAAAACGCTTTTCCACTATGTCTGGCTAGGAAAAACTGTGCCAGCACAGAAAACATCTCCCATCGTGTTCTAGAAGTTGCACGGATGTCTGCCAAGTGTTTGGCAGGAAGAAAAGAAAAGTTGTCCAAAACAGCTTCCAATCGAATGTTCCTGTGATTGGAAAAGTCAGGAGAGTGCAAAGGTACTGTTTTCTATCAGTTGGCAAGGTGCGCACACAATCCCAGTGTTGTACAGCTTGCTTCTTCACCTTCCCGAAGCTGCCGCTCTCGCCGGCTGCCGGAGCCCAAGAAGCGGCTTCTTCGCGCAAAGACGATTGTGCCGCTCACAGTGCTCTCCTTAGCGCGGCTTCTGCCGAAAGACGCCCGGCAGCGGCTCTTACCTCCGGAGAGCATCCTACCTTCGTCTTTCGCGTCTTTTGTAGTCTACATCTTAGCAAAACGCTTTTCCACTATGTCTGGCTAGGAAAAACTGTGCCAGCACAGAAAACATCTCCCATCGTGTTCTAGAAGTTGCACGGATGTCTGCCAAGTGTTTGGCAGGAAGAAAAGAAAAGTTGTCCAAAACAGCTTCCAATCGAATGTTCCTGTGATTGGAAAAGTCAGGAGAGTGCAAAGGTACTGTTTTCTATCAGTTGGCAAGGTGCGCACACAATCCCAGTGTTGTACAGCTTGCTTCTTCACCTTCCCGAAGCTGCCGCTCTCGCCGGCTGCCGGAGCCCAAGAAGCGGCTTCTTCGCGCAAAGACGATTGTGCCGCTCACAGGGCTCTCCTTAGCGCGGCTTCTGCCGAAAGACGCCCGGCAGCGGCTCTTACCTCCGGAGAGCATCCTACCTTCGTCTTTAGCTCCTCTTCTCATCTACACCTCGGCAAAAAGCTTTTCCACTATGTCTGGCTAGGAAAAACTGTGCCAGCACAGAAAACATCTCCCATCGTGTTCTAGAAGTTGCACGGATGTCTGCCTAGTGTTTGGCAGGAAGAAAAGAAAAGTTGTCCAAAACAGCTTCCAATCGAATGTTCCTGTGATTGGAAAAGTCAGGAGAGTGCAAAGGTACTGTTTTCTATCAGTTGGCAAGGTGCGCACACAATCCCAGTGTTGTACAGCTTGCTTCTTCACCTTCCCGAAGCTGCCGCTCTCGCCGGCTCCCGGAGCCGAAGAAGCGGCTTCTTCGCGCAAAGACGATTGTGCCGCTCACAGGGCTCTCCTTAGCGCGGCTTCTGCCGAAAGACGCCCGGCAGCGGCTCTTACCTCCGGAGAGCATCCTACCTTCGTCTTTCGCGTCTTTTGTAGTCTACATCTTAGCAAAACGCTTTTCCACTATGTCTGGCTAGGAAAAACTGTGCCAGCACAGAAAACATCTCCCATCGTGTTCTAGAAGTTGCACGGATGTCTGCCAAGTGTTTGGCAGGAAGAAAAGAAAAGTTGTCCAAAACAGCTTCCAATCGAATGTTCCTGTGATTGGAAAAGTCAGGAGAGTGCAAAGGTACTGTTTTCTATCAGTTGGCAAGGTGCGCACACAATCCCAGTGTTGTACAGCTTGCTTCTTCACCTTCCCGAAGCTGCCGCTCTCGCCGGCTGCCGGAGCCCAAGAAGCGGCTTCTTCGCGCAAAGACGATTGTGCCGCTCACAGTGCTCTCCTTAGCGCGGCTTCTGCCGAAAGACGCCCGGCAGCGGCTCTTACCTCCGGAGAGCATCCTACCTTCGTCTTTCGCGTCTTTTGTAGTCTACATCTTAGCAAAACGCTTTTCCACTATGTCTGGCTAGGAAAAACTGTGCCAGCACAGAAAACATCTCCCATCGTGTTCTAGAAGTTGCACGGATGTCTGCCAAGTGTTTGGCAGGAAGAAAAGAAAAGTTGTCCAAAACAGCTTCCAATCGAATGTTCCTGTGATTGGAAAAGTCAGGAGAGTGCAAAGGTACTGTTTTCTATCAGTTGGCAAGGTGCGCACACAATCCCAGTGTTGTACAGCTTGCTTCTTCACCTTCCCGAGGCTGCCGCTCTCGCCGGCTGCCGGAGCCCAAGAAGCGGCTTCTTCGCGCAAAGACGATTGTGCCGCTCACAGTGCTCTCCTTAGCGCGGCTTCTGCCGAAAGACGCCCGGCAGCGGCTCTTACCTCCGGAGAGCATCCTACCTTCGTCTTTCGCGTCTTTTGTAGTCTACATCTTAGCAAAACGCTTTTCCACTATGTCTGGCTAGGAAAAACTGTGCCAGCACAGAAAACATCTCCCATCGTGTTCTAGAAGTTGCACGGATGTCTGCCAAGTGTTTGGCAGGAAGAAAAGAAAAGTTGTCCAAAACAGCTTCCAATCGAATGTTCCTGTGATTGGAAAAGTCAGGAGAGTGCAAAGGTACTGTTTTCTATCAGTTGGCAAGGTGCGCACACAATCCCAGTGTTGTACAGCTTGCTTCTTCACCTTCCCGAAGCTGCCGCTCTCGCCGGCTGCCGGAGCCCAAGAAGCGGCTTCTTCGCGCAAAGACGATTGTGCCGCTCACAGTGCTCTCCTTAGCGCGGCTTCTGCCGAAAGACGCCCGGCAGCGGCTCTTACCTCCGGAGAGCATCCTACCTTCGTCTTTCGCGTCTTTTGTAGTCTACATCTTAGCAAAACGCTTTTCCACTATGTCTGGCTAGGAAAACCCGTGCCAGCACAGAAAACATCTCCCATCGTGTTCTAGAAGTTGCACGGATGTCTGCCAAGTGTTTGGCAGGAAGAAAAGAAAAGTTGTCCAAAACAGCTTCCAATCGAATGTTCCTGTGATTGGAAAAGTCAGGAGAGTGCAAAGGTACTGTTTTCTATCAGTTGGCAAGGTGCGCACACAATCCCAGTGTTGTACAGCTTGCTTCTTCACCTTCCCGAAGCTGCCGCTCTCGCCGGCTGCCGGAGCCCAAGAAGCGGCTTCTTCGCGCAAAGACGATTGTGCCGCTCACAGGGCTCTCCTTAGCGCGGCTTCTGCCGAAAGACGCCCGGCAGCGGCTCTTACCTCCGGAGAGCATCCTACCTTCGTCTTTCGCGTCTTTTGTAGTCTACATCTTAGCAAAACGCTTTTCCACTATGTCTGGCTAGGAAAAACTGTGCCAGCACAGAAAACATCTCCCATCGTGTTCTAGAAGTTGCACGGATGTCTGCCAAGTGTTTGGCAGGAAGAAAAGAAAAGTTGTCCAAAACAGCTTCCAATCGAATGTTCCTGTGATTGGAAAAGTCAGGAGAGTGCAAAGGTACTGTTTTCTATCAGTTGGCAAGGTGCGCACACAATCCCAGTGTTGTACAGCTTGCTTCTTCACCTTCCCGAAGCTGCCGCTCTCGCCGGCTGCCGGAGCCCAAGAAGCGGCTTCTTCGCGCAAAGACGATTGTGCCGCTCACAGTGCTCTCCTTAGCGCGGCTTCTGCCGAAAGACGCCCGGCAGCGGCTCTTACCTCCGGAGAGCATCCTACCTTCGTCTTTCGCGTCTTTTGTAGTCTACATCTTAGCAAAACGCTTTTCCACTATGTCTGGCTAGGAAAAACTGTGCCAGCACAGAAAACATCTCCCATCGTGTTCTAGAAGTTGCACGGATGTCTGCCAAGTGTTTGGCAGGAAGAAAAGAAAAGTTGTCCAAAACAGCTTCCAATCGAATGTTCCTGTGATTGGAAAAGTCAGGAGAGTGCAAAGGTACTGTTTTCTATCAGTTGGCAAGGTGCGCACACAATCCCAGTGTTGTACAGCTTGCTTCTTCACCTTCCCGAAGCTGCCGCTCTCGCCGGCTGCCGGAGCCCAAGAAGCGGCTTCTTCGCGCAAAGACGATTGTGCCGCTCACAGGGCTCTCCTTAGCGCGGCTTCTGCCGAAAGACGCCCGGCAGCGGCTCTTACCTCCGGAGAGCATCCTACCTTCGTCTTTCGCGTCTTTTGTAGTCTACATCTTAGCAAAACGCTTTTCCACTATGTCTGGCTAGGAAAAACTGTGCCAGCACAGAAAACATCTCCCATCGTGTTCTAGAAGTTGCACGGATGTCTGCCAAGTGTTTGGCAGGAAGAAAAGAAAAGTTGTCCAAAACAGCTTCCAATCGAATGTTCCTGTGATTGGAAAAGTCAGGAGAGTGCAAAGGTACTGTTTTCTATCAGTTGGCAAGGTGCGCACACAATCCCAGTGTTGTACAGCTTGCTTCTTCACCTTCCCGAAGCTGCCGCTCTCGCCGGCTGCCGGAGCCCAAGAAGCGGCTTCTTCGCGCAAAGACGATTGTGCCGCTCACAGTGCTCTCCTTAGCGCGGCTTCTGCCGAAAGACGCCCGGCAGCGGCTCTTACCTCCGGAGAGCATCCTACCTTCGTCTTTCGCGTCTTTTGTAGTCTACATCTTAGCAAAACGCTTTTCCACTATGTCTGGCTAGGAAAAACTGTGCCAGCACAGAAAACATCTCCCATCGTGTTCTAGAAGTTGCACGGATGTCTGCCAAGTGTTTGGCAGGAAGAAAAGAAAAGTTGTCCAAAACAGCTTCCAATCGAATGTTCCTGTGATTGGAAAAGTCAGGAGAGTGCAAAGGTACTGTTTTCTATCAGTTGGCAAGGTGCGCACACAATCCCAGTGTTGTACAGCTTGCTTCTTCACCTTCCCGAGGCTGCCGCTCTCGCCGGCTGCCGGAGCCCAAGAAGCGGCTTCTTCGCGCAAAGACGATTGTGCCGCTCACAGTGCTCTCCTTATCGCGGCTTCTGCCGAAAGACGCCCGGCAGCGGCTCTTACCTCCGGAGAGCATCCTACCTTCGTCTTTCGCGTCTTTTGTAGTCTACATCTTAGCAAAACGCTTTTCCACTATGTCTGGCTAGGAAAAACTGTGCCAGCACAGAAAACATCTCCCATCGTGTTCTAGAAGTTGCACGGATGTCTGCCAAGTGTTTGGCAGGAAGAAAAGAAAAGTTGTCCAAAACAGCTTCCAATCGAATGTTCCTGTGATTGGAAAAGTCAGGAGAGTGCAAAGGTACTGTTTTCTATCAGTTGGCAAGGTGCGCACACAATCCCAGTGTTGTACAGCTTGCTTCTTCACCTTCCCGAAGCTGCCGCTCTCGCCGGCTGCCGGAGCCCAAGAAGCGGCTTCTTCGCGCAAAGACGATTGTGCCGCTCACAGGGCTCTCCTTAGCGCGGCTTCTGCCGAAAGACGCCCGGCAGCGGCTCTTACCTCCGGAGAGCATCCTACCTTCGTCTTTCGCGTCTTTTGTAGTCTACATCTTAGCAAAACGCTTTTCCACTATGTCTGGCTAGGAAAAACTGTGCCAGCACAGAAAACATCTCCCATCGTGTTCTAGAAGTTGCACGGATGTCTGCCAAGTGTTTGGCAGGAAGAAAAGAAAAGTTGTCCAAAACAGCTTCCAATCGAATGTTCCTGTGATTGGAAAAGTCAGGAGAGTGCAAAGGTACTGTTTTCTATCAGTTGGCAAGGTGCGCACACAATCCCAGTGTTGTACAGCTTGCTTCTTCACCTTCCCGAAGCTGCCGCTCTCGCCGGCTGCCGGAGCCCAAGAAGCGGCTTCTTCGCGCAAAGACGATTGTGCCGCTCACAGGGCTCTCCTTAGCGCGGCTTCTGCCGAAAGACCCCCGGCAGCGGCTCTTACCTCCGGAGAGCATCCTACCTTCGTCTTTCGCGTCTTTTGTAGCCTACATCTTAGCAAAACGCTTTTCCACTATGTCTGGCTAGGAAAAACTGTGCCAGCACAGAAAACATCTCCCATCGTGTTCTAGAAGTTGCACGGATGTCTGCCAAGTGTTTGGCAGGAAGAAAAGAAAAGTTGTCCAAAACAGCTTCCAATCGAATGTTCCTGTGATTGGAAAAGTCAGGAGAGTGCAAAGGTACTGTTTTCTATCAGTTGGCAAGGTGCGCACACAATCCCAGTGTTGTACAGCTTGCTTCTTCACCTTCCCGAAGCTGCCGCTCTCGCCGGCTGCCGGAGCCCAAGAAGCGGCTTCTTCGCGCAAAGACGATTGTGCCGCTCACAGTGCTCTCCTTAGCGCGGCTTCTGCCGAAAGACGCCCGGCAGCGGCTCTTACCTCCGGAGAGCATCCTACCTTCGTCTTTCGCGTCTTTTGTAGTCTACATCTTAGCAAAACGCTTTTCCACTATGTCTGGCTAGGAAAAACTGTGCCAGCACAGAAAACATCTCCCATCGTGTTCTAGAAGTTGCACGGATGTCTGCCAAGTGTTTGGCAGGAAGAAAAGAAAAGTTGTCCAAAACAGCTTCCAATCGAATGTTCCTGTGATTGGAAAAGTCAGGAGAGTGCAAAGGTACTGTTTTCTATCAGTTGGCAAGGTGCGCACACAATCCCAGTGTTGTACAGCTTGCTTCTTCACCTTCCCGAGGCTGCCGCTCTCGCCGGCTGCCGGAGCCCAAGAAGCGGCTTCTTCGCGCAAAGACGATTGTGCCGCTCACAGTGCTCTCCTTAGCGCGGCTTCTGCCGAAAGACGCCCGGCAGCGGCTCTTACCTCCGGAGAGCATCCTACCTTCGTCTTTCGCGTCTTTTGTAGTCTACATCTTAGCAAAACGCTTTTCCACTATGTCTGGCTAGGAAAAACTGTGCCAGCACAGAAAACATCTCCCATCGTGTTCTAGAAGTTGCACGGATGTCTGCCAAGTGTTTGGCAGGAAGAAAAGAAAAGTTGTCCAAAACAGCTTCCAATCGAATGTTCCTGTGATTGGAAAAGTCAGGAGAGTGCAAAGGTACTGTTTTCTATCAGTTGGCAAGGTGCGCACACAATCCCAGTGTTGTACAGCTTGCTTCTTCACCTTCCCGAAGCTGCCGCTCTCGCCGGCTGCCGGAGCCCAAGAAGCGGCTTCTTCGCGCAAAGACGATTGTGCCGCTCACAGTGCTCTCCTTAGCGCGGCTTCTGCCGAAAGACGCCCGGCAGCGGCTCTTACCTCCGGAGAGCATCCTACCTTCGTCTTTCGCGTCTTTTGTAGTCTACATCTTAGCAAAACGCTTTTCCACTATGTCTGGCTAGGAAAAACTGTGCCAGCACAGAAAACATCTCCCATCGTGTTCTAGAAGTTGCACGGATGTCTGCCAAGTGTTTGGCAGGAAGAAAAGAAAAGTTGTCCAAAACAGCTTCCAATCGAATGTTCCTGTGATTGGAAAAGTCAGGAGAGTGCAAAGGTACTGTTTTCTATCAGTTGGCAAGGTGCGCACACAATCCCAGTGTTGTACAGCTTGCTTCTTCACCTTCCCGAAGCTGCCGCTCTCGCCGGCTGCCGGAGCCCAAGAAGCGGCTTCTTCTCGCAAAGACGATTGTGCCGCTCACAGGGCTCTCCTTAGCGCGGCTTCTGCCGAAAGACGCCCGGCAGCGGCTCTTACCTCCGGAGAGCATCCTACCTTCGTCTTTCGCGTCTTTTGTAGTCTACATCTTAGCAAAACGCTTTTCCACTATGTCTGGCTAGGAAAAACTGTGCCAGCACAGAAAACATCTCCCATCGTGTTCTAGAAGTTGCACGGATGTCTGCCAAGTGTTTGGCAGGAAGAAAAGTTGTCCAAAACAGCTTCCAATCGAATGTTCCTGTGATTGGAAAAGTCAGGAGAGTGCAAAGGTACTGTTTTCTATCAGTTGGCAAGGTGCGCACACAATCCCAGTGTTGTACAGCTTGCTTCTTCACCTTCCCGAAGCTGCCGCTCTCGCCGGCTGCCGGAGCCCAAGAAGCGGCTTCTTCGCGCAAAGACGATTGTGCCGCTCACAGGGCTCTCCTTAGCGCGGCTTCTGCCGAAAGACGCCCGGCAGCGGCTCTTACCTCCGGAGAGCATCCTACCTTCGTCTTTCGCGTCTTTTGTAGCCTACATCTTAGCAAAACGCTTTTCCACTATGTCTGGCTAGGAAAAACTGTGCCAGCACAGAAAACATCTCCCATCGTGTTCTAGAAGTTGCACGGATGTCTGCCAAGTGTTTGGCAGGAAGAAAAGAAAAGTTGTCCAAAACAGCTTCCAATCGAATGTTCCTGTGATTGGAAAAGTCAGGAGAGTGCAAAGGTACTGTTTTCTATCAGTTGGCAAGGTGCGCACACAATCCCAGTGTTGTACAGCTTGCTTCTTCACCTTCCCGAAGCTGCCGCTCTCGCCGGCTGCCGGAGCCCAAGAAGCGGCTTCTTCGCGCAAAGACGATTGTGCCGCTCACAGTGCTCTCCTTAGCGCGGCTTCTGCCGAAAGACGCCCGGCAGCGGCTCTTACCTCCGGAGAGCATCCTACCTTCGTCTTTCGCGTCTTTTGTAGTCTACATCTTAGCAAAACGCTTTTCCACTATGTCTGGCTAGGAAAAACTGTGCCAGCACAGAAAACATCTCCCATCGTGTTCTAGAAGTTGCACGGATGTCTGCCAAGTGTTTGGCAGGAAGAAAAGAAAAGTTGTCCAAAACAGCTTCCAATCGAATGTTCCTGTGATTGGAAAAGTCAGGAGAGTGCAAAGGTACTGTTTTCTATCAGTTGGCAAGGTGCGCACACAATCCCAGTGTTGTACAGCTTGCTTCTTCACCTTCCCGAAGCTGCCGCTCTCGCCGGCTGCCGGAGCCCAAGAAGCGGCTTCTTCGCGCAAAGACGATTGTGCCGCTCACAGGGCTCTCCTTAGCGCGGCTTCTGCCGAAAGACCCCCGGCAGCGGCTCTTACCTCCGGAGAGCATCCTACCTTCGTCTTTCGCGTCTTTTGTAGTCTACATCTTAGCAAAACGCTTTTCCACTATGTCTGGCTAGGAAAAACTGTGCCAGCACAGAAAACATCTCCCATCGTGTTCTAGAAGTTGCACGGATGTCTGCCAAGTGTTTGGCAGGAAGAAAAGAAAAGTTGTCCAAAACAGCTTCCAATCGAATGTTCCTGTGATTGGAAAAGTCAGGAGAGTGCAAAGGTACTGTTTTCTATCAGTTGGCAAGGTGCGCACACAATCCCAGTGTTGTACAGCTTGCTTCTTCACCTTCCCGAAGCTGCCGCTCTCGCCGGCTGCCGGAGCCCAAGAAGCGGCTTCTTCGCGCAAAGACGATTGTGCCGCTCACAGTGCTCTCCTTAGCGCGGCTTCTGCCGAAAGACGCCCGGCAGCGGCTCTTACCTCCGGAGAGCATCCTACCTTCGTCTTTAGCTCCTCTTCTCATCTACACCTCGGCAAAAAGCTTCTCCACTATGTCTGGCTAGGAAAAACTGTGCCAGCACAGAAAACATCTCCCATCGTGTTCTAGAAGTTGCACGGAAGTCTGCCAAGTGTTTGGCAGGAAGAAAAGAAAAGTTGTCCAAAACAGCTTCCAATCGAATGTTCCTGTGATTGGAAAAGTCAGGAGAGTGCAAAGGTACTGTTTTCTATCAGTTGGCAAGGTGCGCACACAATCCCAGTGTTGTACAGCTTGCTTCTTCACCTTCCCGAAGCTGCCACTCTCAGGAGGTAAGAGCCGCTGCCGGGCGTCTTTCGGCAGAAGCTGCGCTAAGGAGAGCACTGTGAGCGGCACAATCGTCTTTGCGCGAAGAAGCCGCTTCTTGGGCTCCGGCAGCCGGCGAGAGCGGCAGCTTCGGGAAGGTGAAGAAGCAAGCTGTACAACACTGGGATTGTGTGCGCACCTTGCCAACTGATAGAAAACAGTACCTTTGCACTCTCCTGACTTTTCCAATCACAGGAACATTCGATTGGAAGCTGTTTTGGACAACTTTTCTTTTCTTCCTGCCAAACACTTGGCAGACATCCGTGCAACTTCTAGAACACGATGGGAGATGTTTTCTGTGCTGGCACAGTTTTTCCTAGCCAGACATAGTGGAAAAGCGTTTTGCTAAGATGTAGACTACAAAAGACGCGAAAGACGAAGGTAGGATGCTCTCCGGAGGTAAGAGCCGCTGCCGGGCGTCTTTCGGCAGAAGCCGCGCTAAGGAGAGCACTGTGAGCGGCACAATCGTCTTTGCGCGAAGAAGCCGCTTCTTGGGCTCCGGCAGCCGGCGAGAGCGGCAGCTTCGGGAAGGTGAAGAAGCAAGCTGTACAACACTGGGATTGTGTGCGCACCTTGCCAACTGATAGAAAACAGTACCTTTGCACTCTCCTGACTTTTCCAATCACAGGAACATTCGATTGGAAGCTGTTTTGGACAACTTTTCTTTTCTTCCTGCCAAACACTTGGCAGACATCCGTGCAACTTCTAGAACACGATGGGAGATGTTTTCTGTGCTGGCACAGTTTTTCCTAGCCAGACATAGTGGAAAAGCGTTTTGCTAAGATGTAGACTACAAAAGACGCGAAAGACGAAGGTAGGATGCTCTCCGGAGGTAAGAGCCGCTGCCGGGCGTCTTTCGGCAGAAGCCGCGCTAAGGAGAGCACTGTGAGCGGCACAATCGTCTTTGCGCGAAGAAGCCGCTTCTTGGGCTCCGGCAGCCGGCGAGAGCGGCAGCTTCGGGAAGGTGAAGAAGCAAGCTGTACAACACTGGGATTGTGTGCGCACCTTGCCAACTGATAGAAAACAGTATCTTTGCACTCTCCTGACTTTTCCAATCACAGGAACATTCGATTGGAAGCTGTTTTGGACAACTTTTCTTTTCTTCCTGCCAAACACTTGGCAGACATCCGTGCAACTTCTAGAACACGATGGGAGATGTTTTCTGTGCTGGCACAGTTTTTCCTAGCCAGACATAGTGGAAAAGCGTTTTGCTAAGATGTAGACTACAAAAGACGCGAAAGACGAAGGTAGGATGCTCTCCGGAGGTAAGAGCCGCTGCCGGGCGTCTTTCGGCAGAAGCCGCGCTAAGGAGAACACTGTGAGCGGCACAATCGTCTTTGCGCGAAGAAGCCGCTTCTTGGGCTCCGGCAGCCGGCGAGAGCGGCAGCTTCGGGAAGGTGAAGAAGCAAGCTGTACAACACTGGGATTGTGTGCGCACCTTGCCAACTGATAGAAAACAGTACCTTTGCACTCTCCTGACTTTTCCAATCACAGGAAC
Organism: Melospiza melodia melodia; assembly: GCF_035770615.1. Taxonomy (NCBI): domain Eukaryota; kingdom Metazoa; phylum Chordata; class Aves; order Passeriformes; family Passerellidae; genus Melospiza; species Melospiza melodia. The sequence continues at coordinate 56,021,916 of NC_086194.1, forward strand.
ATTCGATTGGAAGCTGTTTTGGACAACTTTTCTTTTCTTCCTGCCAAACACTCGGCAGACATCCGTGCAACTTCTAGAACACGATGGGAGATGTTTTCTGTGCTGGCACAGTTTTTCCTAGCCAGACATAGTGGAAAAGCGTTTTGCTAAGATGTAGACTACAAAAGACGCGAAAGACGAAGGTAGGATGCTCTCCGGAGGTAAGAGCCGCTGCCGGGCGTCTTTCGGCAGAAGCCGCGCTAAGGAGAGCACTGTGAGCGGCACAATCGTCTTTGCGCGAAGAAGCCGCTTCTTGGGCTCCGGCAGCCGGCGAGAGCGGCAGCTTCGGGAAGGTGAAGAAGCAAGCTGTACAACACTGGGATTGTGTGCGCACCTTGCCAACTGATAGAAAACAGTACCTTTGCACTCTCCTGACTTTTCCAATCACAGGAACATTCGATTGGAAGCTGTTTTGGACAACTTTTCTTTTCTTCCTGCCAAACACTTGGCAGACATCCGTGCAACTTCTAGAACACGATGGGAGATGTTTTCTGTGCTGGCACAGTTTTTCCTAGCCAGACATAGTGGAAAAGCGTTTTGCTAAGATGTAGACTACAAAAGACGCGAAAGACGAAGGTAGGATGCTCTCCGGAGGTAAGAGCCGCTGCCGGGCGTCTTTCGGCAGAAGCCGCGCTAAGGAGAGCACTGTGAGCGGCACAATCGTCTTTGCGCGAAGAAGCCGCTTCTTGGGCTCCGGCAGCCGGCGAGAGCGGCAGCTTCGGGAAGGTGAAGAAGCAAGCTGTACAACACTGGGATTGTGTGCGCACCTTGCCAACTGATAGAAAACAGTACCTTTGCACTCTCCTGACTTTTCCAATCACAGGAACATTCGATTGGAAGCTGTTTTGGACAACTTTTCTTTTCTTCCTGCCAAACACTAGGCAGACATCCGTGCAACTTCTAGAACACGATGGGAGATGTTTTCTGTGCTGGCACAGTTTTTCCTAGCCAGACATAGTGGAAAAGCTTTTTGCCGAGGTGTAGATGAGAAGAGGAGCTAAAGACGAAGGTAGGATGCTCTCCGGAGGTAAGAGCCGCTGCCGGGCGTCTTTCGGCAGAAGCCGCGCTAAGGAGAGCCCTGTGAGCGGCACAATCGTCTTTGCGAGAAGAAGCCGCTTCTTGGGCTCCGGCAGCCGGCGAGAGCGGCAGCTTCGGGAAGGTGAAGAAGCAAGCTGTACAACACTGGGATTGTGTGCGCACCTTGCCAACTGATAGAAAACAGTACCTTTGCACTCTCCTGACTTTTCCAATCACAGGAACATTCGATTGGAAGCTGTTTTGGACAACTTTTCTTTTCTTCCTGCCAAACACTTGGCAGACATCCGTGCAACTTCTAGAACACGATGGGAGATGTTTTCTGTGCTGGCACAGTTTTTCCTAGCCAGACATAGTGGAAAAGCGTTTTGCTAAGATGTAGACTACAAAAGACGCGAAAGACGAAGGTAGGATGCTCTCCGGAGGTAAGAGCCGCTGCCGGGCGTCTTTCGGCAGAAGCCGCGCTAAGGAGAGCACTGTGAGCGGCACAATCGTCTTTGCGCGAAGAAGCCGCTTCTTGGGCTCCGGCAGCCGGCGAGAGCGGCAGCTTCGGGAAGGTGAAGAAGCAAGCTGTACAACACTGGGATTGTGTGCGCACCTTGCCAACTGATAGAAAACAGTACCTTTGCACTCTCCTGACTTTTCCAATCACAGGAACATTCGATTGGAAGCTGTTTTGGACAACTTTTCTTTTCTTCCTGCCAAACACTTGGCAGACATCCGTGCAACTTCTAGAACACGATGGGAGATGTTTTCTGTGCTGGCAAAGTTTTTCCTAGCCAGACATAGTGGAAAAGCGTTTTGCTAAGATGTAGACTACAAAAGACGAGAAAGACGAAGGTAGGATGCTCTCCGGAGGTAAGAGCCGCTGCCGGGCGTCTTTCGGCAGAAGCCGCGCTAAGGAGAGCCCTGTGAGCGGCACAATCGTCTTTGCGCGAAGAAGCCGCTTCTTGGGCTCCGGCAGCCGGCGAGAGCGGCAGCTTCGGGAAGGTGAAGAAGCAAGCTGTACAACACTGGGATTGTGTGCGCACCTTGCCAACTGATAGAAAACAGTACCTTTGCACTCTCCTGACTTTTCCAATCACAGGAACATTCGATTGGAAGCTGTTTTGGACAACTTTTCTTTTCTTCCTGCCAAACACTAGGCAGACATCCGTGCAACTTCTAGAACACGATGGGAGATGTTTTCTGTGCTGGCACAGTTTTTCCTAGCCAGACATAGTGGAAAAGCTTTTTGCCGAGGTGTAGATGAGAAGAGGAGCTAAAGACGAAGGTAGGATGCTCTCCGGAGGTAAGAGCCGCTGCCGGGCGTCTTTCGGCAGAAGCCGCGCTAAGGAGAGCACTGTGAGCGGCACAATCGTCTTTGCGCGAAGAAGCCGCTTCTTGGGCTCCGGCAGCCGGCGAGAGCGGCAGCTTCGGGAAGGTGAAGAAGCAAGCTGTACAACACTGGGATTGTGTGCGCACCTTGCCAACTGATAGAAAACAGTACCTTTGCACTCTCCTGACTTTTCCAATCACAGGAACATTCGATTGGAAGCTGTTTTGGACAACTTTTCTTTTCTTCCTGCCAAACACTTGGCAGACATCCGTGCAACTTCTAGAACACGATGGGAGATGTTTTCTGTGCTGGCACAGTTTTTCCTAGCCAGACATAGTGGAAAAGCGTTTTGCTAAGATGTAGACGACAAGAGAGGCTAAAGAGTGGATGTTAGCAAATGACACCCATCTTCAAAAAAGGCAATTAAGAGGACTCGCCATAGTACAAACCAGCCAGCCTCTTTTTTATCCCCAGGAAGTTGATGAAGCAGCTCTTCCTGGAAATCCTTGCCAGGCACATGACAGATGACCAAATAATGTAGTTAGCATGATTTTTCAGGGGAATTTCATGCTGAACATCACTTTAAACTCCTCTGATGAATCAACTTGACTGGTAGATGAAGGGAATATTATCTGCCTGGGCTTCAGGGAGGTTTTTGACATACCTCTACATGGCATCACACATACATATGGAAGCAATAGTGCAAAGGGGAGGGAATCAGTGTCTTTTCAGTGATGCTGAGGGAAAAGACAAGAGGCAGTGGGCACACACTGAAATACAGGAGATTGCCTTTGAACATCAGTAAATGTTTCTTTACTGTCAGGGTGACTGAACCACGGCACAGACTGCCCAGAAAGATTGTGGAGCCTGGATCTTTGAAGACATTAAAAGTACACCCAGATAGAATCCTGGGCAAGAGGCTCTAGGTATCCTGGTTTAGGCAGGGGGGTTGGGCCTGGTTAGCCCCACCAACCCCTTCCACTCTCTTTCATTCTGTGCTAGTGAATTCTCTTCAAGATGCATTTCAAAGCACTGGCATGACAAAGTTCTGTGCAGACAGAGATCCAAATGGACATGGCATCTAAGTTCCTTAAGCAGTGTTCAAGAAGAATGTAAAACTCTGGCACAAGTGTCTCTTCCCTAACTGAATCCCTTTCATGGGAAAATTCCCAGCTCTAGAAAGATCTTCTGATACGCATGCTTAAGACTGACACTGGCTGAGCAAATTTCTCCCTATGTATATCTAAGACCAGTTAGGATCTTCACCCAAAGTGCTGTCAACATAGTCACAGAATGCCTATTGTTAAGAAGTGACAGCTTCCATCAGAATGGCAGCTATTGGTCCACAAAATGGATTAATGGATGGGAATTATCTACGTGGGTTAAAAACAAAAATAAAGAGTTGGTCTTTATTTATCAATTTCATGGCAATATTGATAAGGGAAGAAAAAGATCTAAGTCCTTGACTTTCTGGACTCGAGGAAAGATTTTAAAAATTCCTTGTAAAAATGTATGATCACAATCAGACTATTGAAACCATTTTAGTTGGGAACAAAGTTCCAAAATTGTCTAGATAGTGGCAAAGAAGCCAAGAAAATAGGAAAGAAACAAAAAGAGAGCAAAAGAGTCAGCTTCAGTGTACAAGCTCGTTCTAGAAGTAGTCTGCTGGGAAAAGGAACCCCCAGCTAAATTTCCAATGTATTCCTGCGCTTGATTCAGTAACTGGTCAATGTAAAAACCAATCCTTTTGTACAACTTCTTCCAGCAACAAAAACTCCAACAGGTTGACACTACCATCATGCCTGTTCCAGACATATTTAAAAGAGAAATGATGATTTTCTTGAAAACCTACTTACATAAAAGTTGCAAGATGGTGGAGGGATTCCCACATCCTCCTTCCTCCATCTGGCTTGAAAGTATATTTGATAAAATATGCAACAAAGCACATGATTTATAAGGGAGAGTCAAATGGATGATTTGGGAATCGATCTCTTGTTGATAGTAAACTTCATATCCACTCGGTGTGACCTTTTTAAAACAAAATGTGGAGCTGAGGCATGAATCTGCCACAACAATTGTAAAGCAAACATACACACTCCCCTTCATATGCCCCCCCCTCCACACACACCTAGGCACACACAGAGATCAGCATAGCAGATCATGAACACCTTGGAAAAGACTGAAATGCTAAATGCCTCTCTTGATGGGCAAAAGAGCTGGTGCAGTAATTCAAATGCCTGGTACAAAAATTCTGTTTAATATTTAGCTCCTATTTAAAACACAGCTTTTCATTTCATTCTATTTACAGAATATTTTCATTTCATTTGTTTCTTTAAAATTACTTAGTTCTCACCTGTTGTATGTCTAGGAATATTTTCTTCCAAAAATAGAAAAAAATAGATGATATCTTTTCAGCAGAAAACATTGGTTGATACAATTTTAAACCATCATGATATGGAAGAATTCTTCTGTCCCTCTCGAAGGTGGAAGAAGCATTTGGATCACAGATCATCTACAATGAAATACTTGACATGTTTAAGATGCTTTCAATCAATTTTGATTGTCAATTGCTTATTTGTTGTAAACAGTAATTTTTCAGTGAAGGGAAAGTGTGTGTGGTATATCTACATGATATGTTCAAAGGCAGTTCCTACTAATGGCCAGGCTGAATTCCAGTAAATAATGTCCCGAATGATATTTTGCCGCCTTCTTTGGCACTTCATGAAATCTTACCCCGATGAAGTGCTGAAACACAGAGATTTTCTCTTAGAGAGTGTCTCATGTTGTAACCTATCCCATGGATTTTATGCTGTAATTCTTATCTCTTTTAAAATTTACTATCTTCTGTACAGTTTTCATGAAACTTTCTGTTACAGTAGTGAATAGCACAGATAAATGTCATTTTGTACAACTTTGAATTTACCCCAAGAGCTGAGAGAAAACTTGATCCTATACTTCAATCCGAGTTTCTTCTATAGTCCAACTTTGTTTCTCTACCATCAAGCTTCTCCTTTGTTGCTGCTCCAAGCCCCGTCCAGGGTGACCTTGAATACTTTCAGGGATGGGACACCCACAACTTCTCTGGGCAACCTGTTCCAGTGTTCCAGCACTCCCACAGTAAAAAAGGCCTTCCTTTCATCTAATATGTGTAGGAAATCATAAATCTAGGCATAGAAGCTTGGAGTGCAAATTTGAAATTCTTTGGATTTGAAGCACATTTTATATGAATACTGACTTACAGATGACTAAAAGATGTTGATGGGCATTTGAGCTGACAAGTTTTGAAAAAGTGCACGGAAATTAAAATTGAAACCACTAAAATTAAAAACTCCTTGCCATTTTCTTTTTCCTCTCCTATTCAAAATTGCATATGTCAGATATCAGTGCTTCATGCAAACCTCTCAGATGCTCTCAGAGAAAAAGCTTTTCTTTCAGACTAAGTTGCGGTTGACGTAGAACACTAGCAGGAGTGAAAGATTTTCTGGGCATCGGGGCAGCCCGTTCTCCTTGGATTTGTGTGCAGAATGCATTTTATCCAAACTGGAAAATAGATCCCAGCTCTGTTCTATTCATCATCCTTACTTCATCAGGCCAGAAGATTCTGTGAAAAGTAGCCTGTGGACCTTGAAGACAGCGCATGTGAACCAGATGAGAGGTGATAGAGAAGTTGAGGGAGAGAAGAAAGAGCATGAGGCTGAAACCAGAAAGTATTTCTCCACGTGATCATGGAAGATTGCAGGAGCCACTTGGTACTATCAAACCAGCCCAACTTGGCACTTGTGCCACCTTGGGTCTGGGAGCCATGTTGCATATCGTGCATTTTAAGGAGCCAGCTGGCCACACCCAGCCATATGCCCCCAAACACAAACCAAGGCCCTTTTCTCTGGCAAACAAAACTCAACTGCCCCTCTTCTGGATGGCAGATTGCAGGAACCACTTGGTACTATCAAACCAGCCCAACTTGGCACTGGTGCCACCATGGGTCTGGTCACCATCCTGCCTATTGTAGCTTTTCAGGAGCCAGCCGGTCACTCTCAGCCATAGGCCCCCAAACACAAACCTCGGCCCGTTTCCCTGGCAAACAAAAGTAAGCTGCCCCGCTTCTGCATGGCAGATTGCAGGAGCTACTTAGTACTATCAAATCAGCCCGACTTGGCACAGGTGCCACCTTGGATCTGGGAACCATCCTGTGTATCGTGGATTTTCAGGGGCCAGCCGGCCACTCTCAGCCATATGCCCCCAAAAACAAACTACGGACCTTTTCTCTGGCAAACAAAAATCAGCTGCCCCACTTCTGGATGGCAGATTGCAGGAGCCACTTGGGACTATCACACCAGCACAACATGGCACTGCTGCCACCTTGGATCTGGGAACAATCCTGCGTATCGTACATATTCAGGAACCAGCCGAACACTCCCAGCCACAGGCCCCCAAACACAAACAACGGCCCTTTTCTCTGGCAAACAAAACTCAACTGCCCCTCTTCTGGATGGCAAATTGCAGGACGCACTTGGTACTACAAAAAGAGCCCGACTTGGCAGTGGTGCCACCTTGGCTCTGGGAACCATCCTGCGTATCGAGCATTTTAAGGAGCCAGCCGGCAATTCCCAGCCGTATGCCCCAAAAAGAAACCATGGACCTTTTCTCTGGCAAAAAAAACTCAGCTGTCCCGCTTCTGGATGGCAGATTGCAGGAGTTACTTTGAACCATACAACCAGCCTTACTTGGCACTGGTGCCACCTTGGATCTGGGAACCATCCTGCCTATCGTTGATTTTCAGGGGCCAGCCGGCCACTCTCAGCCATAGGCCCCCAAACACAAACCACAGCCCTTTTCTCTAGCAAACAAAATTCAACTGCCCCGCTTCTGGATGGCAAATTGCAGGAGCCACTGGGTACTACAAAAACAGCCTGACTTGGCACTGGTGCCACCTTGCGCCTGGTTACCATGCGGCGTATCGTGCATTTTAAGGAGCCAGGTGGCCACTCCCAGCCATATGCCCCCAAACACAACCCACGGCCCTTTTCTCTGGCAAACAAAACTCAGCTGCCCCGCTTCTGGATGGCAGATTGCAGGAGACACTTGGTACTATCAAACCAGCCCGACTTGGCACTGGTGCCACCTCGGGTCTGGGAACCATCCTGCGTATTGTGGATTGTCAGGAGACAGCCGACCACTCTCGGCCACAGAGCCCAATCAAAAACAAAGGTCCGTTTCCCTGGCAAAAAAAACTCAGCTGCCCCGCTTCTGGATGGGAGATTGCAGGAGGCACTTGACACTGTCAAACGAGCCCCACTTGGCACTGGTGCCACCTTGGGTCTGGGAACCATGCTGCGTATTGTGGATTTTCAGGAGCCAGCCGGCCACTGCCAGCCACAGGCCCCCAAACACAAACCACAGCCTTTTTCTCTGGCAAACAAAACTCAGCTGCCCCGCTTCTGGATGGCAGATTGCAGGAGCCACTTGGTACTATCAAACCAGCCCGACTTGGCACTGGTGCCACCTTGGGTCTGGGAACCATCCTGCCTATCGTGGATTTTAAGGAGCCAGCCGGCTACTCCCAGCCACAGGCCCCCAACAAAAACCACGGCCCTTTTTTCTCGCAAACAAAACTTACCTGCCTCACTTCTGGATGGCAGATTGCAGGAGCCACTTGGTGTAATCAAACCAGCCCGACTTGGCACTGGTGCCACCTTGGGTCTGGGAACCATCCTGCGTATCGTGGATTCTAAGGAGCCAGCCGGCCACTCCCAGCCACAGGCCCCCAAACAAAATCAACGGCGCTGTTCCCTGGAAAACAAAACACGCCTGCCAACTTTTTGATGGAGTTTGCAGGAGCCACTTGGTACTATCAAACCAGCCCGACTTGGCACTGGTGCCACCTTGGGTCTGGGAAACATCCTGCGTATCGTGGATTCTTAGGAGCCAGCCGGCCACTCCTAGCCACAGGCCCCCAAACAAAAACCTAGGCCTATTTCTCTGGCAAACAAAAGTAAGCTGCCCTGCTTCTGGATGGCAGATTGCAGGAGCCACTTTGCACCATCAAACTGGCCCGACTTGTCACTGGTGCCACCTCAGGTCTGGGAACCCTCCTGCGTATCGTGGATTCCAATTAGCAAGACGGCCACTCCCAGCCACAGGCCCCCAAACACAAACAACGGTGCTTTTCCCTGGAAAACAAAACTCGCCTGCCAACTTTTTGATGGCAGATTGCAGGAGCCACTTGGTACTATCAAACCAGCCCAACTTGGCACTGCTGACACCATGGGTCTGGTCACCATCCTGCCTATCGTAGCTTTTCAGGAGCCAGCCGGTCACTCCCAGCCATAGGCCCCCAGACACAAAGCTCGGCCCGTTTCCCTGGCAAACAAAAGTAAGCTACCCCGCTTCTGGATGGCAGATTGCAGGACGCACTTGGTACTATCAAACCAGCCCAACTTATCACTGGTGCCACCTCAGGTCAGGGAACCATCCTGCTTATTGTGGATTCTAAGGAGCCAGCCGGCCACTCCCAGCCACAGGCCCCCAAACACAAACCACGGCGCTTTTCCCTGGAAAACAAACTCGCCTGCCAACTTTTGATGGCAGATTGCAGGAGCCACTTGGTACTATCAAACCAGCCCAACTTGGCACTGGTGCCACCATGGGTCTGGTCACCATCCTGCCTATCGTAGCTTTTCAGGAGCCAGCCGGTCACTCCCTGCCATAGGCCCCCAGAGAAAAACCTCGGCCCGTTTCCCTGGCAAACAAAAGTAAGCTGCCCCGCTTCTGGATGGCAGATTGCAGGACGCACTTGGTACTATCAAACCAGCCCGACTTGGCACTGGTGCTACCTCAGGTCTGGGAACCATCCTGCGTATCGTGGATTCTAAGGAGCCAGCCGGCCACTCCCAGCCACAGGCCCCCAAACACAAACATCGGCGCTTTTCCCTGGAAAACAAAACTCGCCTGCGAACTTTTTGATGGCAGATTGCAGGAGCCACTTGGTACTATCAAACCAGCCCAACTTGGCACTGGTGCCACCATGGGTCTGGTCACCATCCTGCCTATCGTAGCTTTTCAGGAGCCAGCCGGTCACTCCCAGCCATAGACCCCAGACACAAACCTCGGCCCGTTTCCCTGGCAAAAAAAAGTAAGCTGCCCCGCTTCTGGATGGCAGATTGCAGGAGCCACTTTGCACCATCAAACTAGCCCGACTTGGCACTGGTGCCACCTCAGGTCTGGGAACCATCCTGCGTATCGTGGATTCTAAGGAGCCAGCCGGACACTCCCAGCCACAGGCCCTCAAACACAAACAGCGGCGCTTTTCCCTGGAAAACAAAACTCGCCTGCCAAATTTTGATGGCAGATTGCCGGAGCCACTTGGGACTATCACACCAGCACAACATGGCACTGCTGCCACCTTGGATCTGGGAACAATCCTGCGTATCGTACATATTCAGGAACCAGCCGAACACTCCCAGCCACAGGCCCCCAAACACAAACAACGGCCCTTTTCTCTGGCAAACAAAACTCAACTGCCCCTCTTCTGGATGGCAAATTGCAGGACGCACTTGGTACTACAAAAAGAGCCCGACTTGGCAGTGGTGCCACCTTGGCTCTGGGAACCATCCTGCGTATCGAGCATTTTAAGGAGCCAGCCGGCAATTCCCAGCCGTATGCCCCAAAAAGAAACCATGGACCTTTTCTCTGGCAAAAAAAACTCAGCTGTCCCGCTTCTGGATGGCAGATTGCAGGAGTTACTTTGAACCATACAACCAGCCTTACTTGGCACTGGTGCCACCTTGGATCTGGGAACCATCCTGCCTATCGTTGATTTTCAGGGGCCAGCCGGCCACTCTCAGCCATAGGCCCCCAAACACAAACCACAGCCCTTTTCTCTAGCAAACAAAATTCAACTGCCCCGCTTCTGGATGGCAAATTGCAGGAGCCACTGGGTACTACAAAAACAGCCTGACTTGGCACTGGTGCCACCTTGCGCCTGGTTACCATGCGGCGTATCGTGCATTTTAAGGAGCCAGGTGGCCACTCCCAGCCATATGCCCCCAAACACAACCCACGGCCCTTTTCTCTGGCAAACAAAACTCAGCTGCCCCGCTTCTGGATGGCAGATTGCAGGAGACACTTGGTACTATCAAACCAGCCCGACTTGGCACTGGTGCCACCTCGGGTCTGGGAACCATCCTGCGTATTGTGGATTGTCAGGAGACAGCCGACCACTCTCGGCCACAGAGCCCAATCAAAAACAAAGGTCCGTTTCCCTGGCAAAAAAAACTCAGCTGCCCCGCTTCTGGATGGGAGATTGCAGGAGGCACTTGACACTGTCAAACGAGCCCCACTTGGCACTGGTGCCACCTTGGGTCTGGGAACCATGCTGCGTATTGTGGATTTTCAGGAGCCAGCCGGCCACTGCCAGCCACAGGCCCCCAAACACAAACCACAGCCTTTTTCTCTGGCAAACAAAACTCAGCTGCCCCGCTTCTGGATGGCAGATTGCAGTACGCACTTGGTACTATCAAACCAGCCCGACTTGGCACTGGTGCCACCTTGGGTCTGGGAACCATCCTGCCTATCGTGGATTTTAAGGAGCCAGCCGGCTACTCCCAGCCACAGGCCCCCAACAAAAACCACGGCCCTTTTTTCTCGCAAACAAAACTTACCTGCCTCACTTCTGGATGGCAGATTGCAGGAGCCACTTGGTGTAATCAAACCAGCCCGACTTGGCACTGGTGCCACCTTGGGTCTGGGAACCATCCTGCGTATCATGGATTCTAAGGAGCCAGCCGGCCACTCCCAGCCACAGGCCCCCAAACAAAATCAACGGCGCTGTTCCCTGGAAAACAAAACACGCCTGCCAACTTTTTGATGGAGTTTGCAGGAGCCACTTGGTACTATCAAACCAGCCCGACTTGGCACTGGTGCCACCTTGGGTCTGGGAAACATCCTGCGTATCGTGGATTCTTAGGAGCCAGCCGGCCACTCCTAGCCACAGGCCCCCAAACAAAAACCTAGGCCTATTTCTCTGGCAAACAAAAGTAAGCTGCCCTGCTTCTGGATGGCAGATTGCAGGAGCCACTTTGCACCATCAAACTGGCCCGACTTGTCACTGGTGCCACCTCAGGTCTGGGAACCCTCCTGCGTATCGTGGATTCCAATTAGCAAGACGGCCACTCCCAGCCACAGGCCCCCAAACACAAACAACGGTGCTTTTCCCTGGAAAACAAAACTCGCCTGCCAACTTTTTGATGGCAGATTGCAGGAGCCACTTGGTACTATCAAACCAGCCCAACTTGGCACTGCTGACACCATGGGTCTGGTCACCTTCCTGCCTATCGTAGCTTTTCAGGAGCCAGCCGGTCACTCCCAGCCATAGGCCCCCAGACACAAAGCTCGGCCCGTTTCCCTGGCAAACAAAAGTAAGCTACCCCGCTTCTGGATGGCAGATTGCAGGACGCACTTGGTACTATCAAACCAGCCCAACTTATCACTGGTGCCACCTCAGGTCAGGGAACCATCCTGCTTATTGTGGATTCTAAGGAGCCAGCCGGCCACTCCCAGCCACAGGCCCCCAAACACAAACCACGGCGCTTTTCCCTGGAAAACAAAACTCGCCTGCCAACTTTTGATGGCAGATTGCAGGAGCCACTTGGTACTATCAAACCAGCCCAACTTGGCACTGGTGCCACCATGGGTCTGGTCACCATCCTGCCTATCGTAGCTTTTCAGGAGCCAGCCGGTCACTCCCTGCCATAGGCCCCCAGAGAAAAACCTCGGCCCGTTTCCCTGGCAAACAAAAGTAAGCTGCCCCGCTTCTGGATGGCAGATTGCAGGACGCACTTGGTACTATCAAACCAGCCCGACTTGGCACTGGTGCTACCTCAGGTCTGGGAACCATCCTGCGTATCGTGGATTCTAAGGAGCCAGCCGGCCACTCCCAGCCACAGGCCCCCAAACACAAACATCGGCGCTTTTCCCTGGAAAACAAAACTCGCCTGCCAACTTTTGATGGCAGATTGCCGGAGCCACTTGGTACTATCAAACCAGCCCAACTTGGCACTGGTGCCACCATGGGTCTGGTCACCATCCTGCCTATCGTAGCTTTTCAGGAGCCAGCCGGTCACTCCCAGCCATAGACCCCAGACACAAACCTCGGCCCGTTTCCCTGGCAAAAAAAAGTAAGCTGCCCCGCTTCTGGATGGCAGATTGCAGGAGCCACTTTGCACCATCAAACTAGCCCGACTTGGCACTGGTGCCACCTCAGGTCTGGGAACCATCCTGCGTATCGTGGATTCTAAGGAGCCAGCCGGACACTCCCAGCCACAGGCCCTCAAACACAAACAGCGGCGGTTTTCCCTGGAAAACAAAACTCGCCTGCCAAATTTTGATGGCAGATTGCCGGAGCCACTTGGTACTATCAAACCAGCCCAACTTGGCACTGGTGCCACCATGGGTCTGGTCACCATCCTGCCTATCGTAGATTTTCAGGACCTAGCCGGTCACTCCCAGCCATAGGCCCCCAGACACAAACCTCGGCCCGTTTCCGTGGCAAACAAAACTAAGCGGTGCCGCTTGTGGATGGCAGATTGCAGGACGCACTTGGTACTATCAAACCAGCCCGACTTGGCACTGGTGCCACCTCTGGTCTGGGAACCATCCTGCGTATCGTGGATTCTAAGGAGCCAGCCGGCCACTCCCAGCCACAGGCCCTCAAACACAAACAACGGCGCTTTTCCCTGGAAAACAAAACTCGCGTGCCAAATTTTTGATGGCAGATTGCAGGAGCCACTTGGTACTATCAAACCAGCCCAACTTGGCACTGGTGCCACCATGGGTCTGGTCACCATCCTGCCTATCGTAGCTTTTCAGGAGCCAGCCGGTCACTCCAAGCCATAGGCCCCCAGACAAAACCTCGGCCATTTTCCCTGGCAAACAAAAGTAAGCCACCCCGCTTCTGGATGGCAGATTGCAGGAGCCACTTTGCAGCATCCAACTAGCCCGACTTGGCACTGGTGCCACGTCAGGTCTGGGAACCATCCTGCGTATCGTGGATTCCAATTATAAAGCCGGCCACTCCCAGCCACAGGCCCCCAAACACAAACAACGGCGCTTTCCCCTGGAAATCAAAACTCGCCTGCCAAATTTTTGATGGCAGATTGCAGGAGCCACTTGGTACTATCAAACCAGCCCAATTTGGCACTGGTGCCACCATGGGTCTGGTCACCATCCTGCCTATCGTAGTTTTTCAGGACCTAGACGGTCACTCGCAGCCATAGGCCCCCAGACACAAAGCTCGGCCCGTTTCCCTGGCAAACGAGTAAGCTGCCCCGCTTCTGGATGGCAGATTGCAGGAGCCACTTGGTACTATCAAACCAGTCCAACTTGGCACTGGTGCCACCATGGATATGGTCACCATCCTGCCTATCGTAGCTTTTCAGGACCTAGCAGGTCACTCCCAGCCATAGGCCCCCAGACACAAAGCTCGGCCCGTTTCCCTGGCAAACAAAAGTAAGCTGCTCCGCTTCTGGATGGCAGATTGCAGGAACCACTTGGTACTATCAAACCAGCCCGACTTGGCACTGGTGCCACCTCTGGTCTGGGAACCATCCTGCGTATCGTGGATTCTAAGCAGCCAGCCGGCCACTCCCACCCACAGGCCCCCATATACAAACAACAACGCTTTTCCCTGGAAAACAAAACTCGCCTGCCAACATTTTGATGGCAGATTGCAGGAGCCACTTGGTACTATCAAATCAGCCCAACATGGCACTGGTGCCACCATGGGTCTGGTCACCATCCTGCCTATCGTAGCTGTTCAGGCGCCAGCCGGTCACTCCCAGCCATAGGCCCCCAGAGAAAAACCTCGGCCCTTTTCCCTGGAAAACAAAAGTAAGCTGCCCCGCTTCTGGATGGCAGATTGCAGGAGCCACTTTGCACCATCAAACTGGCCCGACTTGTCACTGGTGCCACCTCAGGTCTGGGAACCATCCGGCGTATCGTGGATTCCAATTAGCAAGCTGGCCACTCCCAGCCACAGGCCCCCAAACACAAACAACGGCGCTTTTCCCTGGAAAACAAAACTCGCCTGCCAACATTTTGATGGCAGATTGCGGGAGCCACTTGGTACTATCAAACCAGCCCAACTTGGCACTGGTGCCACCATGGGTCTGGTCACCATCCTGCCTATCGTAGCTTTTCAGGACCTAGACGGTCACTCCCAGCCATAGGCCCCCAGACACAAAGCTCTGCCCGTTTCCCTGGCAAACAAAAGTAAGCTGTCCCGCTTCTGGATGGCAGATTGCAGGAGACACTTGGTAGTATCAAACCAGCCCGACTTGGCACTGGTGCCACCTCTGGTCTGGGAACCATCCTGCGTATCGTGGATTCTAAGCAGCCAGCCGGCCACTCCCAGCCACAGGCCCCCAAACACAAACAACGGCGCTTTTCCCTGGAAAACAAAACTCGCCTGCCAACTTTTTGATGGCAGATTGCAGGAGCCACTTGGTACTATCAAACCAGCCCAATTTGGCACTGGTGCCACCATGGGTCTGGTCACCATCCTGCCTATCGTAGCTTTTCAGGAGCCAGCCGGTCACTCCCAGCCATAGGCCCCCAGACACAAACCTCGGCCCGTTTCCCTGGCAAAAAAAAGTAATCTGCCCCGCTTCTGGATGGCAGATTGCAGGAGCCACTTTGCACCATCAAACTAGCCCGACTTGGCACTGGTGCCACCTCAGGTCTGGGAACCATGCTGCGTATCGTGGATTCTAATTAGCCAGCCGGTCACTCCCTGCCATAGGCCCCCAAACACAAACAAGGGCGCTATTCGCTGGAAAACAAAACTCGCCTGCCAACATTTTGATGGCAGATTGCCGGAGCCACTTGGTACTATCAAACCAGCCCAACTTGGCACTGGTGCCACCATGGGTCTGGTCACCATCCTGCCTATCGTAGCTTTTCAGGAGCCAGCCGGTCACTCCCAGCCATAGGCCCCCAGACACAAACCTCGGCCCGTTTCCCTGGCAAACAAAAGTAAGCTGCCCCGCTTCTGGATGGCAGATTGCAGTACGCACTTGGTACTATCAAACCAGCCCGACTTGGCACTGGTGCCACCTCTGGTCTGGGAACCATCCTGCGTATCGTGGATTCTAAGGAGCCAGCCGGCCACTCCCAGCCACAGGCCCCCAAACAAAAACAACGGCGCTTTTCCCTGGAAAACAAAACTCGCCTGCCAACTTTTTGATGGCAGATTGCAGGAGCCACTTGGTACTATCAAACCAGCCCAACTTGGCACTGGTGCCACCATGGGTCTGGTCACCATCCTGCCTATCGTAGCTTTTCAGGAGCCAGCCGGTCACTCCCAGGCATAGGCCCCCAGACACAAACCTCGGCCCGTTTCCCTGGCAAACAAAAGTAAGCTGCCCCGCTTCTGGATGGCAGATTGCAGGAGCCACTTTGCACCATCAAACTAGCCCGACTTGGCACTGGTGCCACCTCAGGTCTGGGAACCATGCTGCGTATCGTGGATTCTAATTAGCCAGCCGGTCACTCCCTGCCATAGGCCCCCAAACACAAACAAGGGCGCTATTCACTGGAAAACAAAACTCGCCTGCCAAATTTTGATGGCAGATTGCAGGAGCCACTTGGTACTATCAAACCAGCCCAACTTGACAGTGGTGTCACCATGGGTCTGGTCACCATCCTGCCTATCGTAGCTTTTCAGGAGCCAGCCGGTCACTCCCAGCCATAGGCCCCCAGACAAAATCTCGGCCCGTTTCCCTGGCAAACAGAAGTAAGTTATCCCGCATGTGGATGGCAGATTGCAGGAGCCACTTTTCACCATCAAACCAGCAAAACTTGGCACTGGTGCAACCACTGGTCTGGGAACCATCCTCCCTATCGTGGATTCTAAGGAGCCAGCCGGCCACTCCCAGCCACAGGCCCCCAAACACAAACAACGGCGCTTTTCCCTGGATAACAAACTCGCCTGCCAACTTTTTGATGGCAGATTGCAGGAGCCACTTGGTACTATCAAACCAGCCCAACTTGGCACTGGTGCCACCTCTGGTCTGGGAACCATCCTGCCTATCGTAGCTTTTCAGGAGCCAGCCGGTCACTCCCAGCCATAGACCCCCAGACACAAACCTCGGCCCGTTTGCCTGGAAAACAAAAGTAAGTTACACCGATTCTGGATGGCAGATTGCAGGAGCCACTTGGTACTATCAAATCAGCCCAACTTGGCACTGGTGCCACCATGGGACTGGTAAAGATCCTGCCTATCGTAGCTTTTCAGGAGCCAGCCGGTCACTCCCTGCCATAGGCCCCCGGACACAAACCTCTGCCCGTTTCCCTGGCAAACAAAAGTAAGCTGCCCCGCTTCTGGATGGCAGATTGCAGGATGCACTTGGTACTTACAAACCAGCCCGACTTGGCCCTGGTGCCACCTTGGCTCTGGGAACCATGCTGGGTAACGTAGATTCTACGAGGACAGGCGGCCACTCCCAGCCACAGGCCTCTAAACAAAAACAACGGCGCTTTTCCCTGGAAAACAAAACTCGCCTGCCAACTTCTTGATGGCAGATTGCAGGAGCCACTTGGTACTATCAAACCAGCCCAACTTGGCACTGGTGCCACCATGGGTCTGGTCACCATCCTGCCTATCGTAGCTTTTCAGGAGCCAGCCGCTCACTCCCAGCCATAGGCCCCCAGACAAATACCTCGGCACGTTTCCCTGGCAAACAAAAGTAGGCTGCCCCGCTTCTGGATGGCAAATTGCAGGACGCACTTGGTACTACGAAAACAGCCCGACTTGGCACTGATGCCACCTTGGGTCAGGGAACAATCCTGCGTATAGAGCTTTTTAAGGAGCCAGCCGGCCACGTCCAGTCATATACCCCCAAAAAAAACCACGGAACTTTTCTCCAGCAAACAAAAATCCGCTGCCCCGCGTCTGGATGGCAGATTGCAGGAGCTATTTAGTATTATCAAACCAGCCCGACTTGGCACTGGTGGCACCATGAGTCTGGTAACCATCCTGCCTATCGTAGCTTTTCAGTAGTCAGCCGGTCACTCCCAGCCATAGGCCCCCAGACAAATACCTCGGCCCGTTTCCCTGGGAAACAAAAGTAAGCTGTCCCGCTTCTGGATGGCAGATTGCAGGAGCCACTTGGTACTATCAAACCAGCCCAACTTGTTCCCAGACCCAAGGTGGCACCAGTGCCAAGTGGGGCTGGTTTGATGGTGCAACGTGGCTCCTGCAATCTGCCATCCAAAAGCGGGGCAGCTTACTTTTGTTTGCCAGGGAAACGGGCCGAGGTTTGTGTCTGGGGGTCTATGGCTGTGAGTGACCGGCTGGCTCCTGAAAAGCTACGATAGGCAGGATGGTGACCAGACAAGAGGTGCCACCAGTGCCAAGTTGGGCTGGTTTCATAGTACCATGTGGCTCCTGCAATCTGCCATCAAAAAGTTGGCAGGCGAGTTTTGTTTTCCAGGGAAAAGCGCCGTAGTTTTTGTTTGGGGGCCTGTGGCTCAGAGTGGCCGGGTGGCTTCTTAGAATCCACGATACGCAGGATGGTTCCTAGACCCAAGGTGGCACCAGTGCCAAGTCGGGCTGGTTTGACACAACCAAGTGGCTCCTGCAATCTGCCATCCAGAATCGGGGCAGCTTAATTTTGTTTGCCAGGGAAACGGTCCGAGGTTTGTGTCTGGGAGCCTATGGCTGGGAGTGACCGGCTGGCTCCTGAAATGCTACAATAGGCAGGATGGTGCCCAGACCCATGGTGGCACCAGTTCCAAGTTGGGATGATTTGATAGTACCAAGTGGCTCCTGCAATCTGCCATCAAAAAGTTGGCAGGCGAATTTTGTTTTCCAGGGAAAAGCGCCGTTGTTTGTGTTTGGGGCCCTGTGGCTGGGAGTGGCCGGCTGGCTCCTTAGAATCCACGATATGCAGGATTGTTCCCAGACCCAAGGTGGCACCAGTGCCAAGTCGGGCTGGTTTGATGGTGCAAAGTGGCTCCGGCAATCTGCCATCCAGACGCGGGGCAGCGGATTTTTGTTTCCAAGAGAAATGGTCCGTGGTTTGTTTTTGGGGGTTTATGGCTGGGCGTGGCCGGCTGGCTCCTTAAAAAGCTCGATATGCAGGATGGTTCCCTGACACAAGGTGGCACCAGTGCCACGTCGGGCGGTTTCCGTAGTACAAAGTGCGTCCTAAAATTTGCCATCCAGAAGAGGGGCAGTTGAGTTTTGTTTGCCAGAGAAAAGGGCCGTGGTTTGTTTTTGGGGGCATATGGCTGAGAGTGGCCGGCTGGCTCCTGAAAAGCTACGATAGGCAGGATGTTTACCAGACCCATGGTGGCACCAGTGCCAAGTTGGGCTGATTTGATAGTACCAAGTGGCTCCTGCAATCTGCCATCCAGAATCGGAGCAGCTTACTTTTGTTTTCCAGGGAAACGGGCCGAGGTTTGTGTCTGGGGGTCTATGGTTGGGAGTGGCCGGCCGGCTCCTTAGAAACCACGATACGCAGCATGGTTCCCAGACAAGAGGTGCCACCAGTGCCAAGTTGGGCTGGTTTGATACTACCAAGTGGCTGCTGCAATCTGCCATCCAGAAGCGGGGCAGCTTACTTTTGTTTGCCAGGGAAACGGACCGTTGTTTGTGTTTGGGGGCCTATGGCTGGGAATGACCGGCTGGCTCCATAAAATCCACGATACGCAGGATGGTTCCCAGACCAGAGGTGGCACCAGTGCCAAGTCGGGCTGGTTTGATAGTACCAAGTGGCTCCTGCAATCTGCCATCCAGAAGCGGGGCAGCTTACTTTTGTTTGCCAGGGAAACGGGCCGAGGTTTGTGTCTCGGGGCCTATGGCAGGGAGTGACCGGCTGGCTCCTGAAAAGCTACGATAGGCAGGATGGTGACCAGACCCATGGTGGCACCAGTGCCAAGTTGGGCTGGTTTGATAGTAACAAGTGGTTCCTGCAATCTGCCATCAAAATGTTGGCAGGCGAGTTTTGTTTTCCAGGGAAAAGCGCCGTTGTTTTTGTTTGGGGGCCTGTGGCTGGGAGTGGCCGGCTGGCTCCTTAGAATCCACGATACGCAGGATGGTTCCCAGACCAGAGGTCGCACCAGTGCCAAGTCGGGCTGGTTTGATACTACCTAGTGGATCCTGCAATCTGCCATCCAGAAGCGGGACAGCTTACTTTATTTGTCAGGGAAACCGGCTGAGCTTTGTGTCACGGGGCCTATTGCTGGGAGTGACCGTCTAGATCCTGAAAAGCTACGATAGGCAGGATGGTGACCAGACCCATGGTGGCACCAGTGCCAAGTTGGGCTGGTTTGATAGTACCAAGTGGCTCCTGCAATCTGCCATCAAAAAGTTGGCAGGCGAGTTTGTTATCAAGGGAAAAGCGCCGTTGTTTGTGTTTGGGGGCCTGTGGCTGGGAGTGGCCGGCTGGCTCCTTAGAATCCACGATAGGGAGGATGGTTCCCAGACCTGAGGTGGCACCAGTGCCAAGTCGGGCTAGTTTGATGGTGCAAAGTGGCTCCTGCAATCTGCCATCCAGAAGCGGGGCAGCTTACTTTTGTTTGCCAGGGAAGCGGGCCGAGGTTTGTGTCTGGGGGCCTATGGCTGAGAGTGACCGGCTGGCTCCTGAAAAGCTACGATAGGCAGGATGGTGACCAGACCCATGGTGGCACCAGTGCCAAGTTGGGCTGGTTTGATAATACCAAGTGGCTCCTGCAATCTGCCATCAAAAAGTTGGCAGGCGAGTTTTGTTTTCCAGGGAAAAGCGCCGTTGTTTTTGTTTGGGGGCCTGTGGCTGGGAGTGGCCGGCTGGCTCCTTAGAATCCACGATACGCAGGATGGTTCCCAGACCAGAGGTGGCACCAGTGCCAAGTCGGGCTGGTTTGATAGTACCAAGTGCGTACTGCAATCTGCCATCCAGAAGCGGGGCAGCTTACTTTTGTTTGCCAGGGAAACGGGCCGAGGTTTGTGTCTGGGGGCCTATGGCTGGGAGTGACCGGCTGGCTCCTGAAAAGCTACAATAGGCAGGATGGTGACCAGACCCATGGTGGCACCAATGCCATGTTGGGCTGGTTTGATAGTACCAAATGGCTCCGGCAATCTGCCATCAAAATTTGGCAGGCGAGTTTTGTTTTCCAGTGAATAGCGACCTTGTTTGTGTTTGGGGGCCTATGGCAGGGAGTGACCGGCTGGCTAATTAGAATCCATGATACGCAGCATGGTTCCCAAACCTGAGGTGGCACCAGTGCCAAGTCGGGCTAGTTTGATGGTGCAAAGTGGCTCCTGCAATCTGCCATCCAGAAGCGGGGCAGCTTACTTTTGTTTGCCAGGGAAACGGGCCGAGGTTTGTGTCTGGGGGCCTATGGCTGGGAGTGACCGGCTGGCTCCTGAAAAGCTACGATAGGCAGGATGGTGACCAGACCCATGGTGGCACCAGTGCCAAGTTGGGCTGGTTTGATAGTACCAAGTGGCTCCTGCAATCTGCCATCAAAAAGTTGGCAGGCGAGTTTTGTTTTCCAGGGAAAAGCGCCGTTGTTTTTGTTTGGGGGCCTGTGGCTGGGAGTGGCCGGCTGGCTCCTTAGAATCCACGATACGCAGGATGGTTCCCAGACCAGAGGTGGCACCAGTGCCAAGTCGGGCTGGTTTGATAGTACCAAGTGCGTACTGCAATCTGCCATCCAGAAGCGGGGCAGCTTACTTTTGTTTGCCAGGGAAACGGGCCGAGGTTTGTGTCTGGGGGCCTATGGCTGGGAGTGACCGGCTGGCTCCTGAAAAGCTACGATAGGCAGGATGGTGACCAGACCCATGGTGGCACCAGTGCCAAGTTGGGCTGGTTTGATAGTACCAAGTGGCTCCTGCAATCTGCCATCAAGAAGTTGGCAGGCGAGTTTTGTTTTCCAGGGAAAAGCGCCGTTGTTTGTGTTTGGGGGCCTGTGGCTGGGAGTGGCCGGCTGGCTGCTTAGAATCCACGATACGCAGGATGGTTCCCAGACCAGAGGTGGCACCAGTGCCAAGTCGGGCTGGTTTGATACTACCAAGTGTCTCCTGCAATCTGCCATCCAGAAGCGGGACAGCTTACTTTTGTTTGCCAGGGAAACGGGCAGAGCTTTGTGTCTGGGGGCCTATGGCTGGGAGTGGCCAGCTTGCTAATTGGAATCCACGATACGCCGGATGGTTCCCAGACCTGAGGTGGCACCAGTGACAAGTCGGGCCAGTTTGATGGTGCAAAGTGGCTCCTGCAATCTGCCATCCAGAAGCGGGGCAGCTTACTTTTGTTTTCCAGGGAAAAGGGCCGAGGTTTTTCTCTGGGGGCCTATGGCTGGGAGTGACCGGCTGGCGCCTGAACAACTACGATAGGCAGGATGGTGACCAGACCCATGGTGGCACCAGTGCCATGTTGGGCTGATTTGATAGTACCAAGTGGCTCCTGCAATCTGCCATCAAAATGTTGGCAGGCGAGTTTTGTTTTCCAGGGAAAAGCGCCGTTGTTTGAGTTTGGGGGCCTGTGGCTGGGAGTGGCCAGCTTGCTAATTGGAATCCACGATACGCAGGATGGTTCCCAGACCAGAGGTGGCACCAGTGCCAAGTCGGGCTGGTTTGATAGTACCAAGTGCGTCCTGCAATCTGCCATCCACAAGCGGCGCCGCTTAGTTTTGTTTGCCACGGAAACGGGCCGAGGTTTGTGTCTGGGGGCCTATGGCTGGGAGTGACCGGCTAGGTCCTGAAAATCTACGATAGGCAGGATGGTGACCAGACCCATGGTGGCACCAGTGCCAAGTTGGGCTGGTTTGATAGTACCAAGTTGCTCCGGCAATCTGCCATCAAAATTTGGCAGGCGAGTTTTGTTTTCCAGGGAAAAGCGCCGCTGTTTGTGTTTGAGGGCCTGTGGCTGGGAGTGTCCGGCTGGCTCCTTAGAATCCACGATACGCAGGATGGTTCCCAGACCTGAGGTGGCACCAGTGCCAAGTCGGGCTAGTTTGATGGTGCAAAGTGGCTCCTGCAATCTGCCATCCAGACGCGGGGCAGCTTACTTTTTTTTGCCAGGGAAACGGGCCGAGGTTTGTGTCTGGGGTCTATGGCTGGGAGTGACCGGCTGGCTCCTGAAAAGCTACGATAGGCAGGATGGTGACCAGACCCATGGTGGCACCAGTGCCAAGTTGGGCTGGTTTGATAGTACCAAGTGGCTCCGGCAATCTGCCATCAAAAAGTTGGCAGGCGAGTTTTGTTTTCCAGGGAAAAGCGCCGATGTTTCTGTTTGGGGGCCTGTGGCTGGGAGTGGCCGGCTGGCTCCTTAGAATCCACGATACGCAGGATGGTTCCCAGACCTGAGGTAGCACCAGTGCCAAGTCGGGCTGGTTTGATAGTACCAAGTGCGTCCTGCAATCTGCCATCCAGAAGCGGGGCAGCTTACTTTTGTTTGCCAGGGAAACGGGCCGAGCTTTGTGTCTGGGGGCCTATGGCAGGGAGTGACCGGCTGGCTCCTGAAAAGCTACGATAGGCAGGATGGTGACCAGACCCATGGTGGCACCAGTGCCAAGTTGGGCTGGTTTGATAGTACCAAGTGGCTCCTGCAATCTGCCATCAAAAGTTGGCAGGCGAGTTTTGTTTTCCAGGGAAAAGCGCCGTTGTTTGTGTTTGGGGGCCTGTGGCTGGGAGTGGCCGGATGGCTCCTTAGAATCCACAATACGCAGGTTGGCTCCCTGACCTGAGGTGGCACCAGTGATAAGTTGGGCTGGTTTGATAGTACCAAGTGCGTCCTGCAATCTGCCATCCAGAAGCGGGGTAGCTTACTTTTGTTTGCCAGGGAAACGGGCCGAGCTTTGTGTCTGGGGGCCTATGGCTGGGAGTGACCGGCTGGCACCTGAAAAGCTACGATAGGCAGGATGGTGACCAGACCCATGGTGGCACCAGAGCCATGTTCGGCTGATTTCAAAGTACAAAGTGGCTCCTGCAATCTGCCATCAAAAGTCAGCAGGCAAGCTTTGTTTTCCAGGGAAAAGCGCCGTTGTTTGTGTCTGCGGGCCTGTGGCTGGAGTGGCCGGCTGGCTCCTTTAAACACACGATACGCCGGATGGTTCCCAGACCCAAGGTGGCACCAGTGCCAAGTTGGGCTGGTTTGATAGTACCAAGTGGTTCCTGCAATCTGCAATCAAAATGTTGGCAGGCGAGTTTTGTTTTCCAGGGAAAAGCGCCGATGTTTTTTTTTGGGGGCCTGTGGCTGGGAGTGGCCGGCTGGCTCCTTAGAATCCAAGATACGCAGGATGGTTCCCAGACCAGAGGTGGCACCAGTACCAAGTCTGGCTGGTTTGATAATAACAAGTGGATCCTGAAATCTGCCATCCAGAAGCGGGGCAGCTTACTTTTGTTTGCCAGGGAAACGGGCCGAGCTTTGTGTCTGGGGGCCTATGGCTGGGAGTGACCGGCTGGCTCCTGAAAAGCTACGATAGGCAGGATGGTGACCAGACCCATGGTGTCAGCAGTGCCAAGTTGGGCTGGTTTGATAGTACCAAGTGGCTCCTGCAATCTGCCATCAAAAAGTTGGCAGGCGAGTTTTGTTTTCCAGGGAAAAGCGCCGTTGATTGTGTTTGGGGGCCTGTGGCTGGGAGTGGCCGTCTTGCTAATTGGAATCCACGATACGCAGGATGGTTCCCAGACCTGAGGTGGCACCAGTGACAAGTCGGGCCAGTTTGATGGTGCAAAGTGGCTCCTGCAATCTGCCATCCAGAAGCGGGGCAGCTTACTTTTGTTTGCCAGGGAAACGGGCCGAGGTTTGTGTCTGGGTTCCTATGGCTGGGAGTGACCGGCTGGCACCTGAAAAGCTACGATAGGCAGGATGGTGACCAGATCCATGGTGGCACCAGTGCCAAGTTGGGCTGATTTGATAGTACCAAGTGGCTCCTGCAATCTGCCATCAAAAATTTGGCAGGCGAGTTTTGTTTTCCAGGGAAAAGCGCCGTTGTTTGTATTTGGGGGCCTGTGGCTGGAGTGGCCCGCTGGCTCCTTAGAATCCACGATACGCAGGATGGTTCCCAGACCCAAGGTGGCAACATTTCCAAGTTGGGCTGGTTTGATAGTACCAAGTGCGTACTGCAATCTGCCATCCAGAAGCGGGGCAGCTTACTTTTGTTTGCCAGGGAAACGGGCCGAGGTTTTTGTCTGGGGGCCTATGGCTGGGAGTGACCGGCTGGCTCCTGAAAAGCTACGATAGGCAGGATGGTGACCAGACCCATGGTGGCACCAGTGCCAAGTTGGGCTGATTTGATAGTACCAAGTGGCTCCTGCAATCTGCCATCAAAAAGTTGGCAGGCGAGTTTTGTTTTCCAGGGAAAAGCGCCGTTGTTTGTGTTTGGGGGCCTGTGGCTGGGAGTGGCCAGCTGGCTCCTTAGAATCCACGATACGCAGGATGGTTCCCAGACCCAAGGTGGCACCAGTGCCAAGTTGGGCTGGTTTGATAGTACCAAGTGTCTCCTGCAATCTGCCATCCAGAAGCAGGGCAGCTTACTTTTGTTTGCCAGAGAAATAGGCCTAGGTTTTTGTTTGGGGGCCTGTGGCTAGGAGTGGCCGGCTGGCTCCTAAGAATCCACGATACGCAGGATGTTTCCCAGACCCAAGGTGGCACCAGTGCCAAGTCGGGCTGGTTTGATAGTACCAAGTGGCTCCTGCAAACTCCATCAAAAAGTTGGCAGGCGTGTTTTGTTTTCCAGGGAACAGCGCCGTTGATTTTGTTTGGGGGCCTGTGGCTCAGAGTGGCCGGGTGGCTCCTTAGAATCCACGATACGCAGGATGGTTCCCAGACCCAAGGTGGCACCAGTGCCAAGTCGGGCTGGTTTGATTACACCAAGTGGCTCCTGCAATCTGCCATCCAGAAGTGAGGCAGCTAAGTTTTGTTTGCGAGAAAAAAGGGCCGTGGTTTTTGTTGGGGGCCTGTGGCTGGGAGTAGCCGGCTGGCTCCTTAAAATCCACGATAGGCAGGATGGTTCCCAGACCCAAGGTGGCACCAGTGCCAAGTCGGGCTGGTTTGATAGTACCAAGTGGCTCCTGCAATCTGCCATCCAGAAGCGGGGCAGCTGAGTTTTGTTTGCCAGAGAAAAAGGCTGTGGTTTGTGTTTGGGGGCCTGTGGCTGGCAGTGGCCGGCTGGCTCCTGAAAATCCACGATACGCAGCATGGTTCCCAGACCCAAGGTGGCACCAGTGCCAAGTGGGGCTCGTTTGACAGTGTCAAGTGCCTCCTGCAATCTCCCATCCAGAAGCGGGGCAGCTGAGTTTTTTTGCCAGGGAAACGGACCTTTGTTTTTGATTGGGCTCTGTGGCCGAGAGTGGTCGGCTGTCTCCTGACAATCCACAATACGCAGGATGGTTCCCAGACCCAAGGTGGCACCAGTGCCAAGTCGGGCTGGTTTGATAGTACCAAGTGTCTCCTGCAATCTGCCATCCAGAAGCGGGGCAGCTGAGTTTTGTTTGCCAGAGAAAAGGGCCGTGGGTTGTGTTTGGGGGCATATGGCTGGGAGTGGCCACCTGGCTCCTTAAAATGCACGATACGCCGCATGGTAACCAGGCGCAAGGTGGCACCAGTGCCAAGTCAGGCTGTTTTTGTAGTACCCAGTGGCTCCTGCAATTTGCCATCCAGAAGCGGGGCAGTTGAATTTTGTTTGCTAGAGAAAAGGGCTGTGGTTTGTGTTTGGGGGCCTATGGCTGAGAGTGGCCGGCTGGCCCCTGAAAATCAACGATAGGCAGGATGGTTCCCAGATCCAAGGTGGCACCAGTGCCAAGTAAGGCTGGTTGTATGGTTCAAAGTAACTCCTGCAATCTGCCATCCAGAAGCGGGACAGCTGAGTTTTTTTTGCCAGAGAAAAGGTCCATGGTTTCTTTTTGGGGCATACGGCTGGGAATTGCCGGCTGGCTCCTTAAAATGCTCGATACGCAGGATGGTTCCCAGAGCCAAGGTGGCACCACTGCCAAGTCGGGCTCTTTTTGTAGTACCAAGTGCGTCCTGCAATTTGCCATCCAGAAGAGGGGCAGTTGAGTTTTGTTTGCCAGAGAAAAGGGCCGTTGTTTGTGTTTGGGGGCCTGTGGCTGGGAGTGTTCGGCTGGTTCCTGAATATGTACGATACGCAGGATTGTTCCCAGATCCAAGGTGGCAGCAGTGCCATGTTGTGCTGGTGTGATAGTCCCAAGTGGCTCCTGCAATCTGCCATCCAGAAGTGGGGCAGCTGATTTTTGTTTGCCAGAGAAAAGGTCCGTAGTTTGTTTTTGGGGGCATATGGCTGAGAGTGGCCGGCTGGCCCCTGAAAATCCACGATACACAGGATGGTTCCCAGATCCAAGGTGGCACCTGTGCCAAGTCGGGCTGATTTGATAGTACTAAGTAGCTCCTGCAATCTGCCATGCAGAAGCGGGGCAGCTTACTTTTGTTTGCCAGGGAAACGGGCCGAGGTTTGTGTTTGGGGGCCTATGGCTGAGAGTGACCGGCTGGCTCCTGAAAAGCTACAATAGGCAGGATGGTGACCAGACCCATGGTGGCACCAGTGCCAAGTTGGGCTGGTTTGATAGTACCAAGTGGTTCCTGCAATCTGCCATCCAGAAGCAGGGCAGCTGAGTTTTGTTTGCCAGAGAAAAGGGCCTTGGTTTGTGTTTGGGGGCATATGGCTGGGTGTGGCCAGCTGGCTCCTTAAAATGCACGATATGCAACATGGCTCCCAGACCCAAGGTGGCACAAGTGCCAAGTTGGGCTGGTTTGATAGTACCAAGTGGCTCCTGCAATCTTCCATGATCACGTGGAGAAATACTTTCTGGTTTCAGCCTCATGCTCTTTCTTCTCTCCCTCAACTTCTCTATCACCTCTCATCTGGTTCACATGCGCTGTCTTCAAGGTCCACAGGCTACTTTTCACAGAATCTTCTGGCCTGATGAAGTAAGGATGATGAATAGAACAGAGCTGGGATCTATTTTCCAGTTTGGATAAAATGCATTCTGCACACAAATCCAAGGAGAACGGGCTGCCCCGATGCCCAGAAAATCTTTCACTCCTGCTAGTGTTCTACGTCAACCGCAACTTAGTCTGAAAGAAAAGCTTTTTCTCTGAGAGCATCTGAGAGGTTTGCATGAAGCACTGATATCTGACATATGCAATTTTGAATAGGAGAGGAAAAAGAAAATGGCAAGGAGTTTTTAATTTTAGTGGTTTCAATTTTAATTTCCGTGCACTTTTTCAAAACTTGTCAGCTCAAATGCCCATCAACATCTTTTAGTCATCTGTAAGTCAGTATTCATATAAAATGTGCTTCAAATCCAAAGAATTTCAAATTTGCACTCCAAGCTTCTATGCCTAGATTTATGATTTCCTACACATATTAGATGAAAGGAAGGCCTTTTTTACTGTGGGAGTGCTGGAACACTGGAACAGGTTGCCCAGAGAAGTTGTGGGTGTCCCATCCCTGAAAGTATTCAAGGTCACCCTGGACGGGGCTTGGAGCAGCAACAAAGGAGAAGCTTGATGGTAGAGAAACAAAGTTGGACTATAGAAGAAACTCGGATTGAAGTATAGGATCAAGTTTTCTCTCAGCTCTTGGGGTAAATTCAAAGTTGTACAAAATGACATTTATCTGTGCTATTCACTACTGTAACAGAAAGTTTCATGAAAACTGTACAGAAGATAGTAAATTTTAAAAGAGATAAGAATTACAGCATAAAATCCATGGGATAGGTTACAACATGAGACACTCTCTAAGAGAAAATCTCTGTGTTTCAGCACTTCATCGGGGTAAGATTTCATGAAGTGCCAAAGAAGGCGGCAAAATATCATTCGGGACATTATTTACTGGAATTCAGCCTGGCCATTAGTAGGAACTGCCTTTGAACATATCATGTAGATATACCACACACACTTTCCCTTCACTGAAAAATTACTGTTTACAACAAATAAGCAATTGACAATCAAAATTGATTGAAAGCATCTTAAACATGTCAAGTATTTCATTGTAGATGATCTGTGATCCAAATGCTTCTTCCACCTTCGAGAGGGACAGAAGAATTCTTCCATATCATGATGGTTTAAAATTGTATCAACCAATGTTTTCTGCTGAAAAGATATCATCTATTTTTTTCTATTTTTGGAAGAAAATATTCCTAGACATACAACAGGTGAGAACTAAGTAATTTTAAAGAAACAAATGAAATGAAAATATTCTGTAAATAGAATGAAATGAAAAGCTGTGTTTTAAATAGGAGCTAAATATTAAACAGAATTTTTGTACCAGGCATTTGAATTACTGCACCAGCTCTTTTGCCCATCAAGAGAGGCATTTAGCATTTCAGTCTTTTCCAAGGTGTTCATGATCTGCTATGCTGATCTCTGTGTGTGCCTAGGTGTGTGTGGAGGGGGGGGCATATGAAGGGGAGTGTGTATGTTTGCTTTACAATTGTTGTGGCAGATTCATGCCTCAGCTCCACATTTTGTTTTAAAAAGGTCACACCGAGTGGATATGAAGTTTACTATCAACAAGAGATCGATTCCCAAATCATCCATTTGACTCTCCCTTATAAATCATGTGCTTTGTTGCATATTTTATCAAATATACTTTCAAGCCAGATGGAGGAAGGAGGATGTGGGAATCCCTCCACCATCTTGCAACTTTTATGTAAGTAGGTTTTCAAGAAAATCATCATTTCTCTTTTAAATATGTCTGGAACAGGCATGATGGTAGTGTCAACCTGTTGGAGTTTTTGTTGCTGGAAGAAGTTGTACAAAAGGATTGGTTTTTACATTGACCAGTTACTGAATCAAGCGCAGGAATACATTGGAAATTTAGCTGGGGGTTCCTTTTCCCAGCAGACTACTTCTAGAACGAGCTTGTACACTGAAGCTGACTCTTTTGCTCTCTTTTTGTTTCTTTCCTATTTTCTTGGCTTCTTTGCCACTATCTAGACAATTTTGGAACTTTGTTCCCAACTAAAATGGTTTCAATAGTCTGATTGTGATCATACATTTTTACAAGGAATTTTTAAAATCTTTCCTCGAGTCCAGAAAGTCAAGGACTTAGATCTTTTTCTTCCCTTATCAATATTGCCATGAAATTGATAAATAAAGACCAACTCTTTATTTTTGTTTTTAACCCACGTAGATAATTCCCATCCATTAATCCATTTTGTGGACCAATAGCTGCCATTCTGATGGAAGCTGTCACTTCTTAACAATAGGCATTCTGTGACTATGTTGACAGCACTTTGGGTGAAGATCCTAACTGGTCTTAGATATACATAGGGAGAAATTTGCTCAGCCAGTGTCAGTCTTAAGCATGCGTATCAGAAGATCTTTCTAGAGCTGGGAATTTTCCCATGAAAGGGATTCAGTTAGGGAAGAGACACTTGTGCCAGAGTTTTACATTCTTCTTGAACACTGCTTAAGGAACTTAGATGCCATGTCCATTTGGATTTCTGTCTGCACAGAACTTTGTCATGCCAGTGCTTTGAAATGCATCTTGAAGAGAATTCACTAGCACAGAATGAAAGAGAGTGGAAGGGGTTGGTGGGGCTAACCAGGCCCAACCCCCCTGCCTAAACCAGGATACCTAGAGCCTCTTGCCCAGGATTCTATCTGGGTGTACTTTTAATGTCTTCAAAGATCCAGGCTCCACAATCTTTCTGGGCAGTCTGTGCCGTGGTTCAGTCACCCTGACAGTAAAGAAACATTTACTGATGTTCAAAGGCAATCTCCTGTATTTCAGTGTGTGCCCACTGCCTCTTGTCTTTTCCCTCAGCATCACTGAAAAGACACTGATTCCCTCCCCTTTGCACTATTGCTTCCATATGTATGTGTGATGCCATGTAGAGGTATGTCAAAAACCTCCCTGAAGCCCAGGCAGATAATATTCCCTTCATCTACCAGTCAAGTTGATTCATCAGAGGAGTTTAAAGTGATGTTCAGCATGAAATTCCCCTGAAAAATCATGCTAACTACATTATTTGGTCATCTGTCATGTGCCTGGCAAGGATTTCCAGGAAGAGCTGCTTCATCAACTTCCTGGGGATAAAAAAGAGGCTGGCTGGTTTGTACTATGGCGAGTCCTCTTAATTGCCTTTTTTGAAGATGGGTGTCATTTGCTAACATCCACTCTTTAGCCTCTCTTGTCGTCTACATCTTAGCAAAACGCTTTTCCACTATGTCTGGCTAGGAAAAACTGTGCCAGCACAGAAAACATCTCCCATCGTGTTCTAGAAGTTGCACGGATGTCTGCCAAGTGTTTGGCAGGAAGAAAAGAAAAGTTGTCCAAAACAGCTTCCAATCGAATGTTCCTGTGATTGGAAAAGTCAGGAGAGTGCAAAGGTACTGTTTTCTATCAGTTGGCAAGGTGCGCACACAATCCCAGTGTTGTACAGCTTGCTTCTTCACCTTCCCGAAGCTGCCGCTCTCGCCGGCTGCCGGAGCCCAAGAAGCGGCTTCTTCGCGCAAAGACGATTGTGCCGCTCACAGGGCTCTCCTTAGCGCGGCTTCTGCCGAAAGACGCCCGGCAGCGGCTCTTACCTCCGGAGAGCATCCTACCTTCGTCTTTAGCTCCTCTTCTCATCTACACCTCGGCAAAAAGCTTTTCCACTATGTCTGGCTAGGAAAAACTGTGCCAGCACAGAAAACATCTCCCATCGTGTTCTAGAAGTTGCACGGATGTCTGCCAAGTGTTTGGCAGGAAGAAAAGAAAAGTTGTCCAAAACAGCTTCCAATCGAATGTTCCTGTGATTGGAAAAGTCAGGAGAGTGCAAAGATACTGTTTTCTATCAGTTGGCAAGGTGCGCACACAATCCCAGTGTTGTACAGCTTGCTTCTTCACCTTCCCGAAGCTGCCGCTCTCGCCGGCTGCCGGAGCCCAAGAAGCGGCTTCTTCGCGCAAAGACGATTGTGCCGCTCACAGGGCTCTCCTTAGCGCGGCTTCTGCCGAAAGACGCCCGGCAGCGGCTCTTACCTCCGGAGAGCATCCTACCTTCGTCTTTCGCGTCTTTTGTAGTCTACATCTTAGCAAAACGCTTTTCCACTATGTCTGGCTAGGAAAAACTGTGCCAGCACAGAAAACATCTCCCATCGTGTTCTAGAAGTTGCACGGATGTCTGCCAAGTGTTTGGCAGGAAGAAAAGAAAAGTTGTCCAAAACAGCTTCCAATCGAATGTTCCTGTGATTGGAAAAGTCAGGAGAGTGCAAAGGTACTGTTTTCTATCAGTTGGCAAGGTGCGCACACAATCCCAGTGTTGTACAGCTTGCTTCTTCACCTTCCCGAAGCTGCCGCGCTCGCCGGCTGCCGGAGCCCAAGAAGCGGCTTCTTCGCGCAAAGACGATTGTGCCGCTCACAGTGCTCTCCTTAGCGCGGCTTCTGCCGAAAGACGCCCGGCAGCGGCTCTTACCTCCGGAGAGCATCCTACCTTCGTCTTTCGCGTCTTTTGTAGTCTACATCTTAGCAAAACGCTTTTCCACTATGTCTGGCTAGGAAAAACTGTGCCAGCACAGAAAACATCTCCCATCGTGTTCTAGAAGTTGCACGGATGTCTGCCAAGTGTTTGGCAGGAAGAAAAGAAAAGTTGTCCAAAACAGCTTCCAATCGAATGTTCCTGTGATTGGAAAAGTCAGGAGAGTGCAAAGGTACTGTTTTCTATCAGTTGGCAAGGTGCGCACACAATCCCAGTGTTGTACAGCTTGCTTCTTCACCTTCCCGAAGCTGCCGCGCTCGCCGGCTGCCGGAGCCCAAGAAGCGGCTTCTTCGCGCAA
The DNA here is from genome assembly GCF_035770615.1 of Melospiza melodia melodia. Taxonomy (NCBI): domain Eukaryota; kingdom Metazoa; phylum Chordata; class Aves; order Passeriformes; family Passerellidae; genus Melospiza; species Melospiza melodia. The sequence continues at coordinate 56,054,070 of NC_086194.1, forward strand.
AGACGATTGTGCCGCTCACAGTGCTCTCCTTAGCGCGGCTTCTGCCGAAAGACGCCCGGCAGCGGCTCTTACCTCCGGAGAGCATCCTACCTTCGTCTTTCGCGTCTTTTGTAGTCTACATCTTAGCAAAACGCTTTTCCACTATGTCTGGCTAGGAAAAACTGTGCCAGCACAGAAAACATCTCCCATCGTGTTCTAGAAGTTGCACGGATGTCTGCCAAGTGTTTGGCAGGAAGAAAAGAAAAGTTGTCCAAAACAGCTTCCAATCGAATGTTCCTGTGATTGGAAAAGTCAGGAGAGTGCAAAGGTACTGTTTTCTATCAGTTGGCAAGGTGCGCACACAATCCCAGTGTTGTACAGCTTGCTTCTTCACCTTCCCGAAGCTGCCGCTCTCGCCGGCTGCCGGAGCCCAAGAAGCGGCTTCTTCGCGCAAAGACGATTGTGCCGCTCACAGTGCTCTCCTTAGCGCGGCTTCTGCCGAAAGACGCCCGGCAGCGGCTCTTACCTCCGGAGAGCATCCTACCTTCGTCTTTCGCGTCTTTTGTAGTCTACATCTTAGCAAAACGCTTTTCCACTATGTCTGGCTAGGAAAAACTGTGCCAGCACAGAAAACATCTCCCATCGTGTTCTAGAAGTTGCACGGATGTCTGCCAAGTGTTTGGCAGGAAGAAAAGAAAAGTTGTCCAAAACAGCTTCCAATCGAATGTTCCTGTGATTGGAAAAGTCAGGAGAGTGCAAAGGTACTGTTTTCTATCAGTTGGCAAGGTGCGCACACAATCCCAGTGTTGTACAGCTTGCTTCTTCACCTTCCCGAAGCTGCCGCTCTCGCCGGCTGCCGGAGCCCAAGAAGCGGCTTCTTCGCGCAAAGACGATTGTGCCGCTCACAGTGCTCTCCTTAGCGCGGCTTCTGCCGAAAGACGCCCGGCAGCGGCTCTTACCTCCGGAGAGCATCCTACCTTCGTCTTTCGCGTCTTTTGTAGTCTACATCTTAGCAAAACGCTTTTCCACTATGTCTGGCTAGGAAAAACTGTGCCAGCACAGAAAACATCTCCCATCGTGTTCTAGAAGTTGCACGGATGTCTGCCAAGTGTTTGGCAGGAAGAAAAGAAAAGTTGTCCAAAACAGCTTCCAATCGAATGTTCCTGTGATTGGAAAAGTCAGGAGAGTGCAAAGGTACTGTTTTCTATCAGTTGGCAAGGTGCGCACACAATCCCAGTGTTGTACAGCTTGCTTCTTCACCTTCCCGAAGCTGCCGCTCTCGCCGGCTGCCGGAGCCCAAGAAGCGGCTTCTTCGCGCAAAGACGATTGTGCCGCTCACAGGGCTCTCCTTAGCGCGGCTTCTGCCGAAAGACGCCCGGCAGCGGCTCTTACCTCCGGAGAGCATCCTACCTTCGTCTTTAGCTCCTCTTCTCATCTACACCTCGGCAAAAAGCTTTTCCACTATGTCTGGCTAGGAAAAACTGTGCCAGCACAGAAAACATCTCCCATCGTGTTCTAGAAGTTGCACGGATGTCTGCCAAGTGTTTGGCAGGAAGAAAAGAAAAGTTGTCCAAAACAGCTTCCAATCGAATGTTCCTGTGATTGGAAAAGTCAGGAGAGTGCAAAGGTACTGTTTTCTATCAGTTGGCAAGGTGCGCACACAATCCCAGTGTTGTACAGCTTGCTTCTTCACCTTCCCGAAGCTGCCGCTCTCGCCGGCTGCCGGAGCCCAAGAAGCGGCTTCTTCGCGCAAAGACGATTGTGCCGCTCACAGTGCTCTCCTTAGCGCGGCTTCTGCCGAAAGACGCCCGGCAGCGGCTCTTACCTCCGGAGAGCATCCTACCTTCGTCTTTCGCGTCTTTTGTAGTCTACATCTTAGCAAAACGCTTTTCCACTATGTCTGGCTAGGAAAAACTGTGCCAGCACAGAAAACATCTCCCATCGTGTTCTAGAAGTTGCACGGATGTCTGCCAAGTGTTTGGCAGGAAGAAAAGAAAAGTTGTCCAAAACAGCTTCCAATCGAATGTTCCTGTGATTGGAAAAGTCAGGAGAGTGCAAAGGTACTGTTTTCTATCAGTTGGCAAGGTGCGCACACAATCCCAGTGTTGTACAGCTTGCTTCTTCACCTTCCCGAAGCTGCCGCGCTCGCCGGCTGCCGGAGCCCAAGAAGCGGCTTCTTCGCGCAAAGACGATTGTGCCGCTCACAGTGCTCTCCTTAGCGCGGCTTCTGCCGAAAGACGCCCGGCAGCGGCTCTTACCTCCGGAGAGCATCCTACCTTCGTCTTTCGCGTCTTTTGTAGTCTACATCTTAGCAAAACGCTTTTCCACTATGTCTGGCTAGGAAAAACTGTGCCAGCACAGAAAACATCTCCCATCGTGTTCTAGAAGTTGCACGGATGTCTGCCAAGTGTTTGGCAGGAAGAAAAGAAAAGTTGTCCAAAACAGCTTCCAATCGAATGTTCCTGTGATTGGAAAAGTCAGGAGAGTGCAAAGGTACTGTTTTCTATCAGTTGGCAAGGTGCGCACACAATCCCAGTGTTGTACAGCTTGCTTCTTCACCTTCCCGAAGCTGCCGCTCTCGCCGGCTGCCGGAGCCCAAGAAGCGGCTTCTTCGCGCAAAGACGATTGTGCCGCTCACAGTGCTCTCCTTAGCGCGGCTTCTGCCGAAAGACGCCCGGCAGCGGCTCTTACCTCCGGAGAGCATCCTACCTTCGTCTTTCGCGTCTTTTGTAGTCTACATCTTAGCAAAACGCTTTTCCACTATGTCTGGCTAGGAAAAACTGTGCCAGCACAGAAAACATCTCCCATCGTGTTCTAGAAGTTGCACGGATGTCTGCCAAGTGTTTGGCAGGAAGAAAAGAAAAGTTGTCCAAAACAGCTTCCAATCGAATGTTCCTGTGATTGGAAAAGTCAGGAGAGTGCAAAGGTACTGTTTTCTATCAGTTGGCAAGGTGCGCACACAATCCCAGTGTTGTACAGCTTGCTTCTTCACCTTCCCGAAGCTGCCGCTCTCGCCGGCTGCCGGAGCCCAAGAAGCGGCTTCTTCGCGCAAAGACGATTGTGCCGCTCACAGGGCTCTCCTTAGCGCGGCTTCTGCCGAAAGACGCCCGGCAGCGGCTCTTACATCCGGAGAGCATCCTACCTTCGTCTTTCGCGTCTTTTGTAGTCTACATCTTAGCAAAACGCTTTTCCACTATGTCTGGCTAGGAAAAACTGTGCCAGCACAGAAAACATCTCCCATCGTGTTCTAGAAGTTGCACGGATGTCTGCCAAGTGTTTGGCAGGAAGAAAAGAAAAGTTGTCCAAAACAGCTTCCAATCGAATGTTCCTGTGATTGGAAAAGTCAGGAGAGTGCAAAGGTACTGTTTTCTATCAGTTGGCAAGGTGCGCACACAATCCCAGTGTTGTACAGCTTGCTTCTTCACCTTCCCGAAGCTGCCGCTCTCGCCGGCTGCCGGAGCCCAAGAAGCGGCTTCTTCGCGCAAAGACGATTGTGCCGCTCACAGTGCTCTCCTTAGCGCGGCTTCTGCCGAAAGACGCCCGGCAGCGGCTCTTACCTCCGGAGAGCATCCTACCTTCGTCTTTCGCGTCTTTTGTAGTCTACATCTTAGCAAAACGCTTTTCCACTATGTCTGGCTAGGAAAAACTGTGCCAGCACAGAAAACATCTCCCATCGTGTTCTAGAAGTTGCACGGATGTCTGCCAAGTGTTTGGCAGGAAGAAAAGAAAAGTTGTCCAAAACAGCTTCCAATCGAATGTTCCTGTGATTGGAAAAGTCAGGAGAGTGCAAAGGTACTGTTTTCTATCAGTTGGCAAGGTGCGCACACAATCCCAGTGTTGTACAGCTTGCTTCTTCACCTTCCCGAAGCTGCCGCTCTCGCCGGCTGCCGGAGCCCAAGAAGCGGCTTCTTCGCGCAAAGACGATTGTGCCGCTCACAGTGCTCTCCTTAGCGCGGCTTCTGCCGAAAGACGCCCGGCAGCGGCTCTTACCTCCGGAGAGCATCCTACCTTCGTCTTTCGCGTCTTTTGTAGTCTACATCTTAGCAAAACGCTTTTCCACTATGTCTGGCTAGGAAAAACTGTGCCAGCACAGAAAACATCTCCCATCGTGTTCTAGAAGTTGCACGGATGTCTGCCAAGTGTTTGGCAGGAAGAAAAGAAAAGTTGTCCAAAACAGCTTCCAATCGAATGTTCCTGTGATTGGAAAAGTCAGGAGAGTGCAAAGGTACTGTTTTCTATCAGTTGGCAAGGTGCGCACACAATCCCAGTGTTGTACAGCTTGCTTCTTCACCTTCCCGAAGCTGCCGCTCTCGCCGGCTGCCGGAGCCCAAGAAGCGGCTTCTTCGCGCAAAGACGATTGTGCCGCTCACAGTGCTCTCCTTAGCGCGGCTTCTGCCGAAAGACGCCCGGCAGCGGCTCTTACCTCCGGAGAGCATCCTACCTTCGTCTTTCGCGTCTTTTGTAGTCTACATCTTAGCAAAACGCTTTTCCACTATGTCTGGCTAGGAAAAACTGTGCCAGCACAGAAAACATCTCCCATCGTGTTCTAGAAGTTGCACGGATGTCTGCCAAGTGTTTGGCAGGAAGAAAAGAAAAGTTGTCCAAAACAGCTTCCAATCGAATGTTCCTGTGATTGGAAAAGTCAGGAGAGTGCAAAGGTACTGTTTTCTATCAGTTGGCAAGGTGCGCACACAATCCCAGTGTTGTACAGCTTGCTTCTTCACCTTCCCGAAGCTGCCGCTCTCGCCGGCTGCCGGAGCCCAAGAAGCGGCTTCTTCGCGCAAAGACGATTGTGCCGCTCACAGGGCTCTCCTTAGCGCGGCTTCTGCCGAAAGACGCCCGGCAGCGGCTCTTACCTCCGGAGAGCATCCTACCTTCGTCTTTCGCGTCTTTTGTAGTCTACATCTTAGCAAAACGCTTTTCCACTATGTCTGGCTAGGAAAAACTGTGCCAGCACAGAAAACATCTCCCATCGTGTTCTAGAAGTTGCACGGATGTCTGCCAAGTGTTTGGCAGGAAGAAAAGAAAAGTTGTCCAAAACAGCTTCCAATCGAATGTTCCTGTGATTGGAAAAGTCAGGAGAGTGCAAAGGTACTGTTTTCTATCAGTTGGCAAGGTGCGCACACAATCCCAGTGTTGTACAGCTTGCTTCTTCACCTTCCCGAAGCTGCCGCTCTCGCCGGCTGCCGGAGCCCAAGAAGCGGCTTCTTCGCGCAAAGACGATTGTGCCGCTCACAGTGCTCTCCTTAGCGCGGCTTCTGCCGAAAGACGCCCGGCAGCGGCTCTTACCTCCGGAGAGCATCCTACCTTCGTCTTTCGCGTCTTTTGTAGTCTACATCTTAGCAAAACGCTTTTCCACTATGTCTGGCTAGGAAAAACTGTGCCAGCACAGAAAACATCTCCCATCGTGTTCTAGAAGTTGCACGGATGTCTGCCAAGTGTTTGGCAGGAAGAAAAGAAAAGTTGTCCAAAACAGCTTCCAATCGAATGTTCCTGTGATTGGAAAAGTCAGGAGAGTGCAAAGGTACTGTTTTCTATCAGTTGGCAAGGTGCGCACACAATCCCAGTGTTGTACAGCTTGCTTCTTCACCTTCCCGAAGCTGCCGCTCTCGCCGGCTGCCGGAGCCCAAGAAGCGGCTTCTTCGCGCAAAGACGATTGTGCCGCTCACAGTGCTCTCCTTAGCGCGGCTTCTGCCGAAAGACGCCCGGCAGCGGCTCTTACCTCCGGAGAGCATCCTACCTTCGTCTTTCGCGTCTTTTGTAGTCTACATCTTAGCAAAACGCTTTTCCACTATGTCTGGCTAGGAAAAACTGTGCCAGCACAGAAAACATCTCCCATCGTGTTCTAGAAGTTGCACGGATGTCTGCCAAGTGTTTGGCAGGAAGAAAAGAAAAGTTGTCCAAAACAGCTTCCAATCGAATGTTCCTGTGATTGGAAAAGTCAGGAGAGTGCAAAGGTACTGTTTTCTATCAGTTGGCAAGGTGCGCACACAATCCCAGTGTTGTACAGCTTGCTTCTTCACCTTCCCGAAGCTGCCGCTCTCGCCGGCTGCCGGAGCCCAAGAAGCGGCTTCTTCGCGCAAAGACGATTGTGCCGCTCACAGTGCTCTCCTTAGCGCGGCTTCTGCCGAAAGACGCCCGGCAGCGGCTCTTACCTCCGGAGAGCATCCTACCTTCGTCTTTCGCGTCTTTTGTAGTCTACATCTTAGCAAAACGCTTTTCCACTATGTCTGGCTAGGAAAAACTGTGCCAGCACAGAAAACATCTCCCATCGTGTTCTAGAAGTTGCACGGATGTCTGCCAAGTGTTTGGCAGGAAGAAAAGAAAAGTTGTCCAAAACAGCTTCCAATCGAATGTTCCTGTGATTGGAAAAGTCAGGAGAGTGCAAAGGTACTGTTTTCTATCAGTTGGCAAGGTGCGCACACAATCCCAGTGTTGTACAGCTTGCTTCTTCACCTTCCCGAAGCTGCCGCTCTCGCCGGCTGCCGGAGCCCAAGAAGCGGCTTCTTCGCGCAAAGACGATTGTGCCGCTCACAGGGCTCTCCTTAGCGCGGCTTCTGCCGAAAGACGCCCGGCAGCGGCTCTTACCTCCGGAGAGCATCCTACCTTCGTCTTTAGCTCCTCTTCTCATCTACACCTCGGCAAAAAGCTTCTCCACTATGTCTGGCTAGGAAAAACTGTGCCAGCACAGAAAACATCTCCCATCGTGTTCTAGAAGTTGCACGGATGTCTGCCAAGTGTTTGGCAGGAAGAAAAGAAAAGTTGTCCAAAACAGCTTCCAATCGAATGTTCCTGTGATTGGAAAAGTCAGGAGAGTGCAAAGGTACTGTTTTCTATCAGTTGGCAAGGTGCGCACACAATCCCAGTGTTGTACAGCTTGCTTCTTCACCTTCCCGAAGCTGCCGCTCTCGCCGGCTGCCGGAGCCCAAGAAGCGGCTTCTTCGCGCAAAGACGATTGTGCCGCTCACAGTGCTCTCCTTAGCGCGGCTTCTGCCGAAAGACGCCCGGCAGCGGCTCTTACCTCCGGAGAGCATCCTACCTTCGTCTTTCGCGTCTTTTGTAGTCTACATCTTAGCAAAACGCTTTTCCACTATGTCTGGCTAGGAAAAACTGTGCCAGCACAGAAAACATCTCCCATCGTGTTCTAGAAGTTGCACGGATGTCTGCCAAGTGTTTGGCAGGAAGAAAAGAAAAGTTGTCCAAAACAGCTTCCAATCGAATGTTCCTGTGATTGGAAAAGTCAGGAGAGTGCAAAGGTACTGTTTTCTATCAGTTGGCAAGGTGCGCACACAATCCCAGTGTTGTACAGCTTGCTTCTTCACCTTCCCGAAGCTGCCGCTCTCGCCGGCTGCCGGAGCCCAAGAAGCGGCTTCTTCGCGCAAAGACGATTGTGCCGCTCACAGGGCTCTCCTTAGCGCGGCTTCTGCCGAAAGACGCCCGGCAGCGGCTCTTACCTCCGGAGAGCATCCTACCTTCGTCTTTCGCGTCTTTTGTAGTCTACATCTTAGCAAAACGCTTTTCCACTATGTCTGGCTAGGAAAAACTGTGCCAGCACAGAAAACATCTCCCATCGTGTTCTAGAAGTTGCACGGATGTCTGCCAAGTGTTTGGCAGGAAGAAAAGAAAAGTTGTCCAAAACAGCTTCCAATCGAATGTTCCTGTGATTGGAAAAGTCAGGAGAGTGCAAAGGTACTGTTTTCTATCAGTTGGCAAGGTGCGCACACAATCCCAGTGTTGTACAGCTTGCTTCTTCACCTTCCCGAAGCTGCCGCTCTCGCCGGCTGCCGGAGCCCAAGAAGCGGCTTCTTCGCGCAAAGACGATTGTGCCGCTCACAGGGCTCTCCTTAGCGCGGCTTCTGCCGAAAGACGCCCGGCAGCGGCTCTTACCTCCGGAGAGCATCCTACCTTCGTCTTTCGCGTCTTTTGTAGTCTACATCTTAGCAAAACGCTTTTCCACTATGTCTGGCTAGGAAAAACTGTGCCAGCACAGAAAACATCTCCCATCGTGTTCTAGAAGTTGCACGGATGTCTGCCAAGTGTTTGGCAGGAAGAAAAGAAAAGTTGTCCAAAACAGCTTCCAATCGAATGTTCCTGTGATTGGAAAAGTCAGGAGAGTGCAAAGGTACTGTTTTCTATCAGTTGGCAAGGTGCGCACACAATCCCAGTGTTGTACAGCTTGCTTCTTCACCTTCCCGAAGCTGCCGCTCTCGCCGGCTGCCGGAGCCCAAGAAGCGGCTTCTTCGCGCAAAGACGATTGTGCCGCTCACAGGGCTCTCCTTAGCGCGGCTTCTGCCGAAAGACGCCCGGCAGCGGCTCTTACCTCCGGAGAGCATCCTACCTTCGTCTTTCGCGTCTTTTGTAGTCTACATCTTAGCAAAACGCTTTTCCACTATGTCTGGCTAGGAAAAACTGTGCCAGCACAGAAAACATCTCCCATCGTGTTCTAGAAGTTGCACGGATGTCTGCCAAGTGTTTGGCAGGAAGAAAAGAAAAGTTGTCCAAAACAGCTTCCAATCGAATGTTCCTGTGATTGGAAAAGTCAGGAGAGTGCAAAGGTACTGTTTTCTATCAATTGGCAAGGTGCGCACACAATCCCAGTGTTGTACAGCTTGCTTCTTCACCTTCCCGAAGCTGCCGCTCTCGCCGGCTGCCGGAGCCCAAGAAGCGGCTTCTTCGCGCAAAGACGATTGTGCCGCTCACAGTGCTCTCCTTAGCGCAGCTTCTGCCGAAAGACGCCCGGCAGCGGCTCTTACCTCCTGAGAGTAGCAGCTTCGGGAAGGTGAAGAAGCAAGCTGTACAACACTGGGATTGTGTGCGCACCTTGCCAACTGATAGAAAACAGTACCTTTGCACTCTCCTGACTTTTCCAATCACAGGAACATTCGATTGGAAGCTGTTTTGGACAACTTTTCTTTTCTTCCTGCCAAACACTTGGCAGACATCCGTGCAACTTCTAGAACACGATGGGAGATGTTTTCTGTGCTGGCACAGTTTTTCCTAGCCAGACATAGTGGAAAAGCGTTTTGCTAAGATGTAGACTACAAAAGACGCGAAAGACGAAGGTAGGATGCTCTCCGGAGGTAAGAGCCGCTGCCGGGCGTCTTTCGGCAGAAGCCGCGCTAAGGAGAGCACTGTGAGCGGCACAATCGTCTTTGCGCGAAGAAGCCGCTTCTTGGGCTCCGGCAGCCGGCGAGAGCGGCAGCTTCGGGAAGGTGAAGAAGCAAGCTGTACAACACTGGGATTGTGTGCGCACCTTGCCAACTGATAGAAAACAGTACCTTTGCACTCTCCTGACTTTTCCAATCACAGGAACATTCGATTGGAAGCTGTTTTGGACAACTTTTCTTTTCTTCCTGCCAAACACTTGGCAGACATCCGTGCAACTTCTAGAACACGATGGGAGATGTTTTCTGTGCTGGCACAGTTTTTCCTAGCCAGACATAGTGGAAAAGCGTTTTGCTAAGATGTAGACTACAAAAGACGCGAAAGACGAAGGTAGGATGCTCTCCGGAGGTAAGAGCCGCTGCCGGGCGTCTTTCGGCAGAAGCCGCGCTAAGGAGAGCACTGTGAGCGGCACAATCGTCTTTGCGCGAAGAAGCCGCTTCTTGGGCTCCGGCAGCCGGCGAGAGCGGCAGCTTCGGGAAGGTGAAGAAGCAAGCTGTACAACACTGGGATTGTGTGCGCACCTTGCCAACTGATAGAAAACAGTACCTTTGCACTCTCCTGACTTTTCCAATCACAGGAACATTCGATTGGAAGCTGTTTTGGACAACTTTTCTTTTCTTCCTGCCAAACACTTGGCAGACATCCGTGCAACTTCTAGAACACGATGGGAGATGTTTTCTGTGCTGGCACAGTTTTTCCTAGCCAGACATAGTGGAAAAGCGTTTTGCTAAGATGTAGACTACAAAAGACGCGAAAGACGAAGGTAGGATGCTCTCCGGAGGTAAGAGCCGCTGCCGGGCGTCTTTCGGCAGAAGCCGCGCTAAGGAGAGCACTGTGAGCGGCACAATCGTCTTTGCGCGAAGAAGCCGCTTCTTGGGCTCCGGCAGCCGGCGAGAGCGGCAGCTTCGGGAAGGTGAAGAAGCAAGCTGTACAACACTGGGATTGTGTGCGCACCTTGCCAACTGATAGAAAACAGTACCTTTGCACTCTCCTGACTTTTCCAATCACAGGAACATTCGATTGGAAGCTGTTTTGGACAACTTTTCTTTTCTTCCTGCCAAACACTTGGCAGACATCCGTGCAACTTCTAGAACACGATGGGAGATGTTTTCTGTGCTGGCACAGTTTTTCCTAGCCAGACATAGTGGAGAAGCTTTTTGCCGAGGTGTAGATGAGAAGAGGAGCTAAAGACGAAGGTAGGATGCTCTCCGGAGGTAAGAGCCGCTGCCGGGCGTCTTTCGGCAGAAGCCGCGCTAAGGAGAGCCCTGTGAGCGGCACAATCGTCTTTGCGCGAAGAAGCCGCTTCTTGGGCTCCGGCAGCCGGCGAGAGCGGCAGCTTCGGGAAGGTGAAGAAGCAAGCTGTACAACACTGGGATTGTGTGCGCACCTTGCCAACTGATAGAAAACAGTACCTTTGCACTCTCCTGACTTTTCCAATCACAGGAACATTCGATTGGAAGCTGTTTTGGACAACTTTTCTTTTCTTCCTGCCAAACACTTGGCAGACATCCGTGCAACTTCTAGAACACGATGGGAGATGTTTTCTGTGCTGGCACAGTTTTTCCTAGCCAGACATAGTGGAAAAGCGTTTTGCTAAGATGTAGACGACAAGAGAGGCTAAAGAGTGGATGTTAGCAAATGACACCCATCTTCAAAAAAGGCAATTAAGAGGACTCGCCATAGTACAAACCAGCCAGCCTCTTTTTTATCCCCAGGAAGTTGATGAAGCAGCTCTTCCTGGAAATCCTTGCCAGGCACATGACAGATGACCAAATAATGTAGTTAGCATGATTTTTCAGGGGAATTTCATGCTGAACATCACTTTAAACTCCTCTGATGAATCAACTTGACTGGTAGATGAAGGGAATATTATCTGCCTGGGCTTCAGGGAGGTTTTTGACATACCTCTACATGGCATCACACATACATATGGAAGCAATAGTGCAAAGGGGAGGGAATCAGTGTCTTTTCAGTGATGCTGAGGGAAAAGACAAGAGGCAGTGGGCACACACTGAAATACAGGAGATTGCCTTTGAACATCAGTAAATGTTTCTTTACTGTCAGGGTGACTGAACCACGGCACAGACTGCCCAGAAAGATTGTGGAGCCTGGATCTTTGAAGACATTAAAAGTACACCCAGATAGAATCCTGGGCAAGAGGCTCTAGGTATCCTGGTTTAGGCAGGGGGGTTGGGCCTGGTTAGCCCCACCAACCCCTTCCACTCTCTTTCATTCTGTGCTAGTGAATTCTCTTCAAGATGCATTTCAAAGCACTGGCATGACAAAGTTCTGTGCAGACAGAGATCCAAATGGACATGGCATCTAAGTTCCTTAAGCAGTGTTCAAGAAGAATGTAAAACTCTGGCACAAGTGTCTCTTCCCTAACTGAATCCCTTTCATGGGAAAATTCCCAGCTCTAGAAAGATCTTCTGATACGCATGCTTAAGACTGACACTGGCTGAGCAAATTTCTCCCTATGTATATCTAAGACCAGTTAGGATCTTCACCCAAAGTGCTGTCAACATAGTCACAGAATGCCTATTGTTAAGAAGTGACAGCTTCCATCAGAATGGCAGCTATTGGTCCACAAAATGGATTAATGGATGGGAATTATCTACGTGGGTTAAAAACAAAAATAAAGAGTTGGTCTTTATTTATCAATTTCATGGCAATATTGATAAGGGAAGAAAAAGATCTAAGTCCTTGACTTTCTGGACTCGAGGAAAGATTTTAAAAATTCCTTGTAAAAATGTATGATCACAATCAGACTATTGAAACCATTTTAGTTGGGAACAAAGTTCCAAAATTGTCTAGATAGTGGCAAAGAAGCCAAGAAAATAGGAAAGAAACAAAAAGAGAGCAAAAGAGTCAGCTTCAGTGTACAAGCTCGTTCTAGAAGTAGTCTGCTGGGAAAAGGAACCCCCAGCTAAATTTCCAATGTATTCCTGCGCTTGATTCAGTAACTGGTCAATGTAAAAACCAATCCTTTTGTACAACTTCTTCCAGCAACAAAAACTCCAACAGGTTGACACTACCATCATGCCTGTTCCAGACATATTTAAAAGAGAAATGATGATTTTCTTGAAAACCTACTTACATAAAAGTTGCAAGATGGTGGAGGGATTCCCACATCCTCCTTCCTCCATCTGGCTTGAAAGTATATTTGATAAAATATGCAACAAAGCACATGATTTATAAGGGAGAGTCAAATGGATGATTTGGGAATCGATCTCTTGTTGATAGTAAACTTCATATCCACTCGGTGTGACCTTTTTAAAACAAAATGTGGAGCTGAGGCATGAATCTGCCACAACAATTGTAAAGCAAACATACACACTCCCCTTCATATGCCCCCCCCTCCACACACACCTAGGCACACACAGAGATCAGCATAGCAGATCATGAACACCTTGGAAAAGACTGAAATGCTAAATGCCTCTCTTGATGGGCAAAAGAGCTGGTGCAGTAATTCAAATGCCTGGTACAAAAATTCTGTTTAATATTTAGCTCCTATTTAAAACACAGCTTTTCATTTCATTCTATTTACAGAATATTTTCATTTCATTTGTTTCTTTAAAATTACTTAGTTCTCACCTGTTGTATGTCTAGGAATATTTTCTTCCAAAAATAGAAAAAAATAGATGATATCTTTTCAGCAGAAAACATTGGTTGATACAATTTTAAACCATCATGATATGGAAGAATTCTTCTGTCCCTCTCGAAGGTGGAAGAAGCATTTGGATCACAGATCATCTACAATGAAATACTTGACATGTTTAAGATGCTTTCAATCAATTTTGATCGTCAATTGCTTATTTGTTGTAAACAGTAATTTTTCAGTGAAGGGAAAGTGTGTGTGGTATATCTACATGATATGTTCAAAGGCAGTTCCTACTAATGGCCAGGCTGAATTCCAGTAAATAATGTCCCGAATGATATTTTGCCGCCTTCTTTGGCACTTCATGAAATCTTACCCCGATGAAGTGCTGAAACACAGAGATTTTCTCTTAGAGAGTGTCTCATGTTGTAACCTATCCCATGGATTTTATGCTGTAATTCTTATCTCTTTTAAAATTTACTATCTTCTGTACAGTTTTCATGAAACTTTCTGTTACAGTAGTGAATAGCACAGATAAATGTCATTTTGTACAACTTTGAATTTACCCCAAGAGCTGAGAGAAAACTTGATCCTATACTTCAATCCGAGTTTCTTCTATAGTCCAACTTTGTTTCTCTACCATCAAGCTTCTCCTTTGTTGCTGCTCCAAGCCCCGTCCAAGGTGACCTTGAATACTTTCAGGGATGGGACACCCACAACTTCTCTGGGCAACCTGTTCCAGTGTTCCAGCACTCCCACAGTAAAAAAGGCCTTCCTTTCATCTAATATGTGTAGGAAATCATAAATCTAGGCATAGAAGCTTGGAGTGCAAATTTGAAATTCTTTGGATTTGAAGCACATTTTATATGAATACTGACTTACAGATGACTAAAAGATGTTGATGGGCATTTGAGCTGACAAGTTTTGAAAAAGTGCACGGAAATTAAAATTGAAACCACTAAAATTAAAAACTCCTTGCCATTTTCTTTTTCCTCTCCTATTCAAAATTGCATATGTCAGATATCAGTGCTTCATGCAAACCTCTCAGATGCTCTCAGAGAAAAAGCTTTTCTTTCAGACTAAGTTGCGGTTGACGTAGAACACTAGCAGGAGTGAAAGATTTTCTGGGCATCGGGGCAGCCCGTTCTCCTTGGATTTGTGTGCAGAATGCATTTTATCCAAACTGGAAAATAGATCCCAGCTCTGTTCTATTCATCATCCTTACTTCATCAGGCCAGAAGATTCTGTGAAAAGTAGCCTGTGGACCTTGAAGACAGCGCATGTGAACCAGATGAGAGGTGATAGAGAAGTTGAGGGAGAGAAGAAAGAGCATGAGGCTGAAACCAGAAAGTATTTCTCCACGTGATCATGGAAGATTGCAGGAGCCACTTGGTACTATCAAACCAGCCCAACTTGGCACTTGTGCCACCTTGGGTCTGGGAGCCATGTTGCATATCGTGCATTTTAAGGAGCCAGCTGGCCACACCCAGCCATATGCCCCCAAACACAAACCAAGGCCCTTTTCTCTGGCAAACAAAACTCAGCTGCCCTGCTTCTGGATGGCAGATTGCAGGAACCACTTGGTACTATCAAACCAGCCCAACTTGGCACTGGTGCCACCATGGGTCTGGTCACCATCCTGCCTATTGTAGCTTTTCAGGAGCCAGCCGGTCACTCTCAGCCATAGGCCCCCAAACACAAACCTCGGCCCGTTTCCCTGGCAAACAAAAGTAAGCTGCCCCGCTTCTGCATGGCAGATTGCAGGAGCTACTTAGTACTATCAAATCAGCCCGACTTGGCACAGGTGCCACCTTGGATCTGGGAACCATCCTGTGTATCGTGGATTTTCAGGGGCCAGCCGGCCACTCTCAGCCATATGCCCCCAAAACAAACCACGGACCTTTTCTCTGGCAAACAAAAATCAGCTGCCCCACTTCTGGATGGCAGATTGCAGGAGCCACTTGGGACTATCACACCAGCACAACATGGCACTGCTGCCACCTTGGATCTGGGAACAATCCTGCGTATCGTACATATTCAGGAACCAGCCGAACACTCCCAGCCACAGGCCCCCAAACACAAACAACAGCCCTTTTCTCTGGCAAACAAAACTCAACTGCCCCTCTTCTGGATGGCAAATTGCAGGACGCACTTGGTACTACAAAAAGAGCCCGACTTGGCAGTGGTGCCACCTTGGCTCTGGGAACCATCCTGCGTATCGAGCATTTTAAGGAGCCAGCCGGCAATTCCCAGCCGTATGCCCCAAAAAGAAACCATGGACCTTTTCTCTGGCAAAAAAAACTCAGCTGTCCCGCTTCTGGATGGCAGATTGCAGGAGTTACTTTGAACCATACAACCAGCCTTACTTGGCACTGGTGCCACCTTGGATCTGGGAACCATCCTGCCTATCGTTGATTTTCAGGGGCCAGCCGGCCACTCTCAGCCATAGGCCCCCAAACACAAACCACAGCCCTTTTCTCTAGCAAACAAAATTCAACTGCCCCGCTTCTGGATGGCAAATTGCAGGAGCCACTGGGTACTACAAAAACAGCCTGACTTGGCACTGGTGCCACCTTGTGCCTGGTTACCATGCGGCGTATCGTGCATTTTAAGGAGCCAGGTGGCCACTCCCAGCCATATGCCCCCAAACACAACCCACGGCCCTTTTCTCTGGCAAACAAAACTCAGCTGCCCCGCTTCTGGATGGCAGATTGCAGGAGACACTTGGTACTATCAAACCAGCCCGACTTGGCACTGGTGCCACCTTGGGTCTGGGAACCATCCTGCGTATTGTGGATTGTCAGGAGACAGCCAACCACTCTCGGCCACAGAGCCCAATCAAAAACAAAGGTCCGTTTCCCTGGCAAAAAAAACTCAGCTGCCCCGCTTCTGGATGGGAGATTGCAGGAGGCACTTGACACTGTCAAACGAGCCCCACTTGGCACTGGTGCCACCTTGGATCTGGGAACCATGCTCTGTATCGTGGATATTCAGGGGCCAGCCGGCCACTCTCAGCCATATGTCCCCAAACAGAAACCTCGGCCCGTTTCTCTGGCAAACAAAACTCAACTGCCCCTCTTCTGGATGGCAAATTGCAGGATGAACTTGATACTAAAACCGCAGGCCGACTTGGTAGTGGTGACACCTTGGGCCTGGGAACCATCATGCGTATCGAGCATTTTAAGGAGCCAGCCGGCCACTCCCAGCAATATGCCCCCAAAAACAATCCACGGAATTTTCCTCTGGCAAACAAAAATCAGCTGCCTCGCTTCTGGATGGCAGATTGCAGGAGCCACTTTGCACCATCAAACCAGCCCGACTTGGCACTGGTGCCACATTGCATCTGGGAACCATGCTGCCTAGCGTGGATTTTCAGGAGCCAGCCGGCCACTCTCAGCTATATGCCCCCAAACAAAACCCACGGCCCGTTTCCCTGGCAAACAAAATTAAGCTGCCCCGCTTCTGGATGGCAGATTGCAGGACGCACTTGGTAGTATCAAACCAGCAAAACTTGGCACTGGTGCCACCTTGGGTCTGGGAACCATCCTGCGTATCGTGGGTTCAAAGGAGCCAGCCGGTCACTCCCAGCCACAGGCCCCCAAATACAAACAATGTCGCTTTTCCCTGGAAAACAAAACTCGCCTGCCAACTTTTTGATGGCAGATTGCAGGAGCCACTTGGTACTATCAAACCAGCCCAACTTGGCACTGGTGCCACCATGGGTCTGGTAACCATCCTGCCTATCGTAGCTTTCCAGGAGCCAGCCGGTCACTCCCAGCCATAGGTCCCCAGTCACAAACCTCGGCCCGTTTCCCTGGCAAACAAAAGTAAGCTACCCCGCTTCTGGATGGCAGATTGCAGGAGCCACTTGGTACTATCAAACCAGCCCAACTTGGCACTGGTGCCACCTTGGGTCTGGGAACCATGCTGCGTAACACAGATTCTAAGGCGCCAGTCGGCCACTACGAGCCACAAGCCCCCAAACACAAACAACGGCGCTATTCTCTGGCAAACAAAACTCAACTGCCCCTCTTCTGGATGGCAAATTGCAGGACGCACTTGGTACTATAAAAACAGCCCGACTTGGCACTGGTGCCCCCTTGGGTCTGGGAACCATCCTGCGTATCGATCTTTTTAATGAGCCAGCCGGTCACTCCCAGCCATATGCCCCCAAACACAACCCACGGCCCTTTTCTCTGGCAAACAAAACTCAACTGCACCGCTTCTGGATGGCAGATTGCAGGAGCCAATTGGTACTATCAAACCAGCCCGACTTGGCACTGGTGCCACCTTGGGTCTGGGAACCATCCTGCGTATTGTAGGTTGTCAGGAGCCAGCCGAAAACTCTCGGCCACAGACCCCAATTAAAAACAACGGCCCGTTTCACAGGCAAACAAAACTCAGCTGCCCCGCTTCTGGATGGGAGATTGCAGGAGCCACTGGGTACTATAAAACCAGCCCTACTTGGCACTGATGCCACCTTGGGTCTGGGAACCATGCTGCGTATCATGGATTTTCAGGAGCCAGCCGGCCACTGCCAGCCACAGGCCCCGAAACACAAACAACAGCCTTTTTGTCTGGCAAACAAAATTCAGCTGCCCCGCTTCTGGATGGCAGATTGCAGGAACCACTTGGTACTAACAAACCAGCCCGACTTGGCACTGGTGCCACCTTGGGTCTGGGAACCATCCTGCGTATCGTGGATTCTAAGGAGCCAGCTGGCCACTCCCAGCCACAGGCCCCAAAACACACACAACGGCGCTTTTCCCTGGAAAACAAAACTCGCCTGCCAAATTTTTGATGGCAGATTGCAGGAGCCACTTGGTACTATCAAACCAGCCCAACTTGGCACTGCTGCCACCATGGGTCTGGTCACCATCCTGCCTATCGTAGCTTTTCAGGAGCCAGCCGGTCACTCCCTGCCATAGGCCCCCAGACACAAACCTCGGCCCGTTTCCCTGGCAAACAAAACTAAGTTATCCCGCATGTGGATGGCAGATTGCAGGAGCCACTTTTCACCATCAAACCAGGAAATCTTGGCACTGGTGCCACCTCTGGTCTGGGAACCATCCTCCGTATCGTGGATTCTAAGGAGCCAGCCGGCCACTCCCAGCCACAGGCCCCCAAACACAAACAACGGCGCTTTTCCCTGGATAACAAACTCGCCTGCCAACTTTTTGATGGCAGATTGCAGGAGTCACTTGGTACTATCAAACCAGCCCAACTTGGCACTGGTGCCACCATGGGTCTGGTCACCATCCTGCCTATCGTAGCTTTTCAGGAGCCAACCGGTCACTCCCAGCCATAGGCCCTGAGACACAAACCTCGGCCCGTTTCCCTGGCAAACAAAAGTAAGCTGCCCCGCTTCTGGATGGCAGATTGCAGGACGCACTTGGTACTATCAAACCAGCCCAACTTGGCACTGGTGCCACCTCTGGTCTGGGAACCATGCTGCGTATCGTGGATTCTAAGGAGCCAGCCGGCCACTCCCAGCCACAGGCCCCAAAACACAAACAACGGCGCTTTTCCCTGGAAAACAAAACTCGCCTGCCAACTTTTTGATGGCAGATTGCAGGAGCCACTTGGTACTATCAAATCAGCCCAACTTGGCACTGGTGCCACCTTGGGTCTGGTCACCATCCTGCCTATCATAGCTTTTCAGGAGCCAGCCGGTCACTCCCAGCCATAGGCCCCCAGACACAAAGCTCGGCCCGTTTCCCTGGCAAACAAAATTAAGCTACCCCGCTTCTGGATGGCAGATTGCAGGAGTCACTTTGCACCATCAAACTAGCCCGACTTGGCACTGGTGCAACGTCTGGTCTGGGAACCATCCTGCGTATCGTGGATTCTAAGGAGCCAGCCGGCCACTCCCAGCCACAGGCCCCCAAACAAAAACAACGGCGCTTTTCCCTGGAAAACAAAACTCGCCTGCCAACATTTTGATGGCAGATTACAGGAGCCACTTGGTACTATCAAACCAGCCCAACTTGGCACTGGTGCCACCATGGGTCTGGTCACCATCCTGCCTATCGTAGATTTTCAGGAGCCTGCCGGTCACTCCCAGCCATAGGCCCCCAGACACAAACCTCGGCCCGTTTCCCTGGCAAACAAAAGTAAGCTGCCCCGCTTCTGGATGGCAGATTGCAGGACGCACTTGGTAGTATCAAACCAGACCGACTTGTCACTGGTGCCACCTCTGGTCTGGGAACCATCCTGCGTATCGTTGATTCTAATTAGCCAGCCGGCCACTCCCATCCACAGGCCCCCAAACACAAACAACGGCGCTTTTCCCTGGAAAACAAAACTCGCCTGCCAAATTTTTGATGGCAGATTGCAGGAGCCACTTGGTACTATCAAATCAGCCCAACTTGGCACTGGTGCCACCATGGGTCTGGTCACCATCCTGCCTATCGTAGCTTTTCAGGAGCCAGCCGGTCACCCCCAGCCACAGGCCCCGAGACAAAAACCTCGGCCCGTTTCCCTGGCAAAAAAAAGTAAGCTACCCCGCTTCTGGATGGCAGATTGCAGGACGCACTTGGTAGTATCAAACCAGCCCAACTTGGCACTGGTGCCACCTTGGGTCTGGGAACCATCCTGCGTATCGTGGATTCTAAGCAGTCAGCCGGCCACTCCGTGCCACAGGCACCCAAACACAAACAACGGCGCTTTTCCCTGGAAAACAAAACTCGCCTGCCAACTTTTTGATGGCAGATTGCAGGAGCCACTTGGTACTATCAAACCAGCCCAACTTGGCACTGGTGCCACCATGGATATGGTCACCATCCTGCCTATCGTAGCTTTTCACGACCTAGCAGGTCACTCCCAGCCATAGGCGCCCAGACACAAAGCTCGGCCCGTTTCCCTGGCAAACAAAAGTAAGCTGCCCCGCTTCTGGATGGCAGATTGCAGGAACCACTTGGTACTATAAAACCAGCCCGACTTGGCACTGGTGCCACGTCAGGTCTGGAAACCATCCTGCGTATCGTGGATTCTAAGGAGCCAGCCGGCCACTCCCTGCCACAGGCACCCAAACACAAACAACGGCGCTTTTCCCTGGAAAACAAAACTCGCCTGCCAAATTTTGAGGGCAGATTGCAGGAGCCACTTGGTACTATCAAACCAGCCCAACTTGGCACTGGTGCCACCATGGGTCTGGTCACCATCCTGCCTATCGTAGCTTTTCAGGAGCCAGCCGGTCACTCCCTGCCATAGGCCCCCAGACACAAACCTCGGCCCGTTTCCCTGGCAAACAAAAGTAAGCTACCCCGCTTCTGGATGGCAGATTGCAGGACGCACTTGGTAGTATCAAACCAGCCCGACTTGTCACTGGTGTCACCTCTGGTCTGGGAACCATCCTGCGTATCGTGGATTCTAAGCAGCCAGCCGGCCACTCCCAGCCACAGGCCCCCAAACACAAACAACGGCGCTTTTCCCTGGAAAACAAAACTCACCTGCCAAATTTTTGATGGCAGATTGCAGGAGCCACTTGGTACTATCAAACGAGCCCAACTTGGCACTGGTGCCACCATGGGTCTGGTCACCATCCTGCCTATCGTAGCTTTTCAGGAGCCAGCCGGTCACCCCCAGCCATATACCCCGAGACAAAAAGCTCGGCCCGTTTCCCTGGCAAAAAAAAGTAAGCTACCCCGCTTCTGGATGGCAGATTGCAGGACGCACTTGGGAGTATCAAACCAGCCCAACTTGGCACTGGTGCCACCTTGGGTCTGGGAACCATCCTGCGTATCGTGGATTCTAAGGAGCCAGCCGGCCACTCCCTGCCACAGGCCCTCAAACACAAACAACGGCGCTTTTCCCTGGAAAACAAAACTCGCCTGCCAACTTTTTGATGGCGGATTGCAGGAGCCACTTGGTACTATCAAACCAGCCCAACTTGGCACTGGTGCCACCATGGATGTGGTCACCATCCTGCCTATCGTAGCTTTTCAGTACCTAGCAGGTCACTCCCAGCCATAGGCCCCCAGACACAAAGCTCGGCCCGTTTCCCTGGCAAACAAAATTAAGCTGCCCCGCTTCTGGATGGCAGATTGCACGAACCACTTGGTACTATAAAACCAGCCCGACTTGGCACTGGTGCCACCTCTGGTCTGGGAACCATCCTGCGTATCGTGGATTCTAAGGAGCCAGCTGGTCACTCCCAGCCACAGGCCCCCAAACACAAATAACAGCGCTTTTCCCTGGAAAACAAAACTCGCCTGCCAACATTTTGATGGCAGATTGCAGGAGCCACTTGGTACTATCAAATCAGCCCAACTTGGCACTGCTGCCACCATGGGTCTGGTCACCATCCTGCCTATCGTAGCTTTTCAGGAGCCACATGGTCACTGCCAGCCATAGGCCCCCAGAGAAAAACCTCGGCCCTTTTCCCTGGCAAAGAAAAGTAAGCTACCCCGCTTCTGGATGGCAGATTGCAGGAGCCACTTTGCACCATCAAACTGGCCCGACTTGTCACTGGTGCCACCTCAAGTCTGGGAACCATCCTGCGTATCGTGGATTCCAATTAGCAAGCTGGCCACTCCCACCCAAAGCCCACAAACACAAACAACGTCGCTTTTCCCTGGAAAACAAAACTCGCCTGCCAAATTTTTGATGGCAGATTGCAGGAGCCACTTGGTACTATCAAACCAGCCCAACTTGGCACTGGTGCCACCATGGGTCTGGTCACCATCCTGCCTATCGTAGCTTTTCAGGACCTAGACGGTCACTCCCAGCCATAGGCCCCGTGACACAAAGCTCAGCCCGTTTCCCTGACAAAAAAAAGTAAGCTGTCCCGCTTCTGGATGGCAGATTGCAGGACGCACTTGGTAGTATCACACCAGCCCGACTTGGCACTGGCGCCACCTCACGTCTGGGAACCATCCTGCGTGTCGTGGATTCTAAGCAGCTAGCCGGCCACTCCCAGCCACAGGCCCCCAAACACAAACAACGGCGCTTTTCCCTGGAAAACAAAACTCGCCTGCCAACGTTTTGATGGCAGATTGCAGGAGCCACTTGGTACTATCAAACCAGCCCAACTTGGCACTGGCGCCACCATGGGTCTGGTCACCATCCTGCCTATCGTAGCTTTTCAGGAGCCAGCCGGTCACTCCCAGCCATAGGCCCCCAGACACAAACCTCGGCCCGTTTCCCTGGCAAACAAAAGTAAGCTGCCCCGCTTCTGGATGGCAGATTGCAGGAGCCACTTGGTACTATCAAACCAGCCCAACTTGTTCCCAGACCCAAGGTGGCACCAGTGCCAAGTGGGGCTGGTTTGATGGTGCAACGTGGCTCCTGCAATATGCCATCCAAAAGCGGGGCAGCTTACTTTTGTTTGCCAGGGAAACGGGCCGAGGTTTGTGTCTGGGGGTCTATGGCTGGGAGTGACCGGCTGGCTCCTGAAAAGCTACGATAGGCAGGATGGTTCCCAGACAAGAGGTGCCACCAGTGCCAAGTTGGGCTGGTTTGATAGTACCAAGTGGCTCCTGCAATCTGCCATCAAAAAGTTGGCAGGCGAGTTTTGTTTTCCAGGGAAAAGCGCCGTAGTTTTTGTTTGGGGGCCTGTGGCTCAGAGTGGCCGGGTGGCTTCTTAGAATCCACGATACGCAGGATGGTTCCTAGACCCAAGGTGGCACCAGTGCGAAGTCGGGCTGGTTTGACACAACCAAGTGGCTCCTGCAATCTGCCATCCAGAATCGGGGCAGCTTAATTTTGTTTGCCAGGGAAACGGGCCGACGTTTGTGTCTGGGAGCCTATGGCTGGGAGTGACCGGCTGGCTCCTGAAATGCTACAATAGGCAGGATGGTTCCCAGACCCATAGTGGCACCAGTGCCAAGTTGGGATGATTTGATAGTACCAAGTGGCTCCTGCAATCTGCCATCAAAAAGTTGGCAGGCGAATTTTGTTTTCCAGGGAAAAGCGCCGTTGTTTGTGTTTGGGGGCCTGTGGGTGGGAGTGGCCGGCTGGCTCCTTAGAATCCACGATATGCAGGATTGTTCCCAGACCCAAGGTGGCACCAGTGCCAAGTCGGGCTGGTTTGATGGTGCAAAGTGGCTCCGGCAATCTGCCATCCAGACGCGGGGCAGCGGATTTTTGTTTCCAAGAGAAATGGTCCGTGGTTTGTTTTTGGGGGTTTATGGCTGGGCGTGGCCGGCTGGCTCCTTAAAAAGCTCGATATGCAGGATGGTTCCCTGACATAAGGTGGCACCAGTGCCACGTCGGGCGGTTTTCGTAGTACAAAGTGCGTCCTAAAATTTGCCATCCAGAAGAGGGGCAGTTGAGTTTTGTTTGCCAGAGAAAAGGGCCGTGGTTTGTTTTTGGGGGCATATGGCTGAGAGTGGCCGGCTGGCTCCTGAAGAGCTACGATAGGCAGGATGTTTACCAGACCCATGGTGGCACCAGTGCCAAGTTGGGCTGATTTGATAGTACCAAGTGGCTCCTGCAATCTGCCATCCAGAATCGGAGTAGCTTACTTTTGTTTTCCAGGGAAACGGGCCGAGGTTTGTGTCTGGGGGTCTATGGTTGGGAGTGGCCGGCTGGCTCCTTAGAAACCACGATACGCAGCATGGTTCCCAGACAAGAGGTGCCACCAGTGCCAAGTTGGGCTGGTTTGATACTACCAAGTGGCTGCTGCAATCTGCCATCCAGAAGCGGGGCAGCTTACTTTTGTTTGCCAGGGAAACGGACCGTTGTTTGTGTTTGGGGGCCTATGGCTGGGAATGACCGGCTGGCTCCATAAAATCCACGATACGCAGGATGGTTCCCAGACCAGAGGTGGCACCAGTGCCAAGTCGGGCTGGTTTCATAGTACCAAGTGGCTCCTGCAATCTGCCATCCAGAAGCGGGGCAGCTTACTTTTGTTTGCCAGGGAAACGGGCCGAGGTTTGTGTCTCGGGGCCTATGGCAGGGAGTGACCGGCTGGCTCCTGAAAAGCTACGATAGGCAGGATGGTGACCAGACCCATGGTGGCACCAGTGCCAAGTTGGGCTGGTTTGATAGTAACAAGTGGCTCCTGCAATCTGCCATCAAAATGTTGGCAGGCGAGTTTTGTTTTCCAGGGAAAAGCGCCGTTGTTTTTGTTTGGGGGCCTGTGGCTGGGAGTGGCCGGCTGGCTGCTTAGAATCCACGATACGCAGGATGGTTCCCAGACCAGAGGTCGCACCAGTGCCAAGACGGGCTGGTTTGATACTACCTAGTGGATCCTGCAATCTGCCATCCAGAAGCGGGACAGCTTACTTTTTTTTGTCAGGGAAACCGGCTGAGATTTGTGTCACGGGGCCTATTGCTGGGAGTGACCGTCTAGATCCTGAAAAGCTACGATAGGCAGGATGGTGACCAGACCCATGGTGGCACCAGTGCCAAGTTGGGCTGGTTTGATAGTACCAAGTGGCTCCTGCAATCTGCCATCAAAAATTTGGCAGGCGAGTTTTGTTTTCCAGGGAAAAGCGACGTTGTTTGTGTTTGTGGGCTTTGGGTGGGAGTGGCCAGCTTGCTAATTGGAATCCACGATACGCAGGATGGTTCCCAGACCAGAGGTGGCACCAGTGCCAAGTCGGGCTGGTTTGATAGTACCAAGTGCGTACTGCAATCTGCCATCCAGAAGCGGGGCAGCTTACTTTTGTTTGCCAGGGAAACGGGCCGAGGTTTGTGTCTGGGGGCCTATGGCTGGGAGTGACCGGCTGGCTCCTGAAAAGCTACGATAGGCAGGATGGTGACCAGACCCATGGTGGCACCACTGTCAAGTTGGGCTGGTTTGATAGTACCAAGTGGCTCCGGCAATCTGCCATCAAAATTTGGCAGGCGAGTTTTGTTTTCCAGTGAATAGCGACCTTGTTTGTGTTTGGGGGCCTATGGCAGGGAGTGACCGGCTGGCTAATTAGAATCCATGATACGCAGCATGGTTCCCAAACCTGAGGTGGCACCAGTGCCAAGTCGGGCTAGTTTGATGGTGCAAAGTGGCTCCTGCAATCTGCCATCCAGAAGCGGGGCAGCTTACTTTTGTTTGCCAGGGAAACGGGCCGAGGTTTGTGTCTGGGGGCCTATGGCTGGGAGTGACCGGCTGGCTCCTGAAAAGCTACGATAGGCAGGATGGTGACCAGACCCATGGTGGCACCAGTGCCAAGTTGGGCTGGTTTGATAGTACCAAGTGGCTCCTGCAATCTGCCATCAAAAAGTTGGCAGGCGAGTTTTGTTTTCCAGGGAAAAGCGCCGTTGTTTTTGTTTGGGGGCCTGTGGCTGGGAGTGGCCGGCTGGCTCCTTAGAATCCACGATACGCAGGATGGTTCCCAGACCAGAGGTGGCACCAGTGCCAAGTCGGGCTGGTTTGATAGTACAAAGTGCGTACTGCAATCTGCCATCCAGAAGCGGGGCAGCTTACTTTTGTTTGCCAGGGAAACGGGCCGAGGTTTGTGTCTGGGGGCCTATGGCTGGGAGTGACCGGCTGGCTCCTGAAAAGCTACGATAGGCAGGATGGTGACCAGACCCATGGTGGCACCAGTGCCAAGTTGGGCTGGTTTGATAGTACCAAGTGGCTCCGGCAATCTGCCATCAAAATGTTGGCAGGCGAGTTTTGTTTTCCAGCGAATAGCGCCCTTGTTTGTGTTTGGGGGCCTATGGCAGGGAGTGACCGGCTGGCTAATTAGAATCCACGATACGCCGGATGGTTCCCAGACCTGAGGTGGCACCAGTGACAAGTCGGGCCAGTTTGATGGTGCAAAGTGGCTCCTGCAATCTGCCATCCAGAAGCGGGGCAGCTTACTTTTGTTTTCCAGGGAAAAGGGCCGAGGATTTTCTCTGGGGGCCTATGGCTGGGAGTGACCGGCTGGCGCCTGAACAGCTACGATAGGCAGGATGGTTCCAAGACCCATGGTGGCACCAGTGCCATGTTGGGCTGATTTGATAGTACCAAGTGGCTCCTGCAATCTGCCATCAAAATGTTGGCAGGCGAGTTTTGTTTTCCAGGGAAAAGCGCCGTTGTTTGTGTTTGGGGGCCTGTGGCTGGGAGTGGCCAGCTTGCTAATTGGAATCCACGATACGCAGGATGGTTCCCAGACCAGAGGTGGCACCAGTGCCAAGTCGGGCTGGTTTGATAGTACCAAGTGCGTCCTGCAATCTGCCATCCACAAGCGGCGCCGATTAGTTTTGTTTGCCACGGAAACGGGCCGAGGTTTGTGTCTGGGGGCCTATGGCTGGGAGTGACCGGCTAGGTCCTGAAAATCTACGATAGGCAGGATGGTGACCAGACCCATGGTGGCACCAGTGCCAAGTTGGGCTGGTTTGATAGTACCAAGTTGCTCCGGCAATCTGCCATCAAAATTTGGCAGGCGAGTTTTGTTTTCCAGGGAAAAGCGCCGCTGTTTGTGTATGAGGGCCTGTGGCTGGGAGTGTCCGGCTGGCTCCTTAGAATCCACGATACGCAGCATGGTTCCCAGACCTGAGGTGGCACCAGTGCCAAGTCGGGCTAGTTTGATGGTGCAAAGTGGCTCCTGCAATCTGCCATCCAGAAGCGGGGCAGCTTACTTTTGTTTGTCAGGGAAACGGGCCGAGGTTTGTGTCTGGGGTCTATGGCTGGGAGTGACCGGCTGGCTCCTGAAAAGCTACGATAGGCAGGATGGTGACCAGACCCATGGTGGCACCAGTGCCAAGTTGGGCTGGTTTGATAGTACCAAGTGGCTCCGGCAATCTGCCATCAAAAAGTTGGCAGGCGAGTTTTGTTTTCCAGGGAAAAGCGCCGATGTTTGTGTTTGGGGGCCTGTGGCTGGGAGTGGCCGGCTGGCTCCTTAGAATCCACGATACGCAGGATGGTTCCCAGACCTGATGTAGCACCAGTGCCAAGTCGGGCTGGTTTGATAGTACCAAGTGCGTCCTGCAATCTGCCATCCAGAAGCGGGGCAGCTTACTTTTGTTTGCCAGGGAAACGGGCCGAGGTTTGTGTCTGGGGGCCTATGGCAGGGAGTGACCGGCTGGCTCCTGAAAAGCTACGATAGGCAGGATGGTGACCAGACCCATGGTGGCACCAGTGCCAAGTTGGGCTGGTTTGATAGTACCAAGTGGCTCCTGCAATCTGCCATCAAAATGTTGGCAGGCGAGTTTTGTTTTCCAGGGAAAAGCGCCGTTGTTTGTGTTTGGGGGCCTGTGGCTGGGAGTGGCCGGCTGGCTCCTTAGAATCCACAATACGCAGGATGGTTCCCTGACCTGAGGTGGCACCAGTGATAAGTTGGGCTGGTTTGATAGTACCAAGTGCGTCCTGCAATCTGCCATCCAGAAGCGGGGTAGCTTACTTTTGTTTGCCAGGGAAACGGGCCGAGCTTTGTGTCTGGGGGCCTATGGCTGGGAGTGACCGGCTGGCTCCTGAAAAGCTACGATAGGCAGGATGGTGACCAGACCCATGGTGGCACGAGAGCCATGTTCGGCTGATTTCAAAGTACAAAGTGGCTCCTGCAATCTGCCATCAAAAGTCAGCAGGCAAGCTTTGTTTTCCAGGGAAAAGCGCCGTTGTTTTTGTCTGCGGGCCTGTGGCTGGAGTGGCCGGCTGGCTCCTTTAAACACACGATACGCCGGATGGTTCCCAGACCCAAGGTGGCACCAGTGCCAAGTTGGGCTGGTTTGATAGTACCAAGTGGTTCCTGCAATCTGCAATCAAAATGTTGGCAGGCGAGTTTTGTTTTCCAGGGAAAAGCGCCGATGTTTTTTTTTGGGGGCCTGTGGCTGGGAGTGGCCGGCTGGCTCCTTAGAATCCAAGATACGCAGGATGGTTCCCAGACCAGAGGTGGCACCAGTACCAAGTCGGGCTGGTTTGATAATAACAAGTGGATCCTGAAATCTGCCATCCAGAAGCGGGGCAGCTTACTTTTGTTTGCCAGGGAAACGGGCCGAGCTTTGTGTCTGGGGGCCTATGGCTGGGAGTGACCGGCTGGCTCCTGAAAAGCTACGATAGGCAGGAAGGTGACCAGACCCATGGTGTCAGCAGTGCCAAGTTGGGCTGGTTTGATAGTACCAAGTGGCTCCTGCAATCTGCCATCAAAAAGTTGGCAGGCGAGTTTTGTTTTCCAGGGAAAAGCGCCGTTGTTTGTGTTTGGGGGCCTGTGGCTGGGAGTGGCCGTCTTGCTAATTGGAATCCACGATACGCAGGAGGGTTCCCAGACCCAAGGTGGCACCATTTCCAAGTCGGGCCAGTTTGATAGTACCAAGTGCGTACTGCAATCTGCCATCCAGAAGCGGGGCAGCTTACTTTTGTTTGCCAGGGAAACGGGCCGAGGTTTTTGTCTGGGGGCCTATGGCTGGGAGTGACCGGCTGGCTCCTGAAAAGCTACGATAGGCAGGATGGTGACCAGACCCATGGTGGCACCAGTGCCAAGTTGGGCTGATTTGATAGTACCAAGTGGCTCCTGCAATCTGCCATCAAAAAGTTGGCAGGCGAGTTTTGTTTTCCAGGGAAAAGCGCCGTTGTTTGTGTTTGGGGGCCTGTGGCTGGGAGTGGCCAGCTGGCTCCTTAGAATCCACGATACGCAGGATGGTTCCCAGACCCAAGGTGGCACCAGTGCCAAGTTGAGCTGGTTTGATAGTACCAAGTGTCTCCTGCAATCTGCCATCCAGAAGCAGGGCAGCTTACTTTTGTTTGCCAGAGAAATAGGCCTAGGTTTTTGTTTGGGGGCCTGTGGCTAGGAGTGGCCGGCTGGCTCCTAAGAATCCACGATACGCAGGATGTTTCCCAGACCCAAGGTGGCACCAGTGCCAAGTCGGGCTGGTTTGATAGTACCAAGTGGCTCCTGCAAACTCCATCAAAAAGTTGGCAGGCGTGTTTTGTTTTCCAGGGAACAGCGCCGTTGATTTTGTTTGGGGGCCTGTGGCTCAGAGTGGCCGGGTGGCTCCTTAGAATCCACGATACGCAGGATGGTTCCCAGACCCAAGGTGGCACCAGTGCCAAGTCGGGCTGGTTTGATTACACCAAGTGGCTCCTGCAATCTGCCATCCAGAAGTGAGGCAGCTAAATTTTGTTTGCGAGAAAAAAGGGCCGTGGTTTTTGTTGGGGGCCTGTGGCTGGGAGTAGCCGGCTGGCTCCTTAAAATCCACGATAGGCAGGATGGTTCCCAGACCCAAGGTGGCACCAGTGCCAAGTCGGGCTGGTTTGATAGTACCAAGTGGCTCCTGCAATCTGCCATCCAGAAGCGGGGCAGCTGAGTTTTGTTTGCCAGAGAAAAAGGCTGTGGTTTGTGTTTGGGGGCCTGTGGCTGGCAGTGGCCGGCTGGCTCCTGAAAATCCACGATACGCAGCATGGTTCCCAGACCCAAGGTGGCACCAGTGCCAAGTGGGGCTCGTTTGACAGTGTCAAGTGCCTCCTGCAATCTCCCATCCAGAAGCGGGGCAGCTGAGTTTTTTTTGCCAGGGAAACGGACCTTTGTTTTTGATTGGGCTCTGTGGCCGAGAGTGGTCGGCTGTCTCCTGACAATCCACAATACGCAGGATGGTTCCCAGACCCGAGGTGGCACCAGTGCCAAGTCGGGCTGGTTTGATAGTACCAAGTGTCTCCTGCAATCTGCCATCCAGAAGCGGGGCAGCTGAGTTTTGTTTGCCAGAGAAAAGGGCCGTGGGTTGTGTTTGGGGGCATATGGCTGGGAGTGGCCACCTGGCTCCTTAAAATGCACGATACGCCGCATGGTAACCAGGCGCAAGGTGGCACCAGTGCCAAGTCAGGCTGTTTTTGTAGTACCCAGTGGCTCCTGCAATTTGCCATCCAGAAGCGGGGCAGTTGAATTTTGTTTGCTAGAGAAAAGGGCTGTGGTTTGTGTTTGGGGGCCTATGGCTGAGAGTGGCCGGCTGGCCCCTGAAAATCAACGATAGGCAGGATGGTTCCCAGATCCAAGGTGGCACCAGTGCCAAGTAAGGCTGGTTGTATGGTTCAAAGTAACTCCTGCAATCTGCCATCCAGAAGCGGGACAGCTGAGTTTTTTTTGCCAGAGAAAAGGTCCATGGTTTCTTTTTGGGGCATACGGCTGGGAATTGCCGGCTGGCTCCTTAAAATGCTCGATACGCAGGATGGTTCCCAGAGCCAAGGTGGCACCACTGCCAAGTCGGGCTCTTTTTGTAGTACCAAGTGCGTCCTGCAATTTGCCATCCAGAAGAGGGGCAGTTGAGTTTTGTTTGCCAGAGAAAAGGGCCGTTGTTTGTGTTTGGGGGCCTGTGGCTGGGAGTGTTCGGCTGGTTCCTGAATATGTACGATACGCAGGATTGTTCCCAGATCCAAGGTGGCAGCAGTGCCATGTTGTGCTGGTGTGATAGTCCCAAGTGGCTCCTGCAATCTGCCATCCAGAAGTGGGGCAGCTGATTTTTGTTTGCCAGAGGAAAGGTCCGTGGTTTGTTTTTGGGGGCATATGGCTGAGAGTGGCCGGCTGGCCCCTGAAAATCCACGATACACAGGATGGTTCCCAGATCCAAGGTGGCACCTGTGCCAAGTCGGGCTGATTTGATAGTACTAAGTAGCTCCTGCAATCTGCCATCCAGAAGCGGGGCAGCTTACTTTTGTTTGCCAGGGAAACGGGCCGAGGTTTGTGTCTGGGGGCCTATGGCTGAGAGTGACCGGCTGGCTCCTGAAAAGCTACAATAGGCAGGATGGTGACCAGACCCATGGTGGCACCAGTGCCAAGTTGGGCTGGTTTGATAGTACCAAGTGGTTCCTGCAATCTGCCATCCAGAAGCAGGGCAGCTGAGTTTTGTTTGCCAGAGAAAAGGGCCTTGGTTTGTGTTTGGGGGCATATGGCTGGGTGTGGCCAGCTGGCTCCTTAAAATGCACGATATGCAACATGGCTCCCAGACCCAAGGTGGCACAAGTGCCAAGTTGGGCTGGTTTGATAGTACCAAGTGGCTCCTGCAATCTTCCATGATCACGTGGAGAAATACTTTCTGGTTTCAGCCTCATGCTCTTTCTTCTCTCCCTCAACTTCTCTATCACCTCTCATCTGGTTCACATGCGCTGTCTTCAAGGTCCACAGGCTACTTTTCACAGAATCTTCTGGCCTGATGAAGTAAGGATGATGAATAGAACAGAGCTGGGATCTATTTTCCAGTTTGGATAAAATGCATTCTGCACACAAATCCAAGGAGAACGGGCTGCCCCGATGCCCAGAAAATCTTTCACTCCTGCTAGTGTTCTACGTCAACCGCAACTTAGTCTGAAAGAAAAGCTTTTTCTCTGAGAGCATCTGAGAGGTTTGCATGAAGCACTGATATCTGACATATGCAATTTTGAATAGGAGAGGAAAAAGAAAATGGCAAGGAGTTTTTAATTTTAGTGGTTTCAATTTTAATTTCCGTGCACTTTTTCAAAACTTGTCAGCTCAAATGCCCATCAACATCTTTTAGTCATCTGTAAGTCAGTATTCATATAAAATGTGCTTCAAATCCAAAGAATTTCAAATTTGCACTCCAAGCTTCTATGCCTAGATTTATGATTTCCTACACATATTAGATGAAAGGAAGGCCTTTTTTACTGTGGGAGTGCTGGAACACTGGAACAGGTTGCCCAGAGAAGTTGTGGGTGTCCCATCCCTGAAAGTATTCAAGGTCACCCTGGACGGGGCTTGGAGCAGCAACAAAGGAGAAGCTTGATGGTAGAGAAACAAAGTTGGACTATAGAAGAAACTCGGATTGAAGTATAGGATCAAGTTTTCTCTCAGCTCTTGGGGTAAATTCAAAGTTGTACAAAATGACATTTATCTGTGCTATTCACTACTGTAACAGAAAGTTTCATGAAAACTGTACAGAAGATAGTAAATTTTAAAAGAGATAAGAATTACAGCATAAAATCCATGGGATAGGTTACAACATGAGACACTCTCTAAGAGAAAATCTCTGTGTTTCAGCACTTCATCGGGGTAAGATTTCATGAAGTGCCAAAGAAGGCGGCAAAATATCATTCGGGACATTATTTACTGGAATTCAGCCTGGCCATTAGTAGGAACTGCCTTTGAACATATCATGTAGATATACCACACACACTTTCCCTTCACTGAAAAATTACTGTTTACAACAAATAAGCAATTGACAATCAAAATTGATTGAAAGCATCTTAAACATGTCAAGTATTTCATTGTAGATGATCTGTGATCCAAATGCTTCTTCCACCTTCGAGAGGGACAGAAGAATTCTTCCATATCATGATGGTTTAAAATTGTATCAACCAATGTTTTCTGCTGAAAAGATATCATCTATTTTTTTCTATTTTTGGAAGAAAATATTCCTAGACATACAACAGGTGAGAACTAAGTAATTTTAAAGAAACAAATGAAATGAAAATATTCTGTAAATAGAATGAAATGAAAAGCTGTGTTTTAAATAGGAGCTAAATATTAAACAGAATTTTTGTACCAGGCATTTGAATTACTGCACCAGCTCTTTTGCCCATCAAGAGAGGCATTTAGCATTTCAGTCTTTTCCAAGGTGTTCATGATCTGCTATGCTGATCTCTGTGTGTGCCTAGGTGTGTGTGGAGGGGGGGGCATATGAAGGGGAGTGTGTATGTTTGCTTTACAATTGTTGTGGCAGATTCATGCCTCAGCTCCACATTTTGTTTTAAAAAGGTCACACCGAGTGGATATGAAGTTTACTATCAACAAGAGATCGATTCCCAAATCATCCATTTGACTCTCCCTTATAAATCATGTGCTTTGATGCATATTTTATCAAATATACTTTCAAGCCAGATGGAGGAAGGAGGATGTGGGAATCCCTCCACCATCTTGCAACTTTTATGTAAGTAGGTTTTCAAGAAAATCATCATTTCTCTTTTAAATATGTCTGGAACAGGCATGATGGTAGTGTCAACCTGTTGGAGTTTTTGTTGCTGGAAGAAGTTGTACAAAAGGATTGGTTTTTACATTGACCAGTTACTGAATCAAGCGCAGGAATACATTGGAAATTTAGCTGGGGGTTCCTTTTCCCAGCAGACTACTTCTAGAACGAGCTTGTACACTGAAGCTGACTCTTTTGCTCTCTTTTTGTTTCTTTCCTATTTTCTTGGCTTCTTTGCCACTATCTAGACAATTTTGGAACTTTGTTCCCAACTAAAATGGTTTCAATAGTCTGATTGTGATCATACATTTTTACAAGGAATTTTTAAAATCTTTCCTCGAGTCCAGAAAGTCAAGGACTTAGATCTTTTTCTTCCCTTATCAATATTGCCATGAAATTGATAAATAAAGACCAACTCTTTATTTTTGTTTTTAACCCACGTAGATAATTCCCATCCATTAATCCATTTTGTGGACCAATAGCTGCCATTCTGATGGAAGCTGTCACTTCTTAACAATAGGCATTCTGTGACTATGTTGACAGCACTTTGGGTGAAGATCCTAACTGGTCTTAGATATACATAGGGAGAAATTTGCTCAGCCAGTGTCAGTCTTAAGCATGCGTATCAGAAGATCTTTCTAGAGCTGGGAATTTTCCCATGAAAGGGATTCAGTTAGGGAAGAGACACTTGTGCCAGAGTTTTACATTCTTCTTGAACACTGCTTAAGGAACTTAGATGCCATGTCCATTTGGATCTCTGTCTGCACAGAACTTTGTCATGCCAGTGCTTTGAAATGCATCTTGAAGAGAATTCACTAGCACAGAATGAAAGAGAGTGGAAGGGGTTGGTGGGGCTAACCAGGCCCAACCCCCCTGCCTAAACCAGGATACCTAGAGCCTCTTGCCCAGGATTCTATCTGGGTGTACTTTTAATGTCTTCAAAGATCCAGGCTCCACAATCTTTCTGGGCAGTCTGTGCCGTGGTTCAGTCACCCTGACAGTAAAGAAACATTTACTGATGTTCAAAGGCAATCTCCTGTATTTCAGTGTGTGCCCACTGCCTCTTGTCTTTTCCCTCAGCATCACTGAAAAGACACTGATTCCCTCCCCTTTGCACTATTGCTTCCATATGTATGTGTGATGCCATGTAGAGGTATGTCAAAAACCTCCCTGAAGCCCAGGCAGATAATATTCCCTTCATCTACCAGTCAAGTTGATTCATCAGAGGAGTTTAAAGTGATGTTCAGCATGAAATTCCCCTGAAAAATCATGCTAACTACATTATTTGGTCATCTGTCATGTGCCTGGCAAGGATTTCCAGGAAGAGCTGCTTCATCAACTTCCTGGGGATAAAAAAGAGGCTGGCTGGTTTGTACTATGGCGAGTCCTCTTAATTGCCTTTTTTGAAGATGGGTGTCATTTGCTAACATCCACTCTTTAGCCTCTCTTGTCGTCTACATCTTAGCAAAACGCTTTTCCACTATGTCTGGCTAGGAAAAACTGTGCCAGCACAGAAAACATCTCCCATCGTGTTCTAGAAGTTGCACGGATGTCTGCCAAGTGTTTGGCAGGAAGAAAAGAAAAGTTGTCCAAAACAGCTTCCAATCGAATGTTCCTGTGATTGGAAAAGTCAGGAGAGTGCAAAGGTACTGTTTTCTATCAGTTGGCAAGGTGCGCACACAATCCCAGTGTTGTACAGCTTGCTTCTTCACCTTCCCGAAGCTGCCGCTCTCGCCGGCTGCCGGAGCCCAAGAAGCGGCTTCTTCGCGCAAAGACGATTGTGCCGCTCACAGGGCTCTCCTTAGCGCGGCTTCTGCCGAAAGACGCCCGGCAGCGGCTCTTACCTCCGGAGAGCATCCTACCTTCGTCTTTAGCTCCTCTTCTCATCTACACCTCGGCAAAAAGCTACTCCACTATGTCTGGCTAGGAAAAACTGTGCCAGCACAGAAAACATCTCCCATCGTGTTCTAGAAGTTGCACGGATGTCTGCCAAGTGTTTGGCAGGAAGAAAAGAAAAGTTGTCCAAAACAGCTTCCAATCGAATGTTCCTGTGATTGGAAAAGTCAGGAGAGTGCAAAGGTACTGTTTTCTATCAGTTGGCAAGGTGCGCACACAATCCCAGTGTTGTACAGCTTGCTTCTTCACCTTCCCGAAGCTGCCGCTCTCGCCGGCTGCCGGAGCCCAAGAAGCGGCTTCTTCGCGCAAAGACGATTGTGCCGCTCACAGGGCTCACCTTAGCGCGGCTTCTGCCGAAAGACGCCCGGCAGCGGCTCTTACCTCCGGAGAGCATCCTACCTTCGTCTTTCGCGTCTTTTGTAGTCTACATCTTAGCAAAACGCTTTTCCACTATGTCTGGCTAGGAAAAACTGTGCCAGCACAGAAAACATCTCCCATCGTGTTCTAGAAGTTGCACGGATGTCTGCCAAGTGTTTGGCAGGAAGAAAAGAAAAGTTGTCCAAAACAGCTTCCAATCGAATGTTCCTGTGATTGGAAAAGTCAGGAGAGTGCAAAGGTACTGTTTTCTATCAGTTGGCAAGGTGCGCACACAATCCCAGTGTTGTACAGCTTGCTTCTTCACCTTCCCGAAGCTGCCGCTCTCGCCGGCTGCCGGAGCCCAAGAAGCGGCTTCTTCGCGCAAAGACGATTATGCCGCTCACAGGGCTCTCCTTAGCGCGGCTTCTGCCGAAAGACGCCCGGCAGCGGCTCTTACCTCCGGAGAGCATCCTACCTTCGTCTTTCTCGTCTTTTGTAGTCTACATCTTAGCAAAACGCTTTTCCACTATGTCTGGCTAGGAAAAACTGTGCCAGCACAGAAAACATCTCCCATCGTGTTCTAGAAGTTGCACGGATGTCTGCCAAGTGTTTGGCAGGAAGAAAAGAAAAGTTGTCCAAAACAGCTTCCAATCGAATGTTCCTGTGATTGGAAAAGTCAGGAGAGTGCAAAGGTACTGTTTTCTATCAGTTGGCAAGGTGCGCACACAATCCCAGTGTTGTACAGCTTGCTTCTTCACCTTCCCGAAGCTGCCGCTCTCGCCGGCTGCCGGAGCCCAAGAAGCGGCTTCTTCGCGCAAAGACGATTGTGCCGCTCACAGTGCTCTCCTTAGCGCGGCTTCTGCCGAAAGACGCCCGGCAGCGGCTCTTACCTCCGGAGAGCATCCTACCTTCGTCTTTCGCGTCTTTTGTAGTCTACATCTTAGCAAAACGCTTTTCCACTATGTCTGGCTAGGAAAAACTGTGCCAGCACAGAAAACATCTCCCATCGTGTTCTAGAAGTTGCACGGATGTCTGCCAAGTGTTTGGCAGGAAGAAAAGAAAAGTTGTCCAAAACAGCTTCCAATCGAATGTTCCTGTGATTGGAAAAGTCAGGAGAGTGCAAAGGTACTGTTTTCTATCAGTTGGCAAGGTGCGCACACAATCCCAGTGTTGTACAGCTTGCTTCTTCACCTTCCCGAAGCTGCCGCTCTCGCCGGCTGCCGGAGCCCAAGAAGCGGCTTCTTCGCGCAAAGACGATTGTGCCGCTCACAGTGCTCTCCTTAGCGCGGCTTCTGCCGAAAGACGCCCGGCAGCGGCTCTTACCTCCGGAGAGCATCCTACCTTCGTCTTTCGCGTCTTTTGTAGTCTACATCTTAGCAAAACGCTTTTCCACTATGTCTGGCTAGGAAAAACTGTGCCAGCACAGAAAACATCTCCCATCGTGTTCTAGAAGTTGCACGGATGTCTGCCAAGTGTTTGGCAGGAAGAAAAGAAAAGTTGTCCAAAACAGCTTCCAATCGAATGTTCCTGTGATTGGAAAAGTCAGGAGAGTGCAAAGGTACTGTTTTCTATCAGTTGGCAAGGTGCGCACACAATCCCAGTGTTGTACAGCTTGCTTCTTCACCTTCCCGAAGCTGCCGCTCTCGCCGGCTGCCGGAGCCCAAGAAGCGGCTTCTTCGCGCAAAGACGATTGTGCCGCTCACAGGGCTCTCCTTAGCGCGGCTTCTGCCGAAAGACGCCCGGCAGCGGCTCTTACCTCCGGAGAGCATCCTACCTTCGTCTTTCGCGTCTTTTGTAGTCTACATCTTAGCAAAACGCTTTTCCACTATGTCTGGCTAGGAAAAACTGTGCCAGCACAGAAAACATCTCCCATCGTGTTCTAGAAGTTGCACGGATGTCTGCCAAGTGTTTGGCAGGAAGAAAAGAAAAGTTGTCCAAAACAGCTTCCAATCGAATGTTCCTGTGATTGGAAAAGTCAGGAGAGTGCAAAGGTACTGTTTTCTATCAGTTGGCAAGGTGCGCACACAATCCCAGTGTTGTACAGCTTGCTTCTTCACCTTCCCGAAGCTGCCGCTCTCGCCGGCTGCCGGAGCCCAAGAAGCGGCTTCTTCGCGCAAAGACGATTGTGCCGCTCACAGTGCTCTCCTTAGCGCAGCTTCTGCCGAAAGACGCCCGGCAGCGGCTCTTACCTCCTGAGAGTGGCAGCTTCGGGAAGGTGAAGAAGCAAGCTGTACAACACTGGGATTGTGTGCGCACCTTGCCAACTGATAGAAAACAGTACCTTTGCACTCTCCTGACTTTTCCAATCACAGGAACATTCGATTGGAAGCTGTTTTGGACAACTTTTCTTTTCTTCCTCCCAAACACTTGGCAGACATCCGTGCAACTTCTAGAAAACGATGGGAGATGTTTTCTGTGCTGGCACGGGTTTTACTAGCCAGACATAGTGGAAAAGCGTTTTGCTAAGATGTAGACTACAAAAGACGCGAAAGACGAAGGTAGGATGCTCTCCGGAGGTAAGAGCCGCTGCCGGGCGTCTT
This sequence comes from Melospiza melodia melodia, assembly GCF_035770615.1. Classification (NCBI taxonomy): domain Eukaryota; kingdom Metazoa; phylum Chordata; class Aves; order Passeriformes; family Passerellidae; genus Melospiza; species Melospiza melodia. The sequence continues at coordinate 56,091,384 of NC_086194.1, forward strand.
TCGGCAGAAGCCGCGCTAAGGAGAGCACTGTGAGCGGCACAATCGTCTTTGCGCGAAGAAGCCGCTTCTTGGGCTCCGGCAGCCGGCGAGAGCGGCAGCTTCGGGAAGGTGAAGAAGCAAGCTGTACAACACTGGGATTGTGTGCGCACCTTGCCAACTGATAGAAAACAGTACCTTTGCACTCTCCTGACTTTTCCAATCACAGGAACATTCGATTGGAAGCTGTTTTGGACAACTTTTCTTTTCTTCCTGCCAAACACTTGGCAGACATCCGTGCAACTTCTAGAACACGATGGGAGATGTTTTCTGTGCTGGCACAGTTTTTCCTAGCCAGACATAGTGGAAAAGCGTTTTGCTAAGATGTAGACTACAAAAGACGAGAAAGACGAAGGTAGGATGCTCTCCGGAGGTAAGAGCCGCTGCCGGGCGTCTTTTGGCAGAAGCCGCGCTAAGGAGAGCCCTGTGAGCGGCACAATCGTCTTTGCGCGAAGAAGCCGCTTCTTGGGCTCCGGCAGCCGGCGAGAGCGGCAGCTTCGGGAAGGTGAAGAAGCAAGCTGTACAACACTGGGATTGTGTGCGCACCTTGCCAACTGATAGAAAACAGTACCTTTGCACTCTCCTGACTTTTCCAATCACAGGAACATTCGATTGGAAGCTGTTTTGGACAACTTTTCTTTTCTTCCTGCCAAACACTTGGCAGACATCCGTGCAACTTCTAGAACACGATGGGAGATGTTTTCTGTGCTGGCACAGTTTTTCCTAGCCAGACATAGTGGAAAAGCGTTTTGCTAAGATGTAGACTACAAAAGACGCGAAAGACGAAGGTAGGATGCTCTCCGGAGGTAAGAGCCGCTGCCGGGCGTCTTTCGGCAGAAGCCGCGCTAAGGAGAGCACTGTGAGCGGCACAATCGTCTTTGCGCGAAGAAGCCGCTTCTTGGGCTCCGGCAGCCGGCGAGAGCGGCAGCTTCGGGAAGGTGAAGAAGCAAGCTGTACAACACTGGGATTGTGTGCGCACCTTGCCAACTGATAGAAAACAGTACCTTTGCACTCTCCTGACTTTTCCAATCACAGGAACATTCGATTGGAAGCTGTTTTGGACAACTTTTCTTTTCTTCCTGCCAAACACTTGGCAGACATCCGTGCAACTTCTAGAACACGATGGGAGATGTTTTCTGTGCTGGCACAGTTTTTCCTAGCCAGACATAGTGGAAAAGCGTTTTGCTAAGATGTAGACTACAAAAGACGCGAAAGACGAAGGTAGGATGCTCTCCGGAGGTAAGAGCCGCTGCCGGGCGTCTTTCGGCAGAAGCCGCGCTAAGGAGAGCACTGTGAGCGGCACAATCGTCTTTGCGCGAAGAAGCCGCTTCTTGGGCTCCGGCAGCCGGCGAGAGCGGCAGCTTCGGGAAGGTGAAGAAGCAAGCTGTACAACACTGGGATTGTGTGCGCACCTTGCCAACTGATAGAAAACAGTACCTTTGCACTCTCCTGACTTTTCCAATCACAGGAACATTCGATTGGAAGCTGTTTTGGACAACTTTTCTTTTCTTCCTGCCAAACACTTGGCAGACATCCGTGCAACTTCTAGAACACGATGGGAGATGTTTTCTGTGCTGGCACAGTTTTTCCTAGCCAGACATAGTGGAGAAGCTTTTTGCCGAGGTGTAGATGAGAAGAGGAGCTAAAGACGAAGGTAGGATGCTCTCCGGAGGTAAGAGCCGCTGCCGGGCGTCTTTCGGCAGAAGCCGCGCTAAGGAGAGCCCTGTGAGCGGCACAATCGTCTTTGCGCGAAGAAGCCGCTTCTTGGGCTCCGGCAGCCGGCGAGAGCGGCAGCTTCGGGAAGGTGAAGAAGCAAGCTGTACAACACTGGGATTGTGTGCGCACCTTGCCAACTGATAGAAAACAGTACCTTTGCACTCTCCTGACTTTTCCAATCACAGGAACATTCGATTGGAAGCTGTTTTGGACAACTTTTCTTTTCTTCCTGCCAAACACTTGGCAGACATCCGTGCAACTTCTAGAACACGATGGGAGATGTTTTCTGTGCTGGCACAGTTTTTCCTAGCCAGACATAGTGGAAAAGCGTTTTGCTAAGATGTAGACGACAAGAGAGGCTAAAGAGTGGATGTTAGCAAATGACACCCATCTTCAAAAAAGGCAATTAAGAGGACTCGCCATAGTACAAACCAGCCAGCCTCTTTTTTATCCCCAGGAAGTTGATGAAGCAGCTCTTCCTGGAAATCCTTGCCAGGCACATGACAGATGACCAAATAATGTAGTTAGCATGATTTTTCAGGGGAATTTCATGCTGAACATCACTTTAAACTCCTCTGATGAATCAACTTGACTGGTAGATGAAGGGAATATTATCTGCCTGGGCTTCAGGGAGGTTTTTGACATACCTCTACATGGCATCACACATACATATGGAAGCAATAGTGCAAAGGGGAGGGAATCAGTGTCTTTTCAGTGATGCTGAGGGAAAAGACAAGAGGCAGTGGGCACACACTGAAATACAGGAGATTGCCTTTGAACATCAGTAAATGTTTCTTTACTGTCAGGGTGACTGAACCACGGCACAGACTGCCCAGAAAGATTGTGGAGCCTGGATCTTTGAAGACATTAAAAGTACACCCAGATAGAATCCTGGGCAAGAGGCTCTAGGTATCCTGGTTTAGGCAGGGGGGTTGGGCCTGGTTAGCCCCACCAACCCCTTCCACTCTCTTTCATTCTGTGCTAGTGAATTCTCTTCAAGATGCATTTCAAAGCACTGGCATGACAAAGTTCTGTGCAGACAGAGATCCAAATGGACATGGCATCTAAGTTCCTTAAGCAGTGTTCAAGAAGAATGTAAAACTCTGGCACAAGTGTCTCTTCCCTAACTGAATCCCTTTCATGGGAAAATTCCCAGCTCTAGAAAGATCTTCTGATACGCATGCTTAAGACTGACACTGGCTGAGCAAATTTCTCCCTATGTATATCTAAGACCAGTTAGGATCTTCACCCAAAGTGCTGTCAACATAGTCACAGAATGCCTATTGTTAAGAAGTGACAGCTTCCATCAGAATGGCAGCTATTGGTCCACAAAATGGATTAATGGATGGGAATTATCTACGTGGGTTAAAAACAAAAATAAAGAGTTGGTCTTTATTTATCAATTTCATGGCAATATTGATAAGGGAAGAAAAAGATCTAAGTCCTTGACTTTCTGGACTCGAGGAAAGATTTTAAAAATTCCTTGTAAAAATGTATGATCACAATCAGACTATTGAAACCATTTTAGTTGGGAACAAAGTTCCAAAATTGTCTAGATAGTGGCAAAGAAGCCAAGAAAATAGGAAAGAAACAAAAAGAGAGCAAAAGAGTCAGCTTCAGTGTACAAGCTCGTTCTAGAAGTAGTCTGCTGGGAAAAGGAACCCCCAGCTAAATTTCCAATGTATTCCTGCGCTTGATTCAGTAACTGGTCAATGTAAAAACCAATCCTTTTGTACAACTTCTTCCAGCAACAAAAACTCCAACAGGTTGACACTACCTTCATGCCTGTTCCAGACATATTTAAAAGAGAAATGATGATTTTCTTGAAAACCTACTTACATAAAAGTTGCAAGATGGTGGAGGGATTCCCACATCCTCCTTCCTCCATCTGGCTTGAAAGTATATTTGATAAAATATGCAACAAAGCACATGATTTATAAGGGAGAGTCAAATGGATGATTTGGGAATCGATCTCTTGTTGATAGTAAACTTCATATCCACTCGGTGTGACCTTTTTAAAACAAAATGTGGAGCTGAGGCATGAATCTGCCACAACAATTGTAAAGCAAACATACACACTCCCCTTCATATGCCCCCCCCTCCACACACACCTAGGCACACACAGAGATCAGCATAGCAGATCATGAACACCTTGGAAAAGACTGAAATGCTAAATGCCTCTCTTGATGGGCAAAAGAGCTGGTGCAGTAATTCAAATGCCTGGTACAAAAATTCTGTTTAATATTTAGCTCCTATTTAAAACACAGCTTTTCATTTCATTCTATTTACAGAATATTTTCATTTCATTTGTTTCTTTAAAATTACTTAGTTCTCACCTGTTGTATGTCTAGGAATATTTTCTTCCAAAAATAGAAAAAAATAGATGATATCTTTTCAGCAGAAAACATTGGTTGATACAATTTTAAACCATCATGATATGGAAGAATTCTTCTGTCCCTCTCGAAGGTGGAAGAAGCATTTGGATCACAGATCATCTACAATGAAATACTTGACATGTTTAAGATGCTTTCAATCAATTTTGATCGTCAATTGCTTATTTGTTGTAAACAGTAATTTTTCAGTGAAGGGAAAGTGTGTGTGGTATATCTACATGATATGTTCAAAGGCAGTTCCTACTAATGGCCAGGCTGAATTCCAGTAAATAATGTCCCGAATGATATTTTGCCGCCTTCTTTGGCACTTCATGAAATCTTACCCCGATGAAGTGCTGAAACACAGAGATTTTCTCTTAGAGAGTGTCTCATGTTGTAACCTATCCCATGGATTTTATGCTGTAATTCTTATCTCTTTTAAAATTTACTATCTTCTGTACAGTTTTCATGAAACTTTCTGTTACAGTAGTGAATAGCACAGATAAATGTCATTTTGTACAACTTTGAATTTACCCCAAGAGCTGAGAGAAAACTTGATCCTATACTTCAATCCGAGTTTCTTCTATAGTCCAACTTTGTTTCTCTACCATCAAGCTTCTCCTTTGTTGCTGCTCCAAGCCCCGTCCAAGGTGACCTTGAATACTTTCAGGGATGGGACACCCACAACTTCTCTGGGCAACCTGTTCCAGTGTTCCAGCACTCCCACAGTAAAAAAGGCCTTCCTTTCATCTAATATGTGTAGGAAATCATAAATCTAGGCATAGAAGCTTGGAGTGCAAATTTGAAATTCTTTGGATTTGAAGCACATTTTATATGAATACTGACTTACAGATGACTAAAAGATGTTGATGGGCATTTGAGCTGACAAGTTTTGAAAAAGTGCACGGAAATTAAAATTGAAACCACTAAAATTAAAAACTCCTTGCCATTTTCTTTTTCCTCTCCTATTCAAAATTGCATATGTCAGATATCAGTGCTTCATGCAAACCTCTCAGATGCTCTCAGAGAAAAAGCTTTTCTTTCAGACTAAGTTGCGGTTGACGTAGAACACTAGCAGGAGTGAAAGATTTTCTGGGCATCGGGGCAGCCCGTTCTCCTTGGATTTGTGTGCAGAATGCATTTTATCCAAACTGGAAAATAGATCCCAGCTCTGTTCTATTCATCATCCTTACTTCATCAGGCCAGAAGATTCTGTGAAAAGTAGCCTGTGGACCTTGAAGACAGCGCATGTGAACCAGATGAGAGGTGATAGAGAAGTTGAGGGAGAGAAGAAAGAGCATGAGGCTGAAACCAGAAAGTATTTCTCCACGTGATCATGGAAGATTGCAGGAGCCACTTGGTACTATCAAACCAGCCCAACTTGGCACTTGTGCCACCTTGGGTCTGGGAGCCATGTTGCATATCGTGCATTTTAAGGAGCCAGCTGGCCACACCCAGCCATATGCCCCCAAACACAAACCAAGGCCCTTTTCTCTGGCAAACAAAACTCAGCTGCCCTGCTTCTGGATGGCAGATTGCAGGAACCACTTGGTACTATCAAACCAGCCCAACTTGGCACTGGTGCCACCATGGGTCTGGTCACCATCCTGCCTATTGTAGCTTTTCAGGAGCCAGCCGGTCACTCTCAGCCATAGGCCCCCAAACACAAACCTCGGCCCGTTTCCCTGGCAAACAAAAGTAAGCTGCCCCGCTTCTGCATGGCAGATTGCAGGAGCTACTTAGTACTATCAAATCAGCCCGACTTGGCACAGGTGCCACCTTGGATCTGGGAACCATCCTGTGTATCGTGGATTTTCAGGGGCCAGCCGGCCACTCTCAGCCATATGCCCCCAAAAACAAACCACGGACCTTTTCTCTGGCAAACAAAAATCAGCTGCCCCACTTCTGGATGGCAGATTGCAGGAGCCACTTGGGACTATCACACCAGCACAACATGGCACTGCTGCCACCTTGGATCTGGGAACAATCCTGCGTATCGTACATATTCAGGAACCAGCCGAACACTCCCAGCCACAGGCCCCCAAACACAAACAACGGCCCTTTTCTCTGGCAAACAAAACTCAACTGCCCCTCTTCTGGATGGCAAATTGCAGGACGCACTTGGTACTACAAAAAGAGCCCGACTTGGCAGTGGTGCCACCTTGGCTCTGGGAACCATCCTGCGTATCGAGCATTTTAAGGAGCCAGCCGGCAATTCCCAGCCGTATGCCCCAAAAAGAAACCATGGACCTTTTCTCTGGCAAAAAAAACTCAGCTGTCCCGCTTCTGGATGGCAGATTGCAGGAGTTACTTTGAACCATACAACCAGCCTTACTTGGCACTGGTGCCACCTTGGATCTGGGAACCATCCTGCCTATCGTTGATTTTCAGGGGCCAGCCGGCCACTCTCAGCCATAGGCCCCCAAACACAAACCACAGCCCTTTTCTCTAGCAAACAAAATTCAACTGCCCCGCTTCTGGATGGCAAATTGCAGGAGCCACTGGGTACTACAAAAACAGCCTGACTTGGCACTGGTGCCACCTTGCGTCTGGTTACCATGCGGCGTATCGTGCATTTTAAGGAGCCAGGTGGCCACTCCCAGCCATATGCCCCCAAACACAACCCACGGCCCTTTTCTCTGGCAAACAAAACTCAGCTGCCCCGCTTCTGGATGGCAGATTGCAGGAGACACTTGGTACTATCAAACCAGCCCGACTTGGCACTGGTGCCACCTCGGGTCTGGGAACCATCCTGCGTATTGTGGATTGTCAGGAGACAGCCAACCACTCTCGGCCACAGAGCCCAATCAAAAACAAAGGTCCGTTTCCCTGGCAAAAAAAACTCAGCTGCCCCGCTTCTGGATGGGAGATTGCAGGAGGCACTTGACACTGTCAAACGAGCCCCACTTGGCACTGGTGCCACCTTGGGTCTGGGAACCATGCTGCGTATCGTGGATTTTCAGGAGCCAGCCGGCCACTGCCAGCCACAGGCCCCCAAACACAAACCACAGCCTTTTTCTCTGGCAAACAAAACTCAGCTGCCCCGCTTCTGGATGGCAGATTGCAGGAGCCACTTGGTACTATCAAACCAGCCCGACTTGGCACTGGTGCCACCTTGGGTCTGGGAACCATCCTGCCTATCGTGGATTTTAAGGAGCCAGCCGGCTACTCCCAGCCACAGGCCCCCAACAAAAACCACGGCCCTTTTTTCTCGCAAACAAAACTTAGCTGCCTCACTTCTGGATGGCAGATTGCAGGAGCCACTTGGTGTAATCAAACCAGCCCGACTTGGCACTGGTGCCACCTTGGGTCTGGGAACCATCCTGCGTATCGTGGATTCTAAGGAGCCAGCCGGCCACTCCTAGCCACAGGCCCCCAAACAAAATCAACGGCGCTGTTCCCTGGAAAACAAAACACGCCTGCCAACTTTTTGATGGAGTTTGCAGGAGCCACTTGGTACTATCAAACCAGCCCGACTTGGCACTGGTGCCACCTTGGGTCTGGGAACCATCCTGCGTATCGTGGATTCTAAGGAGCCAGCCGGCCACTCCTAGCCACAGGCCCCCAAACAAAAACCTAGGCCTATTTCTCTGGCAAACAAAAGTAAGCTGCCCTGCTTCTGGATGGCAGATTGCAGGAGACACTTGGTACTATCAAACCAGCCCAACTTGGCACTGGTGCCACCTTGGATCTGGGAACCATGCTCTGTATCGTGGATATTCAGGGGCCAGCCGGCCACTCTCAGCCATATGTCCCCAAACAGAAACCTCGGCCCGTTTCTCTGGCAAACAAAACTCAACTGCCCCTCTTCTGGATGGCAAATTGCAGGATGAACTTGATACTAAAACCGCAGGCCGACTTGGTAGTGGTGACACCTTGGGCCTGGGAACCATCATGCGTATCGAGCATTTTAAGGAGCCAGCCGGCCACTCCCAGCAATATGCCCCCAAAAACAATCCACGGAATTTTCCTCTGGCAAACAAAAATCAGCTGCCTCGCTTCTGGATGGCAGATTGCAGGAGCCACTTTGCACCATCAAACCAGCCCGACTTGGCACTGGTGCCACATTGCATCTGGGAACCATGCTGCCTAGCGTGGATTTTCAGGAGCCAGCCGGCCACTCTCAGCTATATGCCCCCAAACAAAACCCACGGCCCGTATCCCTGGCAAACAAAATTAAGCTGCCCCGCTTCTGGATGGCAGATTGCAGGACGCACTTGGTAGTATCAAACCAGCAAAACTTGGCACTGGTGCCACCTTGGGTCTGGGAACCATCCTGCGTATCGTGGGTTCAAAGGAGCCAGCCGGTCACTCCCAGCCACAGGCCCCCAAATACAAACAATGTCGCTTTTCCCTGGAAAACAAAACTCGCCTGCCAACTTTTTGATGGCAGATTGCAGGAGCCACTTGGTACTATCAAACCAGCCCAACTTGGCACTGGTGCCACCATGGGTCTGGTCACCATCCTGCCTATCGTAGCTTTCCAGGAGCCAGCCGGTCACTCCCAGCCATAGGTCCCCAGTCACAAACCTCGGCCCGTTTCCCTGGCAAACAAAAGTAAGCTACCCCGCTTCTGGATGGCAGATTGCAGGAGCCACTTGGTACTATCAAACCAGCCCAACTTGGCACTGGTGCCACCTTGGGTCTGGGAACCATGCTGCGTAACACAGATTCTAAGGCGCCAGTCGGCCACTACGAGCCACAAGCCCCCAAACACAAACAACGGCGCTATTCTCTGGCAAACAAAACTCAACTGCCCCTCTTCTGGATGGCAAATTGCAGGACGCACTTGGTACTATAAAAACAGCCCGACTTGGCACTGGTGCCCCCTTGGGTCTGGGAACCATCCTGCGTATCGATCTTTTTAATGAGACAGCCGGCCACTCCCAGCCATATGCCCCCAAACACAACCCACGGCCCTTTTCTCTGGCAAACAAAACTCAACTGCACCGCTTCTGGATGGCAGATTGCAGGAGCCACTTGGTACTATCAAACCAGCCCGACTTGGCACTGGTGCCACCTTGGGTCTGGGAACCATCCTGCGTATTGTGGGTTGTCAGGAGCCAGCCGAACACTCTCGGCCACAGACCCCAATTAAAAACAACGGCCCGTTTCACAGGCAAACAAAACTCAGCTGCCCCGCTTCTGGATGGGAGATTGCAGGAGCCACTGGGTACTATGAAACCAGCCCTACTTGGCACTGATGCCACCTTGGGTCTGGGAACCATGCTGCGTATCATGGATTTTCAGGAGCCAGCCGGCCACTGCCAGCCACAGGCCCCGAAACACAAACAACAGCCATTTTGTCTGGGAAACAAAATTCAGCTGCCCCGCTTCTGGATGGCAGATTGCAGGAACCACTTGGTACTAACAAACCAGCCCGACTTGGCACTGATGCGACCTTGGGTCTGGGAACCATCCTGCGTATCGTGGATTCTAAGGAGCCAGCTGGCCACTCCCAGCCACAGGCCCCAAAACACACACAACGGTGCTTTTCCCTGGAAAACAAAACTCGCCTGCCAAACTTTTGATGGCAGATTGCAGGAGCCACTTGGTATTATCAAACCAGCCCAACTTGGCACTGGTGCCACCATGGGTCTGGTCACCATCCTGCCTATCGTAGCTTTTCAGGAGCCAGCCAGCCACCCCCAGCCAGAGGCCCCGAGACAAATATTTCGGCCCGTTTCCCTGGCAAACAAAAGTAAGCTGCCCCGCTTCTGGATGGCAGATTGCAGGAGCCACTTGGTACCATCAAACCAGCCCAACTTAACACTGGTGCCAACTCAGGTCTGGGAACCATCCTGCGTATCGTGGATTCTAAGGAGCCAGCTGGCCACTCCCAGCCACAGGCCCCCAAACACAAACAACGGCGCTTTTCCCTGGAAAACAAAACTCGCCTTCCAACTTTTTGATGGCAGATTGCAGGAGCCACTTGGTACTATCAAACCAGCCCAACTTGGCACTGGTGCCACCATGGGTCTGGTCACCATCCTGCCTATCGTAGCTTTTCAGGAGCCAGCCGGTCACTCCCAGCCATAGGCCCCCAGACACAAACCTCGGCCCGTTTCCCTGGCAAACAAAAGTAAGCTGCCCCGCTTCTGCATGGCAGATTGCAGGAGCTACTTAGTACTATCAAACCAGCCCAACTTGGCACTGGTGACACCTCTGGTCTGGGAACCATCCTGCCTATCGTGGATTTTCAGGGGCCAGCCGGCCACTCTCAGCCATATGCCCCAAAAACAAACCACGGCCCTTTTCTCTGGCAAACAAAACTCAACTGCCCCTCTTCTGGATGGCAAATTTTAGGACGCACTTTGTACTACGAAAACCGCCCGACGTGGCACTGGTGCCACCTTGTGTCAGGGAACCATCCTGCATATCGAGCTTTTTAAGGAGCCAGCCGGCCACGCCCAGCCATATACCCCCAAAAACAAACCACGGACCATTTCTCTTGGAAACAAAAATCCGCTGCCCCGCGTCTGGATGGCAGATTGCAGGAGCCACTTTGCACCATCAAACCAGCCCGACTTGGCACTGGTGCCACCTTGGGTCTGGGAACAATCCTGCATATCGTGGATTCTAAGGAGCCAGCCGGCCACTCCCTGCCATAGGCCCCCAAACAAAAACAACGGCGCTTTTCCCTGGAAAACAAAATTCGCCTGCCAGCATTTTGATGGCAGATTGCAGGAGCCACTTGGTACTATCAAATCATCCCAACTTGGCACTGGTGCCACTATGGGTCTGGGAACCATCCTGCCTATTGTAGCATTTCAGGAGCCAGCTGGTCACTCCCAGCCATAGGCCCCCAGACACAAACCTCGGACCGTTTCCCTGGCAAACAAATAAAGCTGCCCCGATTCTGGATGGCAGATTGCAGGAGCCACTTGGTTGTGTCAAACCAGCCCGACTTGGAACTGGTGCCACCTTGGGTCTGGGAACCATCCTGCGTAACGTGGATTCTAAGCAGCCACCCGGCCACTCTGAGCCACAGGCCCCCAAACACAAACAACGGCGCTTTTCCCTGGAAAACAAAACTCGCCTGCCAACTTTTTGATGGCAGATTGCAGGAGCCACTTGGTACTATCAAACCAGCCCAACTTGGCACTGGTGCCACCTCTGGTCTGGGAACCATCCTGCCTATCGTAGCTTTTCAGGAGCCAGCCGGTCACTCCCAGCCATAGACCCCCAGACACAAACCTCGGCCCGTTTCCCTGGAAAACAAAAGTAAGTTACCCCGATTCTGGATGGCAGATTGCAGGAGCCACTTGGTACTATCAAATCAGCCCAACTTGGCACTGGTGCCACCATGGGTCTGGTAAACATCCTGCCTATCGTAGCTTTTCAGGAGCCAGCCGGTCACTCCCTGCCATAGGCCCCCGGACACAAACCTCGGCCCGTTTCCCTGGCAAACAAAAGTAAGCTGCCCCGCTTTTGGATGGCAGATTGCAGGATGCAGTTGGTACTTACAAACCAGCCCGACTTGGCCCTGGTGCCACCTCTGGTCTGGGAACCATGCTGCGTAACGTAGATTCTACGAGGACAGGCGGCCACTCCCAGCCACAGGCCTCTAAAAAAAAACAACGGCGCTTTTCCCTGGAAAACAAAACTCGCCTGCCAACTTCTTGATGGCAGATTGCAGGAGCCACTTGGTACTATCAAACCAGCCCAACTTGGCACTGGTGCCACCATGGGTCTGGTCACCATCCTGCCTATCGTAGCTTTTCAGGAGCCAGCCGCTCACTCCCAGCCATAGGCCCCCAGACAAATACCTCGGCACGTTTCCCTGGCAAACAAAAGTAGGCTGCCCCGCTTCTGGATGGCAAATTGCAGGACGCACTTGGTACTACGAAAACAGCCCGACTTGGCACTGATGCCACCTTGGGTCAGGGAACAATCCTGTGTATAGAGCTTTTTAAGGAGCCAGCCGGCCACGTCCAGTCATATACCCCCAAAAAAAAAACCACGGAACTTTTCTCCAGGAAACAAAAATCCGCTGCCCCGCGTCTGGATGGCAGATTGCAGGAGCTATTTAGTATTATCAAACCAGCCCGACTTGGCACTGGTGGCACCATGAGTCTGGTAAACATCCTGCCTATCGTAGCTTTTCAGTAGTCAGCCGGTCACTCCCAGCCATAGGCCCCCAGACAAATACCTCGGCCCGTTTCCCTGGGAAACAAAAGTAAGCTGTCCCGCTTCTGGATGGCAGATTGCAGGAGCCACTTGTTAGTATCAAACCAGCCCAACTTGTTCCCAGACCCAAGGTGGCACCAGTGCCAAGTGGGGCTGGTTTGATGGTGCAACGTGGCTCCTGCAATCTGCCATCCAAAAGCGGGGCAGCTTACTTTTGTTTGCCAGGGAAACGGGCCGAGGTTTGTGTCTGGGGGTCTATGGCTGGGAGTGACCGGCTGGCTCCTGAAAAGCTACGATAGGCAGGATGGTTCCCAGACCAGTGGTGGCACCAGTGCCAATGTTGGGCTGGTTTGATAGTACCAAGTGGCTCCTGCAATCTGCCATCAAAAAGTTGGCAGGCGAGTTTTGTTTTCCAGGGAAAAGCGCCGTAGTTTTTGTTTGGGGGCCTGTGGCTCAGAGTGGCCGGGTGGCTGCTTAGAATCCACGATACGCAGGATGGTTCCCAGACCCAAGGTGGCACCAGTGCCAAGTCGGGCTGGTTTGACACAACCAAGTGGCTCCTGCAATCTGCCATCCAGAATCGGGGCAGCTTAATTTTGTTTGCCAGGGAAACGGTCCGAGGTTTGTGTCTGGGGGCCTATGGCTGGGAGTGACCGGCTGGCTCCTGAAATGCTACAATAGGCAGGATGGTTCCCAGACCCAGAGTGGCACCAGTGCCAAGTTGGGATGATTTGATAGTACCAAGTGGCTCCTGCAATCTGCCATCAAAATTTGGCAGGCGAATTTTGTTTTCCAGGGAAAAGCGCCGTTGTTTGTGTTTGGGGGCCTGTGGCTGGGAGTGGCCGGCTGGCTCCTTAGAATCCACGATATGCAGGATTGTTCCCAGACCCAAGGTGGCACCAGTGCCAAGTCGGGCTGGTTTGATGGTGCAAAGTGGCTCCTGCAATCTGCCATCCAGACGCGGGGCAGCGGATTTTTGTTTCCAAGAGAAATGGTCCGTGGTTTGTTTTTGGGGGTTTATGGCTGGGTGTGGCCGGCTGGCTCCTTAAAAAGCTCGATATGCAGGATGGTTCCCTGACACAAGGTGGCACCAGTGCCACGTCGGGCGGTTTTCGTAGTACAAAGTGCGTCCTAAAATTTGCCATCCAGAAGAGGGGCAGTTGAGTTTTGTTTGCCAGAGAAAAGGGCCGTGGTTTGTTTTTGGGGGCATATGGCTGAGAGTGGCCGGCTGGCTCCTGAAAAGCTACGATAGGCAGGATGTTTACCAGACCCATGGTGGCACCAGTGCAAAGTTGGGCTGATTTGATAGTACCAAGTGGCTCCTGCAATCTGCCATCCAGAATCGGGGTAGCTTACTTTTGTTTTCCAGGGAAACGGGCCGAGGTTTGTGTCTGGGGGTCTATGTTTGGGAGTGGCCGGCTGGCTCCTTAGAAACCACGATACGCAGCATGGTTCCCAGACAAGAGGTGCCACCAGTGCCAAGTTGGGCTGGTTTGATACTACCAAGTGGTTCCTGCCATCTGCCATCCAGAAGCGGGGCAGCTTACTTTTGTTTGCCAGGGAAACGGATCGTTGTTTGTGTTTGGAGGCCTATGGCTGGGACTGACCGGCTGGCTCCATAAAATCCACGATACGCAGGATGGTTCCCAGACCAGAGGTGGCACCAGTGCCAAGTCGGGCTGGTTTGATAGTATAAAGTGGCTCCTGAAATCTGCCATCCAGAAGCGGGGCAGCTTACTTTTGTTTGCCCGGGAAACCGGCCGAGGTTTGTGTCTGGGGGCCTATGGCTGGGAGTGACCGGCTGGCTCCTGAAAAGTTACGATAGGCAGGATGGTGACCAGACCCATGGTGGCACCAGTGCCAAGTTGGGCTGGTTTGATAGTACCAAGTGGCTCCTGCAATCTGCCATCAAAACGTTGGTAGGCGAGTTTTGTTTTCCAGGGAAAAGCGCCGTTGTTTGTGTTTGGGGGCCTGTGGCTGGGAGTGGCCGGCTGGCTCCTTAGAATCCACGATACGTAGGATGGTTCCCAGACTTGTCGTGGCACCAGTGCCAAGTCGGGCTGGTTTGATAGTACCAAGTGGATCCTGCAATCTGCCATCCAGAAGCGGGGCAGCTTACTTTTGTTTGCCAGGGAAACGGGCCGAGGTTTTTGTCTGGGGGCCTATGGCTGGGAGTGACCGGCTGGCTCCTGAAAAGCTACGATAGGCAGGATGGTGACCAGACCCATGGTGGCAGCAGTGCCAAGTTGGGCTGGTTTGATAGTACCAAGTGGCTCCTGCAATCTGCCATCAAAAAGTTGGCAGGCGAGTTTTGTTTTCCAGGGAAAAGCGCCGTTGTTTGTGTTTGGGTGCCTGTGGCTGGGAGTGGCCGGCTGGCTCTTTAGAATCCACGATACGCAGGATGGTTCCCAGACCAGTGGTGGCACCAGTGCCAAGTCGGGCGGGTTAGATAGTAACAAGTGCGTCCTACAATCTGCCATCCAGAAGCGGGGCAGCTTACTTTTGTTTGCCAGGGAAACGGGCCGAGGTTTTTGTCTGGGGGCCTATGGCTGGGAGTGACCGGCTGGCTCGTGAAAAGCTACGATAGGCAGGATGGTGACCAGACCCATGGCGGCACCAGTGCCAAGTTGGGCTGGTTTGATAGTAGCAAGTGGCTCCTGCAATCTGCCATCAAAAAGTTGGCAGGCGAGTTTTGTTTTCCAGGGAAAAGCGCCGTTGTTTGTGTTTGGCGGCCTGTGGCTGGGAGTGGTCGGCTGGCTCCTTAGAATCCACGATACGCAGGATGGTTCCCAGACCAGAGGTGGCACCAGTGCCAAGTCGGGCTGGTTTGATAGTACCAAGTGGCTCCTGCAATCTGCCATCCAGAAGCGGGGCAGCTTACTTTTGTTTGCCAGGGAAACGGGTCGAGCTTTGTGTCTGGGGGCCTATGGCTGGGAGTGACCGGCTGGCTCCTGAAAAGCTACGATAGGCAGGATGGTGACCAGACCCATGGTGGCACCAGTGCCAAGTTGGGCTGGTTTGATAGTACCAAGTGGCTCCTGCAATCTGCCATCAAAAAGTTGGCAGGCAAGTTTTCTTTACCAGGGAAAAGCGCCGTTGTTTTTGTTTGGGGGCCTATGGCTGGGAGTGGCCGGCTGGCTCCTTAGAATCCACGATACGCAGGATGGTTCCTAGACTTGACGTGGCACCAGTGCCAAGTTGGGCTGGTTTGATAGTACCAAGTGCGTCCTGCAATCTGCCATCCAGAAGTGGGGTAGCTTACTTTTGTTTGCCAGGGAAACGGGCCGAGGTTTGTGTCTCGGGGCATATGGCTGGGAGTGACCGGCTGGCTCCTGAAAAGCTACGATAGGCAGGATGGTGACCAGACCCATGGTGGCACCAGTGCCAAGTTGGGCTGGTTTGATAGTACCAAGTGGTTCCTGCAATCTGCCATCCAGAAGCGGGGCAGCTTACTTTTGTTTGCCAGGGAAACGGTCCGAGGTTTGTGTCTGGGGGCCTAAGCCTGGAAGTGACCGGCTGGCTCGTGAAAAGCTACGATAGGCAGGATGGTGACCAGACCCATGACGGCACCAGTGCCAAGTTGGGCTGGTTTGATAGTACCAAGTGGCTCCTGCAATCTGCCATCAAAAACTTGGCAGGCGAGTTTTGTTTTCCAGGGAAAAGCGCCGTTGTTTGTGTTTGGGGGCCTGTGGCTGGGAGTGGCCGGCTGGCTCCTTAGAATCCACGATACTCAGCATGGTTCCCAGACCAAAGGTGGCACCAGTGCCAAGTTGGGCTGGTTTGATAGTACCAAGTGGTTCCTGCAATCTGCCATCCAGAAGCGGGGCAGCTTACATTTGTTGGCCAGGGAAACGGGCCGAGGTTTGTGTCTGGGGGCCTATGGCTGGGAGTGACCGGCTGGCTCCTGAAAAGCTACGATAGGCAGGATGGTGACCAGACCCATGGTGGCACCAGTGCCAAGTTGGGCTGATTTGATTGTACCAAGTGGCTCCTGCAATCTGCCATCAAAAAGTTGGCAGGCGAATTTTGTTTTCCAGGGAAAAGCGCCGTTGTTTGTGTTTGGGGGCCTGTGGCAGGGAGTGGCCGGCTGGCTCCTGAAAAGCTACGATAGGCAGGATGGTGACGAGACCCATGGTGGCACCAGTGCCAAGTTGGGCTGGTTTGATAGTACCAAGTGGCTCCGGCAATCTGCCATCAAAAAGTTGGCAGACGAGTTTTGTTTTCAAGGGAAAAGCGCCGTTGTTTGTGTTTGGGGGCCTGTGGCTGGGAGTGGCCGGCTGGCTCCTTAGAATCTACCATACGCAGGATGGTTCCCAGACCAGAGGTGGCACCAGTGCCAAGTCGGGCTGGTTTGATAGTACCAAGTGCGTCCTGCAATCTGCCATCCAGAAGCGGGACAGCTTACTTTTGTTTGCCAGGGAAACGGGCCGAGGTTTGTGTCTCGGGGCCTATGGCTGGGAGTGACCGGCTGGCTCCTGAAAAGCTACGATAGGCAGGATGGTGACCAGACCCATGGTGGCACCAGTGCCAAGTTGGGCTGGTTTGATAGTACCAAGTGGCTCCTGCAATCTGCCATCAAAAAGTTGGCAGGCGAGTTTGTTATCCAGGGAAAAGCGCCGTTGTTTGTGTTTGGGGGCCTGTGGCTGGGAGTGGCCGGCTGGCTCCTTAGAATCCATGATACGCAGGATGGTTCCCAGACCAGAGGTGGCACCAGTGCCAAGTTGGGCTGGTTTGATGGTGAAAAGTGGCTCCTGCAATCTGCCATACAGAAGCGGGGCAGCTTACTTTTGTTTGCCAGGGAAACGGGCCGAGGTTTGTGTCTGGGGGCCTATGGCTGGGAGTGACCGGCTGGCTCCTGAAAAGCTACGATAGGCAGGATGGTGACCAGACCCATGGTGGCACCAGTGTCAAGGTGGGCTGGTTTGATAGTACCAAGTGGCTCCGGCAATCTGCCATCAAAATTTGGCAGGCGAGTTTTGTTTTCCAGGGAAAAGCGCCGTTGTTTTTGTTTGGGGGCCTGTGGCTGGGAGTGGCCGGATGGCTAATTAGAATCCACGATACGCAGCATGGTTCCCAGACCTGAGGTGGCACCAGTGCCAAGTCGGGCTAGTTTGATGGTGCAAAGTGGCTCCTGCAATCTGCCATCCAGAAGCGGGGCAGCTTGCTTTTGTTTGCCAGGGAAACGGGCCGAGGTTTGTGTCTGGGGCCTATGGCTGGGAGTGACCGGCTGGCTCCTGAAAAGCTACGATAGGCAGGATGGTGACCAGACCCATGACGGCACCAGTGCCAAGTTGGGCTGGTTTGATAGTACCAAGTGGCTCCTGCAATCTGCCATCAAAAACTTGGCAGGCGAGTTTTGTTTTCCAGGGAAAAGCGCCGTTGTTTGTGTTTGGGGGCCTGTGGCTGGGAGTGGCCGGCTGGCTCCTTAGAATCCACGATACCCAGGCTCATTCCCAGACCTGAGGTGGCACCAGTGCCAAGTCGGGCTAGTTTGATGGTGCAAAGTGGCTCCTGCAATTTGCCATCCAGAAGCGGGACAGCTTACTTTTCCTTGCCAGGGAAACGGGCCGAGCTTTGTGTCTGGGGGCCTATGGCTGGGAGTGACCGGCTGGCTCCTGAAAAGCTACGATAGGCAGGATGGTGACCAGACCCATGGTGGCACCAGTGCCAAGTTGGGCTGGTTTGATAGTACCAAGTGGCTCCTGCAATCTGCCATCAAAAATTGGCAGGCGAGTTTTGTTTTCCAGGGAAAAGCGCCGTTGTTTGTGTTTAGGGGCCTGTGGGTGGGAGTGGCCGGATGGCTAATTAGAATCCACGATACGCAGCATGGTTCCCAGACCTGAGGTGGCACCAGTGCCAAGTCGGGCTAGTTGGATGGCGCAAAGTGGCTCCTGCAATATGCCATCCAGAAGCGGGGCAGCTTACTTTTGTTTTCCAGGGAAAAGCGCCGTTGTTTGTGTTTGGGGGCCTGTGGGTGGGAGTGGCCGGATGGCTCCTTAGAATCCACGATACGCAGGATGGTTCCCAGACCAGAGGTGGCACCAGTGCCAAGTCGGGCTGGTTTGATAGTACCAAGTGGTTCCTGCAATCTGCCATCCAGAAGCGGGGCAGCTTACTTTTGTTTGCCAGGGAAACGGTCCGAGGATTGTGTCTGGGGGCTTAAGCCTGGAAGTGACCGGCTGGCTCGTGAAAAGCTACGATAGGCAGGATGGTGACCAGACCCATGGTGGCACCAGTGCCAAGTTGGGCTGGTTTTATAGTACCAAGTGGCTCCTGCAATCTGCCATCAAAAACTTGGCAGGCGAATTTTGTTTTCCAGGGAAAAGCGCCGTTGTTTGTGTTTGGGGGCCTGTGGCTGGGAGTGGCCGGATGGCTCCTTAGAATCCACGATACTCAGCATGGTTCCCAGACCAGAGGTGGCACCAGTGCCAAGTTGGGCTGGTTTGATAGTACCAAGTGGCTCCTGCAATCTGCCATCCAGAAGCGGGGCAGCTTACTTTTGTTTGCCAGGGAAACGGGCCGAGGGTTGTGTCTGGGGGCCTATGGCTGGGAGTGACCGGCTGGCTCCTGAAAAGCTACGATAGGCAGTATGGTGACCAGACCCATGGTGGCACCAGTGCCAAGTTGGGCTGATTTGATAGTACCAAGTGGCTCCTGCAATCTGCCATCAAAAAATTGGCAGGCGAATTTTGTTATCCAGGGAAAAGCGCCGTTGTTTGTGTTTGGGGGCCTGTGGCAGGGAGTTGCCGGCTGGCTCCTGAAAAGCTACGATAGGCAGGATGGTGACCAGACCCATGGTGGCACCAGTGCCAAGTTGGGCTGGTTTGATAGTACCAAGTGGCTCCGGCAATCTGCCATCAAAAAGTTGGCAGGCGAGTTTTGTTTTCCAGGGAAAAGCGCCGTTGTTTGTGTTTGGGGGCCTGTGGCTGGGAGTGGCCGGCTGGCTCCTTAGAATCCACGATACGCAGGATGGTTCCCAGACTTGTCGTGGCACCAGTGCCAAGTCGGGCTGGTTTGATAGTACCAAGTGGATCCTGCAATCTGCCATCCAGAAGCGGGGCAGCTTACTTTTGTTTGCCAGGGAAACGGGCCGAGGTTTTTGTCTGGGGGCCTATGGCTGGGAGTGACCGGCTGGCTCCTGAAAAGCTACGATAGGCAGGATGGTGACCAGACCCATGGTGGCAGCAGTGCCAAGTTGGGCTGGTTTGATAGTACCAAGTGGCTCCTGCAATCTGCCATCAAAAAGTTGGCAGGCGAGTTTTGTTTTCCAGGGAAAAGCGCCGTTGTTTGTGTTTGGGTGCCTGTGGCTGGGAGTGGCCGGCTGGCTCTTTAGAATCCACGATACGCAGGATGGTTCCCAGACCAGTGGTGGCACCAGTGCCAAGTCGGGCGGGTTAGATAGTAACAAGTGCGTCCTACAAACTGCCATCCAGAAGCGGGGCAGCTTACTTTTGTTTGCCAGGGAAACGGGCCGAGGTTTTTGTCTGGGGGCCTATGGCTGGGAGTGACCGGCTGGCTCGTGAAAAGCTACGATAGGCAGGATGGTGACCAGACCCATGGCGGCACCAGTGCCAAGTTGGGCTGGTTTGATAGTAGCAAGTGGCTCCTGCAATCTGCCATCAAAAAGTTGGCAGGCGAGTTTTGTTTTCCAGGGAAAAGCGCCGTTGTTTGTGTTTGGCGGCCTGTGGCTGGGAGTGGTCGGCTGGCTCCTTAGAATCCACGATACGCAGGATGGTTCCCAGACCTGAGGTGGCACCAGTGCCAAGTCGGGCTGGTTTGATAGTACCAAGTGGCTCCTGCAATCTGCCATCCAGAAGCGGGGCAGCTTACTTTTGTTTGCCAGGGAAACGGGCCGAGCTTTGTGTCTGGGGGCCTATGGCTGGGAGTGACCGGCTGGCTCCTGAAAAGCTACGATAGGCAGGATGGTGACCAGACCCATGGTGGCACCAGTGCCAAGTTGGGCTGGTTTGATAGTACCAAGTGGCTCCTGCAATCTGCCATCAAAAAGTTGGCAGGCAAGTTTTCTTTACCAGGGAAAAGCGCCGTTGTTTTTGTTTGGGGGCCTATGGCTGGGAGTGGCCGGCTGGCTCCTTAGAATCCACGATACGCAGGATGGTTCCTAGACTTGACGTGGCACCAGTGCCAAGTTGGGCTGTTTTGATAGTACCAAGTGCGTCCTGCAATCTGCCATCCAGAAGTGGGGTAGCTTACTTTTGTTTGCCAGGGAAACGGGCCGAGGTTTGTGTCTCGGGGCATATGGCTGGGAGTGACCGGCTGGCTCCTGAAAAGCTACGATAGGCAGGATGGTGACCAGACCCATGGTGGCACCAGTGCCAAGTTGGGCTGGTTTGATAGTACCAAGTGGTTCCTGCAATCTGCCATCCAGAAGCGGGGCAGCTTACTTTTGTTTGCCAGGGAAACGGTCCGAGGTTTGTGTCTGGGGGCCTAAGCCTGGAAGTGACCGGCTGGCTCGTGAAAAGCTACGATAGGCAGGATGGTGACCAGACCCATGACGGCACCAGTGCCAAGTTGGGCTGGTTTGATAGTACCAAGTGGCTCCTGCAATCTGCCATCAAAAGTTGGCAGGCGAGTTTTGTTTTCCAGGGAAAAGCGCCGTTGTTTGTGTTTGGGGGCCTGTGGCTGGGAGTGGCCGGCTGGCTCCTTAGAATCCACGATACTCAGCATGGTTCCCAGACCAAAGGTGGCACCAGTGCCAAGTTGGGCTGGTTTGATAGTACCAAGTGGTTCCTGCAATCTGCCATCCAGAAGCGGGGCAGCTTACATTTGTTGGCCAGGGAAACGGGCCGAGGTTTGTGTCTGGGGGCCTATGGCTGGGAGTGACCGGCTGGCTCCTGAAAAGCTACGATAGGCAGGATGGTGACCAGACCCATGGTGGCACCAGTGCCAAGTTGGGCTGATTTGATTGTACCAAGTGGCTCCTGCAATCTGCCATCAAAAAGTTGGCAGGCGAATTTTGTTTTCCAGGGAAAAGCGCCGTTGTTTGTGTTTGGGGGCCTGTGGCAGGGAGTGGCCGGCTGGCTCCTGAAAAGCTACGATAGGCAGGATGGTGACGAGACCCATGGTGGCACCAGTGCCAAGTTGGGCTGGTTTGATAGTACCAAGTGGCTCCGGCAATCTGCCATCAAAAAGTTGGCAGACGAGTTTTGTTTTCAAGGGAAAAGCGCCGTTGTTTGTGTTTGGGGGCCTGTGGCTGGGAGTGGCCGGCTGGCTCCTTAGAATCTACCATACGCAGGATGGTTCCCAGACCAGAGGTGGCACCAGTGCCAAGTCGGGCTGGTTTGATAGTACCAAGTGCGTCCTGCAATCTGCCATCCAGAAGCGGGACAGCTTACTTTTGTTTGTCAGGGAAACGGGCCGAGCTTTGTGTCTGTGGGCCTACGGCTGGGAGTGACCGGCTGGCTCCTGAAAAGCTACGATAGGCAGGATGGTGACCAGACCCATGGTGGCACCAGTGCCAAGTTGGGCTGGTTTGATAGTACCAAGTGGCTCCTGCAATCTGCCATCAAAAAGTTGGCAGGCGAGTTTGTTATCCAGGGAAAAGCGCCGTTGTTTGTGTTTGGGGGCCTGTGGCTGGGAGTGGCCGGCTGGCTCCTTAGAATCCATGATACGCAGGATGGTTCCCAGACCAGAGGTGGCACCAGTGCCAAGTTGGGCTGGTTTGATGGTGAAAAGTGGCTCCTGCAATCTGCCATCCAGAAGCGGGGCAGCTTACTTTTGTTTGCCAGGGAAACGGGCCGAGGTTTGTGTCTGGGGGCCTATGGCTGGGAGTGACCGGCTGGCTCCTGAAAAGCTACGATAGGCAGGATGGTGACCAGACCCATGGTGGCACCAGTGTCAAGGTGGGCTGGTTTGATAGTACCAAGTGGCTCCGGCAATCTGCCATCAAAATTTGGCAGGCGAGTTTTGTTTTCCAGGGAAAAGCGCCGTTGTTTTTGTTTGGGGGCCTGTGGCTGGGAGTGGCCGGCTGGCTCCTTAGAATCCACGATACCCAGGCTCATTCCCAGACCTGAGGTGGCACCAGTGCCAAGTCGGGCTAGTTTGATGGTGCAAAGTGGCTCCTGCAATCTGCCATCCAGAAGCGGGACAGCTTACTTTTCCTTGCCAGGGGAACGGGCCGAGCTTTGTGTCTGGGGGCCTATGGCTGGGAGTGACCGGCTGGCTCCTGAAAAGCTACGATAGGCAGGATGGTGACCAGACCCATGGTGGCACCAGTGCCAAGTTGGGCTGGTTTGATAGTACCAAGTGGCTCCTGCAATCTGCCATCAAAAATTGGCAGGCGAGTTTTGTTTTCCAGGGAAAAGCGCCGTTGTTTGTGTTTAGGGGCCTGTGGGTGGGAGTGGCCGGATGGCTAATTAGAATCCACGATACGCAGCATGGTTCCCAGACCTGAGGTGGCACCAGTGCCAAGTCGGGCTAGTTGGATGGTGCAAAGTGGCTCCTGCAATCTGCCATCCAGAAGCGGGGCAGCTTACTTTTGTTTTCCAGGGAAAAGCGCCGTTGTTTGTGTTTGGGGGCCTGTGGGTGGGAGTGGCCGGATGGCTCCTTAGAATCCACGATACGCAGGATGGTTCCCAGACCAGAGGTGGCACCAGTGCCAAGTCGGGCTGGTTTGATAGTACCAAGTGGTTCCTGCAATCTGCCATCCAGAAGCGGGGCAGCTTACTTTTGTTTGCCAGGGAAACGGTCCGAGGATTGTGTCTGCGGGCCTAAGCCTGGAAGTGACCGGCTGGCTCGTGAAAAGCTACGATAGGCAGGATGGTGACCAGACCCATGACGGCACCAGTGCCAAGTTGGGCTGGTTTGATAGTACCAAGTGGCTCCTGCAATCTGCCATCAAAAACTTGGCAGGCGAGTTTTGTTTTCCAGGGAAAAGCGCCGTTGTTTGTGTTTGGGGGCCTGTGGCTGGGAGTGGCCGGATGGCTCCTTAGAATCCACGATACTCAGCATGGTTCCCAGACCAGAGGTGGCACCAGTGCCAAGTTGGGCTGGTTTGATAGTACCAAGTGGCTCCTGCAATCTGCCATCCAGAAGCGGGGCAGCTTACTTTTGTTTGCCAGGGAAACGGGCCGAGGTTTGTGTCTGGGGTCCTATGGCTGGGAGTGACCGGCTGGCTCCTGAAAAGCTACGATAGGCAGTATGGTGACCAGACCCATGGTGGCACCAGTGCCAAGTTGGGCTGATTTGATAGTACCAAGTGGCTCCTGCAATCTGCCATCAAAAAATTGGCAGGCGAATTTTGTTATCCAGGGAAAAGCGCCGTTGTTTGTGTTTGGGGGCCTGTGGCAGGGAGTTGCCGGCTGGCTCCTGAAAAGCTACGATAGGCAGGATGGTGACCAGACCCATGGTGGCACCAGTGCCAAGTTGGGCTGGTTTGATAGTACCAAGTGGCTCCGGCAATCTGCCATCAAAAAGTTGGCAGGCGAGTTTTGGTTTCCAGGGAAAAGCGCCGTTGTTTGTGTTTGGGGGCCTGTGGCTGGGAGTGGCCGGCTGGCTCCTTAGAATCCACGATACGCAGGATGGTTCCCAGACTGGTCGTGGCACCAGTGCCAAGTCGGGCTGGTTTGATAGTACCAAGTGGATCCTGCAATCTGCCATCCAGAAGCGGGGCAGCTTACTTTTGTTTGCCAGGGAAACGGGCCGAGGTTTTTGTCTGGGGGCCTATGGCTGGGAGTGACCGGCTGGCTCCTGAAAAGCTACGATAGGCAGGATGGTGACCAGACCCATGGTGGCAGCAGTGCCAAGTTGGGCTGGTTTGATAGTACCAAGTGGCTCCTGCAATCTGCCATCAAAAAGTTGGCAGGCGAATTTTGTTTTCCAGGGAAAAGCGCCGTTGTTTGTGTTTGGGGGCCTGTGGCAGGGAGTGGCCGGCTGGCTCCTGAAAAGCTACGATAGGCAGGATGGTGACGAGACCCATGGTGGCACCAGTGCCAAGTTGGGCTGGTTTGATAGTACCAAGTGGCTCCGGCAATCTGCCATCAAAAAGTTGGCAGACGAGTTTTGTTTTCAAGGGAAAAGCGCCGTTGTTTGTGTTTGGGGGCCTGTGGCTGGGAGTGGCCGGCTGGCTCCTTAGAATCTACCATACGCAGGATGGTTCCCAGACCAGAGGTGGCACCAGTGCCAAGTCGGGCTGGTTTGATAGTACCAAGTGCGTCCTGCAATCTGCCATCCAGAAGCGGGACAGCTTACTTTTGTTTGTCAGGGAAACGGGCCGAGCTTTGTGTCTGTGGGCCTACGGCTGGGAGTGACCGGCTGGCTCCTGAAAAGCTACGATAGGCAGGATGGTGACCAGACCCATGGTGGCACCAGTGCCAAGTTGGGCTGGTTTGATAGTACCAAGTGGCTCCTGCAATCTGCCATCAAAAATTTGGCAGGCAAGTTTTGTTTTCCAGGGAAAAGTGCCGTTGTTTTTTTTTGGGGGCCTATGGCTGGGAGTGGCCGGCTGGCTCCTTAGAATCCACGATACGCAGGATGGTTCCCAGACCTGAGGTGGCACCAGTGCCAAGTTGGGCTGGTTTGATAGTACCAAGTGGCTCCTGCAATCTGCCATCCAGAAGCGGGGTAGCTTACTTTTGTTTGCCAGGGAAACGGGCCGAGGTTTGTGTCTCGGGGCCTATGGCTGGGAGTGACCGGCTGGCTCCTGAAAAGCTACGATAGGCAGGATGGTGACCAGACCCATGGTGGCACCAGTGCCAAGTTGGGCTGGTTTGATAGTACCAAGTGGCTCCTGCAATCTGCCATCAAAAAGTTGGCAGGCGAGTTTGTTATCAAGGGAAAAGCGCCGTTGTTTGTGTTTGGGGGCCTGTGGCTGGGAGTGGCCGGCTGGCTCCTTAGAATCCATGATACGCAGGATGGTTCCCAGACCAGAGGTGGCACCAGTGCCAAGTTGGGCTGGTTTGATGGTGAAAAGTGGCTCCTGCAATCTGCCATCCAGAAGCGGGGCAGCTTACTTTTGTTTGCCAGGGAAACGGGCCGAGGTTTGTGTCTGGGGGCCTATGGCTGGGAGTGACCGGCTGGCTCCTGAAAAGCTACGATAGGCAGGATGGTGACCAGACCCATGGTGGCACCAGTGTCAAGGTGGGCTGGTTTGATAGTACCAAGTGGCTCCGGCAATCTGCCATCAAAATTTGGCAGGCGAGTTTTGTTTTCCAGGGAAAAGCGCCGTTGATTTTGTTTGGGGGCCTGTGGCTGGGAGTGGCCGGCTGGCTCCTTAGAATCCACGATACCCAGGCTCATTCCCAGACCTGAGGTGGCACCAGTGCCAAGTCGGGCTAGTTTGATGGTGCAAAGTGGCTCCTGCAATCTGCCATCCAGAAGCGGGACAGCTTACTTTTCCTTGCCAGGGGAACGGGCCGAGCTTTGTGTCTGGGGGCCTATGGCTGGGAGTGACCGGCTGGCTCCTGAAAAGCTACGATAGGCAGGATGGTGACCAGACCCATGGTGGCACCAGTGCCAAGTTGGGCTGGTTTGATAGTACCAAGTGGCTCCTGCAATCTGCCATCAAAAATTGGCAGGCGAGTTTTGTTTTCCAGGGAAAAGCGCCGTTGTTTGTGTTTAGGGGCCTGTGGGTGGGAGTGGCCGGATGGCTTATTAGAATCCACGATACGCAGCATGGTTCCCAGACCTGAGGTGGCACCAGTGCCAAGTCGGGCTAGTTGGATGGTGCAAAGTGGCTCCTGCAATCTGCCATCCAGAAGCGGGGCAGCTTACTTTTGTTTTCCAGGGAAAAGCGCCGTTGTTTGTGTTTGGGGGCCTGTGGGTGGGAGTGGCCGGATGGCTCCTTAGAATCCACGATACGCAGGATGGTTCCCAGACCAGAGGTGGCACCAGTGCCAAGTCGGGCTGGTTTGATAGTACCAAGTGGTTCCTGCAATCTGCCATCCAGAAGCGGGGCAGCTTACTTTTGTTTGCCAGGGAAACGGTCCGAGGATTGTGTCTGGGGGCCTAAGCCTGGAAGTGACCGGCTGGCTCGTGAAAAGCTACGATAGGCAGGATGGTGACCAGACCCATGACGGCACCAGTGCCAAGTTGGGCTGGTTTGATAGTACCAAGTGGCTCCTGCAATCTGCCATCAAAAACTTGGCAGGCGAGTTTTGTTTTCCAGGGAAAAGCGCCGTTGTTTGTGTTTGGGGGCCTGTGGCTGGGAGTGGCCGGATGGCTCCTTAGAATCCACGATACTCAGCATGGTTCCCAGACCAGAGGTGGCACCAGTGCCAAGTTGGGCTGGTTTGATAGTACCAAGTGGCTCCTGCAATCTGCCATCCAGAAGCGGGGCAGCTTACTTTTGTTTGCCAGGGAAACGGGCCGAGGTTTGTGTCTGGGGTCCTATGGCTGGGAGTGACCGGCTGGCTCCTGAAAAGCTACGATAGGCAGTATGGTGACCAGACCCATGGTGGCACCAGTGCCAAGTTGGGCTGATTTGATAGTACCAAGTGGCTCCTGCAATCTGCCATCAAAAAATTGGCAGGCGAATTTTGTTATCCAGGGAAAAGCGCCGTTGTTTGTGTTTGGGGGCCTGTGGCAGGGAGTTGCCGGCTGGCTCCTGAAAAGCTACGATAGGCAGGATGGTGACCAGACCCATGGTGGCACCAGTGCCAAGTTGGGCTGGTTTGATAGTACCAAGTGGCTCCGGCAATCTGCCATCAAAAAGTTGGCAGGCGAGTTTTGGTTTCCAGGGAAAAGCGCCGTTGTTTGTGTTTGGGGGCCTGTGGCAGGGAGTGGCCGGCTGGCTCCTTAGAATCCACGATACGCAGGATGGTTCCCAGACTTGTCGTGGCACCAGTGCCAAGTCGGGCTGGTTTGATAGTACCAAGTGGATCCTGCAATCTGCCATCCAGAAGCGGGGCAGCTTACTTTTGTTTGCCAGGGAAACGGGCCGAGGTTTTTGTCTGGGGGCCTATGGCTGGGAGTGACCGGCTGGCTCCTGAAAAGCTACGATAGGCAGGATGGTGACCAGACCCATGGTGGCAGCAGTGCCAAGTTGGGCTGGTTTGATAGTACCAAGTGGCTCCTGCAATCTGCCATCAAAAAGTTGGCATGCGAGTTTTGTTTTCCAGGGAAAAGCGCCGTTGTTTGTGTTTGGGTGCCTGTGGCTGGGAGTGGCCGGCTGGCTCTTTAGAATCCACGATACGCAGGATGGTTCCCAGACCAGTGGTGGCACCAGTGCCAAGTCGGACGGGTTAGATAGTAACAAGTGCGTCCTACAATCTGCCATCCAGAAGCGGGGCAGCTTACTTTTGTTTGCCAGGGAAACGGGCCGAGGTTTTTGTCTGGGGGCCTATGGCTGGGAGTGACCGGCTGGCTCGTGAAAAGCTACGATAGGCAGGATGGTGACCAGACCCATGGCGGCACCAGTGCCAAGTTGGGCTGGTTTGATAGTAGCAAGTGGCTCCTGCAATCTGCCATCAAAAAGTTGGCAGGCGAGTTTTGTTTTCCAGGGAAAAGCGCCGTTGTTTGTGTTTGGCGGCCTGTGGCTGGGAGTGGTCGGCTGGCTCCTTAGAATCCACGATACGCAGGATGGTTCCCAGACCAGAGGTGGCACCAGTGCCAAGTCGGGCTGGTTTGATAGTACCAAGTGCGTCCTGCAATCTGCCATCCAGAAGCGGGGCAGCTTACTTTTGTTTGCCAGGGAAACGGGCCGAGCTTTGTGTCTGGGGGCCTATGGCTGGGAGTGACCGGCTGGCTCCTGAAAAGCTACGATAGGCAGGATGGTGACCAGACCCATGGTGGCACCAGTGCCAAGTTGGGCTGGTTTGATAGTACCAAGTGGCTCCTGCAATCTGCCATCAAAAAGTTGGCAGGCAAGTTTTCTTTACCAGGGAAAAGCGCCGTTGTTTTTGTTTGGGGGCCTATGGCTGGGAGTGGCCGGCTGGCTCCTTAGAATCCACGATACGCAGGATGGTTCCCAGACTTGAGGTGGCACCAGTGCCAATTCGGTCTGGTTTGATAGTACCAAGTGCGTCCTGCAATCTGCCATCCAGAAGTGGGGTAGCTTACTTTTGTTTGCCAGGGAAACGGGCCGAGGTTTGTGTCTGGGGGCCTAAGCCTGGAAGTGACCGGCTGGCTCCTGAAAAGCTACGATAGGCAGGATGGTGACCAGACCCATGACGGCACCAGTGCCAAGTTGGGCTGGTTTGATAGTACCAAGTGGCTCCTGCAATCTGCCATCAAAAACTTGGCAGGCGAGTTTTGTTTTCCAGGGAAAAGCGCCGTTGTTTGTGTTTGGGGGCCTGTGGCTGGGAGTGGCCGGCTGGCTCCTTAGAATCCACGATACTCAGCATGGTTCCCAGACCAAAGGTGGCACCAGTGCCAAGTTGGGCTGGTTTGATAGTACCAAGTGGTTCCTGCAATCTGCCATCCAGAAGCGGGGCAGCTTACATTTGTTGGCCAGGGAAACGGGCCGAGGTTTGTGTCTGGGGGCCTATGGCTGGGAGTGACCGGCTGGCTCCTGAAAAGCTACGATAGGCAGGATGGTGACCAGAACCATGGTGGCACCAGTGCCAAGTTGGGCTGATTTGATTGTACCAAGTGGCTCCTGCAATCTGCCATCAAAAAGTTGGCAGGCGAATTTTGTTTTCCAGGGAAAAGCGCCGTTGTTTGTGTTTGGGGGCCTGTGGCAGGGAGTGGCCGGCTGGCTCCTGAAAAGCTACGATAGGCAGGATGGTGACGAGACCCATGGTGGCACCAGTGCCATGTTGGGCTGGTTTGATAGTACCAAGTGGCTCCGGCAATCTGCCATCAAAAAGTTGGCAGACGAGTTTTGTTTTCAAGGGAAAAGCGCCGTTGTTTGTGTTTGGGGGCCTGTGGCTGGGAGTGGCCGGCTGGCTGCTTAGAATCTACCATACGCAGGATGGTTCCCAGACCAGAGGTGGCACCAGTGCCAAGTCGGGCTGGTTTGATAGTACCAAGTGCGTCCTGCAATCTGCCATCCAGAAGCGGGACAGCTTACTTTTGTTTGTCAGGGAAACGGGCCGAGCTTTGTGTCTGTGGGCCTACGGCTGGGAGTGACCGGCTGGCTCCTGAAAAGCTACGATAGGCAGGATGGTGACCAGACCCATGGTGGCACCAGTGCCAAGTTGGGCTGGTTTGATAGTACCAAGTGGCTCCTGCAATCTGCCATCAAAAATTTGGCAGGCAAGTTTTGTTTTCCAGGGAAAAGTGCCGTTGTTTTTTTTTGGGGGCCTATGGCTGGGAGTGGCCGGCTGGCTGCTTAGAATCCACGATACGCAGGATGGTTCCCAGACCTGAGGTGGCACCAGTGCCAAGTTGGGCTGGTTTGATAGTACCAAGTGCGTCCTGCAATCTGCCATCCAGAAGCGGGGTAGCTTACTTTTGTTTGCCAGGGAAACGGGCCGAGGTTTGTGTCTCGGGGCCTATGGCTGGGAGTGACCGGCTGGCTCCTGAAAAGCTACGATAGGCAGGATGGTGACCAGACCCATGGTGGCACCAGTGCCAAGTTGGGCTGGTTTGATAGTACCAAGTGGCTCCTGCAATCTGCCATCAAAAAGTTGGCAGGCGAGTTTTGTTTTCCAGGGAAAAGCGCCGTTGTTTGTGTTTGGGGGCCTGTGGCTGGGAGTGGCCGGATGGCTCCTTAGAATCCATGATACGCAGGATGGTTCCCAGACCAGAGGTGGCACCAGTGCCAAGTTGGGCTGGTTTGATGGTGAAAAGTGGCTCCTGCAATCTGCCATCCAGAAGCGGGGCAGCTTACTTTTGTTTGCCAGGGAAACGGGCCGAGGTTTGTGTCTGGGGGCCTATGGCTGGGAGTGACCGGCTGGCTCCTGAAAAGCTACGATAGGCAGGATGGTGACCAGACCCATGGTGGCACCAGTGTCAAGGTGGGCTGGTTTGATAGTACCAAGTGGCTCCGGCAATCTGCCATCAAAATTTGGCAGGCGAGTTTTGTTTTCCAGGGAAAAGCGCCGTTGTTTTTGTTTGGGGGCCTGTGGCTGGGAGTGGCCGGATGGCTAATTAGAATCCACGATACGCAGCATGGTTCCCAGACCTGAGGTGGCACCAGTGCCAAGTCGGGCTAGTTTGATGGTGCAAAGTGGCTCCTGCAATCTGCCATCCAGAAGCGGGGCAGCTTGCTTTTGTTTGCCAGGGAAACGGGCCGAGGTTTGTGTCTGGGGCCTATGGCTGGGAGTGACCGGCTGGCTCCTGAAAAGCTACGATAGGCAGGATGGTGACCAGACCCAAGGTGGCACCAGTGCCAAGTTGGGCTGGTTTGATAGTACCAAGTGGCTCCTGCAATCTGCCATCAAAAAGTTGGCAGGCGAGTTTTGTTTTCCAGGGAAAAGCGCCGTTGTTTGTGTTTGGGGGCCTGTGGCTGGGAGTGGCCGGCTGGCTCCTTAGAATCCACGATACCCAGGCTCATTCCCAGACCTGAGGTGGCACCAGTGCCAAGTCGGGCCAGTTTGATGGTGCAAAGTGGCTCCTGCAATCTGCCATCCAGAAGCGGGACAGCTTACTTTTCCTTGCCAGGGAAACGGGCCGAGCTTTGTGTCTGGGGGCCTATGGCTGGGAGTGACCGGCTGGCTCCTGAAAAGCTACGATAGGCAGGATGGTGACCAGACCCATGGTGGCACCAGTGCCAAGTTGGGCTGGTTTGATAGTACCAAGTGGCTCCTGCAATCTGCCATCAAAAATTGGCAGGCGAGTTTTGTTTTCCAGGGAAAAGCGCCGTTGTTTGTGTTTAGGGGCCTGTGGGTGGGAGTGGCCGGATGGCTAATTAGAATCCACGATACGCAGCATGGTTCCCAGACCTGAGGTGGCACCAGTGCCAAGTCGGGCTAGTTGGATGGTGCAAAGTGGCTCCTGCAATCTGCCATCCAGAAGCGGGGCAGCTTACTTTTGTTTGCCAGGGAAAAGCGCCGTTGTTTGTGTTTGGGGGCCTGTGGGTGGGAGTGGCCGGATGGCTCCTTAGAATCCACGATATGCAGGATGGTTCCCAGACCAGAGGTGGCACCAGTGCCAAGTCGGGCTGGTTTGATAGTACCAAGTGGTTCCTGCAATCTGCCATCCAGAAGCGGGGCAGCTTACTTTTGTTTGCCAGGGAAACGGTCCGAGGATTGTGTCTGGGGGCCTAAGCCTGGAAGTGACCGGCTGGCTCGTGAAAAGCTACGATAGGCAGGATGGTGACCAGACCCATGACGGCACCAGTGCCAAGTTGGGCTGGTTTGATAGTACCAAGTGGCTCCTGCAATCTGCCATCAAAAACTTGGCAGGCGAGTTTTGTTTTCCAGGGAAAAGCGCCGTTGTTTGTGTTTGGGTGCCTGTGGCTGGGAGTGGCCGGATGGCTCCTTAGAATCCACGATACTCAGCATGGTTCCCAGACCAGAGGTGGCACCAGTGCCAAGTTGGGCTGGTTTGATAGTACCAAGTGGCTCCTGCAATCTGCCATCCAGAAGCGGGGCAGCTTACTTTTGTTTGCCAGGGAAACGGGCCGAGGTTTGTGTCTGGGGGCCTATGGCTGGGAGTGACCGGCTGGCTCCTGAAAAGCTACGATAGGCAGGATGGTGACCAGACCCATGGTGGCACCAGTGCCAAGTTGGGCTGGTTTGATAGTACCAAGTGGCTCCTGCAATCTGCCATCAAAAAATTGGCAGGCGAATTTTGTTATCCAGGGAAAAGCGCCGTTGTTTGTGTTTGGGGGCCTGTGGCTGGGAGTGGCCGGCTGGCTGCTTAGAATCTACGATACGCAGGATGGTTCCCAGACCAGAGGTGGCACCACTGCCAAGTCGGGCTGGTTTGATAGTACCAAGTGCGTCCTGGAATCTGCCATCCAGAAGCGGGACAGCTTACTTTTGTTTGTCAGGGAAACGGGCCTAGATTGTGTCTGGGGGCCTATGGCTGGGAGTGACCGGCTGGCTCCTGAAAAGCTACGATAGGCAGGATGGTGACCAGACCCATGGTGGCACCAGTGCCAAGTTGGGCTGGTTTGATAGTACCAAGTGGCTCCTGCAATCTGCCATCAAAAACTTGGCAGGCGAGTTTTGTTTTCCAGGGGAAAGCGCCGTTGTTTGTGTTTGGGGGCCTGTGGCTGGGAGTGGCCGGCTGGCTCCTTAGAATCCATGATACGCAGGATGGTTCCCAGACCAGAGGTGGCACCAGTGCCAAGTCGGGCTGGTTTGATGGTGAAAAGTGGCTCCTGCAATCTGCCATCCAGAAGCGGGGCAGCTTAATTTTGTTTGCCAGGGAAACGGGCCGAGGTTTGTGTCTGGGGGCCTATGGCTGGGAGTGACCGGCTGGCTCCTGAAAAGCTACGATAGGCAGGATGGTGACCAGACCCATGGTGGCACCAGTGCCAAGTTGGGCTGGTTTGATAGTACCAAGTGGCTCCTGCAATCTGCCATCAAAAACTTGGCAGGCGAGTTTTGTTTTCCAGGGAAAAGCGCCGTTGTTTGTGTTTGGGGGCCTGTGGGTGGGAGTGGCCGGATGGCTAATTAGAATCCACGATACGCAGCATGGTTCCCAGACCTGAGGTGGCACCAGTGCCAAGTCGTGCTAGTTTGATTGTGCGAAGTGGCTCCTGCAATCTGCCATCCAGAAGCGGGGCAGCTTGCTTTTGTTTGCCAGGGAAACGGGCCGAGGTTTGTGTCTGGGGGCCTATGGCTGGGAGTGACCGGCTGGCTCCTGAAAAGCTACGATAGGCAGGATGGTGACCAGACCCATGGTGGCACCAGTGCCAGGTTGGGCTGGTTTGATAGTACCAAGTGGCTCCTGCAATCTGCCATCAAAAAGTTGGCAGGCGAGTTTTGTTTTCCAGGGAAAAGCGCCGTTGTTTGTGTTTGGGTGCCTGTGGCTGGGAGTGGCCGGCTGGCTGCTTAGAATCCACGATACGCAGGATGGTTCCCAGACGTGAGGTGGCGCCAGTGCCAAGTCGGGCTGGTTTGATACTACCAAGTGCGTCCTGCAATCTGCCATCCAGAAGCGGGACAGCTTACTTTTTTTTGTCAGGGAAACGGGCTGAGCTTTGTGTCACGGGGCCTATGGCTGGGAGTGACCGTCTAGGTCCTGAAAAGCTACGATAGGCAGGATGGTGACCAGACCCATGGTGGCACCAGTGCCAAGTTGGGCTGGTTTGATAGTACCAAGTGGCTCCTGCAATCTGCCATCAAGAAGTTGGCAGGCGAGTTTTGTTTTCCAGGGAAAAGCGCCGTTGTTTGTGTTTGGGGGCCTGTGGGTGGGAGTGGCCGGCTTGCTAATTGGAATCCACGATACGCAGGATGGTTCCCAGACTTGAGGTGGCACCAGTGACAAGTCGGGCCAGTTTGATGGTGCAAAGTGGCTCCTGCAATCTGCCATCCAGAAGCGGGGTAGCTTACTTTTCTTTGCCAGGGAAACGGGCCGAGGTTTTTCTCTGGGGGCCTATGGCTGGGAGTGACCGGGTGGCGCCTGAACAGCTACGATAGGCAGGATGGTGACCAGACCCAAGGTGGCACCAGTGCCAAGTTGGGCTGATTTGATAGTACCAAGTGGCTCCTGCAATCTGCCATCAAAATGTTGGCAGGCGAGTTTTGTTTTCCAGGGAAAAGCGCTGT
Source organism: Melospiza melodia melodia (assembly GCF_035770615.1). Lineage (NCBI taxonomy): Eukaryota > Metazoa > Chordata > Aves > Passeriformes > Passerellidae > Melospiza > Melospiza melodia. The sequence continues at coordinate 56,125,198 of NC_086194.1, forward strand.
TGTTTGTGTTTGGGGGCCTGTGGCTGGGAGTGACCGGCTGGCTCCTTAGAATCCACGATACACAGGATGGTTCCCAGACCAGAGGTGGCACCAGTGCCAAGTCGGGCTGGTTTTATACTACCAAGTGGTTCATGCAATCTGCCATCCAGAAGCGGGGCAGCTTAATTTTGTTTGCCAGGGAAACGGGCCGAGATTTGTGTCTGGGCGCCTATGGCTGGGAGTGACCTGCTAGGTACTGAAAAGCTACGATAGGCAGGATGGTGACCACATCCATGGTGGCACCAGTGCCAAGTTGGGCTGGTTTGATAGTACCAAGTGGCTCCTGCAATCCGCCATCAAAAAGTTGGCAGGCGAGTTTTGTTTTCCAGGGAAAAGCGCCGTTGTTTGTGTTTGGGTGCCTGTGGCAGGGAGTGGCCGGCTGGCTCCTTAGAATCCACGATACGCAGGATGGATCCCAGACTTGTCGTGGCACCAGTGCCAAGTCGGGCTGGTTTGATAGTACCAAGTGCGTCCTGCAATCTGCCATCCAGAAGCGGGGCAGCTAACTTTTGTTTGCCAGGGAAACGGGCCGAGGTTTGTGTCTAAGGGCCTATGGCTGGGAGTGACCGGTTGGCTCCTGAAAAGCTACGATAGGCAGGATGGTGACCAGACCCATGGTGGCACCAGTGCCAAGTTGGGCTGGTTTGATAGTACCAAGTGGCTCCTGCAATCTGCCATTAAAAACTTGGCAGGCGAGTTTGTTATCCAGGGAAAAGCGCCGTTGTTTGTGTTTGGGGGCCTGTGGCTGGGAGTGGCCGGCTGGCTCCTTAGAATCCACGATACGGAGGATGGTTCCCAGACCAGTGGTGGTACCAGTGCCAAGTTTTGCTGGTTTGATGGAGAAAACTGGCTCCTGCAATCTGCCATCCACATGCGGGATAACTTACTTTTGTTTGCCAGGGAAACGGGTCGAGGTTTTTGTCTGGGGGCCTATGGCTGGGAGTGACCGGCTGGCTCCTGAAAAGCTACGATAGGCAGGATGGTGACCAGACCCATGGTGGCACCACTGTCAAGTTGGGCTGGTTTGATAGTACCAAGTGGCTCCGGCAATCTGCCATCAAAATTTGGCAGGCGAGTTTTGTTTTCCAGTGAATAGCGCCCTTGTTTGTGTTTGGGGGCCTATGGCAGGGACTGACCGGCTGGCTAATTAGAATCCACGATACGCAGCATGGTTCCCAGACCTGAGGTGGCACCAGTGCCAAGTCGGGCTAGTTTGATGGTGTAAAGTGGCTCCTGCAATCTGCCATCCAGAAGCGGGGCAGCTTACTTTTGTTTGCCAGGGAAACGGGCCGAGATTTGTGTCTGGGGGCCTATGGCTGGGAGTGACCGGCTGGCTCCTGAAAAGCTACGATAGGCAGGAAGGTGACCAGACCCATGGTGGCACCAGTGCCAAGTTGGGCTGGTTGGATAGTACCAAGTAGCTCCTGCAATCTGCCATCAAAAAGTTGGCAGGCGAGTTTTGTTTTCCAGGGGAAAGCGCCGTTGTTTGTGTTTGGGGGCCTGTGGCTGGGAGTGGCCGGCTGGCTCCTTAGAATCCACGATACCCAGGCTCATTCCCAGACCTGAGGTGGCACCAGTGCCAAGTCGGGCTGGTTGGATGGTGCAAAGTGGCTCCTGCAATCTGCCATCCAGAAGCGGGGTAGCTTACTTTTCCTTGCCAGGGAAACGGGCCGAGCTTTGTGTCTGGGGGCCTATGGCTGCGAGTGACCGGCTGGCTCCTGAAAAGCTACGATAGGCAGTATGGTGACCAGACCCATGGTGGCACCAGTGCCAAGTTGGGCTGGTTTGATAGTACCAAGTGGCTCCTGCAATCTGCCATCAAAAACTTGGCAGGCGAGTTTTGTTTTCCAGGGAAAAGCGCCGTTGTTTGTGTCTGGGGGCCTGTGGCTGGAGTGGCCGTCTGGTTCCTTAGACTCCACGATACGCAGGATGGTTCCCAGACCAGAGGTGGCACCAGTGCCAAGTCGGGCTAGTTTGATGGTGCAAAGTGACTCCTGCAATCCGCCATCCAGAAGCGGGGCAGCTTACTTTTGTTTGCCAGGGAAACGGGCCGAGGTTTTTCTCTGGGGGCCTATGGCAGGGAGGGACCGGCTGGCTCCTGAAAAGCTACGATAGGCAGGATGGTGACCAGACCCATGGTGGCAGCAGTGCCAAGTTGGGCTGATTTGATAGTACCAAGTGGCTCCTGCAATCTGCCATCAAAATATTGGCAGGCGAGTTTTGTTTTCCAGGGAAAAGCGCCGTTGTTTGTGTTTGGGGGCCTGTGGCTGGGAGTGACCGGCTGGCTCCTTAGAATCCACGATACGCAGGATGGTTCCCAGACCCAAGGTGACACCAGTGCCAAGTTGGGCTGGTTTCATAGTACCAAGTTATTCCTGCAATCTGCCGTCCAGAAGCGGGGCAGCTTACTTTTGTTTGCCAGGGAAACGGGCCGAGGTTTGTGTCTGGGGGCCTATGGCTGGGAGTGACCGGCTGGCTCCTGAAAAGCTACGATAGGCAGGATGGTGACCAGACCCATGGTGGCACCAGTGCCAAGTTGGGCTGGTTTGATAGTACCAAGTGGCTCCTGCAATCTGCCATCAAAAAGTTGGCAGGCGAGTTTGTTATCCAGGGAAAAGCGCCGTTGTTTGTGTTTGGGGGCCTGTGGCTGGGAGTGGCCGGCTGGCTCCTTAGAATCCATGATACGCAGGATGGTTCCCAGACCAGAGGTGGCACCAGTGCCAAGTTGGGCTGGTTTGATGGTGAAAAGTGGCTCCTGCAATCTGCCATCCAGAAGCGGGGCAGCTTACTTTTGTTTGCCAGGGAAACGGGCCGAGGTTTGTGTCTGGGGGCCTATGGCTGGGAGTGACCGGCTGGCTCCTGAAAAGCTACGATAGGCAGGATGGTGACCAGACCCATGGTGGCACCAGTGTCAAGGTGGGCTGGTTTGATAGTACCAAGTGGCTCCGGCAATCTGCCATCAAAATTTGGCAGGCGAGTTTTGTTTTCCAGGGAAAAGCGCCGTTGTTTTTGTTTGGGGGCCTGTGGCTGGGAGTGGCCGGATGGCTAATTAGAATCCACGATACGCAGCATGGTTCCCAGACCTGAGGTGGCACCAGTGCCAAGTCGGGCTAGTTTGATGGTGCAAAGTGGCTCCTGCAATCTGCCATCCAGAAGCGGGGCAGCTTGCTTTTGTTTGCCAGGGAAACGGGCCGAGGTTTGTGTCTGGGGCCTATGGCTGGGAGTGACCGGCTGGCTCCTGAAAAGCTACGATAGGCAGGATGGTGACCAGACCCAAGGTGGCACCAGTGCCAAGTTGGGCTGGTTTGATAGTACCAAGTGGCTCCTGCAATCTGCCATCAAAATGTTGGCAGGCGAGTTTTGTTTTCCAGGGAAAAGCGCCGTTGTTTGTGTTTGGGGGCCTGTGGCTGGGAGTGGCCGGCTGGCTCCTTAGAATCCACGATACCCAGGCTCATTCCCAGACCTGAGGTGGCACCAGTGCCAAGTCGGGCCAGTTTGATGGTGCAAAGTGGCTCCTGCAATCTGCTATCCAGAAGCGGGACAGCTTACTTTTCCTTGCCAGGGAAACGGGCCGAGCTTTGTGTCTGGGGGCCTATGGCTGGGAGTGACCGGCTGGCCCCTGAAAAGCTACGATAGGCAGGATGGTGACCAGACCCATGGTGGCACCAGTGCCAAGTTGGGCTGGTTTGATAGTACCAAGTGGCTCCTGCAATCTGCCATCAAAAATTGGCAGGCGAGTTTTGTTTTCCAGGCAAAAGCGCCGTTGTTTTTGTTTGGGGGCCTGTGGGTGGGAGTGGCCGGATGGCTTATTAGAATCCACGATACGCAGCATGGTTCCCAGACCTGAGGTGGCACCAGTGCCAAGTCGGGCTAGTTGGATGGTGCAAAGTGGCTCCTGCAATCTGCCATCCAGAAGCGGGGCAGCTTACTTTTGTTTTCCAGGGTAAAGCGCCGTTGTTTGTGTTTGGGGGCCTGTGGGTGGGAGTGGCCGGATGGCTCCTTAGAATCCACGATACGCAGGATGGTTCCCAGACCAGAGGTGGCACCAGTGCCAAGTCGGGCTGGTTTGATAGTACCAAGTGGTTCCTGCAATCTGCCATCCAGAAGCGGGGCAGCTTACTTTTGTTTGCCAGGGAAACGGTCCGAGGATTGTGTCTGGGGGCCTAAGCCTGGAAGTGACCGGCTGGCTCGTGAAAAGCTACGATAGGCAGGATGGTGACCAGACCCATGACGGCACCAGTGCCAAGTTGGGCTGGTTTGATAGTACCAAGTGGCTCCTGCAATCTGCCATCAAAAACTTGGCAGGCGAGTTTTGTTTTCCAGGGAAAAGCGCCGTTGTTTGTGTTTGGGGGCCTGTGGCTGGGAGTGGCCGGATGGCTCCTTAGAATCCACGATACTCAGCATGGTTCCCAGACCAGAGGTGGCACCAGTGCCAAGTTGGGCTGGTTTGATAGTACCAAGTGGCTCCTGCAATCTGCCATCCAGAAGCGGGGCAGCTTACTTTTGTTTGCCAGGGAAACGGGCCGAGGTTTGTGTCTGGGGGCCTATGGCTGGGAGTGACCGGCTGGCTCCTGAAAAGCTACGATAGGCAGGATGGTGACCAGACCCATGGTGGCACCAGTGTCAAGGTGGGCTGGTTTGATAGTACCAAGTGGCTCCGGCAATCTGCCATCAAAATTTGGCAGGCGAGTTTTGTTTTCCAGGGAAAAGCGCCGTTGTTTTTGTTTGGGGGCCTGTGGCTGGGAGTGGCCGGATGGCTAATTAGAATCCACGATACGCAGCATGGTTCCCAGACCTGAGGTGGCACCAGTGCCAAGTCGGGCTAGTTTGATGGTGCAAAGTGGCTCCTGCAATCTGCCATCCAGAAGCGGGGCAGCTTGCTTTTGTTTGCCAGGGAAACGGGCCGAGGTTTGTGTCTGGGGCCTATGGCTGGGAGTGACCGGCTGGCTCCTGAAAAGCTACGATAGGCAGGATGGTGACCAGACCCAAGGTGGCACCAGTGCCAAGTTGGGCTGGTTTGATAGTACCAAGTGGCTCCTGCAATCTGCCATCAAAAAGTTGGCAGGCGAGTTTTGTTTTCCAGGGAAAAGCGCCGTTGTTTGTGTTTGGGGGCCTGTGGCTGGGAGTGGTCGGCTGGCTCCTTAGAATCCACGATACCCAGGCTCATTCCCAGACCTGAGGTGGCACCAGTGCCAAGTCGGGCCAGTTTGATGGTGCAAAGTGGCTCCTGCAATCTGCTATCCAGAAGCGGGACAGCTTACTTTTCCTTGCCAGGGAAACGGGCCGAGCTTTGTGTCTGGTGGCCTATGGCTGGGAGTGACCGGCTGGCTCCTGAAAAGCTACGATAAGCAGGATGGTGACCAGACCCATGGTGGCACCAGTGCCAAGTTGGGCTGGTTTGATAGTACCAAGTGGCTCCTGCAATCTGCCATCAAAAATTGGCAGGCGAGTTTTGTTTTCCAGGGAAAAGCGCCGTTGTTTTTGTTTGGGGGCCTGTGGGTGGGAGTGGCCGGATGGCTTATTAGAATCCACGATACGCAGCATGGTTCCCAGACCTGAGGTGGCACCAGTGCCAAGTCGGGCTAGTTGGATGGTGCAAAGTGGCTCCTGCAATCTGCCATCCAGAAGCGGGGCAGCTTACTTTTGTTTTCCAGGGAAAAGCGCCGTTGTTTGTGTTTGGGGGCCTGTGGGTGGGAGTGGCCGGATGGCTCCTTAGAATCCACGATACGCAGGATGGTTCCCAGACCAGAGGTGGCACCAGTGCCAAGTCGGGCTGGTTTGATAGTACCAAGTGGTTCCTGCAATCTGCCATCCAGAAGCGGGGCAGCTTACTTTTGTTTGCCAGGGAAACGGTCCGAGGATTGTGTCTGGGGGCCTAAGCCTGGAAGTGACCGGCTGGCTCGTGAAAAGCTACGATAGGCAGGATGGTGACCAGACCCATGACGGCACCAGTGCCAAGTTGGGCTGGTTTGATAGTACCAAGTGGCTCCTGCAATCTGCCATCAAAAACTTGGCAGGCGAGTTTTGTTTTCCAGGGAAAAGCGCCGTTGTTTGTGTTTGGGGGCCTGTGGCTGGGAGTGGCCGGATGGCTCCTTAGAATCCACGATACTCAGCATGGTTCCCAGACCAGAGGTGGCACCAGTGCCAAGTTGGGCTGGTTTGATAGTACCAAGTGGCTCCTGCAATCTGCCATCCAGAAGCGGGGCAGCTTACTTTTGTATGCCAGGGAAACGGGCCGAGGTTTGTGTCTGGGGGCCTATGGCTGGGAGTGACCGGCTGGCTCCTGAAAAGCTACGATAGGCAGTATGGTGACCAGACCCATGGTGGCACCAGTGCCAAGTTGGGCTGGTTTGATAGTACCAAGTGGCTCCTGCAATCTGCCATCAAAAAATTGGCAGGCGAATTTTGTTATCCAGGGAAAAGCGCCGTTGTTTGTGTTTGGGGGCCTGTGGCAGGGAGTTGCCGGCTGGCTCCTGAAAAGCTACGATAGGCAGGATGGTGACCAGACCCATGGTGGCACCAGTGCCAAGTTGGGCTGGTTTGATAGTACCAAGTGGCTCCGGCAATCTGCCATCAAAAAGTTGGCAGGCGAGTTTTGTTTTCCAGGGAAAAGCGCCGTTGTTTGTGTTTGGGGGCCTGTGGCTGGGAGTGGCCGGCTGGCTGCTTAGAATCTACGATACGCAGGATGGTTCCCAGACCAGAGGTGGCACCACTGCCAAGTCGGGCTGGTTTGATAGTACCAAGTGCGTCCTGGAATCTGCCATCCAGAAGCGGGACAGCTTACTTTTGTTTGTCAGGGAAACGGGCCTAGCTTTGTGTCTGGGGGCCTATGGCTGGGAGTGACCGGCTGGCTCCTGAAAAGCTACGATAGGCAGGATGGTGACCAGACCCATGGTGGCACCAGTGCCAAGTTGGGCTGGTTTGATAGTACCAAGTGGCTCCTGCAATCTGCCATCAAAAACTTGGCAGGCGAGTTTTGTTTTCCAGGGGAAAGCCCCGTTGTTTGTGTTTGGGGGCCTGTGGCTGGGAGTGGCCGGCTGGCTCCTTAGAATCCATGATACGCAGGATGGTTCCCAGACCAGAGGTTCTCCAGTGCCAAGTCGGGCTGGTTTGATGGTGAAAAGTGGCTCCTGCAATCTGCCATCCAGAAGCGGGATAACTTACTTTTGTTTGCCAGGGAAACGGGCCGAGGTTTGTGTCTGGGGGCCTATGGCTGGGAGTGACCGGCTGGCTCCTGAAAAGCTACGATAGGCAGGATGGTGACCAGACCCATGGTGGCACCAGTGCCAAGTTGGGCTGGTTTGATAGTACCAAGTGGCTCCTGCAATCTGCCATCAAAAAGTTGGCAGGCGAGTTTTGTTTTCCAGGGAAAAGCGCCGTTGTTTGTGTTTGGGGGCCTGTGGGTGGGAGTGGCCGGATGGCTAATTAGAATCCACGATACGCAGCATGGTTCCCAGACCTGAGGTGGCACCAGTGCCAAGTCGGGCTAGTTTGATGGTGCGAAGTGGCTCCTGCAATCTGCCATCCAGAAGCGGGGCAGCTTGCTTTTGTTTGCCAGGGAAACGGGCCGAGGTTTGTGTCTGGGGGCCTATGGCTGGGAGTGACCGGCTGGCTCCTGAAAAGCTACGATAGGCAGGATGGTGACCAGACCCATGGTGGCACCAGTGCCAGGTTGGGCTGGTTTGATAGTACCAAGTGGCTCCTGCAATCTGCCATCAAAAAGTTGGCAGGCGAGTTTTGTTTTCCAGGGAAAAGCGCCGTTGTTTGTGTTTGGGGGCCTGTGGCTGGGAGTGGCCGGCTGGCTGCTTAGAATCCACGATACGCAGGATGTATCCCAGACGTGAGGTGGCGCCAGTGCCAAGTCGGGCTGGTTTGATACTACCAAGTGCGTCCTGCAATCTGCCATCCAGAAGCGGGACAGCTTACTTTTTTTTGTCAGGGAAACGGGCTGAGCTTTGTGTCACGGGGCCTATGGCTGGGAGTGACCGTCTAGGTCCTGAAAAGCTACGATAGGCAGGATGGTGACCAGACCCATGGTGGCACCAGTGCCAAGTTGGGCTGGTTTGATAGTACCAAGTGGCTCCTGCAATCTGCCATCAAAAAGTTGGCAGGCGAGTTTTGTTTTCCAGGGAAAAGCGCCGTTGTTTGTGTTTGGGGGCCTGTGGGTGGGAGTGGCCGGCTTGCTAATTGGAATCCACGATACGCAGGATGGTTCCCAGACTTGAGGTGGCACCAGTGACAAGTCGGGCCAGTTTGATGGTGCAAAGTGGCTCCTGCAATCTGCCATCCAGAAGCGGGGTAGCTTACTTTTCTTTGCCAGGGAAACGGGCCGAGGTTTTTCTCTGGGGGCCTATGGCTGGGAGTGACCGGGTGGCGCCTGAACAGCTACGATAGGCAGGATGGTGACCAGACCCAAGGTGGCACCAGTGCCAAGTTGGGCTGATTTGATAGTACCAAGTGGCTCCTGCAATCTGCCATCAAAATGTTGGCAGGCGAGTTTTGTTTTCCAGGGAAAAGCGCTGTTGTTTGTGTTTGGGGGCCTGTGGCTGGGAGTGACCGGCTGGCTCCTTAGAATCCACGATACACAGGATGGTTCCCAGACCAGAGGTGGCACCAGTGCCAAGTCGGGCTGGTTTTATACTACCAAGTGGTTCATGCAATCTGCCATCCAGAAGCGGGGCAGCTTAATTTTGTTTGCCAGGGAAACGGGCCGAGCTTTGTGTCTGGGCGCCTATGGCTGGGAGTGACCTGCTAGGTACTGAAAAGCTACGATAGGCAGGATGGTGACCACATCCATGGTGGCACCAGTGCCAAGTTGGGCTGGTTTGATAGTACCAAGTGGCTCCTGCAATCCGCCATCAAAAAGTTGGCAGGCGAGTTTTGTTTTCCAGGGAAAAGCGCCGTTGTTTGTGTTTGGGTGCCTGTGGCAGGGAGTGGCCGGCTGGCTCCTTAGAATCCACGATACGCAGGATGGATCCCAGACTTGTCGTGGCACCAGTGCCAAGTCGGGCTGGTTTGATAGTACCAAGTGCGTCCTGCAATCTGCCATCCAGAAGCGGGGCAGCTAACTTTTGTTTGCCAGGGAAACGGGCCGAGGTTTGTGTCTAAGGGCCTATGGCTGGGAGTGACCGGTTGGCTCCTGAAAAGCTACGATAGGCAGGATGGTGACCAGACCCATGGTGGCACCAGTGCCAAGTTGGGCTGGTTTGATAGTACCAAGTGGCTCCTGCAATCTGCCATCAAAAACTTGGCAGGCGAGTTTGTTATCCAGGGAAAAGCGCCGTTGTTTGTGTTTGGGGGCCTGTGGCTGGGAGTGGCCGGCTGGCTAATTAGAATCCACGATACGGAGGATGGTTCCCAGACCAGTGGTGGTACCAGTGCCAAGTTTTGCTGGTTTGATGGAGAAAACTGGCTCCTGCAATCTGCCATCCACATGCGGGATAACTTACTTTTGTTTGCCAGGGAAACGGGTCGAGGTTTTTGTCTGGGGGCCTATGGCTGGGAGTGACCGGCTGGCTCCTGAAAAGCTACGATAGGCAGGATGGTGACCAGACCCATGGTGGCACCACTGTCAAGTTGGGCTGGTTTGATAGTACCAAGTGGCTCCGGCAATCTGCCATCAAAATTTGGCAGGCGAGTTTTGTTTTCCAGTGAATAGCGCCCTTGTTTGTGTTTGGGGGCCTATGGCAGGGACTGACCGGCTGGCTAATTAGAATCCACGATACGCAGCATGGTTCCCAGACCTGAGGTGGCACCAGTGCCAAGTCGGGCTAGTTTGATGGTGTAAAGTGGCTCCTGCAATCTGCCATCCAGAAGCGGGGCAGCTTACTTTTGTTTGCCAGGGAAACGGGCCGAGGTTTGTGTCTGGGGGCCTATGGCTGGGAGTGACCGGCTGGCTCCTGAAAAGCTACGATAGGCAGGAAGGTGACCAGACCCATGGTGGCACCAGTGCCAAGTTGGGCTGGTTGGATAGTACCAAGTGGCTCCTGCAATCTGCCATCAAAAAGTTGGCAGGCGAGTTTTGTTTTCCAGGGGAAAGCGCCGTTGTTTGTGTTTGGGGGCCTGTGGCTGGGAGTGGCCGGCTGGCTCCTTAGAATCCACGATACCCAGGCTCATTCCCAGACCTGAGGTGGCACCAGTGCCAAGTCGGGGTAGTTTGATGGTGCAAAGTGGCTCCTGCAATCTGCCATCCAGAAGCGGGGTAGCTTACTTTTCCTTGCCAGGGAAACTGGCCGAGCTTTGTGTCTGGGGGCCTATGGCTGCGAGTGACCGGCTGGCTCCTGAAAAGCTACGATAGGCAGGATGGTGACCAGACCCATGGTGGCACCAGTGCCAAGTTGGGCTGGTTTGATAGTACCAAGTGGCTCCTGCAATCTGCCATCAAAAACTTGGCAGGCGAGTTTTGTTTTCCAGGGAAAAGCGCCGTTGTTTGTGTCTGGGGGCCTGTGGCTGGAGTGGCCGTCTGGTTCCTTAGACTCCACGATACGCAGGATGGTTCCCAGACCAGAGGTGGCACCAGTGCCAAGTCGGGCTAGTTTGATGGTGCAAAGTGACTCCTGCAATCTGCCATCCAGAAGCGGGGCAGCTTACTTTTGTTTGCCAGGGAAACGGGCCGAGGTTTTTCTCTGGGGGCCTATGGCAGGGAGGGACCGGCTGGCTCCTGAAAAGCTACGATAGGCAGGATGGTGACCAGACCCATGGTGGCAGCAGTGCCAAGTTGGGCTGATTTGATAGTACCAAGTGGCTCCTGCAATCTGCCATCAAAATATTGGCAGGCGAGTTTTGTTTTCCAGGGAAAAGCGCCGTTGTTTGTGTTTGGGGGCCTGTGGCTGGGAGTGACCGGCTGGCTCCTTAGAATCCACGATACGCAGGATGGTTCCCAGACCCAAGGTGGCACCAGTGCCAAGTTGGGCTGGTTTCATAGTACCAAGTTATTCCTGCAATCTGCCGTCCAGAAGCGGGGCAGCTTACTTTTGTTTGCCAGGGAAACGGGCCGAGGTTTGTGTCTGGGGGCCTATGGCTGGGAGTGACCGGCTGGCTCCTGAAAAGCTACGATAGGCAGGATGGTGACCAGACCCATGGTGGCACCAGTGCCAAGTTGGGCTGGTTTGATAGTACCAAGTGGCTCCTGCAATCTGCCATCAAAAAGTTGGCAGGCGAGTTTTGTTTTCCAGGGAAAAGCGCCGTTGTTTGTGTTTGGGGGCCTGTGGCTGGGAGTGGCCGGCTGGCTCCTTAGAATCCACGATACGCAGCATGGTTCCCAGACCAGAGGTGGCACCAGTGCCAAGTAGGGCTGGTTTTATAGTACCAAGTGGCTCCTGCAATCTTCCATCCAGAAGCGGGGCAGCTTACTTTTGTTTGCCAGGGAAACGGGCCGAGATTTGTCTGGGGGCCTATGGCTTGGAGTGACCGGCTGGCTCCTGAAAAGCTACGATAGGCAGGATGGTGACCAGACCCATGGTGGCACCAGTGCCAAGTTGGGCTGGTTTGATAGTACCAAGTGGCTCCTGCAATCTGCCATCAAAAAGTTGGCAGGCGAGTTTTGTTTTCCAGGGAAAAGCGCCGTTGTTTGTGTTTGGGCGCCTGTGGGTGGGAGTGGCCGGCTGGCTAATTAGAATCCACGATACGCAGCATGGTTCCCAGACCAGAGGTGGCACCAGTGCCAAGTCGGGCAGGTTTGATAATACCTAGTGGATCCTGCAATCTGCCATCCAGAAGCGGGACAGCTTACTTTTGTTTGCCAGGGAAACGGGCAGAGCTTTGTGTCTGGGGGCCTATGGCTGGGAGTGACCGTCTAGGTCCTGAAAAGCTACGATAGGCAGGATGGTGACCAGACCCATGGTGGCACCAGTGCCAAGTTGGGCTGGTTTGATAGTACCAAGTGGCTCCTGCAATCTGCCATCAAAATGTTGGCAGGCGAGTTTTGTTTTCCAGGGAAAAGCGCCGTTGTTTGTGTTTGGGGCCCTGTGGCTGGGAGTGGCCAGCTTGCTAATTGGAATCCACGATACGCCGGATGGTTCCCAGACCTGAGGTGGCACCAGTGACAAGTCGGGCCATTTTGATGGTGCAAAGTGGCTCCTGCAATCTGCCATCCAGAAGCGGGGCAGCTTACTTTTGTTTTCCAGGGAAAAGGGCCGAGGTTTTTCTCTGGGGGCCTATGGCTGGGAGTGACCGGCTGGCGCCTGAACAGCTACGATAGGCAGGATGGTTCCAAGACCCATGGTGGCACCAGTGCCATGTTGGGCTGATTTGATAGTACCAAGTGGCTCCTGCAATCTGCCATCAAAATGTTGGCAGGCGAGTTTTGTTTTCCAGGGAAAAGCGTTGTTGTTTGTATATGGGGGCCTGTGGGTGGGAGTGGCCGGCTTGCTGCTTAGAATCCACGATACGCAGGATGGTTCCCAGACCAGAGGTGGCACCAGTGCCAAGTCGGGCTGGTTTGATAGTACCAAGTGGTTCCTGCAATCTGCCATCCAGAAGCGGGGCAGCTTACTTTTGTTTGCCAGGGAAACGGGCCGAGCTTTGTGTCTGGGGGCCTATGGCTGGGAGTGACCTGCTAGGTCCTGAAAAGCTACGATAGGCAGGATGGTGACCATATCCATGGTGGCACCAGTGCCAAGTTGGACTGGTTTGATAGTACCAAGTGGCTCCTGCAATCCGCCATCAAAATTTGGCAGGCGAGTTTTGTTTTCCAGGGAAAAGCGCCGTTGTTTGTGTTTGGGTGCCTGTGGGTGGGAGTGGCCGGCTGGCTCCTTAGAATCCACGATAGGCAGGATGGTTCCCAGACCTGAGGTGGCACTAGTGCCAAGTTGGGCTGGTTTGATAGTACCAAGTGGCTCCTGCAATCTGCCATCAAAAATTTGGCAGGCGAGTTTTGATTTCCAGGGGAAAGCGCCGTTGTTTGTGTTTGGGGGCCTGTGGCTGGGAGTGGCCGGCTTTATAATTGGAATCCACGATACGCAGGATGGTTCCCAGACCTGACGTGGCACCAGTGCCAAGTCGGGCTAGTTGGATGCTGCAAAGTGGCTCCTGCAATCTGCCATGCAGAAGCGGGGTGGCTTACTTTTGTTTGCCAGGGAAAATGGCCGAGGTTTTGTCTGGGGGCCTATGGCTTGGAGTGACCGGCTGGCTCCTGAAAAGCTACGATAGGCAGGATGGTGACCAGACCCATGGTGGCACCAGTGCCAAGTTGGGCTGGTTTGATAGTACCAAGTTGCTCCGGCAATCTGCCATCAAAATTTGGCAGGCGAGTTTTGTTTTCCAGGGAAAAGCGCCGCTGTTTGTGTTTGAGGGCCTGTGGCTGGGAGTGTCCGGCTGGCTCCTTAGAATCCACGATACGCAGGATGGTTCCCAGACCTGAGGTGGCACCAGTGCCAAGTCGGGCTAGTTTGATGGTGCAAAGTGGCTCCTGCAATCTGCCATCCAGAAGCGGGGCAGCTTACTTTTTTTTGCCAGGGAAACGGGCCGAGGTTTGTGTCTGGGGTCTATGGCTGGGAGTGACCGGCTGGCTCCTGAAAAGCTACGATAGGCAGGATGGTGACCAGACCCATGGTGGCACCAGTGCCAAGTTGGGCTGGTTTGATAGTACCAAGTGGCTCCGACAATCTGCCATCAAAAAGTTGGCAGGCGAGTTTTGTTTTCCAGGGAAAAGCGCCGATGTTTGTGTTTGGGGGCCTGAGGCTGGGAGTGGCCGGCTGGCTCCTTAGAATCCACGATACGCAGGATGGTTCCCAGACCTGAGGTAGCACCAGTGCCAAGTCGGGCTGGTTTGATAGTACCAAGTGCGTCCTGCAATCTGCCATCCAGAAGCGGGGCAGCTTACTTTTGTTTGCCAGGGAAACGGGCCGAGGTTTGTGTCTGGGGGCCTATGGCAGGGAGTGACCGGCTGGCTCCTGAAAAGCTACGATAGGCAGGATGGTGACCAGACCCATGGTGGCACCAGTGCCAAGTTGGGCTGGTTTGATAGTACCAAGTGGCTCCTGCAATCTGCCATCAAAAGTTGGCAGGCGAGTTTTGTTTTCCAGGGAAAAGCGCCGTTGTTTGTGTTTGGGGGCCTGTGGCTGGGAGTGGCCGGCTGGCTCCTTAGAATCCACAATACGCAGGATGGTTCCCTGACCTGAGGTGGCACCAGTGATAAGTTGGGCTGGTTTGATAGTACCAAGTGCGTCCTGCAATCTGCCATCCAGAAGCGGGGTTGCTTACTTTTGTTTGCCAGGGAAACGGGCCGAGCTTTGTGTCTGGGGGCCTATGGCTGGGAGTGACCGGCTGGCTCCTGAAAAGCTACGATAGGCAGGATGGTGACCAGACCCATGGTGGCACCAGAGCCATGTTCGGCTGATTTCAAAGTACAAAGTGGCTCCTGCAATCTGCCATCAAAAGTCAGCAGGCAAGCTTTGTTTTCCAGGGAAAAGCGCCGTTGTTTGTGTCTGCGGGCCTGTGGCTGGAGTGGCCGGCTGGCTCCTTTAAACACACGATACGCCGGATGGTTCCCAGACCCAAGGTGGCACCAGTGCCAAGTTGGGCTGGTTTGATAGTACCAAGTGGTTCCTGCAATCTGCCATCAAAATGTTGGCAGGCGAGTTTTGTTTTCCAGGGAAAAGCGCCGATGTTTTTTTTTGGGGGCCTGTGGCTGGGAGTGGCCGGCTGGCTCCTTAGAATCCACGATACGCAGGATGGTTCCCAGACCAGAGGTGGCACCAGTACCAAGTCGGGCTGGTTTGATAATAACAAGTGGATCCTGAAATCTGCCATCCAGAAGCGGGGCAGCTTACTTTTGTTTGCCAGGGAAACGGGCCGAGCTTTGTGTCTGGGGGCCTATGGCTGGGAGTGACCGGCTGGCTCCTGAAAAGCTACGATAGGCAGGAAGGTGACCAGACCCATGGTGTCAGCAGTGCCAAGTTGGGCTGGTTTGATAGTACCAAGTGGCTCCTGCAATCTGCCATCAAAAAGTTGGCAGGCGAGTTTTGTTTTCCAGGGAAAAGCGCCGTTGTTTGTGTTTGGGGGCCTGTGGCTGGGAGTGGCCGTCTTGCTAATTGGAATCCACGATACGCAGGAGGGTTCCCAGACCTGACGTGGCACCAGTGACAAGTCGGGCCAGTTTGATGGTGCAAAGTGGCTCCTGCAATCTGCCATCCAGAAGCGGGGCAGCTTACTTTTGTTTGCCAGGGAAACGGGCCGAGGTTTGTGTCTGGGTTCCTATGGCTGGGAGTGACCGGCTGGCACCTGAACAGCTACGATAGGCAGGATGGTGACCAGATCCATGGTGGCACCAGTACCAAGTTGGGCTGATTTGATAGTACCAAGTGGCTCCTGCAATCTGCCATCAAAAATTTGGCAGGCGAGTTTTGTTTTCCAGGGAAAAGCGCCGTTGTTTGTGTTTGGGGGCCTGTGGCTGGGAGTGGCCGTCTTGCTAATTGGAATCCACGATACGCAGGAGGGTTCCCAGACCTGACGTGGCACCAGTGACAAGTCGGGCCAGTTTGATGGTGCAAAGTGGCTCCTGCAATCTGCCATCCAGAAGCGGGGCAGCTTACTTTTGTTTGCCAGGGAAACGGGCCGAGCTTTGTGTCTGGGTTCCTATGGCTGGGAGTGACCGGCTGGCACCTGAACAGCTACGATAGGCAGGATGGTGACCAGATCCATGGTGGCACCAGTACCAAGTTGGGCTGATTTGATAGTACCAAGTGGCTCCTGCAATCTGCCATCAAAAATTTGGCAGGCGAGTTTTGTTTTCCAGGGAAAAGCGCCGTTGTTTGTATTTGGGGGCCTGTGGCTGGGAGTGGCCCGCTGGCTCCTTAGAATCCACGATAGGCAGGATGGTTCCCAGACCCAAGGTGGCACCATTTCCAAGTTGGGCTGGTTTGATTGTACCAAGTGCGTCCTGCAATCTGCCATCCAGAAGCGGGGCAGCTTACTTTTGTTTGCCAGGGAAACGGGCCGAGGTTTTTGTCTGGGGGCCTATGGCTGGGAGTGACCGGCTGGCTCCTGAAAAGCTACGATAGGCAGGATGGTGACCAGACCCATGGTGGCACCAGTGCCAAGTTGGGCTGATTTGATAGTACCAAGTGGCTCCTGCAATCTGCCATCAAAAAGTTGGCAGGCGAGTTTTGTTTTCCAGGGAAAAGCGCCGTTGTTTGTGTTTGGGGGCCTGTGGCTGGGAGTGGCCAGCTGGCTCCTTAGAATCCACGATACGCAGGATGGTTCCCAGACCCAAGGTGGCACCAGTGCCAAGTTGGGCTGGTTTGATAGTACCAAGTGTCTCCTGCAATCTGCCATCCAGAAGCAGGGCAGCTTACTTTTGTTTGCCCGAGAAATAGGCCTAGGTTATTGTTTGGGGGCCTGTGGCTAGGAGTGGCCGGCTGGCTCCTAAGAATCCACGATACGCAGGATGTTTCCCAGACCCAAGGTGGCACCAGTGCCAAGTCGGGCTGGTTTGATAGTACCAAGTGGCTCCTGCAAACTCCATCAAAAAGTTGGCAGGCGTGTTTTGTTTTCCAGGGAACAGCGCCGTTGATTTTGTTTGGGGGCCTGTGGCTGGGAGTGGCCGGCTGGCTCCTTAGAATCCACGATACGCAGGATGGTTCCCAGACCCAAGGTGGCACCAGTGCCAAGTCGGGCTGGTTTGATTACACCAAGTGGCTCCTGCAATCTGCCATCCAGAAGTGAGGCAGCTAAGTTTTGTTTGCGAGTAAAAAGGGCCGTGGTTTTTGTTGGGGGCCTGTGGCTGGGAGTAGCCGGCTGGCTCCTTAAAATCCACGATAGGCAGGATGGTTCCCAGACCCAAGGTGGCACCAGTGCCAAGTAGGGCTGGTTTGATAGTACCAAGTGGCTCCTGCAATCTGCCATCCAGAAGCGGGGCAGCTGAGTTTTGTTTGCCGGAGAAAAAGGCTGTGGTTTGTGTTTGGGGGCCTGTGGCTGGCAGTGGCCGGCTGGCTCCTGAAAATCCACGATACGCAGCATGGTTCCCAGACCCAAGGTGGCACCAGTGCCAAGTGGGGCTCGTTTGACAGTGTCAAGTGCCTCCTGCAATCTCCCATCCAGAAGCGGGGCAGCTGAGTTTTTTTTGCCAGGGAAACGGACCTTTGTTTTTGATTGGGCTCTGTGGCCGAGAGTGGTCGGCTGTCTCCTGACAATCCACAATACGCAGGATGGTTCCCAGACCCAAGGTGGCACCAGTGCCAAGTCGGGCTGGTTTGATAGTACCAAGTGTCTCCTGCAATCTGCCATCCAGAAGCGGGGCAGCTGAGTTTTGTTTGCCAGAGAAAAGGGCCGTGGGTTGTGTTTGGGGGCATATGGCTGGGAGTGGCCACCTGGCTCCTTAAAATGCACGATACGCCGCATGGTAACCAGACGCAAGGTGGCACCAGTGCCAAGTCAGGCTGTTTTTGTAGTACCCAGTGGCTCCTGCAATTTGCCATCCAGAAGCGGGGCAGTTGAATTTTGTTTGCTAGAGAAAAGGGCTGTGGTTTGTGTTTGGGGGCCTATGGCTGAGAGTGGCCGGCTGGCCCCTGAAAATCAACGATAGGCAGGATGGTTCCCAGATCCAAGGTGGCACCAGTGCCAAGTAAGGCTGGTTGTATGGTTCAAAGTAACTCCTGCAATCTGCCATCCAGAAGCGGGACAGCTGAGTTTTTTTTGCCAGAGAAAAGGTCCATGGTTTCTTTTTGGGGCATACGGCTGGGAATTGCCGGCTGGCTCCTTAAAATGCTCGATACGCAGGATGGTTCCCAGAGCCAAGGTGGCACCACTGCCAAGTCGGGCTCTTTTTGTAGTACCAAGTGCGTCCTGCAATTTGCCATCCAGAAGAGGGGCAGTTGAGTTTTGTTTGCCAGAGAAAAGGGCCGTTGTTTGTGTTTGGGGGCCTGTGGCTGGGAGTGTTCGGCTGGTTCCTGAATATGTACGATACGCAGGATTGTTCCCAGATCCAAGGTGGCAGCAGTGCCATGTTGTGCTGGTGTGATAGTCCCAAGTGGCTCCTGCAATCTGCCATCCAGAAGTGGGGCAGCTGATTTTTGTTTGCCAGAGAAAAGGTCCGTGGTTTGTTTTTGGGGGCATATGGCTGAGAGTGGCCGGCTGGCCCCTGAAAATCCACGATACACAGGATGGTTCCCAGATCCAAGGTGGCACCTGTGCCAAGTCGGGCTGATTTGATAGTACTAAGTAGCTCCTGCAATCTGCCATGCAGAAGCGGGGCAGCTTACTTTTGTTTGCCAGGGAAACGGGCCGAGGTTTGTGTTTGGGGGCCTATGGCTGAGAGTGACCGGCTGGCTCCTGAAAAGCTACAATAGGCAGGATGGTGACCAGACCCATGGTGGCACCAGTGCCAAGTTGGGCTGGTTTGATAGTACCAAGTGGTTCCTGCAATCTGCCATCCAGAAGCAGGGCAGCTGAGTTTTGTTTGCCAGAGAAAAGGGCCTTGGTTTGTGTTTGGGGGCATATGGCTGGGTGTGGCCAGCTGGCTCCTTAAAATGCACGATATGCAACATGGCTCCCAGACCCAAGGTGGCACAAGTGCCAAGTTGGGCTGGTTTGATAGTACCAAGTGGCTCCTGCAATCTTCCATGATCACGTGGAGAAATACTTTCTGGTTTCAGCCTCATGCTCTTTCTTCTCTCCCTCAACTTCTCTATCACCTCTCATCTGGTTCACATGCGCTGTCTTCAAGGTCCACAGGCTACTTTTCACAGAATCTTCTGGCCTGATGAAGTAAGGATGATGAATAGAACAGAGCTGGGATCTATTTTCCAGTTTGGATAAAATGCATTCTGCACACAAATCCAAGGAGAACGGGCTGCCCCGATGCCCAGAAAATCTTTCACTCCTGCTAGTGTTCTACGTCAACCGCAACTTAGTCTGAAAGAAAAGCTTTTTCTCTGAGAGCATCTGAGAGGTTTGCATGAAGCACTGATATCTGACATATGCAATTTTGAATAGGAGAGGAAAAAGAAAATGGCAAGGAGTTTTTAATTTTAGTGGTTTCAATTTTAATTTCCGTGCACTTTTTCAAAACTTGTCAGCTCAAATGCCCATCAACATCTTTTAGTCATCTGTAAGTCAGTATTCATATAAAATGTGCTTCAAATCCAAAGAATTTCAAATTTGCACTCCAAGCTTCTATGCCTAGATTTATGATTTCCTACACATATTAGATGAAAGGAAGGCCTTTTTTACTGTGGGAGTGCTGGAACACTGGAACAGGTTGCCCAGAGAAGTTGTGGGTGTCCCATCCCTGAAAGTATTCAAGGTCACCCTGGACGGGGCTTGGAGCAGCAACAAAGGAGAAGCTTGATGGTAGAGAAACAAAGTTGGACTATAGAAGAAACTCGGATTGAAGTATAGGATCAAGTTTTCTCTCAGCTCTTGGGGTAAATTCAAAGTTGTACAAAATGACATTTATCTGTGCTATTCACTACTGTAACAGAAAGTTTCATGAAAACTGTACAGAAGATAGTAAATTTTAAAAGAGATAAGAATTACAGCATAAAATCCATGGGATAGGTTACAACATGAGACACTCTCTAAGAGAAAATCTCTGTGTTTCAGCACTTCATCGGGGTAAGATTTCATGAAGTGCCAAAGAAGGCGGCAAAATATCATTCGGGACATTATTTACTGGAATTCAGCCTGGCCATTAGTAGGAACTGCCTTTGAACATATCATGTAGATATACCACACACACTTTCCCTTCACTGAAAAATTACTGTTTACAACAAATAAGCAATTGACAATCAAAATTGATTGAAAGCATCTTAAACATGTCAAGTATTTCATTGTAGATGATCTGTGATCCAAATGCTTCTTCCACCTTCGAGAGGGACAGAAGAATTCTTCCATATCATGATGGTTTAAAATTGTATCAACCAATGTTTTCTGCTGAAAAGATATCATCTATTTTTTTCTATTTTTGGAAGAAAATATTCCTAGACATACAACAGGTGAGAACTAAGTAATTTTAAAGAAACAAATGAAATGAAAATATTCTGTAAATAGAATGAAATGAAAAGCTGTGTTTTAAATAGGAGCTAAATATTAAACAGAATTTTTGTACCAGGCATTTGAATTACTGCACCAGCTCTTTTGCCCATCAAGAGAGGCATTTAGCATTTCAGTCTTTTCCAAGGTGTTCATGATCTGCTATGCTGATCTCTGTGTGTGCCTAGGTGTGTGTGGAGGGGGGGGCATATGAAGGGGAGTGTGTATGTTTGCTTTACAATTGTTGTGGCAGATTCATGCCTCAGCTCCACATTTTGTTTTAAAAAGGTCACACCGAGTGGATATGAAGTTTACTATCAACAAGAGATCGATTCCCAAATCATCCATTTGACTCTCCCTTATAAATCATGTGCTTTGTTGCATATTTTATCAAATATACTTTCAAGCCAGATGGAGGAAGGAGGATGTGGGAATCCCTCCACCATCTTGCAACTTTTATGTAAGTAGGTTTTCAAGAAAATCATCATTTCTCTTTTAAATATGTCTGGAACAGGCATGATGGTAGTGTCAACCTGTTGGAGTTTTTGTTGCTGGAAGAAGTTGTACAAAAGGATTGGTTTTTACATTGACCAGTTACTGAATCAAGCGCAGGAATACATTGGAAATTTAGCTGGGGGTTCCTTTTCCCAGCAGACTACTTCTAGAACGAGCTTGTACACTGAAGCTGACTCTTTTGCTCTCTTTTTGTTTCTTTCCTATTTTCTTGGCTTCTTTGCCACTATCTAGACAATTTTGGAACTTTGTTCCCAACTAAAATGGTTTCAATAGTCTGATTGTGATCATACATTTTTACAAGGAATTTTTAAAATCTTTCCTCGAGTCCAGAAAGTCAAGGACTTAGATCTTTTTCTTCCCTTATCAATATTGCCATGAAATTGATAAATAAAGACCAACTCTTTATTTTTGTTTTTAACCCACGTAGATAATTCCCATCCATTAATCCATTTTGTGGACCAATAGCTGCCATTCTGATGGAAGCTGTCACTTCTTAACAATAGGCATTCTGTGACTATGTTGACAGCACTTTGGGTGAAGATCCTAACTGGTCTTAGATATACATAGGGAGAAATTTGCTCAGCCAGTGTCAGTCTTAAGCATGCGTATCAGAAGATCTTTCTAGAGCTGGGAATTTTCCCATGAAAGGGATTCAGTTAGGGAAGAGACACTCGTGCCAGAGTTTTACATTCTTCTTGAACACTGCTTAAGGAACTTAGATGCCATGTCCATTTGGATCTCTGTCTGCACAGAACTTTGTCATGCCAGTGCTTTGAAATGCATCTTGAAGAGAATTCACTAGCACAGAATGAAAGAGAGTGGAAGGGGTTGGTGGGGCTAACCAGGCCCAACCCCCCTGCCTAAACCAGGATACCTAGAGCCTCTTGCCCAGGATTCTATCTGGGTGTACTTTTAATGTCTTCAAAGATCCAGGCTCCACAATCTTTCTGGGCAGTCTGTGCCGTGGTTCAGTCACCCTGACAGTAAAGAAACATTTACTGATGTTCAAAGGCAATCTCCTGTATTTCAGTGTGTGCCCACTGCCTCTTGTCTTTTCCCTCAGCATCACTGAAAAGACACTGATTCCCTCCCCTTTGCACTATTGCTTCCATATGTATGTGTGATGCCATGTAGAGGTATGTCAAAAACCTCCCTGAAGCCCAGGCAGAAAATATTCCCTTCATCTACCAGTCAAGTTGATTCATCAGAGGAGTTTAAAGTGATGTTCAGCATGAAATTCCCCTGAAAAATCATGCTAACTACATTATTTGGTCATCTGTCATGTGCCTGGCAAGGATTTCCAGGAAGAGCTGCTTCATCAACTTCCTGGGGATAAAAAAGAGGCTGGCTGGTTTGTACTATGGCGAGTCCTCTTAATTGCCTTTTTTGAAGATGGGTGTCATTTGCTAACATCCACTCTTTAGCCTCTCTTATCGTCTACATCTTAGCAAAACGCTTTTCCACTATGTCTGGCTAGGAAAAACTGTGCCAGCACAGAAAACATCTCCCATCGTGTTCTAGAAGTTGCACGGATGTCTGCCAAGTGTTTGGCAGGAAGAAAAGAAAAGTTGTCCAAAACAGCTTCCAATCGAATGTTCCTGTGATTGGAAAAGTCAGGAGAGTGCAAAGGTACTGTTTTCTATCAGTTGGCAAGGTGCGCACACAATCCCAGTGTTGTACAGCTTGCTTCTTCACCTTCCCGAAGCTGCCGCTCTCGCCGGCTGCCGCAGCCGAAGAAGCGGCTTCTTCGCGCAAAGACGATTGTGCCGCTCACAGGGCTCTCCTTAGCGCGGCTTCTGCCGAAAGACGCCCGGCAGCGGCTCTTACCTCCTGAGAGTGGCAGCTTCGGGAAGGTGAAGAAGCAAGCTGTACAACACTGGGATTGTGTGCGCACCTTGCCAACTGATAGAAAACAGTACCTTTGCACTCCTGACTTTTCCAATCACATGAACATTCGATTGGAAGCTGTTTTGGACAACTTTTCTTTTCTTCCTCCCAAACACTTGGCAGACATCCGTGCAACTTCTAGAAAACGATGGGAGATGTTTTCTGTGCTGGCACGGTTTTTCCTAGCCAGACATAGTGGAAAAGCTTTTTGCCGAGGTGTAGATGAGAAGAGGAGCTAAAGACGAAGGTAGGATGCTCTCCGGAGGTAAGAGCCGCTGCCGGGCGTCTTTCGGCAGAAGCCGCGCTAAGGAGAGCCCTGTGAGCGGCACAATCGTCTTTGCGCGAAGAAGCCGCTTCTTGGGCTCCGGCAGCCGGCGAGAGCGGCAGCTTCGGGAAGGTGAAGAAGCAAGCTGTACAACACTGGGATTGTGTGCGCACCTTGCCAACTGATAGAAAACAGTACCTTTGCACTCTCCTGACTTTTCCAATCACAGGAACATTCGATTGGAAGCTGTTTTGGACAACTTTTCTTTTCTTCCTGCCAAACACTTGGCAGACATCCGTGCAACTTCTAGAACACGATGGGAGATGTTTTCTGTGCTGGCACAGTTTTTCCTAGCCAGACATAGTGGAAAAGCGTTTTGCTAAGATGTAGACGACAAGAGAGGCTAAAGAGTGGATGTTAGCAAATGACACCCATCTTCAAAAAAGGCAATTAAGAGGACTCGCCATAGTACAAACCAGCCAGCCTCTTTTTTATCCCCAGGAAGTTGATGAAGCAGCTCTTCCTGGAAATCCTTGCCAGGCACATGACAGATGACCAAATAATGTAGTTAGCATGATTTTTCAGGGGAATTTCATGCTGAACATCACTTTAAACTCCTCTGATGAATCAACTTGACTGGTAGATGAAGGGAATATTATCTGCCTGGGCTTCAGGGAGGTTTTTGACATACCTCTACATGGCATCACACATACATATGGAAGCAATAGTGCAAAGGGGAGGGAATCAGTGTCTTTTCAGTGATGCTGAGGGAAAAGACAAGAGGCAGTGGGCACACACTGAAATACAGGAGATTGCCTTTGAACATCAGTAAATGTTTCTTTACTGTCAGGGTGACTGAACCACGGCACAGACTGCCCAGAAAGATTGTGGAGCCTGGATCTTTGAAGACATTAAAAGTACACCCAGATAGAATCCTGGGCAAGAGGCTCTAGGTATCCTGGTTTAGGCAGGGGGGTTGGGCCTGGTTAGCCCCACCAACCCCTTCCACTCTCTTTCATTCTGTGCTAGTGAATTCTCTTCAAGATGCATTTCAAAGCGCTGGCATGACAAAGTTCTGTGCAGACAGAAATCCAAATGGACATGGCATCTAAGTTCCTTAAGCAGTGTTCAAGAAGAATGTAAAACTCTGGCACAAGTGTCTCTTCCCTAACTGAATCCCTTTCATGGGAAAATTCCCAGCTCTAGAAAGATCTTCTGATACGCATGCTTAAGACTGACACTGGCTGAGCAAATTTCTCCCTATGTATATCTAAGACCAGTTAGGATCTTCACCCAAAGTGCTGTCAACATAGTCACAGAATGCCTATTGTTAAGAAGTGACAGCTTCCATCAGAATGGCAGCTATTGGTCCACAAAATGGATTAATGGATGGGAATTATCTACGTGGGTTAAAAACAAAAATAAAGAGTTGGTCTTTATTTATCAATTTCATGGCAATATTGATAAGGGAAGAAAAAGATCTAAGTCCTTGACTTTCTGGACTCGAGGAAAGATTTTAAAAATTCCTTGTAAAAATGTATGATCACAATCAGACTATTGAAACCATTTTAGTTGGGAACAAAGTTCCAAAATTGTCTAGATAGTGGCAAAGAAGCCAAGAAAATAGGAAAGAAACAAAAAGAGAGCAAAAGAGTCAGCTTCAGTGTACAAGCTCGTTCTAGAAGTAGTCTGCTGGGAAAAGGAACCCCCAGCTAAATTTCCAATGTATTCCTGCGCTTGATTCAGTAACTGGTCAATGTAAAAACCAATCCTTTTGTACAACTTCTTCCAGCAACAAAAACTCCAACAGGTTGACACTACCATCATGCCTGTTCCAGACATATTTAAAAGAGAAATGATGATTTTCTTGAAAACCTACTTACATAAAAGTTGCAAGATGGTGGAGGGATTCCCACATCCTCCTTCCTCCATCTGGCTTGAAAGTATATTTGATAAAATATGCAACAAAGCACATGATTTATAAGGGAGAGTCAAATGGATGATTTGGGAATCGATCTCTTGTTGATAGTAAACTTCATATCCACTCGGTGTGACCTTTTTAAAACAAAATGTGGAGCTGAGGCATGAATCTGCCACAACAATTGTAAAGCAAACATACACACTCCCCTTCATATGCCCCCCCCTCCACACACACCTAGGCACACACAGAGATCAGCATAGCAGATCATGAACACCTTGGAAAAGACTGAAATGCTAAATGCCTCTCTTGATGGGCAAAAGAGCTGGTGCAGTAATTCAAATGCCTGGTACAAAAATTCTGTTTAATATTTAGCTCCTATTTAAAACACAGCTTTTCATTTCATTCTATTTACAGAATATTTTCATTTCATTTGTTTCTTTAAAATTACTTAGTTCTCACCTGTTGTATGTCTAGGAATATTTTCTTCCAAAAATAGAAAAAAATAGATGATATCTTTTCAGCAGAAAACATTGGTTGATACAATTTTAAACCATCATGATATGGAAGAATTCTTCTGTCCCTCTCGAAGGTGGAAGAAGCATTTGGATCACAGATCATCTACAATGAAATACTTGACATGTTTAAGATGCTTTCAATCAATTTTGATTGTCAATTGCTTATTTGTTGTAAACAGTAATTTTTCAGTGAAGGGAAAGTGTGTGTGGTATATCTACATGATATGTTCAAAGGCAGTTCCTACTAATGGCCAGGCTGAATTCCAGTAAATAATGTCCCGAATGATATTTTGCCGCCTTCTTTGGCACTTCATGAAATCTTACCCCGATGAAGTGCTGAAACACAGAGATTTTCTCTTAGAGAGTGTCTCATGTTGTAACCTATCCCATGGATTTTATGCTGTAATTCTTATCTCTTTTAAAATTTACTATCTTCTGTACAGTTTTCATGAAACTTTCTGTTACAGTAGTGAATAGCACAGATAAATGTCATTTTGTACAACTTTGAATTTACCCCAAGAGCTGAGAGAAAACTTGATCCTATACTTCAATCCGAGTTTCTTCTATAGTCCAACTTTGTTTCTCTACCATCAAGCTTCTCCTTTGTTGCTGCTCCAAGCCCCGTCCAAGGTGACCTTGAATACTTTCAGGGATGGGACACCCACAACTTCTCTGGGCAACCTGTTCCAGTGTTCCAGCACTCCCACAGTAAAAAAGGCCTTCCTTTCATCTAATATGTGTAGGAAATCATAAATCTAGGCATAGAAGCTTGGAGTGCAAATTTGAAATTCTTTGGATTTGAAGCACATTTTATATGAATACTGACTTACAGATGACTAAAAGATGTTGATGGGCATTTGAGCTGACAAGTTTTGAAAAAGTGCACGGAAATTAAAATTGAAACCACTAAAATTAAAAACTCCTTGCCATTTTCTTTTTCCTCTCCTATTCAAAATTGCATATGTCAGATATCAGTGCTTCATGCAAACCTCTCAGATGCTCTCAGAGAAAAAGCTTTTCTTTCAGACTAAGTTGCGGTTGACGTAGAACACTAGCAGGAGTGAAAGATTTTTTGAGCATCGGGGCAGCACCTTCTCCTTGGATTTGTGTGCAGAATGCATTTTATCCAAACTGGAAAATAGATCCCAGCTCTGTTCTATTCATCATTCTTACTTCATCAGGCCAGAAGATTCTGTGAAAAGTAGCCTGTGGACCTTGAAGATAGCGCATGTGAAACAGATGAGAGGTGATAGAGAAGTTGAGGGAGAGAAGTAAGAGCATATGACTGAAACCAGAAAGTATTTCTCCACGTGATCATGGAAGATTGCAGGAGGCACTTGGTGCTATCAAAACAGCCCAACTTGGCACAGGTGGCACCTTGGGTCTGGGAGCCATCTTGCATATCGTGCATTTTAAGGAGCCAGCCGGCCACTCCTAGGACACACCCCCAAACAAAAACCTCGGCCCTTTTCTCGGGCAAACAAAACTCAGCTGCCCCGCTTCTCAATGGCAGATTGCAGGAGCCACTTGGTACTATCAAACCAGCCCGACTTGGCACTGGTGCCACCTTGGCTCTGGGAACCATCCTTCCTATTGTGGATTGTCAGGAGCCAGCCGACCACTCTCGGCCACAGACCCCAATCAAAAACAAAAGCCCGATTCACAGGCAAAAAAAACTCAGCTGCACCGCTTCTGGATGGGAGATTGCAGGAGGCACTTGACACTGTCAAACGAGCCCGACTTGGCACTGGTGCCACCTTGGATCTGGGAACCATCCTGCCTATCGTGGATTTTCAGGAGCAAGCCGGCTACCCGCAGCCACAGGCCCCCAACAAAAACCACGGCCCTTTTTTCTGGCAAACATAAATCAGCTGCCCCGCTTCTGGATGGCAGATTGCAGGAGCCACTTGGTACTATCAAACCAGCCCGACTTGGCACTGGTGCCACCATGGGTCTGGTCACCATCCTGCCTATCGTAGCTTTTCAGGAGCCAGCCGGTCACTCCCAGCCATAGGCCCCCAGACAGAAACCTCGGCCCGTTTCCCTGGCAAAGAAAAGTAAGCTGCCCCGCTTCTGGATGGCAGATTGCAGGAGCTATTTAGTACTATCAAACCAGCCTGACTTGGCACTGGCGCCACCTTGGCTCTGGGAACCATCCTGCCTATCTTGGATTTTCAGGGGCCAGCCGGCCACTCTAAGCCATATGCCCCCAAACACAAACCACGGCCCTTTTCTCTGGCAAAGAAAACTCAACTGCCCCTCTTCTGGGTGGCAAATTACAGGATGCACTTGGTACTAAAAAACCAGCCCGACTTGGCACTGGTGCCACCTTGGGTCTGGGAACCATCCTGCGTATCGAGCTTTTTAAGGAGCCAGCCGGCCACTCCCAGCCATATACCCCCAAAAACAAAGCACGGACCTTTTCTCTTGCAAACAAAAATCCGCTGCCACGCGTCTGGATGGCAGATTGCAGGAGCCACTTTGCACCATCAAACCAGCCCGACTTGGCACTGGTGCCACCTCTGGTCTGGAAACCATCTTGCGTATCGTGGATTCTAAGGAGCCAGCCAGCCACTCCCAGCCACAGGCCCCCAAACACAAACAACGGCGCTTTTCCCTGGAAAATAAAACTCGCCTGCCAACTTTTTGATGGCAGATTGCAGGAGCCACTTGGTACTATCAAACCAGCCCTACTTGGCACTGGTGCCACCTTGGCTCTGGGAAACATCCTGCCTATCGTAGCTTTTCTGGACCTAGCCGGTCACTCCCAGCCATAGGCCCCCAGACACAAACCTGGGCCCGTTTGCCTGGCAAACAAAAGTAAGCTGCCCCGCTTCTGGATGGCAGATTGCAGGAACCACTTGCTAGTATCAAACCAGCCCGACTTGGCACTGGTGCCACCTTGGGTCTGGGAACCATCCTGCGTATCGTGGGTTCAAAGGAGCCAGCCGGCCACTCCCAGCCACAGGCCTCCAAACACAAACAACGGCGCTTTTCCCTGGAAAACAAAACTCGCCAGCCAACTTTTTGATGGCAGATTGCAGGAGCCACTTGGTACTATCAAACCAGCCCGACTTGGCACTGGTGCCACCATGGGTCTGGTCACCATCCTGCCTATCGTAGCTTTTCAGGAGCCAGCTGGTCACTCCCAGCCATAGGCCCCCAGACACAAACCTCGGCCCATTTCCCTGGCAAACAAAAGTAAGCTGCCCCGCTTCTGGATGGCAGATTGCAGGAACCACTTGGTACTATAAAAACAGCCCGACTTGGCACTGGTGCCACCTTGGCTCTGGGAACCATCCTGACTGTCGTGGATTCTAAGGAGCCAGCCGGCCACTCCCAGCTATATGCCCCCAAAAACAAACCACGGAACTTTTCTCTGCCAAGCAAAAATCAGCTGCCCCGCTTCTGGACGGCAGATTGCAGGAGCCACTTTGCACCATCAAACCAGCCCGACTTGGCACTGGTGCCACCTTGGATCTGGGAACCATTCTGCGTATCGTGGATTTTCAGGGGCCAGCCGGCCACTCCCAGACACAGGCCCCCTAAAAAAAACCAAAGAACTTTTCTCTGGCAAACAAAAATCGGCTGCCCCGCTTCTGGATGGCAGATTGCAGGAGCCACTTTGCACCATCAAACCAGCCCGACTTGGCACTGGTGCCACCTTGGGTCTGGGAACCATGCTGCCTAGCGTGGATTTTCAGGAGCCAGCCGGCCACGCTCAGCCATATGCCCCCAAACACAACCCACGGCCCGTTTCCCTGGCAAACAAAACTCAGCTGCCCCGCTTCTGGATGGCAGATTGCAGAAGCCACTTGGTACTATCAAACCAGCCCGACTTGGCACTTGTGCCACCTTCGGTCTTGGAACCATGCTGCGTATAATCGATTTTCAGGAGCCAGCCGGCCACTCTCAGCCACAGGCACCCAAATACAAACCACAGCCCTTTTCTCTGGGAAACAAAACTCAGATGCCCCGCTTCTGGATGGCAGATTGCAGGAGCCACTTGGTACTATCAAACCAGCCCCACTTGGCACTGGTGCCACCTTGGGTCTGGGAACCATCCTGCGTATCGAGCTTTTTAAGGAGCCAGCTGGCCACTCCCATCCATATACCCCCAAAAACAAACCACGGACCTTTTCTCTTGCATACAAAAATCCGCTGCCCCGCGTCTGGATGGCAGATTGCAGGAGCCACTTTGCACGATCAAACCAGCCCGACTTGGCACTGGTGCCACCTTGGATCTGGGAACCATCCGCCTATCGTGGATTTTCAGGGGCCAGCCGGCCACTCTCAGCCATAGGCCCCCAAACACAAACCACGGCCCTTTACTCTGGTAAACAAAACTCAACTGCCCCTCTTCTGGATGGCAAATTACAGGACGCACTTGGTACTTAAAAACCAGCCCGACTTGGCACTGGTGCCACCTTGGATCTGGGAACCATCCTGCGTATCTTGCATTTTAAGGAGCCAGCTGGCCACTCCCAGCCATATGCCCCCAAACACAACCCACGGCCCTTTCCTCTGGCAAACAAAACTCAGCTGCCCAGCTTCTGGATGGCAGATTGCAGGAGCCACTTTGTACTATCAAACAAGCCCGACTTGGCACTGGTGCCACCGTGGGTCTGGGAACCATCCTGCATATTGTGGATTGTCAGGAGCCAGCCGACCACTCTGTACCACAGCCCCCAATCAAAAACAACGGCCCGTTTCACAGGCAAAAAAAACTCAGCTGCCCCGCTTCTGGATGGGAGATTGCAGGAGCCACTTGGTACTATCAAACCAGCCCATCTTGGCACTGGCGCCACCTTGGGTCTGGGAACCATCCTGCGTATCGTGGATTCTAAGGAGCCAGCCGGCCACTCCCAGCCGCAGGCCTCCAAACACAAACAACGGCGCTTTTCCCTGGCAAACAAAACTCGCCTGCCAACTTTTTGATGGCAGATTGCAGGAGCCACTTGGCACTATCAAACCAGCCCAACTTGGCACTGGTGCCACCATGGGTCTGGTCACCATCCTGCCTATCGTAGCTTTTCAGGAGCCAGCCGGTCACTCCCAGCCATAGGCCCCCAGACAAAAACCTCGGCCCGTTTCCCTGGCAAATAAAATTAAGCTGCCCCGCTTCTGGATGGCAGATTGCAGGAACCACTTGGTAGTAACAAACCAGCCCAACTTGGCACTGGTGCCACCTCTGGTCTGGAAACCATCTTGCGTATCGTGGATTCTAAGGAGCCAGCCGGCCACTCCCAGCCACTGGCCACCAAACAAAAACAACGGCGCTTTTCCCTGGAAAACAAAACTCGCCTGCCAAATTTTGGATGGCAGATTGCAGGAGCCACTTGGTACTATCAAACCAGCCCAACGTGGCACTGGTGCCACCATGGGTCTGGTCACCATCCTGACTATCGTAGCTTTTCAGGAGCCAGCCGGTCACTCCCAGCCATAGGCACCCAGACACAAACCTGGGCCCGTTTCCCTGGCAAAGAAAAGTAAGCTACCCCACTTTTGGATGGCAGATTGCAGGAGCCACTTTGCACCATCAAACCAGCCCAACTTGGCACTGGTGCCACCTCTGGTCTGGGAACCATTCTTCGTACCGTGCATTCTAAGTAGCCAGCCGGCCACTCCCAGCCACAGGCCCCCAAACACAAACAACGGCGCTTTTCCCTGGAAAACAAAACTCGCCTGCCAACTTTTTGATGGCAGATTGCAGGAGCCACTTGGCACTATCAAACCAGCCCAACGTGGCACTGGTGCCACCTTGGCTCTGGGAACCATCCTGCCTATCGTGGATTTTCAGGGGCCAGCCGGCCACTCTCAACCATATGCCCCCAAACACAAACCACGGCCCTTTTCTCTGGCAAACAAAACTCAACTGCCCCTCTTCTGGATGGCAAATTGCAGGACGCACTTGGTACTACAAAAACAGCCCGACTTGGCACTGGTGCCACCTTGGGTCTGGGAACCATCCTGCGTATCGAGCTTTTTAAGGAGCCAGCCGGCCACTCCCAGCCATATACACCCAAAAACAAAGCACGGACCTTTTCTTTTGCAAACAAAAACCTGCTGCCACGCGTCTGGATGGCAGATTGCAGGAGCCACTTTGCACCATCAAACCAGCCCGACTTGGCACTGGTGCCACCTTGGATCTGGGAACCATCACGCCCATCGTGGATTTTCAGGGGCCAGCCGGCCACTCTCAGCCATAGGCCCCCAAACACAAACCACGGCCCTTTACTCTGGTAAACAAAACTCAACTGCCCCTCTTCTGGATAGCAAATTGCAGGATGCACATGGTACTACAAAAACAGCCCGACTTGGCACTTGTGCCACCTTGGGTCTGGGAACCATCCTGCGTATCGAGCTTTTTGAGGAGCCAGCTGGCCACTCCCAGCCATATACTCCGAAAAACAAAGCACGGGCCTTTTCTTTTGCAAACAAAAATCCGCTGCCACGCGTCTGGATGGCAGATTGCAGGAGCCACTTTGCACCATCAAACCAGCCCGACTTGGCACTGGTGCCACCTTGGATCTGGGAACCATCCTGCCCATCGTGGATTTTCAGGGGCCAGCAGGCCACTCTCAGCCATAGGCCCCCAAACACAACCCACGGCCCTTTACTCTGGTAAACAAAACTCAACTGCCCCTCTTCTGGATGGCAAATTACAGGACGCACTTGGTACTTAAAAACCAGCCCGACTTGGCACTGGTGCCACCTTGGATCTGGGAACCATCCTGCGTATCTTGCATTTTAAGGAGCCAGCTGGCCACTCCCAGCCATATGCCCCCAAACACAACCCACGGCCCTTTCCTCTGGCAAACAACACTCAGCCGCCCAGCTTCTGGATGGCAGATTGCAGGAGCCACTTTGTACTATCAAACAAGCCCGACTTGGCACTGGTGCCACCGTGGGTCTGGGAACCATCCTGCATATTGTGGATTGTCAGGAGCCAGCCGACCACTCTGTACCACAGCCCCCAATCAAAAACAACGGCCCATTTCACAGGCAAAAAAAACTCAGCTGCCCCGCTTCTGGATGGGAGATTGCAGGAGCCACTTGGTACTATCAAACCAGCCCATCTTGGCACTGGCGCCACCTTGGGTCTGGGAACCATCCTGCGTATCGTGGATTCTAAGGAGCCAGCCGGCCACTCCCAGCCGCAGGCCTCCAAACACAAACAACGGCGCTTTTCCCTGGCAAACAAAACTCGCCTGCCAACTTTTTGATGGCAGATTGCAGGA
The DNA here is from genome assembly GCF_035770615.1 of Melospiza melodia melodia. Lineage (NCBI taxonomy): Eukaryota > Metazoa > Chordata > Aves > Passeriformes > Passerellidae > Melospiza > Melospiza melodia. The sequence goes on from NC_086194.1 coordinate 56,157,553, forward strand.
GCCACTTGGCACTATCAAACCAGCCCAACTTGGCACTGGTGCCACCATGGGTCTGGTCACCATCCTGCCTATCGTAGCTTTTCAGGAGCCAGCCGGTCACTCCCAGGCATAGGCCCCCAGACACAAACCTGGGCCCGTTTCCCTGGCAAACAAAATTAAGCTGCCCCGCTTCTGGATGGCAGATTGCAGGAACCACTTGGTAGTAACAAACCAGCCCAACTTGGCACTGGTGCCACCTCTGGTCTGGAAACCATCTTGCGTATCGTGGATTCTAAGGAGCCAGCCGGCCACTCCCAGCCACTGGCCACCAAACACAAACAACGGCGCTTTTCCCTGGAAAACAAAACTCGCCTGCCAAATTTTGGATGGCAGATTGCAGGAGCCACTTGGTACTATCAAACCAGCCCAACGTGGCACTGGTGCCACCATGGGTCTGGTCACCATCCTGACTATCGTAGCTTTTCAGGAGCCAGCCGGTCACTCCCAGCCATAGGCACCCAGACACAAACCTGGGCCCGTTTCCCTGGCAAAGAAAAGTAAGCTACCCCACTTCTGGATGGCAGATTGCAGGAGCCACTTTGCACCATCAAACCAGCCCAACTTGGCACTGGTGCCACCTCTGGTCTGGGAACCATTCTTCGTACCGTGCATTCTAAGTAGCCAGCCGGCCACTCCCAGCCACAGGCCCCCAAACACAAACAACGGCGCTTTTCCCTGGAAAACAAAACTCGCCTGCCAACTTTTTGATGGCAGATTGCAGGAGCCACTTGGCACTATCAAACCAGCCCAACGTGGCACTGGTGCCACCTTGGCTCTGGGAACCATCCTGCCTATCGTGGATTTTCAGGGGCCAGCCGGCCACTCTCAACCATATGCCCCCAAACACAAACCACGGCCCTTTTCTCTGGCAAACAAAACTCAACTGCCCCTCTTCTGGATGGCAAATTGCAGGACGCACTTGGTACTACAAAAACAGCCCGACTTGGCACTGGTGCCACCTTGGGTCTGGGAACCATCCTGCGTATCGAGCTTTTTAAGGAGCCAGCCGGCCACTCCCAGCCATATACCCCCAAAAACAAAGCACGGACCTTTTCTTTTGCAAACAAAAACCTGCTGCCACGCGTCTGGATGGCAGATTGCAGGAGCCACTTTGCACCATCAAACCAGCCCGACTTGGCACTGGTGCCACCTTGGATCTGGGAACCATCACGCCCATCGTGGATTTTCAGGGGCCAGCCGGCCACTCTCAGCCATAGGCCCCCAAACACAAACCACGGCCCTTTACTCTGGTAAACAAAACTCAACTGCCCCTCTTCTGGATAGCAAATTGCAGGACGCACATGGTACTACAAAAACAGCCCGACTTGGCACTTGTGCCACCTTGGGTCTGGGAACCATCCTGCGTATCGAGCTTTTTGAGGAGCCAGCTGGCCACTCCCAGCCATATACTCCGAAAAACAAAGCACGGGCCTTTTCTTTTGCAAACAAAAATCCGCTGCCACGCGTCTGGATGGCAGATTGCAGGAGCCACTTTGCACCATCAAACCAGCCCGACTTGGCACTGGTGCCACCTTGGATCTGGGAACCATCCTGCCCATCGTGGATTTTCAGGGGCCAGCAGGCCACTCTCAGCCATAGGCCCCCAAACAAAAACCACGGCCCTTTACTCTGGTAAACAAAACTCAACTGCCCCTCTTCTGGATGGCAAATTACAGGACGCACTTGGTACTTAAAAAGCAGCCCGACTTGGCACTGGTGCCACCTTGGGTCTGGTCAGCATCCTGCGTATCGTGCATTTTAAGGAGCCAGCTGGCCACTCCCAGCCATAGGCCCCCAAACACAACCCACGGCCCTTTTCTCTGGCAAACAAAACTCAGCTGCCCAGCTTCTGGATGGCAGATTGCAGGAGCCACTTTGTACTATCAAACCAGCCTGACTTGGCACTGGTGCCACCTTGGGTCTGGGAACCATCCTGCGTATTGTGGATTGTCAGGAGCCAGCTGACCACTCTCGGCCACAGACCCCAATCAAAAACAACGGCCCTTTTCACAGGCAAAAAAAACTCAGCTGCCCCGCTTCTGGATGGCAGATTGCAGGAGCCACTTGGTACTATCAAACCAGCCCAACGTGGCACTGGTGCCACCTTGGCTCTGGGAACCATCCTGCCTATAGTAGCTTTTCTGGACCTAGCCGGTCACTCCCAGCCATAGGCCCCCAGACAAAAACCTCGGCCCGTTTCCCTGGCAAACAAAATTAAGCTGCCCCGCTTCTGGATGGCAGATTGCAGGAGCCACTTGGTAGTATCAAACCAGCCCAACTTGGCACTGGTGCCACCTTGGGTCTGGGAACCATCCTGCGTATCCTGGGTTCAAAGGAGCCAGCCGGCCATTCCCAGCCGCAGGCCTCCAAACACAAAGAACGGCACTTTTCCCTGGAAAACAAAACTCGCCTGCCAAATTTTTGATGGCAGATTGCAGGAGCCACTTGTTACTATCAAACCAGCCCAACTTGGCACTGGTGCCACCATGGGTCTGGTCCCCATCCTGCCTATCGTAGCTTTTCAGGAGCCAGCCGGTCACTCCCAGCCATAGGACACCAGACACAAACCTCGGCCCGTTTCCCTGGCAAACAAAAGTAAGCTGCCCCGCTTCTGGATGGCAGATTGCAGGACGCACTTGGTACTACAAAAACAGCCCGACTTGGCACTGCTGCCGCCTTGGGTCTGGGAACCATCCTGCCTAGCTTGTATTTTCAGGAGCTAGCCGGCCACTCTCAGCCATATGCCCCCAAACACAACCCTCGGCCCGTTTCCCTGGCAAACAAAACTCAGCTGCCCCGCTTCTGGAGGGCAGATTGCAGGAGCCACTTGGTACTATGAAACCAGCCCGACTTGGCACTGGTTCCACCTCTGGTCTGGGAATCATGCTGCGTATCATCGATTTTCAGGAGCCAGCCGGCCACTCCCAGCCACAGGCCACCAAACACAAACAACGGCGCTTTTCCCTGGAAAACAAAACTCGCCTGCCAACTTTTTGATGGCAGATTGCAGGAGCCACTTGGTACTATCAAACCAGCCCAACTTGGCACTGCTGACACCATGGGTCTGGTCACCATCCTGCCTATCGTAGCTTTTCAGGAGCCAGCCGGTCACTCCCAGCCATAGGCCCCCAGACACAAACCTCGGCCCATTTCCCTGGCAAACGAAACTAAGGTGCCCTGCTTCTGGATGGCATATTCCAGGAGCTATTTAGTACTATCAAACCAGCCCGACTTGGCACTGGTGCCCCCTTGGATCTGGGCAACATCCTGCCAAACGTGGATTTTCAGGGGCCAGCCGGCCACTCTCAGCCATAGGCCCCCAAACACAAACCACGGCCCTTTTCTCTGGCAAAGAAAACTCAACTGCCCCTCTTCTGGGTGGCAAATTACAGGATGCACTTGGTACTAAAAAACCAGCCCGACTTGGCACTGGTGCCACCTTGGGTCTGGGAACCATCCTGCGTATCGAGCTTTTTAAGGAGCCAGCCGGCCACTCCCAGCCATATACCCCCAAAAACAAAGCACGGACCTTTTCTCTTGCAAACAAAAATCCGCTGCCACGCGTCTGGGTGGCAGATTGCAGGAGCCACTTTGCACCATCAAACCAGCCCGACTTGGCACTGGTGCCACCTCTGGTCTGGAAACCATCTTGCGTATCGTGGATTCTAAGGAGCCAGCCAGCCACTCCCAGCCACAGGCCCCCAAACACAAACAACGGCGCTTTTCCCTGGAAAACAAAACTCGCCTGCCAACTTTTTGATGGCAGATTGCAGGAGCCACTTGGCACTATCAAACCAGCCCAACGTGGCACTGGTGCCACCTTGGCTCTGGGAAACATCCTGCCTATCGTGGATTTTCAGGGGCCAGCCGGCCACTCTCAACCATATGCCCCCAAACACAAACCACGGCCCTTTTCTCTGGCAAACAAAACTCAACTGCCCCTCTTCTGGATGGCAAATTGCAGGACGCACTTGGTACTACAAAAACAGCCCGACTTGGCAGTGGTGCCACCTTGGGTCTGGGAACCATCCTGCGTATCGAGCTTTTTAAGGAGCCAGCCGGCCACTCCCAGCCATATACTCCGAAAAACAAAGCACGGGCCTTTTCTTTTGCAAACAAAAATCCGCTGCCACGCGTCTGGATGGCAGATTGCAGGAGCCACTTTGCACCATCAAACCAGCCCGACTTGGCACTGGTGCCACCTTGGATCTGGGAACCATCCTGCCCATCGTGGATTTTCAGGGGCCAGCAGGCCACTCTCAGCCATAGGCCCCCAAACACAAACCACGGCCCTTTACTCTGGTAAACAAAACTCAACTGCCCCTCTTCTGGATAGCAAATTGCAGGACGCACATGGTACTACAAAAACAGCCCGACTTGGCACTTGTGCCACCTTGGGTCTGGGAACCATCCTGCGTATCGAGCTTTTTGAGGAGCCAGCTGGCCACTCCCAGCCATATACTCCGAAAAACAAAGCACGGGCCTTTTCTTTTGCAAACAAAAATCCGCTGCCACGCGTCTGGATGGCAGATTGCAGGAGCCACTTTGCACCATCAAACCAGCCCGACTTGGCACTGGTGCCACCTTGGGTCTGGTCAGCATCCTGCGTATCGTGCATTTTAAGGAGCCAGCTGGCCACTCCCAGCCATAGGCCCCCAAACACAACCCACGGCCCTTTTCTCTGGCAAACAAAACTCAGCTGCCCAGCTTCTGGATGGCAGATTGCAGGAGCCACTTTGTACTATCAAACCAGCCTGACTTGGCACTGGTGCCACCTTGGGCCTGGGAACCATCCTGCGTATTGTGGATTGTCAGGAGCCAGCTGACCACTCTCGGCCACAGCCCCCAATCAAAAACAACGGCCCTTTTCACAGGCAAAAAAAACTCAGCTGCCCTGCTTCTGGATGGCAGATTGCAGGAGCCACTTGGTACTATCAAACCAGCCCAACGTGGCACTGGTGCCACCTTGGCTCTGGGAACCATCCTGCCTATCGTAGCTTTTCTGGACCTAGCCGGTCACTCCCAGCCATAGGCCCCCAGACAAAAACCTCGGCCCGTTTCCCTGGCAAACAAAATTAAGCTGCCCCGCTTCTGGATGGCAGATTGCAGGAGCCACTTGGTAGTATCAAACCAGCCCAACTTGGCACTGGTGCCACCTTGGGTCTGGGAACCATCCTGCGTATCCTGGGTTCAAAGGAGCCAGCCGGCCATTCCCAGCCGCAGGCCTCCAAACACAAAGAACGGCACTTTTCCCTGGAAAACAAAACTCGCCTGCCAACTTTTTGATGGCAGATTGCAGGAGCCACTTGTTACTATCAAACCAGCCCAACTTGGCACTGGTGCCACCATGGGTCTGGTCCCCATCCTGCCTATCGTAGCTTTTCAGGAGCCAGCCGGTCACTCCCAGCCATAGGCCACCAGACACAAACCTCGGCCCGTTTCCCTGGCAAACAAAAGTAAGCTGCCCCGCTTCTGGATGGCAGATTGCAGGACGCACTTGGTACTACAAAAACAGCCCGACTTGGCACTGCTGCCACCTTGGGTCTGGGAACCATCCTGCGTAGCTTGTATTTTCAGGAGCTAGCCGGCCACTCTCAGCCATATGCCGCCAAACACAACCCTCGGCCCGTTTCCCTGGCAAACAAAACTCAGCTGCCCCGCTTCTGGAGGGCAGATTGCAGGAGCCACTTGGTACTATGAAACCAGCCCGACTTGGCACTGGTTCCACCTCTGGTCTGGGAATCATGCTGCGTATCATCGATTTTCAGGAGCCAGCCGGCCACTCCCAGCCACAGGCCCCCAAACACAAACAACGGCGCTTTTCCCTGGAAAACAAAACTCGCCTGCCAACTTTTTGATGGCAGATTGCAGGAGCCACTTGGTACTATCAAACCAGCCCAACTTGGCACTGGTGCCACCATGGGTCTGGTCACCATCCTGCCTATCGTAGCTTTTCAGGAGCCAGCCGGTCACTCCCAGCCATAGGCCCCCAGACACAAACCTCGGCCCATTTCCCTGGCAAACGAAACTAAGGTGCCCTGCTTCTGGATGGCATATTCCAGGAGCTATTTAGTACTATCAAACCAGCCCGACTTGGCACTGGTGCCCCCTTGGATCTGGGAAACATCCTGCCAAACCTGGATTTTCAGGGGCCAGCCGGCCACTCTCAGCCATAGGCCCCCAAACACAAACCACGGCCCTTTTCTCTGGCAAAGAAAACTCAACTGCCCCTCTTCTGGGTGGCAAATTACAGGATGCACTTGGTACTAAAAAACCAGCCCGACTTGGCACTGGTGCCACCTTGGGTCTGGGAACCATGCTGCGTATCGAGCTTTTTAAGGAGCCAGCCGGCCACTCCCAGCCATATACCCCCAAAAACAAAGCACGGACCTTTTCTCTTGGAAACAAAAATCCGCTGCCACGCGTCTGGGTGGCAGATTGCAGGAGCCACTTTGCACCATCAAACCAGCCCGACTTGGCACTGGTGCCACCTCTGGTCTGGAAACCATCTTGCGTATCGTGGATTCTAAGGAGCCAGCCAGCCACTCCCAGCCACAGGCCCCCAAACACAAACAACGGCGCTTTTCCCTGGAAAACAAAACTCGCCTGCCAACTTTTTGATGGCAGATTGCAGGAGCCACTTGGCACTATCAAATCAGCCCAACGTGGCACTGGTGCCACCTTGGCTCTGGGAACCATCCTGCCTATCGTGGATTTTCAGGGGCCAGCCGGCCTCTCTCAACCATATGCCCCCAAACACAAACCACGGCCCTTTTCTCTGACAAACAAAACTCAACTGCCCCTCTTCTGGATGGCAAATTGCAGGACGCACTTGGTACTACAAAAACAGCCCGACTTGGCACTGGTGCCACCTTGGGTCTGGGAACCATCCTGCGTATCGAGCTTTTTAAGGAGCCAGCTGGCCACTCCCAGCCCTATACCCCCAAAAACAAAGCACGGACCTTTTCTTTTGCAAACAAAAATTCGCTGCCACGCGTCTGGATGGCAGATTGCAGGAGCCACTTTGCACCATCAAACCAGCCCAACTTGGCACTGGTGCCAACTTGGATCTGGGAACCATCACGCCCATCGTGGATTTTCAGAGGCCAGCAGGCCACTCTCAGCCATAGGCCCCCAAACACAAACCACGGCCCTTTACTCTGGTAAACAAAACTCAACTGCCCCTCTTCTGGATAGCAAATTGCAGGACGCACATGGTACTACAAAAACAGCCCGACTTGGCACTTGTGCCACCTTGGGTCTGGGAACCATCCTGCGTATCGAGCTTTTTGAGGAGCCAGCTGGCCACTCCCAGCCATATACTCCGAAAAACAAAGCACGGGCCTTTTCTTTTGCAAACAAAAATCCGCTGCCACGCGTCTGGATGGCAGATTGCAGGAGCCACTTTGCACCATCAAACCAGCCCGACTTGGCACTGGTGCCACCTTGGATCTGGGAACCATCCTGCCCATCGTGGATTTTCAGGGGCCAGCAGGCCACTCTCAGCCATAGGCCCCCAAACAAAAACCACGGCCCTTTACTCTGGTAAACAAAACTCAACTGCCCCTCTTCTGGATGGCAAATTACAGGACGCACTTGGTACTTAAAAAGCAGCCCGACTTGGCACTGGTGCCACCTTGGGTCTGGTCAGCATCCTGCGTATCGTGCATTTTAAGGAGCCAGCTGGCCACTCCCAGCCATAGGCCCCCAAACACAACCCACGGCCCTTTTCTCTGGCAAACAAAACTCAGCTGCCCAGCTTCTGGATGGCAGATTGCAGGAGCCACTTTGTACTATCAAACCAGCCTGACTTGGCACTGGTGCCACCTTGGGTCTGGGAACCATCCTGCGTATTGTGGATTGTCAGGAGCCAGCTGACCACTCTCGGCCACAGACCCCAATCAAAAACAACGGCCCTTTTCACAGGCAAAAAAAACTCAGCTGCCCCGCTTCTGGATGGCAGATTGCAGGAGCCACTTGGTACTATCAAACCAGCCCAACGTGGCACTGGTGCCACCTTGGCTCTGGGAACCATCCTGCCTATCGTAGCTTTTCTGGACCTAGCCGGTCACTCCCAGCCATAGGCCCCCAGACAAAAACCTCGGCCCGTTTCCCTGGCAAACAAAATTAAGCTGCCCCGCTTCTGGATGGCAGATTGCAGGAGCCACTTGGTAGTATCAAACCAGCCCAACTTGGCACTGGTGCCACCTTGGGTCTGGGAACCATCCTGCGTATCCTGGGTTCAAAGGAGCCAGCCGGCCATTCCCAGCCGCAGGCCTCCAAACACAAAGAACGGCACTTTTCCCTGGAAAACAAAACTCGCCTGCCAACTTTTTGATGGCAGATTGCAGGAGCCACTTGTTACTATCAAACCAGCCCAACTTGGCACTGGTGCCACCATGGGTCTGGTCCCCATCCTGCCTATCGTAGCTTTTCAGGAGCCAGCCGGTCACTCCCAGCCATAGGACACCAGACACAAACCTCGGCCCGTTTCCCTGGCAAACAAAAGTAAGCTGCCCTGCTTCTGGATGGCAGATTGCAGGACGCACTTGGTACTACAAAAACAGCCCGACTTGGCACTGCTGCCACCTTGGGTCTGGGAACCATCCTGCCTATCGTAGCTTTTCAGGAGCCAGCCGGCCACTCTCAGCCACAGGCACCCACATACAAACCACAGCCCTTTTCTCTGGGAAACAAAACTCAGATGCCCCGCTTCTGGATGGCAGATTGCAGGAGCCACTTGGTACTATCAAACCAGCCCCACTTGGCACTGGTGCCACCTTGGGTCTGGGAACCATCCTGCGTATCGAGCTTTTTAAGGAGCCAGCTGGCCACTCCCATCCATATACCCCCAAAAACAAACCACGGACATTTTCTCTTGCATACAAAAATCCGCTGCCACGCGTCTGGATGGCAGATTGCAGGAGCCACTTTGCACCATCAAACCAGCCCGACTTGGAACTGGTGCCACCTTGGATCTGGGAACCATCCGCCTATCGTGGATTTTCAGGGGCCAGCCGGCCACTCTCAGCCATAGGCCCCCAAACACAAACCACGGCCCTTTACTCTGGTAAACAAAACTCAACTGCCCCTCTTCTGGATGGCAAATTACAGGACGCACTTGGTACTTAAAAACCAGCCCGACTTGGCACTGGTGCCACCTTGGGTCTGGGAACCATCCTGCGTATCCTGGGTTCAAAGGAGCCAGGCGGCCACTGCCAGCCACAGGCCTCCAAACACAAACAACGGCGCTTTTCCCTGGCAAAGAAAAGTAAGCTGCCCCGCTTCTGGATGGCAGATTTCAGGAGCTATTTAGTACTATCAAACCAGCCCAACTTGGCACTGGTGCCACCATGGGTCTGGTCACCATCCTGCCTATCGTAGCTTTTCAGAAGCCAGCCGGTCACTCCCAGCCATAGGCCCCCAGACAAAAACCTCGGCCCGTTTCCCTGGCAAACAAAAGTAAGCTACCCCGCTTCTGGATGGCAGATTGCAGGAGCCACTTTGCACCATCAAATTAGCCCGACTTGGCACTGGTGCCACCTTGGCTCTGGGAACCATCCTGCGTATCGTGGATTTTCAGGAGCCAGCCGGCCACTCCCAGCCACAGGCCCCCAAACACAAACAACGGCGCTTTTCCCTGGAAAACAAAACTCGCCTGCCAACTTTTTGATGGCAGATTAGCAGGAGCCACTTGGTACTATCAAAACAGCCCAACTTGGCACTGGTGCCACCTTGGGTCTGGTCACCATCCTGCCTCTCGTAGCTTTTCAGGAGCCAGCCGGTCACTCCCAGCCATAGGCCCCCAGACACAAACCTCGGCCCGTTTCCCTGGCAAACAAAACTAAGCTGCCCCGCTTCTGGATGGCAGATTGCAGGAGCCACTTGGTACTATCAAACCAGCCCGACTTGGCACTGGTGCCACCTTGGGTCTGGGAACCATGCTGTGTAACGTAGATTCTAAGGCGCCAGGCGGCCACTCCCAGCCACAGGCCTCCAAACAAAATCAACGGCGCTTTTCCCTGGAAAACAAAACTCGCCTGCCAACTTTTTGATGGCAGATTAGGAGGAGCCACTTGGTACTATCAAACCAGCCCAACTTGGCACTGGTGCCACCATGGGTCTGGGAACCATCCTGCCTATCGTAGCTTTTAAGGAGCCAGCCGGTCACTCCCAGCCATAGGCCCCCAGACACAAACCTCGGCCCGTTTCCCTGGCAAACAAAACTAAGCTGCCCCGCTTCTGGATGGCAGATTGCAGGAGCCACTTGGTACTATCAAACCAGCCCCACTTGGCACTGGTGCCACCTTGGGTCTGGGAACCATGCTGTGTAACGTAGATTCTAAGGAGCCAGGCGGCCACTCCCAGCCACAGGCCCCCAAACACAAACAACGGCGCTTTTCCCTGGAAAACAAACCTCGCCTGCCTACTTTTTGATGGCAGATTGCAGGAGCCACTTGGTACTATCAAACCAGCCCAACTTGGCACTAGTGCCACCATGGGTCTGGTAACCATCCTGCCTATCGTAGCTTTTCAGGAGCCACCCGGTCACTCCCAGCCATAGGCCCCCAGACACAAACCTCGGCCCGTTACCCTGGCAAACAAAAGAAAGCTGCCCCGCTTCTGGATGGCAGATTGCAGGTACCACTTGGTATTATCAAACCAGCCCGACTTGGCACTGGTGCCACCTTGGGTCTGGGAACCATGCTGCGTATCGTGGATTCTAAGGAGCCAGCCGGCCACTCCCAGCCACAGGCCCCCAAACACAAACAACGGCGCTTTTCCCTGGAAAACAAAATTCGCCTGCCAACTTTTTGATGGCAGATTGCAGGAGCCACTTGGTACTATCAAACCAGCCCAACTTGGCACTGGTGCCACCATGGGTCTGGTCACCATCCTGCCTATCGTAGCTTTTCAGGAGCCAGCCGGTCACTCCCAGCCATAGGCCCCCAGACACAAACCTCGGCCCGTTTCCCTGGCAAACCAAAGTAAGCTGCCCCGCTTCTGGATGGCAGATTGCAGGAACCACTTGGTACTATAAAAACAGCCCGACTTGGCACTGGTGCCACCTTGGCTCTGGGAACCATCCTGACTGTCGTGGATTCTAAGGAGCCAGCCGGCCACTCCCAGCTATATGCCCCCAAAAACAAACCACGGAACTTTTCTCTGCCAAGCAAAAATCAGCTGCCCCGCTTCTGGACGGCAGATTGCAGGAGCCACTTTGCACCATCAAACCAGCCCAACTTGGCACTGGTGCCACCTTGGATCTAGGAACCATTCTGCGTATCGTGGATTTTCAGGGGCCAGCCGGCCACTCCCAGACACAGGCCCCTTAAAAAAAACCAAAGACTTTTTCTCTGGCAAACAAAAATCGGCTGCCCCGCTTCTGGATGGCAGATTGCAGGAGCCACTTTGCACCATCAAACCAGCCCGACTTGGCACTGGTGCCACCTTGGGTCTGGGAACCATGCTGTCTAGCGTGGATTTTCAGGAGCCAGCCGGCCACGCTCAGCCATATGCCCCCAAACACAACCCACGGCCCGTTTCCCTGGCAAACAAAACTCAGCTGCCCCGCTTCTGGAGGGCAGATTGCAGAAGCCACTTGGTACTATCAAACCAGCCCGACTTGGCACTTGTGCCACCTTCGGTCTTGGAACCATGCTGCGTATCATCGATTTTCAGGAGCCAGCCGGCCACTCTCAGCCACAGGCACCCAAATACAAACCACAGCCCTTTTCTCTGGGAAACAAAACTCAGATGCCCCGCTTCTGGATGGCAGATTGCAGGAGCCACTTGGTACTATCAAACCAGCCCCACTTGGCACTGGTGCCACCTTGGGTCTGGGAACCATCCTGCGTATCGAGCTTTTTAAGGAGCCAGCTGGCCACTCCCATCCATATACCCCCAAAAACAAACCACGGACATTTTCTCTTGCATACAAAAATCCGCTGCCACGCGTCTGGATGGCAGATTGCAGGAGCCACTTTGCACCATCAAACCAGCCCGACTTGGAACTGGTGCCACCTTGGATCTGGGAACCATCCGCCTATCGTGGATTTTCAGGGGCCAGCCGGCCACTCTCAGCCATAGGCCCCCAAACACAAACCACGGCCCTTTACTCTGGTAAACAAAACTCAACTGCCCCTCTTCTGGATGGCAAATTACAGGACGCACTTGGTACTTAAAAACCAGCCCGACTTGGCACTGGTGCCACCTTGGGTCTGGGAACCATCCTGCGTATCCTGGGTTCAAAGGAGCCAGGCGGCCACTGCCAGCCACAGGCCTCCAAACACAAACAACGGCGCTTTTCCCTGGCAAAGAAAAGTAAGCTGCCCCGCTTCTGGATGGCAGATTTCAGGAGCTATTTAGTACTATCAAACCAGCCCAACTTGGCACTGGTGCCACCATGGGTCTGGTCACCATCCTGCCTATCGTAGCTTTTCAGAAGCCAGCCGGTCACTCCCAGCCATAGGCCCCCAGACAAAAACCTCGGCCCGTTTCCCTGGCAAACAAAAGTAAGCTACCCCGCTTCTGGATGGCAGATTGCAGGAGCCACTTTGCACCATCAAATTAGCCCGACTTGGCACTGGTGCCACCTTGGCTCTGGGAACCATCCTGCGTATCGTGGATTTTCAGGAGCCAGCCGGCCACTCCCAGCCACAGGCCCCCAAACACAAACAACGGCGCTTTTCCCTGGAAAACAAAACTCGCCTGCCAACTTTTTGATGGCAGATTAGCAGGAGCCACTTGGTACTATCAAAACAGCCCAACTTGGCACTGGTGCCACCTTGGGTCTGGTCACCATCCTGCCTCTCGTAGCTTTTCAGGAGCCAGCCGGTCACTCCCAGCCATAGGCCCCCAGACACAAACCTCGGCCCGTTTCCCTGGCAAACAAAACTAAGCTGCCCCGCTTCTGGATGGCAGATTGCAGGAGCCACTTGGTACTATCAAACCAGCCCGACTTGGCACTGGTGCCACCTTGGGTCTGGGAACCATGCTGTGTAACGTAGATTCTAAGGCGCCAGGCGGCCACTCCCAGCCACAGGCCTCCAAACAAAATCAACGGCGCTTTTCCCTGGAAAACAAAACTCGCCTGCCAACTTTTTGATGGCAGATTAGGAGGAGCCACTTGGTACTATCAAACCAGCCCAACTTGGCACTGGTGCCACCATGGGTCTGGGAACCATCCTGCCTATCGTAGCTTTTAAGGAGCCAGCCGGTCACTCCCAGCCATAGGCCCCCAGACACAAACCTCGGCCCGTTTCCCTGGCAAACAAAACTAAGCTGCCCCGCTTCTGGATGGCAGATTGCAGGAGCCACTTGGTACTATCAAACCAGCCCGACTTGGCACTGGTGCCACCTTGGGTCTGGGAACCATGCTGTGTAACGTAGATTCTAAGGCGCCAGGCGGCCACTCCCAGCCACAGGCCCCCAAACACAAACAACGGCGCTTTTTCCTGGAAAACAAAACTCGCCTGCCTACTTTTTGATGGCAGATTGCAGGAGCCACTTTGCACCATCAAACCAGCCCAACTTGGCAATGGTGCCACCATGGGTCTGGTAACCATCCTGCCTATCGTAGCTTTTCAGGAGTCACCCGGTCACTCCCAGCCATAGGCCCCCAGACACAAACCTCGGCCCGTTACCCTGGCAAACAAAAGAAAGCTGCCCCGTTCTGGATGGCAGATTGCAGGTACCACTTGGTATTATCAAACCAGCCCGACTTGGCACTGGTGCCACCTTGGGTCTGGGAAGCATGCTGCGTATCGTGGATTCTAAGGAGCCAGCCGGCCACTCCCAGCCACAGGCCCCAAAACACAAACAACGGCGCTTTTCCCTGGAAAACAAAATTCGCCTGCCAACTTTTTGATGGCAGATTGCAGGAGCCACTTGGTACTATCAAACCAGCCCAACTTGGCACTGGTGCCACCATGGGTCTGGTCACCATCCTGCCTCTCGTAGCTTTTCAGGAGCCAGCCGGTCACTCCCAGCCATAGGCCCCCAGACACAAACCTCGGCCCGTTTCCCTGGCAAACAAAACTAAGCTGCCCCGCTTCTGGATGGCAGATTGCAGGAGCCACTTGGTACTATCAAACCAGCCCGACTTGGCACTGGTGCCACCTTGGGTCTGGGAACCATGCTGTGTAACGTAGATTCTAAGGCGCCAGGCGGCCACTCCCAGCCACAGGCCTCCAAACAAAATCAACGGCGCTTTTCCCTGGAAAACAAAACTCGCCTGCCAACTTTTTGATGGCAGATTAGGAGGAGCCACTTGGTACTATCAAACCAGCCCAACTTGGCACTGGTGCCACCATGGGTCTGGGAACCATCCTGCCTATCGCAGCTTTTAAGGAGCCAGCCGGTCACTCCCAGCCATAGGCCCCCAGACACAAACCTCGGCCCGTTTCCCTGGCAAACAAAACTAAGCTGCCCCGCTTCTGGATGGCAGATTGCAGGAGCCACTTGGTACTATCAAACCAGCCCGACTTGGCACTGGTGCCACCTTGGGTCTGGGAACCATGCTGTGTAACGTAGATTCTAAGGCGCCAGGCGGCCACTCCCAGCCACAGGCCCCCAAACACAAACAACGGCGCTTTTCCCTGGAAAACAAACCTCGCCTGCCTACTTTTTGATGGCAGATTGCAGGAGCCACTTGGTACTATCAAACCAGCCCAACTTGGCACTAGTGCCACCATGGGTCTGGTAACCATCCTGCCTATCGTAGCTTTTCAGGAGCCACCCGGTCACTCCCAGCCATAGGCCCCCAGACACAAACCTCGGCCCGTTACCCTGGCAAACAAAAGAAAGCTGCCCCGCTTCTGGATGGCAGATTGCAGGTACCACTTGGTATTATCAAACCAGCCCGACTTGGCACTGGTGCCACCTTGGGTCTGGGAACCATGCTGCGTATCGTGGATTCTAAGGAGCCAGCCGGCCACTCCCAGCCACAGGCCCCCAAACACAAACAACGGCGCTTTTCCCTGGAAAACAAAATTCGCCTGCCAACTTTTTGATGGCAGATTGCAGGAGCCACTTGGTACTATCAAACCAGCCCAACTTGGCACTGGTGCCACCATGGGTCTGGTCACCATCCTGCCTATCGTAGCTTTTCAGGAGCCAGCCGGTCACTCCCAGCCATAGGCCCCCAGACACAAACCTCGGCCCGTTTCCCTGGCAAACCAAAGTAAGCTGCCCCGCTTCTGGATGGCAGATTGCAGGAACCACTTGGTACTATAAAAACAGCCCGACTTGGCACTGGTGCCACCTTGGATCTGGGAACCATCCTGACTGTCGTGGATTCTAAGGAGCCAGCCGGCCACTCCCAGCTATATCCCCCAAAAACAAACCATGGAACTTTTCTCTGCCAAGCAAAAATCAGCTGCCCCGCTTCTGGACGGCAGATTGCAGGAGCCACTTTGCACCATCAAACCAGCCCGACTTGGCACTGGTGCCACCTTGGATCTAGGAACCATTCTGCGTATCGTGGATTTTCAGGGGCCAGCCGGCCACTCCCAGACACAGGCCCCCTAAAAAAAACCAAAGACCTTTTCTCTGGCAAACAAAAATCGGCTGCCCCGCTTCTGGATGGCAGATTGCAGGAGCCACTTTGCACCATCAAACCAGCCCGACTTGGCACTGGTGCCACCTTGGGTCTGGGAACCATGCTGCCTAGCGTGGATTTTCAGGAGCCAGCCGGCCACGCTCAGCCATATGCCCCCAAACACAACCCACGGCCCGTTTCCCTGGCAAACAAAACTCAGCTGCCCCGCTTCTGGAGGGCAGATTGCAGAAGCCACTTGGTACTATCAAACCAGCCCGACTTGGCACTTGTGCCACCTTCGGTCTTGGAACCATGCTGCGTATCATCGATTTTCAGGAGCCAGCCGGCCACTCTCAGCCACAGGCACCCAAATACAAACCACAGCCCTTTTCTCTGGGAAACAAAACTCAGATGCCCCGCTTCTGGATGGCAGATTGCAGGAGCCACTTGGTACTATCAAACCAGCCCCACTTGGCACTGGTGCCACCTTGGGTCTGGGAACCATCCTGCGTATCGAGCTTTTTAAGGAGCCAGCTGGCCACTCCCATCCATATACCCCCAAAAACAAACCACGGACATTTTCTCTTGCATACAAAAATCCGCTGCCACGCGTCTGGATGGCAGATTGCAGGAGCCACTTTGCACCATCAAACCAGCCCGACTTGGAACTGGTGCCACCTTGGATCTGGGAACCATCCGCCTATCGTGGATTTTCAGGGGCCAGCCGGCCACTCTCAGCCATAGGCCCCCAAACACAAACCACGGCCCTTTACTCTGGTAAACAAAACTCAACTGCCCCTCTTCTGGATGGCAAATTACAGGACGCACTTGGTACTTAAAAACCAGCCCG
The DNA here is from genome assembly GCF_035770615.1 of Melospiza melodia melodia. Classification (NCBI taxonomy): domain Eukaryota; kingdom Metazoa; phylum Chordata; class Aves; order Passeriformes; family Passerellidae; genus Melospiza; species Melospiza melodia. The sequence continues at coordinate 56,173,983 of NC_086194.1, forward strand.
ACTTGGCACTGGTGCCACCTTGGGTCTGGGAACCATCCTGCGTATCCTGGGTTCAAAGGAGCCAGGCGGCCACTGCCAGCCACAGGCCTCCAAACACAAACAACGGCGCTTTTCCCTGGCAAAGAAAAGTAAGCTGCCCCGCTTCTGGATGGCAGATTTCAGGAGCTATTTAGTACTATCAAACCAGCCCAACTTGGCACTGGTGCCACCATGGGTCTGGTCACCATCCTGCCTATCGTAGCTTTTCAGAAGCCAGCCGGTCACTCCCAGCCATAGGCCCCCAGACAAAAACCTCGGCCCGTTTCCCTGGCAAACAAAAGTAAGCTACCCCGCTTCTGGATGGCAGATTGCAGGAGCCACTTTGCACCATCAAATTAGCCCGACTTGGCACTGGTGCCACCTTGGCTCTGGGAACCATCCTGCGTATCGTGGATTTTCAGGAGCCAGCCGGCCACTCCCAGCCACAGGCCCCCAAACACAAACAACGGCGCTTTTCCCTGGAAAACAAAACTCGCCTGCCAACTTTTTGATGGCAGATTAGCAGGAGCCACTTGGTACTATCAAAACAGCCCAACTTGGCACTGGTGCCACCTTGGGTCTGGTCACCATCCTGCCTCTCGTAGCTTTTCAGGAGCCAGCCGGTCACTCCCAGCCATAGGCCCCCAGACACAAACCTCGGCCCATTTCCCTGGCAAACAAAAGTAAGCTGCCCCGCTTCTGGATGGCAGATTGCAGGAACCACTTGGTACTATAAAAACAGCCCGACTTGGCACTGGTGCCACCTTGGCTCTGGGAACCATCCTGACTGTCGTGGATTCTAAGGAGCCAGCCGGCCACTCCCAGCTATATGCCCCCAAAAACAAACCACGGAACTTTTCTCTGCCAAGCAAAAATCAGCTGCCCCGCTACTGGACGGCAGATTGCAGGAGCCACTTTGCACCATCAAACCAGCCCGACTTGGCACTGGTGCCACCTTGGATCTGGGAACCATTCTGCGTATCGTGGATTTTCAGGGGCCAGCCGGCCACTCCCAGACACAGGCCCCCTAAAAAAAACCAAAGACCTTTTCTCTGGCAAACAAAAATCGGCTGCCCCGCTTCTGGATGGCAGATTGCAGGAGCCACTTTGCACCATCAAACCAGCCCGACTTGGCACTGGTGCCACCTTGGGTCTGGGAACCATGCTGCCTAGCGTGGATTTTCAGGAGCCAGCCGGCCACGCTCAGCCATATGCCCCCAAACACAACCCACGGCCCGTTTCCCTGGCAAACAAAACTCAGCTGCCCCGCTTCTGGAGGGCAGATTGCAGAAGCCACTTGGTACTATCAAACCAGCCCGACTTGGCACTTGTGCCACCTTCGGTCTTGGAACCATGCTGCGTATCATCGATTTTCAGGAGCCAGCCGGCCACTCTCAGCCACAGGCACCCAAATACAAACCACAGCCCTTTACTCTGGGAAACAAAACTCAGATGCCCCGCTTCTGGATGGCAGATTGCAGGAGCCACTTGGTACTATCAAACCAGCCCCACTTGGCACTGGTGCCACCTTGGGTCTGGGAACCATCCTGCGTATCGAGCTTTTTAAGGAGCCAGCTGGCCACTCCCATCCATATACCCCCAAAAACAAACCACGGACATTTTCTCTTGCATACAAAAATCCGCTGCCACGCGTCTGGATGGCAGATTGCAGGAGCCACTTTGCACCATCAAAGCAGCCCGACTTGGAACTGGTGCCACCTTGGATCTGGGAACCATCCGCCTATCGTGGATTTTCAGGGGCCAGCCGGCCACTCTCAGCCATAGGCCCCCAAACACAAACCACGGCCCTTTACTCTGGTAAACAAAACTCAACTGCCCCTCTTCTGGATGGCAAATTACAGGACGCACTTGGTACTTAAAAACCAGCCCGACTTGGCACTGGTGCCACCTTGGGTCTGGGAACCATCCTGCGTATCCTGGGTTCAAAGGAGCCAGGCGGCCACTGCCAGCCACAGGCCTCCAAACACAAACAACGGCGCTTTTCCCTGGCAAAGAAAAGTAAGCTGCCCCGCTTCTGGATGGCAGATTTCGGGAGCTATTTAGTACTATCAAACCAGCCCAACTTGGCACTGGTGCCACCATGGGTCTGGTCACCATCCTGCCTATCGTAGCTTTTCAGAAGCCAGCCGGTCACTCCCAGCCATAGGCCCCCAGACAAAAACCTCGGCCCGTTTCCCTGGCAAACAAAAGTAAGCTACCCCGCTTCTGGATGGCAGATTGCAGGAGCCACTTTGCACCATCAAATTAGCCCGACTTGGCACTGGTGCCACCTTGGCTCTGGGAACCATCCTGCGTATCGTGGATTTTCAGGAGCCAGCCGGCCACTCCCAGCCACAGGCCCCCAAACACAAACAACGGCGCTTTTCCCTGGAAAACAAAACTCGCCTGCCAACTTTTTGATGGCAGATTAGCAGGAGCCACTTGGTACTATCAAAACAGCCCAACTTGGCACTGGTGCCACCTTGGGTCTGGTCACCATCCTGCCTCTCGTAGCTTTTCAGGAGCCAGCCGGTCACTCCCAGCCATAGGCCCCCAGACACAAACCTCGGCCCGTTTCCCTGGCAAACACAACTAAGCTGCCCCGCTTCTGGATGGCAGATTGCAGGAGCCACTTGGTACTATCAAACCAGCCCGACTTGGCACTGGTGCCACCTTGGGTCTGGGAACCATGCTGTGTAACGTAGATTCTAAGGCGCCAGGCGGCCACTCCCAGCCACAGGCCTCCAAACAAAATCAACGGCGCTTTTCCCTGGAAAACAAAACTCGCCTGCCAACTTTTTGATGGCAGATTAGGAGGAGCCACTTGGTACTATCAAACCAGCCCAACTTGGCACTGGTGCCACCATGGGTCTGGGAACCATCCTGCCTATCGTAGCTTTTAAGGAGCCAGCCGGTCACTCCCAGCCATAGGCCCCCAGACACAAACCTCGGCCCGTTTCCCTGGCAAACAAAACTAAGCTGCCCCGCTTCTGGATGGCAGATTGCAGGAGCCACTTGGTACTATCAAACCAGCCCGACTTGGCACTGGTGCCACCTTGGGTCTGGGAACCATGCTGTGTAACGTAGATTCTAAGGAGCCAGGCGGCCACTCCCAGCCACAGGCCCCCAAACACAAACAACGGCGCTTTTCCCTGGAAAACAAACCTCGCCTGCCTACTTTTTGATGGCAGATTGCAGGAGCCACTTGGTACTATCAAACCAGCCCAACTTGGCACTAGTGCCACCATGGGTCTGGTAACCATCCTGCCTATCGTAGCTTTTCAGGAGCCACCCGGTCACTCCCAGCCATAGGCCCCCAGACACAAACCTCGGCCCGTTACCCTGGCAAACAAAAGAAAGCTGCCCCGCTTCTGGATGGCAGATTGCAGGTACCACTTGGTATTATCAAACCAGCCCGACTTGGCACTGGTGCCACCTTGGGTCTGGGAACCATGCTGCGTATCGTGGATTCTAAGGAGCCAGCCGGCCACTCCCAGCCACAGGCCCCCAAACACAAACAACGGCGCTTTTCCCTGGAAAACAAAATTCGCCTGCCAACTTTTTGATGGCAGATTGCAGGAGCCACTTGGTACTATCAAACCAGCCCAACTTGGCACTGGTGCCACCATGGGTCTGGTCACCATCCTGCCTATCGTAGCTTTTCAGGAGCCAGCCGGTCACTCCCAGCCATAGGCCCCCAGACACAAACCTCGGCCCGTTTCCCTGGCAAACCAAAGTAAGCTGCCCCGCTTCTGGATGGCAGATTGCAGGAACCACTTGGTACTATAAAAACAGCCCGACTTGGCACTGGTGCCACCTTGGCTCTGGGAACCATCCTGACTGTCGTGGATTCTAAGGAGCCAGCCGGCCACTCCCAGCTATATGCCCCCAAAAACAAACCACGGAACTTTTCTCTGCCAAGCAAAAATCAGCTGCCCCGCTTCTGGACGGCAGATTGCAGGAGCCACTTTGCACCATCAAACCAGCCCAACTTGGCACTGGTGCCACCTTGGATCTAGGAACCATTCTGCGTATCGTGGATTTTCAGGGGCCAGCCGGCCACTCCCAGACACAGGCCCCTTAAAAAAAACCAAAGACTTTTTCTCTGGCAAACAAAAATCGGCTGCCCCGCTTCTGGATGGCAGATTGCAGGAGCCACTTTGCACCATCAAACCAGCCCGACTTGGCACTGGTGCCACCTTGGGTCTGGGAACCATGCTGCCTAGCGTGGATTTTCAGGAGCCAGCCGGCCACGCTCAGCCATATGCCCCCAAACACAACCCACGGCCCGTTTCCCTGGCAAACAAAACTCAGCTGCCCCGCTTCTGGAGGGCAGATTGCAGAAGCCACTTGGTACTATCAAACCAGCCCGACTTGGCACTTGTGCCACCTTCGGTCTTGGAACCATGCTGCGTATCATCGATTTTCAGGAGCCAGCCGGCCACTCTCAGCCACAGGCACCCAAATACAAACCACAGCCCTTTTCTCTGGGAAACAAAACTCAGATGCCCCGCTTCTGGATGGCAGATTGCAGGAGCCACTTGGTACTATCAAACCAGCCCCACTTGGCACTGGTGCCACCTTGGGTCTGGGAACCATCCTGCGTATCGAGCTTTTTAAGGAGCCAGCTGGCCACTCCCATCCATATACCCCCAAAAACAAACCACGGACATTTTCTCTTGCATACAAAAATCCGCTGCCACGCGTCTGGATGGCAGATTGCAGGAGCCACTTTGCACCATCAAAGCAGCCCGACTTGGAACTGGTGCCACCTTGGATCTGGGAACCATCCGCCTATCGTGGATTTTCAGGGGCCAGCCGGCCACTCTCAGCCATAGGCCCCCAAACACAAACCACGGCCCTTTACTCTGGTAAACAAAACTCAACTGCCCCTCTTCTGGATGGCAAATTACAGGACGCACTTGGTACTTAAAAACCAGCCCGACTTGGCACTGGTGCCACCTTGGGTCTGGGAACCATCCTGCGTATCCTGGGTTCAAAGGAGCCAGGCGGCCACTGCCAGCCACAGGCCTCCAAACACAAACAACGGCGCTTTTCCCTGGCAAAGAAAAGTAAGCTGCCCCGCTTCTGGATGGCAGATTTCAGGAGCTATTTAGTACTATCAAACCAGCCCAACTTGGCACTGGTGCCACCATGGGTCTGGTCACCATCCTGCCTATCGTAGCTTTTCAGAAGCCAGCCGGTCACTCCCAGCCATAGGCCCCCAGACAAAAACCTCGGCCCGTTTCCCTGGCAAACAAAAGTAAGCTACCCCGCTTCTGGATGGCAGATTGCAGGAGCCACTTTTCACCATCAAATTAGCCCGACTTGGCACTGGTGCCACCTTGGCTCTGGGAACCATCCTGCGTATCGTGGATTCAAAGGAGCCAGCCGGCCACTCCCAGCCACAGGCCTCCAAACACAAACAACGGCGCTTTTCCCTGGAAAACAAAACTCGCCTGCCAACTTTTTGATGGCAGATTGCAGGAGCCACTTGGTACTATCAAAACAGCCCGACTTGGCACTGGTGCCACCATGGGTCTGGTCACCATCCTGCCTATCGTAGCTTTTCAGGAGCCAGCTGGTCACTCCCAGCCATAGGCCCCCAGACACAAACCTCGGCCCGTTTCCCTGGCAAACCAAAGTAAGCTGCCCCGCTTCTGGATGGCAGATTGCAGGAACCACTTGGTACTATAAAAACAGCCCGACTTGGCACTGGTGCCACCTTGGCTCTGGGAACCATCCTGACTGTCGTGGATTCTAAGGAGCCAGCCGGCCACTCCCAGCTATATGCCCCCAAAAACAAACCACGGAACTTTTCTCTGCCAAGAAAAATCAGCTGCCCCGCTTCTGGACGGCAGATTGCAGGAGCCACTTTGCACCATCAAACCAGCCCGACTTGGCACTGGTGCCACCTTGGACCTGGGAACCATTCTGCGTATCGTGGATTTTCAGGGGCCAGCCGGCCACTCCCAGACACAGGCCCCCTAAAAAAAACCAAAGACCTTTTCTCTGGCAAACAAAAATCGGCTGCCCCGCTTCTGGATGGCAGATTGCAGGAGCCACTTTGCACCATCAAACCAGCCCGACTTGGCACTGGTGCCACCTTGGGTCTGGGAACCATGCTGCCTAGCGTGGATTTTCAGGAGCCAGCCGGCCACGCTCAGCCATATGCCCCCAAACACAACCCACGGCCCGTTTCCCTGGCAAACAAAACTCAGCTGCCCCGCTTCTGGAGGGCAGATTGCAGAAGCCACTTGGTACTATCAAACCAGCCCGACTTGGCACTTGTGCCACCTTCGGTCTTGGAACCATGCTGCGTATCATCGATTTTCAGGAGCCAGCCGGCCACTCTCAGCCACAGGCACCCAAATACAAACCACAGCCCTTTTCTCTGGGAAACAAAACTCAGATGCCCCGCTTCTGGATGGCAGATTGCAGGAGCCACTTGGTACTATCAAACCAGCCCCACTTGGCACTGGTGCCACCTTGGGTCTGGGAACCATCCTGCGTATCGAGCTTTTTAAGGAGCCAGCTGGCCACTCCCATCCATATACCCCCAAAAACAAACCACGGACATTTTCTCTTGCATACAAAAATCCGCTGCCACGCGTCTGGATGGCAGATTGCAGGAGCCACTTTGCACCATCAAAGCAGCCCGACTTGGAACTGGTGCCACCTTGGATCTGGGAACCATCCGCCTATCGTGGATTTTCAGGGGCCAGCCGGCCACTCTCAGCCATAGGCCCCCAAACACAAACCACGGCCCTTTACTCTGGTAAACAAAACTCAACTGCCCCTCTTCTGGATGGCAAATTACAGGACGCACTTGGTACTTAAAAACCAGCCCGACTTGGCACTGGTGCCACCTTGGGTCTGGGAACCATCCTGCGTATCCTGGGTTCAAAGGAGCCAGGCGGCCACTGCCAGCCACAGGCCTCCAAACACAAACAACGGCGCTTTTCCCTGGCAAAGAAAAGTAAGCTGCCCCGCTTCTGGATGGCAGATTTCAGGAGCTATTTAGTACTATCAAACCAGCCCAACTTGGCACTGGTGCCACCATGGGTCTGGTCACCATCCTGCCTATCGTAGCTTTTCAGAAGCCAGCCGGTCACTCCCAGCCATAGGCCCCCAGACAAAAACCTCGGCCCGTTTCCCTGGCAAACAAAACTAAGCTGCCCCGCTTCTGGATGGCAGATTGCAGGAGCCACTTTGCACCATCAAATTAGCCCGACTTGGCACTGGTGCCACCTTGGCTCTGGGAACCATCCTGCGTATCGTGGATTTTCAGGAGCCAGCCGGCCACTCCCAGCCACAGGCCCCCAAACACAAACAACGGCGCTTTTCCCTGGAAAACAAAACTCGCCTGCCAACTTTTTGATGGCAGATTAGCAGGAGCCACTTGGTACTATCAAAACAGCCCAACTTGGCACTGGTGCCACCTTGGGTCTGGTCACCATCCTGTCTCTCGTAGCTTTTCAGGAGCCAGCCGGTCACTCCCAGCCATAAGCCCCCAGACACAAACCTCGGCCCGTTTCCCTGGCAAACAAAAGTAAGCTGCCCCGCTTCTGGATGGCAGATTGCAGGAGCCACTTGGTACTATCAAACCAGCCCGACTTGGCACTGGTGCCACCTTGGGTCTGGGAACCATGCTGTGTAACGTAGATTCTAAGGCGCCAGGCGGCCACTCCCAGCCACAGGCCTCCAAACAAAATCAACGGCGCTTTTCCCTGGAAAACAAAACTCGCCTGCCAACTTTTTGATGGCAGATTAGGAGGAGCCACTTGGTACTATCAAACCAGCCCAACTTGGCACTGGTGCCACCATGGGTCTGGGAACCATCCTGCCTATCGTAGCTTTTAAGGAGCCAGCCGGTCACTCCCAGCCATAGGCCCCCAGACACAAACCTCGGCCCGTTTCCCTGGCAAACAAAACTAAGCTGCCCCGCTTCTGGATGGCAGATTGCAGGAGCCACTTGGTACTATCAAACCAGCCCGACTTGGCACTGGTGCCACCTTGGGTCTGGGAACCATGCTGTGTAACGTAGATTCTAAGGCGCCAGGCGGCCACTCCCAGCCACAGGCCTCCAAACAAAATCAACGGCGCTTTTCCCTGGAAAACAAAACTCGCCTGCCAACTTTTTGATGGCAGATTAGGAGGAGCCACTTGGTACTATCAAACCAGCCCAACTTGGCACTGGTGCCACCATGGGTCTGGGAACCATCCTGCCTATCGCAGCTTTTAAGGAGCCAGCCGGTCACTCCCAGCCATAGGCCCCCAGACACAAACCTCGGCCCGTTTCCCTGGCAAACAAAACTAAGCTGCCCCGCTTCTGGATGGCAGATTGCAGGAGCCACTTGGTACTATCAAACCAGCCCGACTTGGCACTGGTGCCACCTTGGGTCTGGGAACCATGCTGTGTAACGTAGATTCTAAGGCGCCAGGCGGCCACTCCCAGCCACAGGCCCCCAAACACAAACAACGGCGCTTTTCCCTGGAAAACAAACCTCGCCTGCCTACTTTTTGATGGCAGATTGCAGGAGCCACTTGGTACTATCAAACCAGCCCAACTTGGCACTAGTGCCACCATGGGTCTGGTAACCATCCTGCCTATCGTAGCTTTTCAGGAGCCACCCGGTCACTCCCAGCCATAGGCCCCCAGACACAAACCTCGGCCCGTTACCCTGGCAAACAAAAGAAAGCTGCCCCGCTTCTGGATGGCAGATTGCAGGTACCACTTGGTATTATCAAACCAGCCCGACTTGGCACTGGTGCCACCTTGGATCTGGGAACCATTCTGCGTATCGTGGATTCTAAGGAGCCAGGCGGCCACTCCCAGCCACAGGCCCCCAAACACAAACAACGGCGCTTTTCCCTGGAAAACAAAACTCGCCTGCCAACTTTTTGATGGCAGATTGCAGGAGCCACTTGGTACTATCAAACCAGCCCAACTTGGCACTGGTGCCACCATGGGTCTGGTCACCATCCTGCCTATCGTAGCTTTTCAGGAGCCAGCCGGTCACTCCCAGCCATAGGCCCCCAGACACAAACCTCGGCCCGTTTCCCTGGCAAACAAAACTCAGCTGCCCCGCTTCTGGAGGGCAGATTGCAGAAGCCACTTGGTACTATAAAAACAGCCCGACTTGGCACTGGTGCCACCTTGGATCTGGGAACCATCCTGACTGTCGTGGATTCTAAGGAGCCAGCCGGCCACTCCCAGCTATATGCCCCCAAAAACAAACCACGGAACTTTTCTCTGCCAAGCAAAAATCAGCTGCCCCGCTTCTGGACGGCAGATTGCAGGAGCCACTTTGCACCATCAAACCAGCCCGACTTGGCACTGGTGCCACCTTGGATCTAGGAACCATTCTGCGTATCGTGGATTTTCAGGGGCCAGCCGGCCACTCCCAGACACAGGCCCCCTAAAAAAAACCAAAGACCTTTTCTCTGGCAAACAAAAATCGGCTGCCCCGCTTCTGGATGGCAGATTGCAGGAGCCACTTTGCACCATCAAACCAGCCCGACTTGGCACTGGTGCCACCTTGGGTCTGGGAACCATGCTGCCTAGCGTGGATTTTCAGGAGCCAGCTGGCCACTCCCAGCTACATGCCCACAAACACAACCCACGGCCCTTTTCTCTGGAAAACAAAGCTCAGCTGTCCAGCTTCTGGATGGCAGATTGCAGGAGCCACTTGGTACTATCAAACCAGCCCGACTTGGCACTGGTGCCACCTTGGGTCTGGGAACCATCCTGCGTGTTGTGGATTGTCAGGAGCCAGCCGACCACTCTCGGCCACAGCCCCCAATCAAAAATAACGGCACGTTTCACAGGCAAAAAAAACTCAGCTGCCCCGCTTCTGGATGGGAGATTGCAGGAGCCACTTGGTACTATCAAACCAGCCCTACTTGGCACTGGTGCCACCTTGGGTCTGGGAACCATCCTGCGTATCGTGGATTCTAAGGAGACAGCCGGCCACTCCCAGCCACAGGCCCCCAAACACAAACAACGGCGCTTTTCCCTGGAAAACAAAACTCGCCTGCCAACATTTTGATGGCAGATTGCAGGAGCCACTTGGTACTATCAAACCAGCCCAACTTGGCACTGGTGCCACCATGGGTTTGGTAACCATCCTGCCTATCGTATCTTTTCAGGAGCCAGCCGGTCACTCCCAGCCATAGGCCCCCAGACACAAACCTCGGCCCGTTTCCCTGGCAAACAAAAGTAAGCTGCCCCGCTTCTGGATGGCAGATTGCAAGACACACTTTGTACAATCTAACCAGCCCGACTTGGCATTGGTGCCACCTCTGGTCTGGGAACCACCCTGCGTATCCTGGGTTCAAAGGAGCCAGCCGGCCACTCCCAGCCACAGGCCCCCAAACACAAACAACGGCGCTTTTCCCTGGAAAACAAAACTCGCCTGTCAACTTTTTGATGGCAGATTGCAGGAGCCACTTGGTACTATCAAACCAGCCCAACTTGGCACTGGTGCCACCTTGGCTCTGGGAACCATCCAGCCTATCGTAGCTTTTCAGGAGCCAGCCGGTCACTCCCAGCCATAGGCCCCCAGACACAAACCTCGGCCCGTTTCCCTGGCAAACAAAAGTAAGCTGCCCCGCTTCTGGATGGCAGATTGCAGGAGATATTTAGTACTATCAAACCAGCCCGACTTGGCACTGGCGCCACCTTGGCTCTGGGAACCATCCTGCCTATCGTAGCTTTTCAGGAGCCAGCCGGTCACTCCCAGCCATAGGCCCCCAGACACAAACCTCGGCCCGTTTCCCTGGCAAACAAAACTCAGCTGCCCCGCTTCTGGAGGGCAGATTGCAGAAGCCACTTGGTACTATAAAAACAGCCCGACTTGGCACTGGTGCCACCTTGGATCTGGGAACCATCCTGACTGTCGTGGATTCTAAGGAGCCAGCCGGCCACTCCCAGCTATATGCCCCCAAAAACAAACCACGGAACTTTTCTCTGCCAAGCAAAAATCAGCTGCCCCGCTTCTGGACGGCAGATTGCAGGAGCCACTTTGCACCATCAAACCAGCCCGACTTGGCACTGGTGCCACCTTGGATCTAGGAACCATTCTGCGTATCGTGGATTTTCAGGGGCCAGCCGGCCACTCCCAGACACAGGCCCCCTAAAAAAAACCAAAGACCTTTTCTCTGGCAAACAAAAATCGGCTGCCCCGCTTCTGGATGGCAGATTGCAGGAGCCACTTTGCACCATCAAACCAGCCCGACTTGGCACTGGTGCCACCTTGGGTCTGGGAACCATGCTGCCTAGCGTGGATTTTCAGGAGCCAGCCGGCCACGCTCAGCCATATGCCCCCAAACACAACCCACGGCCCGTTTCCCTGGCAAACAAAACTCAGCTGCCCCGCTTCTGGAGGGCAGATTGCAGAAGCCACTTGGTACTATCAAACCAGCCCGACTTGGCACTTGTGCCACCTTCGGTCTTGGAACCATGCTGCGTATCATCGATTTTCAGGAGCCAGCCGGCCACTCTCAGCCACAGGCACCCAAATACAAACCACAGCCCTTTTCTCTGGGAAACAAAACTCAGATGCCCCGCTTCTGGATGGCAGATTGCAGGAGCCACTTGGTACTATCAAACCAGCCCCACTTGGCACTGGTGCCACCTTGGGTCTGGGAACCATCCTGCGTATCGAGCTTTTTAAGGAGCCAGCTGGCCACTCCCATCCATATACCCCCAAAAACAAACCACGGACATTTTCTCTTGCATACAAAAATCCGCTGCCACGCGTCTGGATGGCAGATTGCAGGAGCCACTTTGCACCATCAAACCAGCCCGACTTGGCACTGGTGCCACCTTGGGTCTGGTCACCATCCTGCGTATCGTGCATTTTAAGGAGCCAGCTGGCCACTCCCAGCCACATGCCCACAAACACAACCCACGGCCCTTTTCTCTGGAAAACAAAGCTCAGCTGTCCAGCTTCTGGATGGCAGATTGCAGGAGCCACTTGGTACTATCAAACCAGCCCGACTTGGCACTGGTGCCACCTTGGGTCTGGGAACCATCCTGCGTGTTGTGGATTGTCAGGAGCCAGCCGACCACTCTCGGCCACAGCCCCCAATCAAAAATAACGGCACGTTTCACAGGCAAAAAAAACTCAGCTGCCCCGCTTCTGGATGGGAGATTGCAGGAGCCACTTGGTACTATCAAACCAGCCCTACTTGGCACTGGTGCCACCTTGGGTCTGGGAACCATCCTGCGTATCGTGGATTCTAAGGAGACAGCCGGCCACTCCCAGCCACAGGCCCCCAAACACAAACAACGGCGCTTTTCCCTGGAAAACAAAACTCGCCTGCCAACATTTTGATGGCAGATTGCAGGAGCCACTTGGTACTATCAAACCAGCCCAACTTGGCACTGGTGCCACCATGGGTTTGGTAACCATCCTGCCTATCGTATCTTTTCAGGAGCCAGCCGGTCACTCCCAGCCATAGGCCCCCAGACACAAACCTCGGCCCGTTTCCCTGGCAAACAAAAGTAAGCTGCCCCGCTTCTGGATGGCAGATTGCAAGACACACTTTGTAAAATCTAACCAGCCCGACTTGGCATTGGTGCCACCTCTGGTCTGGGAACCACCCTGCGTATCCTGGGTTCAAAGGAGCCAGCCGGCCACTCCCAGCCACAGGCCCCCAAACACAAACAACGGCGCTTTTCCCTGGAAAACAAAACTCGCCTGTCAACTTTTTGATGGCAGATTGCAGGAGCCACTTGGTACTATCAAACCAGCCCAACTTGGCACTGGTGCCACCTTGGCTCTGGGAACCATCCAGCCTATCGTAGCTTTTCAGGAGCCAGCCGGTCACTCCCAGCCATAGGCCCCCAGACACAAACCTCGGCCCGTTTCCCTGGCAAACAAAAGTAAGCTGCCCCGCTTCTGGATGGCAGATTGCAGGAGATATTTAGTACTATCAAACCAGCCCGACTTGGCACTGGCGCCACCTTGGCTCTGGGAACCATCCTGCCTATCGTGGATTTTCAGGGGCCAGCCGGCCACTCTCAGCCATATGCCCCCAAACACAAACCACGGCCATTTTCTCTGGCAAACAAAACTCAATTGCCCCTCTTCTGGCTGGCAAATTGCAGGATGCACTTGGTACTACAAAAACAGCCCGACTTGGCACTGTTGCCACCCCTGGTCTGGTCACCATCCTGCGTATCGATATTCTTAAGGAGCCAGCCGGCCACTCCCAGCCATATGCCCCCAAAAACAAACCACGGACCTTTTCTCTTGCAAACAAAAATCCGCTGCCCCGCGTCAGGATGGCAGATTTCAGGAGCCACTTGGTACTAACAAACCAGCCCGACTTGGCACTGGTGCCACCTTGGCTCTGGGAACCATCCTGCGTATTGTGGATTGTCAGGAGCCAGGCGACCACTCTCGGCCACAGACCCCAATCAAAAACAATGGCCCGTTTCACAGGCAAAAAAAACTCAGCTGCCCTGCTTCTGGATGGCAGATTGCAGGAGGCACTTGACACTGTCAAACCAGCCCTACATGGCACTGCTGCCACCTTGGGTCTGGGAACCATGCTGCGTATCATGGATTTTCAGGAGCCAGCCGGCCACTGCCAGCCACAGGCCCCCAAACACAAACCACAGCCTTTTTCTCAGGCAAACAAAACTCAGCTGCCCCGCTTCTGGATGGCAGATTTCAGGAACCACTTGGTACTATCAAACCAGCCCGACTTGGCACTGGTGCCACCTTGGGTCTGGGAAACATCCTGCGTAAGGTAGATTCTAAGGCGCGAGGGGGCCACTCCCAGCCGCAGACCCCCAAACACAAACAACGGCGCTTTTCCCTGGAAAACAAAACTCGCCTGCCAACTATTTGATGGCAGATTGCTGGAGCAACTTGGTACTATCAAACCAGCCCAACTTGGCACTAGTGCCACCATGGGTCTGGTCACCATCCTGCCTATCGTAGCTTTTCAGGAGCCAGCCGGTCACTCCCAGCCATAGGCCCCCAGACACAAACCTCGGCCCGTTACCCTGGCAAACAAAAGAAAGCTGCCCCGCTTCTGGATGGCAGATTGCAGGTACCACTTGTTAGTATCAAACCAGGCCGACTTGGCACTGGTGCCACCTTGGGTCTGAGAACCATCCTGCGTATCGTGGATTCTAAGGAGCCAGCCGGCCACTCCCAGCCACAGGCCCCCAAACACAAACAACGGCGCTTTTCCCGGGAAAACAAAACTCGCCTGCCAACTTTTTGATGGCAGATTGCAGGAGCCACTTGGTACTATCAAACCAGCCCAACTTGGCACTGGTGCCACCATGGGTCTGGTCACCATCCTGCCTATCGTAGCTTTTAAGGAGCCAGCCGGTCACTCCCAGCCATAGGCCCCCAGACACAAACCTCGGCCCGTTTCCCTGGAAAACAAAAGTAAGCTGCCCCGCTTCTGGATGGCAGATTGCAGGAGCCACTTTGTACCATCAAATTAGCCTGACTTGGTACTGGTGCCACCTCTGGTCTGGGAACCATCCTGCGTATCGTGGATTCTAATTAGCCAGCTGGCCACTCCCAGCCACAGGCCCCCAAACAAAACAACTGTGCTCTTCCCTGGAAAAGAAAACTTGCCTGCCAACTTTTTGATGGCAGATTGCAGGAGCCACTTGGTACTATCAAACCAGCCCAACTTGGCACTAGTGCCACCATGGGTCTGGTAACCATCCTGCCTATCGTAGCTTTTCAGGAGCCACCCGGTCACTCCCAGCCATAGGCTCCCAGACACAAACCTCGGCCCATTACCCTGGCAAACAAAAGAAAGCTGCCCCGCTTCTGCATGGCAGATTGCAGGTACCACTTGTTAGTATCAAACCGGGTCGACTTGGCACTGGTGCCACCTTGGGTCTGGGAACCATCCTGCGTATCGTGGATTCTAAGGAGCCAGCTGGCCACTCCCAGCCACAGGCCCCCAAACACAAACAACGGCGCTTTTCCCTGGAAAACAAAACTCGCCTGCCAACTTTTTGATGGCAGATTGCAGGAGCCACTTGGTACTATCAAACCAGCCCAACTTGGCACTGGTGCCACCATGGGTCTGGTCACCATCCTGCCTATCGTAGCTTTTCAGGAGCCAGCCGGTCACTCCCAGCCATAGGCCCCCAGACACATACCTCGGCCCGTTTCCCTGGTAAACAAAAGTAAGCTGCCCCGCTTCTGGATGGCAGATTGCAGGACGCACTTGGTACTATCAACCCAGCCCAACCTGGCACTGGCGCCACCTTGGGTCTGGGAACCATCCTGCGTATCCTGGGTTCAAAGGAGTCAGGCGGCCACTCCCAGCCACAGGCCTCCAAACACAAACAACGGCGCTTTTCCCTGGATAACAAAACTCGCCTGCCAACTTTTTGATGGCAGATTGCAGGAGCCACTTGGTACTATCAAACCAGCCCACCTTGGCACTGGTGCCACCATGGGTCTGGTAACCATCCTGCCTATCGTAGCTTTTCAGGAGCCAGCCGGTCACTCCCAGTCATAGACCCCCAGACACAAACCTCGGCCCGTTTCCCTGGCAAACAAAACTCAGCTGCCCCGCTTCTGGATGGCAGATTGCACAGCCACTTGGTACTATCAAACCAGCCCGACTTGGCACTGGTGCCACCTTTGGTCTGGGAACCATCCTGCGTATCGTGGGTTCTAAGGAGCCAGGCGGCCACTCCCAGCCACAGGCCTCCAAACACAAATAACGGCGCTTTTCCCTGGAAAACAAAACTCGCCTGCCAACTTTTTGATGGCAGATTGCAGGAGCCACTTGGTACTATCAAACCAGCCCAACTTGGCGCTGCTGCCACCATGGGTCTGGTCACCATCCTGCCTATCGTAGCTTTTCAGGAGCCAGCCGGTCACTCCCTGCCATAGGCCCCCAGACACAAACCTCGGCCCGTTTCCCTGGCAAACAAAAGTAAGCTGCCCCGCTTCTGGATGGCAGATTGCAGGAGCCACTTTCCACCATCAAATTAGCCTGACTTGGTACTGGTGCCACCTCTGGTCTGGGAACCATCCTGCCTATCGTGGATTCTAATTAGCCAGCTGGCCACTCCCAGCCACAGGCCCCCAAACAAAAACAACGGTGCTCTTCCCTGGAAAAGAAAACTTGCCTGCCAGCTTTTTGACGGCAGATTGCAGGAGCCACTTGGTACTATCAAACCAGCCCAACTTGGCACTAGTGCCACCATGGGTCTGGTCACCATCCTGCCTATCGTAGATTTTCAGGAGCCAGCCGGTCACTCCCAGCCATAGGCCCCCAGACACAAACCTCGGCCCATTACCCTCGCAAATAAAAGAAAGCTGCCCCGCTTCTGGATGGCAGATTGCAGGTACCACTTGTTAGTATCAAACCAGGTCGACTTGGCACTGGTGCCACCTTGGGTCTGGGAACCATCCTGCGTATCGTGGATTCTAAGGAGCCAGCTGGCCACTCCCAGCCACAGGCCCCCAAACAAAAACAACGGCGCTTTTCCCTGGAAAACAAAACTCGCCTGCCAACATTTTGATGGCAGATTGCAGGAGCCACTTGGTACTATCAAACCAGCCCAACTTGGCACTGGTGCCACCATGGGTCTGGTCACCATCCTGCCTATCGTAGCTTTTCAGGAGCCAGCCGGTCACTCCCTGCCATAGGCCCCCAGACACAAACCTCGGCCCGTTTCCCTGGTAAACAAAAGTAAGCTGCCCCGCTTCTGGATGGCAGATTGCAGGACGCACTTGGTACTATCAACCCAGCCCAACCTGGCACTGGCGCCACCTCTGGTCTGGGAACCATCCTGCGTATCCTGGGTTCAAAGGAGCGAGGCGGCCACTCCCAGCCACAGGCCCCCAAACACAAACAATGGCGCTTTTCCCTGGAAAACAAAACTCGCCTGCCAACTTTTGGATGGCAGATTGCAGGAGCCACTTGGTACTATCAAACCAGCCCAACTTGGCACTGCTGCCACCATGGGTCTTGTCACCATCCTGCCTCTCGTAGCTTTTCAGGAGCCAGCCGGTCACTCCCAGCCATAGGCCCCCAGACACAAACCTCGGCCCGTTTCCCTGGCAAACAAAAGTAAGCTGCCCCGCTTCTGGATGGCAGATGGCATGAGCCACTTTGCACCATCAAACTAGCCCGACTTGGCACTGGTGCCACCTTGGGTCTGGGAACCATGCTGTGTAACGTAGATTCTAAGGCGCCAGGCGGCCACTCCCAGCCACAGGCCTCCAAACAAAATCAACGGCGCTTTTCCCTGGAAAACAAAACTCGCCTGCCAACTTTTTGATGGCAGATTAGGAGGAGCCACTTGGTACTATCAAACCAGCCCACCTTGGCACTGGTGCCACCATGGGTCTGGTAACCATCCTGCCTATCGTAGCTTTTCAGGAGCCAGCCGGTCACTCCCAGTCATAGACCCCCAGACACAAACCTCGGCCCGTTTCCCTGGCAAACAAAACTCAGCTGCCCCGCTTCTGGATGGCAGATTGCACAGCCACTTGGTACTATCAAACCAGCCCGACTTGGCACTGGTGCCACCTTGGGTCTGGGAACCATCCTGCGTATCGTGGGTTCTAAGGAGCCAGGCGGCCACTCCCAGCCACAGGCCTCCCAACACAAACAACGGCGCTTTTCCCTGGAAAACAAAACTCGCCTGCCAACTTTTTGATGGCAGATTGCAGGAGCCACTTGGTACTATCAAACCAGCCCAACTTGGCGCTGCTGCCACCATGGGTCTGGTAACCATCCTGCCTATCGTAGCTTTTCAGGAGCCAGCCGGTCACTCCCTGCCATAGGCCCCCAGACACAAACCTCGGCCCGTTTCCCTGGCAAACAAAAGTAAGCTGCCCCGCTTCTGGATGGCAGATTGCAGGAACCACATGATACTATCAAACCAGCCCGACTTGGCACTGGTGCCACCTTGGCTCTGGGAACCATCCTGCGTATCGTGGATTCTAAGGAGCCAGCCAGCCACTCCCAGCCACAGGCCCCCAAACACAAACAATGGCGCTTTTCCCTGGAAAAGAAAACTCACCTGCCAACCTTTTGATGGCAGATTGCAGGAGCAACTTGGTACTATCAAACCAGCCCAACTTGGCACTGCTGCCACCATGGGTCTGGTCACCATCCTGCCTATCGTAGCTTTTCAGGAGCCAGCCGGTCACTCCCAGCCATAGGCCCCCAGACACAAACCTCGGCCCGTTTCCCTGGCAAACAAAAGTAAGCTGCCCCGCTTCTGGATGGCAGATTACAGGAGCAAATTTACACTATCAAACCAGCCCGACTTGGCACTGGTGCCACCTCTGGTCGGGGAACCATCCTGCGTATCGTGGATTCTAATTAGCCAGCTGGCCACTCCCAGCCACAGGCCCCCAAGCAAAAAGAACCGTGCTCTTCCCTGGAAAAATAAAACGTGCCTGCCAACTTTTTGATGGCAGATTGCAGGAGCCACTTGGTACTATCGAACTAGCCCAACTTGGCACTGGTGCCACCATGGGTCTGGTCACCATCCTGCCTATCGCAGCTTTTCAGGAGCCAGCCGGTCACTCCCAGCCATAGGCCCCCAGACACAAACCTCGGCCCATTACCTTGGCAAACAAAAGAAAGCTGCCCCGCTTCTGGATGGCAGATTGCAGGAACCACTTGATACTATGAAACCAGCCCGACTTTGCACTGGTGCCACCTTGGCTCTGGGAACCATCCTGCGTATCGTGGATTCTAAGGAGCCAGCCGGCCACTCCCAGCCACAGGCCTCCAAACACAAACAACGGCGCTTTTCCCTGGAAAACAAAACTCGCCTGCCAACTTTTTGATGGCAGATTGCAGGAGCCACTTGGTACTATCAAACCAGCCCAACTTGGCACTGGTGCCACCATGGGTCTGGTCACCATCCTGCCTATCGTAGCTTTTCAGGAGCCAGCCGGTCACTCCCAGCCCTAGGTCCCCAGACACAAACCTCGGCCCGTTTCCCTGGCAAACAAAACTCAGCTGCCCCGCTTCTGGATGGCAGATTGCAGGAGCAGCTTTACACTATCAAACCAGCCGGACTTGACACTGGTGCCACATCTGGTCTGGGAACCATCCTGCGTATCGTGGATTCTAATTAGCCAGCTGGCCACTCCCAGCCACAGGCCCCCAAACAAAAACAACGGTGCTCTTCCCTGGAAAAGAAAACGTGCCTGCCAACTTTTTGATGGCAGATTGCAGGAGCCACTTGGTACTATCGAACTAGCCCAACTTGGCTCTAGTGCCACCATGGGTCTGGGAACCATCCTGCCTATCGCAGCTTTTCAGGAGCCAGCCGGACACTCCCAGCCATAGGCCCCCAGACACAAACCTCGGCCCATTACCCTGCCAAACAAAAGTAAGCTGCCCCGCTTCTGGATGGCAGATTGCAGGAGGCACTTGGTACTATCAAACCAGCCCGACTTGGCACTGGTGCCACCTTGGCTCTGGGAACCATCCTGCGTATCGTGGATTCTAAGGAGCCAGCCGGCCACTCCCAGCCACAGGCCCCCAAACACAAACAACGGCGCTTTTCCCTGGAAAAGAAAACTCACCTGCCAACTTTTTGATGGCAGATTGCAGGAGCAACTTGGTACTATCAAACCAGCCCTACTTGGCACTGGTGCCACCATGGGTCTGGTCACCATCCTGCCTATCGTAGCTTTTCAGGAGCCAGCCGGTCACTCCCAGCCATAGGCCCCCAGACACAAACCTCGGCCCGTTTCCCTGGCAAACAAAAGTAAGCTGCCCCGCTTCTGGATGGCAGATTACAGGAGCAAATTTACACTATCAAACCAGCCCGACTTGGCACTGGTGCCACCTCTGGTCTGGGAACCATCCTGCGTATCGTGGATTCTAATTAGCCAGCTGGCCACTCCCAGCCACAGGCCCCCAAACAAAAACAACGGTGCTCTTCCCTGGAAAAGAAAACGTGCCTGCCAACTTTTTGATGGCAGATTGCAGGAGCCACTTGGTACTATCGAACTAGCCCAACTTGGCACTAGTGCCACCATGGGTCTGGTAACCATCCTGCCTATCGCAGCTTTTCAGGAGCCAGCCGGTCACTCCCAGCCATAGGCCCCCAGACACAAACCTCGGCCCATTACCCTGGCAAACAAAAGAAAGCTGCCCCGCTTCTGGATGGCAGATTGCAGGTACCACTTGTTAGTATCAAACCGGGTCGACTTGGCACTGGTGCCACCTTGGGTCTGGGAACCATCCTGCGTATCGTGGATTCTAAGGAGCCAGCCGGCCACTCCCAGCCACAGGCCCCCAAACACAAACAACGGCGCTTTTCCCTGGAAAACAAAACTCGCCTGCCAACTTTTTGATGGCAGATTGCAGGAGCCACTTGGTACTATCAAACCAGCCCAACTTGGCACTGGTGCCACCATGGGTCTGGTCACCATCCTGCCTATCGTAAGTTTTCAGGAGCCAGGCGGTCACGCCCAGCCATAGGCCCCCAGACACAAACCTCGGCCCGTTTCCCTGGCAAACAAAAGTAAGCTGCCCCGCTTCTGGATGGCAGATTGCAGGAGCCACTTTGCACCATCAAATTAGCCTGACTTGGTACTGGTGCCACCTCTGCTCGGGGAACCATCCTGCCTATCGTGGATTCTAATTAGCCAGCTGGCCACTCCCAGCCACAGGCCCCCAAACAAAAACAACGGTGCTCTTCCCTGGAAAAGAAAACGTGCCTGCCAACTTTTTGATGGCAGATTGCAGGAGCCACTTGGTACTATCGAACTAGCCCAACTTGGCTCTAGTGCCACCATGGGTCTGGGAACCATCCTGCCTATCGCAGCTTTTCAGGAGCCAGCCGGACACTCCCAGCCATAGGCCCCCAGACACAAACCTCGGCCCATTACCCTGCCAAACAAAAGTAAGCTGCCCCGCTTCTGGATGGCAGATTGCAGGAGGCACTTGGTACTATCAAACCAGCCCGACTTGGCACTGGTGCCACCTTGGCTCTGGGAACCATCCTGCGTATCGTGGATTCTAAGGAGCCAGCCGGCCACTCCCAGCCACAGGCCCCCAAACACAAACAACGGCGCTTTTCCCTGGAAAAGAAAACTCACCTGCCAACTTTTTGATGGCAGATTGCAGGAGCAACTTGGTACTATCAAACCAGCCCTACTTGGCACTGGTGCCACCATGGGTCTGGTCACCATCCTGCCTATCGTAGCTTTTCAGGAGCCAGCCGGTCACTCCCAGCCATAGGCCCCCAGACACAAACCTCGGCCCGTTTCCCTGGCAAACAAAAGTAAGCTGCCCCGCTTCTGGATGGCAGATTACAGGAGCAAATTTACACTATCAAACCAGCCCGACTTGGCACTGGTGCCACCTCTGGTCTGGGAACCATCCTGCGTATCGTGGATTCTAATTAGCCAGCTGGCCACTCCCAGCCACAGGCCCCCAAACAAAAACAACGGTGCTCTTCCCTGGAAAAGAAAACGTGCCTGCCAACTTTTTGATGGCAGATTGCAGGAGCCACTTGGTACTATCGAACTAGCCCAACTTGGCACTAGTGCCACCATGGGTCTGGTAACCATCCTGCCTATCGCAGCTTTTCAGGAGCCAGCCGGTCACTCCCAGCCAAAGGCCCCCAGACACAAACCTCGGCCCATTACCCTGGCAAACAAAAGAAAGCTGCCCCGCTTCTGGATGGCAGATTGCAGGTACCACTTGTTAGTATCAAACCGGGTCGACTTGGCACTGGTGCCACCTTGGGTCTGGGAACCATCCTGCGTATCGTGGATTCTAAGGAGCCAGCCGGCCACTCCCAGCCACAGGCCCCCAAACACAAACAACGGCGCTTTTCCCTGGAAAACAAAACTCGCCTGCCAACTTTTTGATGGCAGATTGCAGGAGCCACTTGGTACTATCAAACCAGCCCAACTTGGCACTGGTGCCACCATGGGTCTGGTCACCATCCTGCCTATCGTAAGTTTTCAGGAGCCAGGCGGTCACGCCCAGCCATAGGCCCCCAGACACAAACCTCGGCCCGTTTCCCTGGCAAACAAAAGTAAGCTGCCCCGCTTCTGGATGGCAGATTGCAGGAGCCACTTTGCACCATCAAATTAGCCTGACTTGGTACTGGTGCCACCTCTGCTCGGGGAACCATCCTGCCTATCGTGGATTCTAATTAGCCAGCTGGCCACTCCCAGCCACAGGCCCCCAAACAAAAACAACGGTGCTCTTCCCTGGAAAAGAAAACTTGCCTGCCAGCTTTTTGACGGCAGATTGCAGGAGCCACTTGGTACTATCAAACCAGCCCAACTTGGCACTAGTGCCACCATGGGTCTGGTAACCATCCTGCCTATCGTAGATTTTCAGGAGCCAGCCGGTCACTCCCAGCCATAGGCCCCCAGACACAAACCTCGGCCCATTACCCTGGCAAATAAAAGAAAGCTGCCCCGCTTCTGGATGGCAGATTGCAGGTACCACTTGTTAGTATCAAACCAGGTCGACTTGGCACTGGTGCCACCTTGGGTCTGGGAACCATCCTGCGTATCGTGGATTCTAAGGAGCCAGCTGGCCACTCCCAGCCACAGGCCCCCAAACAAAAACAACGGCGCTTTTCCCTGGAAAACAAAACTCGCCTGCCAACATTTTGATGGCAGATTGCAGGAGCCACTTGGTACTATCAAACCAGCCCAACTTGGCACTGGTGCCACCATGGGTCTGGTCACCATCCTGCCTATCGTAGCTTTTCAGGAGCCAGCCGGTCACTCCCAGCCATAGGCCCCCAGACACAAACCTCGGCCCGTTTCCCTGGTAAACAAAAGTAAGCTGCCCCGCTTCTGGATGGCAGATTGCAGGACGCACTTGGTACTATCAACCCAGCCCAACCTGGCACTGGCGCCACCTCTGGTCTGGGAACCATCCTGCGTATGCTGGGTTCAAAGGAGCGAGGCGGCCACTCCCAGCCACAGGCCCCCAAACACAAACAACGGCGCTTTTCCCTGGAAAACAAAACTCGCCTGCCAACTTTTGGATGGCAGATTGCAGGAGCCACTTGGTACTATCAAACCAGCCCAACTTGGCACTGGTGCCACCATGGGTCTGGTCACCATCCTGCCTCTCGTAGCTTTTCAGGAGCCAGCCGGTCACTCCCAGCCATAGGCCCCCAGACACAAACCTCGGCCCGTTTCCCTGGCAAACAAAAGTAAGCTGCCCCGCTTCTGGATGGCAGATGGCATGAGCCACTTTGCACCATCAAATTAGCCTGACTTGGCACTGGTGCCACCTTGGGTCTGGGAACCATGCTGCGTATCGTGGATGCTAAGGAGCCCGGCGGCCACTCCCAGCCACAGGCCTCCAAACACAAACAACGGCGCTTTTCCCTGGAAAACAAAACTCGCCTGCCAACTTTTTGATGGCAGATTGCAGGAGCCACTTGGTACTATCAAACCAGCCCACCTTGGCACTGGTGCCACCATGGGTCTGGTAACCATCCTGCCTATCGTAGCTTTTCAGGAGCCAGCCGGTCACTCCCAGTCATAGACCCCCAGACACAAACCTCGGCCCGTTTCCCTGGCAAACAAAACTCAGCTGCCCCGCTTCTGGATGGCAGATTGCAGATACCACTTGTTAGTATCAAACCGGGCCGACTTGGCACTGGTGCCACCTTGGGTCTGGGAACCATCCTGCGTATCGTGGGTTCAAAGGAGGTAGGCGGCCACTCCCAGCCACAGGCCTCCCAACACAAACAACGGCGCTTTTCCCTGGAAAACAAAACTCGCCTGCCAACTTTTTGATGGCAGATTGCAGGAGCCACTTGGTACTATCAAACCAGCCCAACTTGGCGCTGCTGCCACCATGGGTCTGGTCACCATCCTGCCTATCGTAGCTTTTCAGGAGCCAGCCGGTCACTCCCTGCCATAGGCCCCCAGACACAAACCTCGGCCCGTTTCCCTGGCAAACAAAAGTAAGCTGCCCCGCTTCTGGATGGCAGATTGCAGGAACCACTTGATACTATCAAACCAGCCCGACTTGGCACTGGTGCCACCTTGGCTCTGGGAACCATCCTGCGTATCGTGGATTCTAAGGAGCCAGCCGGCCACTCCCAGCCACAGGCCCCCAAACAGAAACAACGGCGCTTTTCCCTGGAAAAGAAAACTCACCTGCCAACATTTTGATGGCAGATTGCAGGAGCAACTTGGTACTATCAAACCAGCCCAACTTGGCACTGCTGCCACCATGGGTCTGGTCACCATCCTGCCTATCGTAGCTTTTCAGGAGCCAGCCGGTCACTCCCAGCCATAGGCCCCCAGACACAAACCTCGGCCCGTTTCCCTGGCAAACAAAAGTAAGCTGCCCCGCTTCTGGATGGCAGATTACAGGAGCAAATTTACACTATCAAACCAGCCCGACTTGGCACTGGTGCCACCTCTGGTCGGGGAACCATCCTGCGTATCGTGGATTCTAATTAGCCAGCTG
Organism: Melospiza melodia melodia; assembly: GCF_035770615.1. Lineage (NCBI taxonomy): Eukaryota > Metazoa > Chordata > Aves > Passeriformes > Passerellidae > Melospiza > Melospiza melodia. The sequence goes on from NC_086194.1 coordinate 56,198,454, forward strand.
GCCACTCCCAGCCACAGGCCCCCAAAAAAAAACAACGGTGCTCTTCCCTGGAAAAATAAAACGTGCCTGCCAACTTTTTGATGGCAGATTGCAGGAGCCACTTGGTACTATCGAACTAGCCCAACTTGGCAGTAGTGCCACCATGGGTCTGGTCACCATCCTGCCTATCGCAGCTTTTCAGGAGCCAGCCGGTCACTCCCAGCCATAGGCCCCCAGACACAAACCTCGGCCCATTACCCTGGCAAACAAAAGAAAGCTGCCCCGCTTCTGGATGGCAGATTGCAGGAACCACTTAATACTATCAAACCAGCCCGACTTGGCACTGGTGCCACCTTGGCTCTGGGAACCATCCTGCGTATCGTGGATTCTAAGGAGCCAGCCGGCCACTCCCAGCCACAGGCCCCCAAACACAAACAACGGCGCTTTTCCCTGGAAAAGAAAACTCACCTGCCAACTTTTTGATGGCAGATTGCAGGAGCCACTTGGTACTATCAAACCAGCCCAACTTGGCACTGGTTCCACCATGGGTCTGGTCACCATCCTGCCTATCGTAGCTTTTCAGGAGCCAGCCGGTCACTCCCAGCCATAGGCCCCCAGACACAAACCTCGGCCCGTTTCCCTGGCAAACAAAAGTAAGCTGCCCCGCTTCTGGATGGCAGATTACAGGAGCAAATTTACACTATCAAACCAGCCCGACTTGGCACTGGTGCCACCTCTGGTCTGGGAACCATCCTGCGTATCGTGGATTCTAATTAGCCAGCTGGCCACTCCCAGCCACAGGCCCCCAAACAAAAACAACGGTGCTCTTCCCTGGAAAAGAAAACGTGCCTGCCAACTTTTTGATGGCAGATTGCAGGAGCCACTTGGTACTATCGAACTAGACCAACTTGGCACTAGTGCCACCATGGGTGTGGTAACCATCCTGCCTATCGCAGCTTTTCAGGAGCCAGCCGGTCACTCCCAGCCATAGGCCCCCAGACACAAACCTCGGCCCATTACCCTGGCAAAAAAAAGAAAGCTGCCCCGCTTCTGGATGGCAGATTGCAGGTACCACTTGTTAGTATCAAACCGGGTCGACTTGGCACTGGTGCCACCTTGGGTCTGGGAACCATCCTGCGTATCGTGGATTCTAAGGAGCCAGCCGGCCACTCCCAGCCACAGGCCCCCAAACACAAACAACGGCGCTTTTCCCTGGAAAACAAAACTCGCCTGCCAACTTTTTGATGGCAGATTGCAGGAGCCACTTGGTACTATCAAACCAGCCCAACTTGGCACTAGTGCCACCATGGGTCTGGTAACCATCCTGCCTATCGTAGCTTTTCAGGAGCCAGCTGGCCACTCCCAGTCACAGGCCCCCAAACAAAAACAACGGTGCTCTTCCCTGGAAAAATAAAACGTGCCTGCCAACTTTTTGATGGCAGATTGCAGGAGCCACTTGGTACTATCGAACTTGCCCAACTTGGCACTAGTGCCACCATGGGTCTGGTCACCATCCTGCCTATCGCAGCTTTTCAGGAGCCAGCCGGTCACTCCCAGCCATAGGCCCCCAGGCACAAACCTCGGCCCATTACCCTGGCAAACAAAAGTAAGCTGCCCCGCTTCTGGATGGCAGATTGCAGGAACCACTTGATACTATCAAACCAGCCCGACTTGGCACTGGTGCCACCTTGGCTCTGGGAACCATCCTGCGTATCGTGGATTCTAAGGAGCCAGCCGGCCACTCCCAGCCACAGGCCTCCAAACACAAACAACGGCGCTTTTCCCTGGAAAACAAAACTCGCCTGCCAACTTTTTGATGGCAGATTGCAGGAGCCACTTGGTACTATCAAACCAGCCCAACTTGGCACTGGTGCCACCATGGGTCTACTCACCATCCTGCCTAACGTAGCTTTTCAGGAGCCAGCCGGTCACTCCCAGCCCTAGGTCCCCAGACACAAACCTGGGCCCGTTTCCCTGGCAAACAAAAGTAAGCTGCCCCGCTTCTGGATGGCAGATTGCAGGAGCAGCTTTACACAATCAAACCAGCCGGACTTGGCACTGGTGCCACCTTGGATCTGGGAACCATCCTGCGTATCGTGGATTCTAATTAGCCAGCTGGCCACTCCCAGCCACAGGCCCCCAAACAAAAACAACGGTGCTCTTCCCTGGAAAAGAAAACGTGCCTGCCAACTTTTTGATGGCAGATTGCAGGAGCCACTTGGTACTATCGAACTAGCCCAACTTGGCTCTAGTGCCACCATGGGTCTGGGAACCATCCTGCCTATCGCAGCTTTTCAGGAGCCAGCCGGTCACTCCCAGCCATAGGCCCCCAGACACAAACCTCGGCCCATTACCCTGGCAAACAAAAGAAAGCTGCCCCGCTTCTGGATGGCAGATTGCAGGTACCACTTGTTAGTATCAAACAGGGTCGACTTGGCACTGGTGCCACCTTGGGTCTGGGAACCATCCTGCGTATCGTGGATTCTAAGGAGCCAGCCGGCCACTCCCAGCCACAGGCCCCCAAACACAAACAACGGCGCGTTTCCCGGGAAAACAAAACTCGCCTGCCAACTTTTTGATGGCAGATTGCAGGAGCCACTTGGTACTATCAAACCAGCCCAACTTGGCACTGGTGCCACCATGGGTCTGGGAACCATCCTGCCTATCGCAGCTTTTCAGGAGCCAGCCGGTCACTCCCAGCCATAGGCCCCCAGACACAAACCTCGGCCCGTTTCCCTGGCAAAAAAAAGTAAGCTGCCCCGCTTCTGGATGGCAGATTGCAGGACGCACTTTGTACTATCAACCCAGCCCAAACTGGCACTGGCGCCACCTCTGGTCTGGGAACCATCCTGCGTATCCCGGGTTCAAAGGAGGTAGGCGGCCACTCCCAGCCACAGGCCTCCAAACACAAACAACGGCGCTTTTCCCTGGCAAAGGATAGTAAGCTGCCCCGCTTCTGGATGGCAGATTTCAGGAGCTATTTAGTACTATCAAACCAGCCCAACTTGGCACTGGTGCCACCATGGGTCTGGTCACCCTCCTGCCTATCGTAGCTTTTCAGGAGCCAGCCGGTCACGCCCAGCCATAGGCCCCCAGACACAAACCTCGGCCCGTTTCCCTGGCAAACAAAAGTAAGCTGCCCCGCTTCCGGATGGCAGATTGCAGGAACCACTTGGTACTATCAAACCAGCCCGACTTGGCACTGGTGCAACCTTGGCTCTGGGAACCATCCTGCGTATCGTGGATTCTAAGGAGCCAGGCGGCCAGTCCCAGCCACAGGCCTCCAAACACAAACAGTGGCGCTTTTCCCTGGAAAACAAAACTCGCCTGCCAACTTTTTGATGGCAGATTGCAGGAGCCACTTGGTACTATCAAACCAGCCCAACTTGGCACTGGTGCCACCATGGGTCTGGTCACCATCCTGCCTATCGTAGCTTTTAAGGAGCCAGCCCGTCACTCCCAGCCATAGGCCCCCAGACACAAACCTCGGCCCGTTACCCTGGCAAACAAAATTAAGCTTCCCCTCTTCTGGAGGTCAGATTTTAGGAGCCACTTGGTACTATCATACCAGCCCAACTTGGCACTGGTGCCACCTCTGGTCTGGGAACCATGCTGCGTATCATGGATTCTAAGGAGCCAGGCGGCCACTCCCAGCCACAGGCCCCCAAACACAAACAACGGCGCTTTTCCCTGGAAAACAGAACTCGCCTGCCAACTTTTTGATGGCAGATTGCAGGAGCCACTTGGTACTATCAAACCAGCCCAACTTGGCACTGGTGCCACCATGGGTCTGGTCACCATCCTGCCTATCGTAGCTTTTCAGGAGCCAGCCGGTCACTCCCAGCCATAGGCCCCCAGACACAAACCTCGGCCCGTTTCCCTGGCAAACAAAAGTAAGCTGCCCCGCTTCTGGATGGCAGATAGCTGGAGGCACTTGGTACTATCAAACCAGCCCGACTTGGCACTGGTGCCACCTCTGGTCTGGGAATCATCCTGTGTATCGTGGATTCTAAGAAGCCAGCCGGCCACTCCCAGCCACAGGCCCCCAAACACAAATAACGGCGCTTTTCCCTGGAAAACAAAACTCGCCTGCCAATTTTGATGGCAGATTGCAGGAGCCACTTGGTACTATCAAACCAGCCCAACTTGGTACTGGTGCCACCTTGGGTCTGGGAACCATGCAGCACAACGTAGATTCCAAGGCGCCAGCATGTCACTCCCAGCCACAGGCCCCCAAACACAAACAACGGCGCTTTTCCGTGGAAAACCAAACTCGCCTGCCAACTTTTTGATGGCCGATTGCAGGAGCCACTTGGTACTATCAAACCAGCCCAGCTTGGCACTGGTGCCACCATGGGTCTGGTAACCATCCTGCGTATTGTGGATTGTCAGGAGCCAGGCGACTACTCTCGGCCACAGACCTCAATCAAAAACAACGGCCCGTTTCCCTGGCAAAAAAAACTCAGCTGCCCTGCTTCTGGATGGCAGATTGCAGGAGGCACTTGACACTGTCAAACCAGCCCTACTTGGCACTGGTGTCACCTTGGGTCTGGGAACCATGCTGCGTATCATGGATTTTCAGGAGCCAGCCGGCCACTGCCAGCCACAGGCCCCCAAACACTAACCACAGCCTTTTTCTCAGGCAAACAAAACTCAGCTGCCCCGCTTCTGGATGGCAGATTGCAGGAGCCACTTGGTACTATCAAACCAGCCCGACTTGGCACTGGTGCCACCTTGGGTCTGGGAACCATCCTGCCTATCGTGGATTCTAAGGAGCCAGCCGGCCACTCCCAGCCACAGGCCCCCCACAAAACCCACGGCATTTTTTTCTGGCAAAAAAAACTTAGCTGCTCCGCTTCTGGATGCTACATTCCAGGAGCCACTTGGTACTATCAAACCAGCCCGACTTGGCACTGGTGCCACCTTGGCTCTGGGAACCATCCTGCGTATCGTGGATTTTCAGGAGCCAGCCGGCCACTCCCAGCCACAGGCCCCCAAACACAAACAACGGCGCTTTTTCCTGGAAAACAAAACTCGCCTGCCAACTTTTGGATGGCAGATTAGCAGGAGCCACTTGGTACTATCAAACCAGCCCAACTTGGCACTGGTGCCACCTCTGGTCTGGGAACCATCCTGCCTATCGTAGCTTTTAAGGAGCCAGCCCGTCACTCCCAGCCATAGGCCCCCAGACACAAACCTCGGCCCGTTTCCCTGGCAAACAAAACTAAGCTGCCGCGCTTCTGGATGGCCGATTGCAGGAGCCACTTGGTACTATCAAACCAGCCCGACTTGGCACTGGTGCCACCTTGGGTCTGGGAACCATGCTGTGTAACGTAGATTCTAAGGCACCAGGCGGCCACTCCCAGCCACAGGCCCCCAAACAAAATCAACGGCGCTTTTCGCTGGAAAACAAAACTTGCCTTCCAACATTTTGATGGAAGATTGCAGGAGCCACTTGGTACTATCAAACCAGCCCAACTTGGCACTGGTGCCACCATGGGTCTGGTCACCATCCTGCCTATCGTAGCTTTTCAGGAGCCAGCCGGTCACTCCCAGCCATAGGCCCGCAGACAAAAACCTCGGCCCGTTTCCCTGGCAAACAAAAGTAAGCTGCCCCGCTTCTGGATGGCAGATTGCAGGAGCTATTTAGTACTATCAAACCAGCCCGACTTGGCACTGGCGCCACCTTGGCTCTGGGAACCATCCTGCCTATCGTGGATTTTCAGGGCCAGCCGGCCACTCTCAGCCATATGCCCCCAAACACAAACCACGGCCATTTTCTCTGGCAAACAAAACTCAATTGCCCCTCTTCTGGCTGGCAAATTGCAGGATGCACTTGGTACTACAAAAACAGCCCGACTTGGCACTGTTGCCACCCCTGGTCTGGTCACCATCCTGCGTATCGATATTCTTAAGGAGCCAGCCGGCCACTCCCAGCCATATGCCCACAAAAACAAACCACGGACCTTTTCTCTTTCAAACAAAAATCCGCTGCCCCGCGTCAGGATGGCAAATTTCAGGAGCCACTTGGTACTAACAAACCAGCCCGACTTGGCACTGGTGCCACCTTGTGTCTGGGAACCATCCTGCGTATTGTGGATTGTCAGGTGCCAGGCGACCACTCTCGGCCACAGACCCCAATCAAAAACAACGGCCCGTTTCACAGGCAAAAAAAACTCAGCTGCCCTGCTTCTGGATGGGAGATTGCAGGAGGCACTTGACACTGTCAAACCAGCCCTACTTGGCACTGGTGCCACCTTGGGTCTGGGAACCATGCTGCGTATTATGGATTTTCAGGAGCCAGCCGGCCACTGCCAGCCACAGGCCCCCAAACACAAACCACAGCCTTTTTCTCAGGCAAACAAAACTCAGCTGCCCCGCTTCTGGATGGCAGATTTCAGGAACCACTTGGTACTATCAAACCAGCCCGACTTGGCACTGGTGCCACCTTGGGTCTGGGAACCATCCTGCGTAACGTAGATTCTAAGGCGCGAGGGGGCCACTCCCAGCCACAGGACCCCAGACACAAACAACGGCGCTTTTCCCTGGAAAACAAAACTCGCCTGCCAACTTTTTGATGGCAGATTGCAGGAGCAACTTGGTACTATCAAACCAGCCCAACTTGGCACTAGTGCCACCATGGGTCTGGTCACCATCTTGCCTTTCGTAGCTCTTCAGGAGCCAGCCGGTCACTCCCAGCCATAGGCCCCCAGACACAAACCTCGGCCCGTTACCCTGGCAAACAAAAGTAAGCTGCCCCGCTTCTGGATGGCAGATTGCAGGTACCACTTCTTAGTATCAAACCAGGCCGACTTGGCACTGGTGCCACCTTGGGTCTGGGAACCATCCTGCGTATCGTGGATTCTAAGGAGCCAGCCGGCCACTCCCAGCCACAGGCCCCCAAACACAAACAACGGCGCTTTTCCCTGGAAAACAAAACTCGCCTGCCAACTTTTTGATGGCAGATTGCAGGAGCCACTTGGTACTATCAAACCAGCCCAACTTGGCACTGGTGCCACCATGGGTCTGGTCACCATCCTGCCTATCGTAGCTTTTCAGGAGCCAGCCGGTCACTCCCAGCCATAGGCCCCCAGACACAAAACTCGGCCCGTTTCCCTGGCAAACAAAAGTAAGCTGCCCCGCTTCTGGATGGCAGATTGCATGACGGACTTGGTACTATCAACCCAGCCCAACCTGGCACTGGCGCCACCTCTGGTCTGGAAACCATCCTGCGTATCGTGGATGCTAAGGAGCCAGGCGGCCACTCCCAGCCACAGGCCTCCAAACACAAATAGTGGCGCTTTTCCCTGGAAAACAAAACTCGCCTGCCAACTTTTTGATGGCAGATTGCAGGAGCCACTTGGTACTATCAAACCAGCCCAACTTGGCGCTGCTGCCACCATGGGTCTGGTCACCATCCTGCCTATCGTAGCTTTTCAGGAGCCAGCCGGTCACTCCCTGCCATAGGCCCCCAGACACAAACCTCGGCCCGTTTCCCTGGCAAACAAAAGTAAGCTGCCCCGCTTCTGGATGGCATATTGCAGGAACCACTTGGTACTATCAAACCAGCCCGACTTGGCACTGGTGCCACCTTGGGTCTGGGAACCATCCTGCGTATCGTGGATTCTAAGGAGCCAGCCAGCCACTCCCAGCCACAGGCCCCCAAACACAAACAACGGTGCTTTTCCCTGGAAAAAAAAAACTCACCTGCCAACTTTTTGATGGCAGATTGCAGGAGCAACTTGGTACTATCTAACCAGCCCAACTTGGCACTGCTGCCACCATGGGTCTGGTCACCATCCTGCCTATCGTAGCTTTTCAGGAGCCAGCCGGTCACTCCCAGCCATAGACCCCCAGACACAAACCTCGGCCCGTTTCCCTGGCAAACAAAAGTAAGCTGGCCCGCTTCTGGATGGCAGATTGCAGGAGCCACTTGGTACTATCAAACCAGCCTGACTTGGCACTGGTGCCACCTTGGGTCTGGGAACCATGCTGCGTAACGTAGATTCTAAGGCTCCAGGCGGCCACTCCCAGCCACAGGCCCCCAAACACAAACAATGGCGCTTTTCCCTGGAAAACAAAACTCGCCTGCCAACTTTTTGATGGCAGATTGCAGGAGCCACTTGGTACTATCAAACCAGCCCAACTTGGCACTGGTGCCACCATGGGTCTGGTCACCATCCTGCCTATCGTAGCTTTTCAGGAGCCAGCCGGTCACTCCCAGCCATAGGCCCCCAGACACAAATCTCGGCCTGTTTCCCTGGCAAACAAAAGTAAGCTGCCCCGATTCTGGATGTCAGATTGCAGGAGCTATTTAGTACTATCAAACCAGCCCGACTTGGCACTGGTGCCACCTTGGCTCTGGGAACCATCCTGCCTATTGTTGATTTTCAGGAGTCAGCAGGCCCCTGACAGCCTCCGGCCCCCAAACACAAACCACAGCCCTTTTCTCTGGCAAAAAAAACGCAGCTGCCCCTCGTCTGTATCGCAAATTGCAGGACGCACTTGGTACTACAAAAACAGCCCAACTTGGCACTGGTGCCACCTTGGGTCTGGGAAGAATACTGCCTATCGAGCTTTTTAAGGAGCCAGCCAGCCACTCCCAGCCATATGCCCCCAAAACCAAACCACGGACTTTCTCCCTGGCAAACAAAAATCAGCTGCCCCGCTTCTGGAAAGCAGATTGCAGGAGCCACTTAGCGCCATCAAACCAGCCCGACTTGGCACTGGTGCCACCTCGGATTTGGGAACCATCCTGCCTATCGTGGATTTTCAGGGGCCAGCCGGCTACTTCCACCCACAGGCCCCCAAACAAAACCCACGGCCCTTTTTTCTGGCAAAAAAAACTTAGCTGCCCCGCTTCTGGATGGCATATTGCAGGAGCCTCTTTGCACCAGCAAACCGGCCCGACTTCGCACTGGTGCCACCTTGGGTCTGGGAATCATCCTGCGTATCGTGGATTCTAAGGAGGCAGCCTGCCACTCCCAGCCACAGGCCCCCAAACACAAACAACGGCGCTTTTCCCTGGCAAACAAAACTCGCCTGCCAACTTTTTGATGGCAGATTGCAGGAGCCACTTGGTACTATCAAACCAGCCCAACTTGGCACTGGTGCCACCATGGGTCTGGTCACCATCCTGCCCATCGTAGCTTTTCAGGAGCCAGCCGGTCACTCCCAGCCATAGGCCCCCAGACACAAACCTCGGCCCGTTTCCCTGGCAAACAAAATTAAGCTTCCCCTATTCTGCATGACAGATTGTAGGAGCCACTTGGTACTATCATACCAGCCCAACTTGGCACTGTTGCCACCTTGGGTCTGGGAACCATGCTGCGTATCGTGGATTCTAAGGAGCCAGGGGGCCACTCCCAGCCACAAGCCCCCAAACACAAACAACGGCGCTTTTCCCTGGAAAACAAAACTCGCCTGCCAACTTTTTGATGGCAGATTGCAGGAGCCACTTGGTACTATCAAACCAGCCCAACTTGGCACTGGTGCCACCATGGGTCTGGTCACCATCCTGCCTATCGTAGCTTTTCAGGAGCCAGCCGGTCACTCCCAGCCATAGGCCCCCAGACACAAACCTCGGCCCATTTCCCTGGCAAACAAAAGTAAGCTGCCCCGCTTCTGGATGGCAGATTGCAGGAGCCACTTGGTACTATCAAACCAGCCCGACTTGGCACTGGTGCCACCTTGGGTCTGGGAACCATGCTGCGTATCGTGGATTCTAAGGAGCCAGGCAGCCACTCCCAGCCCCAGGCCCCCAAACACAAACAACGGCGCTTTTCCCTGGAAAAGAAAACTCACCTGCCAACTTTTTGATGGCAGATTGCAGGAGCCACTTGGTACTATCAAACCAGCCCTACTTGGCACTGGTGCCACCATGGGGCTGGGAGCCATCCTGCCTATCGTACATATTCAGGAACCAGCCGAACACTGCTGGCCATAGGCCCCCAGACACAAACCTTGGCACGTTTCCTGGCAAACAAAAGTAAGCTGCCCCGCTTCTGGATGGCATATTGCGGGAGCCAGTTGGTACTATCAAAGCAGCCCAACTTGGCACTGGTGCCACCTTGGATCTGGGACCCATCCTGTGTATCGTGGATTTTCAGGGGCCAGACTGCCACTCTCTGCCATAGGCCTCCAAACACAAACCACGGCCCTTTTCTCTGGCAAACAAAACTCAACTGTCCCTCTTCTGGTTAGCAAATTGCAGGACACACTTGGTACTACAAATCAGCCTGACTTGGCACTGGTGCCACCTTGGGTCTGGGAACCATCCTGCGTATTGAGCTTTTTAAGGAGCCAACTGGCCACCGACTTGGCACTTGTGCCGCCATTGGTCAGGAAGCCATCATGCCTATGGTCGATTTTGAGGAGTCAGTCTGGCTGGTTCGATAGTACCAAGTGGCTCCTGATATCTGCCATCCAGATGCGGGGCAGCTGAGTTTTGTTTGCCAGAGAAAAGTTCCGTGGATGGTTTTTAAGGACATATGGTTTGGAGTGGCCGGCTGGCTCCTTAACACGCTCGATACGCAGGATGGTTCCCAGAGCCAAGGTGCCACCACTGCCAAGTTGGGCTGTTTTTGTAGTACCAAGTGGCTCATGCAATCTGCCATCCAGAAGCGGGGCAGCTTAGTCTTTTTTGCCAGGGAAACGGGGCGAGGTTAGTGTCTGGGCGCCTATGGTTGGGAGTGACCGGCTGGCTTTGTAGAATCCACGATAGGCAGGATGTTTACCTCACCCCTGGTGGCAACAGTGCCAAGTTGGGCTGTTTTGACAGTGTCAAGTGCTCCTGCAATCTCCCATCCAGAAGTGGGGCAGCTGAGTTTTTTTTGCCTGTGAATCGGGCCGTTGATTTTTGATTGGGGACTATGGCCGAGAGTGGTCGGCTGGCTCCTGACAATCCACAATACGCAGGATGGTTCCCAGATCCAGGGTGGAACCAGTGCCAAGTCAGGCTGGTTTGATAGTACCAAGTGGCTCCTGCAATCTGCCATCCAGAAGCGGGGCAGCTGAGTTTTGTTTGCCAGAGAAAAGGGCCGTGGCTTTTGTTTGGCGGCATATGGCTGGGAATGGCCAGCTGGCTCCTTAGAATCCACGATACGCAGCATGGTTCCCAGACCCAAGGTGGCACCAGTGTCAAGTCGGGCTGGTTTGATAGTACCAAGTGGCTCCTGCAATCTGCCATCCAGAAGAGGGACAGCTGAGTTGTGTTTGCCAGAGGAAAGGGCCGTGGTTTATGTTTGGGTGCATATGGCTGGGAGTGGCCAGCTGGCTCCTTAAAATGCACGATACGCAGGATGGTGACCAGACCCAAGGTGGCACCAGTGCGAAGTCGGGCTGGTTTGATAGTACTAAATAGCTCCTGCAATCTGCCATCCAGAAGCAGGGCAACTTTTGTTTACCAGGGAAACGGGCCGAGGTTTGTTTCTGGGGGCCTATGGCTGGGAGTGACCGGCTGGCTCCTGAAAAGCTACGATAGGCAGGATGGTGACCAGACCCATGGTGGCACCAGTGCCAAGTTGGGCTGGTTTGATAGTACCAAGTGGCTCCTGCAATCTGCCATCAAAATTTGGCAGGCGAGTTTTGTTTTCCAGGGAAAAGCCCCGTTGTTTTTGTTTGGGGGCCTGTGTCTGGGAGTGGCCAGCTGGCTCCTTAAAATGCACGGTACGTAGGATGGTGACCAGACCCAAGGTGGCACCAGTGCCAAGTCGGGCTGTTTTTGTAGTGTCAAGTGCGTCCTGCAAATTGCCTTCCAGAAGAGGGGCAGTTGAATTTTGTTTGCCCGAGTAAAGGGCCATGGTTTTTGTTTGGGGGCCTATGGCTGAGAGTGGCCGGCTGGCTCCTGAAAATCCACAATAGGCAGGATGGTTCCCAGAGCCAAGGTGGCACCAGTGCCAAGTCGGGCTGGTTTGATGGTGCAAAGTGGCTCCTGGAATCTGCCATCCAGACGCGGGTCAGCGGATTTTTGTTTGAAAGAGAAAATTTCCGTGGTTTGTTTTTGAGGGCATATGGCTGGGAGTGGCCGGCTGGCTCCCTAAAACGCTCGATACAAAGGATGGTTCCCAGACCCATGGTGGCACCAGTGCCAAGTTGGGCTGTTTTTGTAGTACCAAGTGCGTCCTGCAATTTGCCATCCAGAAGAGGGGCAGTTGAGTTTTGTTTGCTAGAGAACAGGGCCGTGGTTTGTGTTGGGGTTCATATGGCTGAGAGTGGCTGGCTGGCCCCTGAAAATCCACGAAAGGCAGGATGGTTCCCAGAACGATGGTGGCACCAGTGCCGAGTTGGGCTGGTTTGATAGTACCAAGTGGCTCCTGCAATCTGCCATCCAAATGTTGGCAGGCAAGTTTTGTTTTCCAGGGAAAAGCGCCGTTGTTTGTGTTTGGGGGCCTGTGGCTGGGAGTGGCCGCCTGGCTCCTTAGAATCCACGATACGCAGGATGGTTCCCAGACCCAAGGTGGCACCAGTGTCAAGTCGGGCTGGTTTGATAGTACTAAATAGATCCTTCAATCTGCCACCCAGATGCGGGGCAGCTTACTTTTGTTTGCAAGGGAAACGGGCCGAGGTTTGTGTCTGGGGGCCTATGGCTGGGAGTGACCGTCTGGCTCCTGAAAAGCTACGATAGGCAGGATGGTGACCAGAACCATGGTGGCACCAGTGCCAAGTTGGGCTGGTTTGATAGTACCAAGTGGCTCCTGCAATCTGCCATCAAATAGTTGGCAGGCGAGTTTTGTTTTCCAGGGAAAAGCGCCGTTGTTTGTGTTTGGGGGCCTGTGGCTGGGAGTGGCCGGGTGGCTCCTGAACATCCATGATACGCACCGTGGTTCCCGAAACCCAAGGTGGCACCAGTGTCAAGTAGGGCTGGTTTGACAGTGTCAAGTGCCTCCTGCAATCTCCCATCCAGAAGTGGGGCAGCTGAGTTTTTTTTGCCTGTGAATCGGGCCGTTGTTTTTGATTGGGGTCTGTGGCCGAGAGTGGTCGGCTGGCTCCTGACAATGCACAATACGCAGGATGGTTCCCAGACCCAAGGTGGCACCAGTGCCAAGTCGGGCTGGTTTTGTATTACCAAGTGGCTCCTGAAATTTGCCACCCAGAAGAGGGGCAGCTGAGTTTTGTTTGCCAGAGAAAAGGTCCGTGGTTTGTTTTTGGGGGCCTATGGCTCAGAGTGGCCGGCTGGCCCCTGAAAATCCACGATAGGCAGGATGGTTCCCACATCCAAGGTGGCACCAGTGCCTAGTCCGGCTGCTTTGATGGTGCAAAGTGGCGCCTGTAATCTGCCATACCGACGCGTGGCAGCTGATTTTTGTTTGCCAGAGAAAAGGTCCGTGGTTTGTGTTTGGGGGCATATGGCTGGGAGTGGCCTGCTGGCTCCTTAAAAAGCTCGCTACGCAGGATGGTGACCAGACCCAAGGTGGCACCAGCGCCATGTTGGGCTGTTTTTGTAGTACCAAGTGGCTCCTGCAATTTGCCCTCAGGAAGAGGGGCAGTTGAGTTTTGTTTGCCAGAGAAAAGGGCCGTGGTTTGTGTTTGAGGGCATATGGCTGAGAGTGGCCGGCTGACCCCTGAAAATCCATAAGAGGGAGGATGGTTCCCAGAGCCAAGGTGGCACCAGTGCCAAGTCGGGCTGGTTTGATAGTACCAAGTGGCTCCTGCAATCTGCCATCCAGAAGCGGGGCAGCTTAATTTTGTTTGCCAGAGAAAAGGTCCGTGGTTTGTTTTTGGGGGCCTATGGCTCGGAGTGGCCGGCTGGCTCCTGAAAAGGTACGATAGGCAGGATGGTGACCAGACCCATAGTGGCACCAGTGCCAAGTTGGGCTGGTTTGATAGTACCAAGTGGCTCCTGCAATCTGCCATCAAAAAGTTGGCAGGCGAGTTTTGTTTTCCAGGGAAAAGCGCCGTTGTTTGTGTTTGGGGGTCTGTGGCTGGGAGTGACCGGCTGGCTGCTGAAAATCCATGATACGCAGGATGGTTCCCAGACCCAAGGTGGCACCAGTGCGAAGTAGGGCTGGTTTGACAGTGTCAAGTGCCTCCTGCAATCTCCCATCCAGAAATGGGGCAGCTGAGTTTTTTTTGCCTGTGAATCGGGCCGTTGTTTTTGATTGGTGACTATGGCCGAGAGTGGTCGGCTGGCTCCTGACAATCCACAATACGCAGGATGGTTCCCAGAGCCAAGGTGGCACCAGTGCCAAGTCAGGCTGGTTTGATAGTACCAAGTGGCTCCTGCAATCTGCCATCCAGAAGCGGGGCAGCTGAGTTTTGTTTGCCAGAGAACAGGGCCGTGGGTTTTGTTTGGGGGCATATGGCTGGGAGTGGCCAGCTGGCTCCTTAAAATGCACGATACGCAGGATGGTGACCAGACCGAAGGTGGCACCAGTGCCAAGTCGGGCTGGTTTTGTAGTACCAAGTGGCTCCTGCAATTTGCCATCCAGAAGAGGGGCAGTTGAGTTTTGTTTGCCAGAGAAAAGGTCCGTGGTTTGTTTTTGGGGGCCTATGGCTCAGAGTGGCCGGCTGGCCCCTGAAAATCCACGATAGGCAGGATGGTTCCCACATCCAAGGTGGCACCAGTGCCTAGTCGGGCTGGTTTGATGGTGCAAAGTGGCGCCTGCAATCTGCCATACCGACGCGTGGCAGCTGATTTTTGTTTGCCAGAGAAAAGGTCCGTGGTTTGTTTTTGGAGGCATACGGCTGGGAGTGGCCTGCTGGCTCCTTAAAATGCTCGATACGGAGGATGGTTCCCAGATCCAAGGTGGCAGCAGTGCCAAGTTGGGCTGTTTTTGTAGTACCAATGCGTCCTGCAATTTGCCCTCCAGAAGAGGAGCAGTTGAGTTTTGTTTGCCAGAGAAAAGGGCCGGGGTTTGTGTTTGAGGGCATATGGCTGAGAGTGGCCGGCTGGCTCCTGAAAATCCACAATAGGCAGGATGGTTCCCAGACCCAAGGTGGCACCAGTGCCAAGTCGGGCTGGTTTGATGGTGCTAAGTGGCTCCTGCAATCTGCCATCCAGAAGCGGGGCAGCCGAATTTTGTTTGCCAGAGAAAAGGTCTTTGGTTTTTTTTTGGGGTCCTGTGGCTGGGAGTGGCCGGCTGGCCCCTGAAAATCCATGATAGGCAGGATGGTTCCCAGATCCAAGGTGGCACCAGTGCCAAGTTGGGCTGGTTTGATGGTGCAAAGTGGCTCCTGCAATCTGCCGTCCAGAAGCGGGGCAGCTGATTTTGCATGGCAGAGAAAAGGTCCGTGGTTTGTTTTTGGGGGCATATGGCTGGGAGTGGCCGGCTGGCTCCTTAGAATCCATGAGAGGCAGGATGGTTCCCAGACCCAAGGTGGCACCAGTGCCAAGTCCCGCTGGTTTGATGGTGCAAAGTGGCGCCAGCAATCTGCCATACTGACGCATGGCAGCTGATTATTGTTTGCCAGAGAAAAGGTCCGTGGTTTGTTTTTGGGGGCATACGGCTGGGAGTGACCGGCTGGCTCCTTAAAAAGCTCGATACGCAGGATGGTGACCAGACCCAAGGTGGCACCAGTGCCAAGGTGGGCTGTTTTTGTAGTACCAAGTGCGTCCTGCAAGTTGCCCTCCAGAAGAGGGGCAGTTGAGTTTTGTTTGCCAGAGAAAAGCGCCGTGGTTTGTGTTTGAGGCCATATGGCTGAGAGTGGCCGGCTGACCCCTGAAAATCCACAATAGGCAGGATGGTTCCCAGAGCCAAGGTGGCACCAGTGCCAAGTTGGGCTGATTTGATAGTACTAAATAGCTCCTGCAATCTGCCATCCAGAAGCGGGGTAGCTTAATTTTGTTTGCCAGGGATACGGGCCGAGGTTTGTGTCTGGGGGCCTATGGCTGGGAGTGACCGGCTGGCTCCTGAAAAGCTACGATAGGCAGGATGGTGACCAGACCCATGGTGGCACCAGTGCCAAGTTGGGCTGGTTTGATAGTACCAAGTGGCTCCTGCAATCTGCCATCAAAACGTTGGCAGGCAAGTTTTGTTTTCCAGGGAAAAGCGCCATTGTTTGTGTTTGGGGGCCTGTGGCTGGGAGTGGCCGGCTGGCTCCTGAATATCCATGATACGCAGCATGGTTCCCAGACCCAAGGTGGCACCAGTGCCAAGTAGGGCTGGTTTGACAGTGTCAAGTGCCTCCTGCAATCTCCCATCCAGAAGTGGGGCAGCTGAGTTTTTATTGCCTGTGAATCGGGCTGTTGTTTTTGATTGGGGTCTGTGGCCGAGAGTGGTCGGCTGGCTCCTGACAATCCACAATACGCAGGATGGTTCCCAGAGCCAAGGTGGCACCAGTGCCAAGTCGGGCTGGTTTGATAGTACCAAGTGGCTCCTGCAATCTGCCATCCAGAAGCGGGGCAGCTGAGTTTTGCTTGCCAGAGAAAAGGGCCGTGGGTTTTGTTTGGGGGATAAGGCTGGGAGTGGCCAGCTGGCTCCTTAAAATGCATGATACGCAGGATGGTGACCAGACCGAAGGTGGCACCAGTGCCAAGTCGGGCTGGTTTTGTAGTACCAAGTGGCTCCTGCAATTTGCCATCCAGAAGAGGGGCAGTTGAGTTTTGTTTGCCAGAGAAAAGGTCCGTGGTTTGTTTTTGGGGGCCTATGGCTCAGAGTGGCCGGCTGGCCCCTGAAAATCCACCATAGGCAGGATGGTTCCCACATCCAAGGTGGCACCAGTGCCAAGTCGGGCTGGTTTGATGGTGCAAAGTGGCGCCTGCAATCTGCCATACCGACGCGTGGCAGCTGATTTTTGTTTGCCAGAGAAAAGGTCCGTAGTTTGTTTTTGGGGGCATACGGCTGGGAGTGGCCTGCTGGCTCCTTAAAAAGCTCGATACGCAGGATGGTGACCAGACCCAAGGTGGCACCAGTGCCATGTTGGACTGTTTTTGTAGTACCAAGTGGCTCCTGCAATTGGCCCTCAGGAAGAGGGGCAGTTGAGTTTTGTTTGCCAGAGAAAAGGGCCATGGTTTGTGTTTGAGGGCATATGGCTGAGAGTGGCCGGCTGACCCCTGAACATCCATAATATGGAGGATGGTTCCCAGACCCAAGGTGGCACCAGGGCCAAGTCGGGCTGGTTTGATAGTACTAAATAGCTCCTGCAATCTGCCATCCAGAAGCGGAGCAGCTTAATTTTGTTTGCCAGGGAAACGGGCCGAGGTTTGTGTCTGGGGGCCTATGGCTGGGAGTGACCGGCTGGCTCCTGAAAAGCTACGATAGGCAGGATGGTGACCAGACCCATGGTGGCACCAGTGCCAAGTTGGGCTGGTTTGATAGTACCAAGTGGCTCCTGCAATCTGCCATCAAAAAGTTGGCAGGCGAGTTTTGTTTTCCAGGGAAAAGGCGCCATTGTTTGTGTTTGGGGGCCTGTGGCTGGGAGTGGCCGGCTGGCTCCTGAATATCCATGATACGCAGGATGGTTCCCAGACCCAAGGTGGCACCAGTGCCAAGTCGGGCTGGTTTTGTATTACCAAGTGGCTCCTGAAATTTGCCACCCAGAAGAGGGGCAGCTGAGTTTTGTTTGCCAGAGAAAGGTCCGTGGTTTGTTTTCGGGGGCCTATGGCTCAGAGTGGCCGGCTGGCCCCTGAAAATCCACGATAGGCAGGATGGTTCCCACATCCAAGGTGGCACCAGTGCCTAGTCGGGCTGCTTTGATGGTGCAAAGTGGCGCCTGTAATCTGCCATACCGACGCGTGGCAGCTGATTTTTGTTTGCCAGAGAAAAGGTCCGTGGTTTGTGTTTGGGGGCATATGGCTGGGAGTGGCCTGCTGGCTCCTTAAAAAGCTCGCTACGCAGGATGGTGACCAGACCCAAGGTGGCACCAGCGCCATGTTGGGCTGTTTTTGTAGTACCAAGTGGCTCCTGCAATTTGCCCTCAGGAAGAGGGGCAGTTGAGTTTTGTTTGCCAGAGAAAAGGGCCGTGGTTTGTGTTTGAGGGCATATGGCTGAGAGTGGCCGGCTGACCCCTGAAAATCCATAAGAGGGAGGATGGTTCCCAGAGCCAAGGTGGCACCAGTGCCAAGTCGGGCTGGTTTGATAGTACCAAGTGGCTCCTGCAATCTGCCATCCAGAAGCGGGGCAGCTTAATTTTGTTTGCCAGGGAAACGGGCCGAGGTTTGTGTCTGGGGGCCTATGGCTGGGAGTGACCGGCTGGCTCCTGAAAAGGTACGATAGGCAGGATGGTGACCAGACCCATAGTGGCACCAGTGCCAAGTTGGGCTGGTTTGATAGTACCAAGTGGCTCCTGCAATCTGCCATCAAAAAGTTGGCAGGCGAGTTTTGTTTTCCAGGGAAAAGCGCCGTTGTTTGTGTTTGGGGGTCTGTGGCTGGGAGTGACCGGCTGGCTGCTGAAAATCCATGATACGCAGGATGGTTCCCAGACCCAAGGTGGCACCAGTGCCAAGTTGGGCTGTTTTTGTAGTACCAATGCGTCCTGCAATTTGCCCTCCAGAAGAGGAGCAGTTGAGTTTTGTTTGCCAGAGAAAAGGGCCGTGGTTTGTGTTTGAGGGCATATGGCTGAGAGTGGCCGGCTGGCTCCTGAAAATCCACAATAGGCAGGATGGTTCCCAGACCCAAGGTGGCACCAGTGCCAAGTCGGGCTGGTTTGATGGTGCTAAGTGGCTCCTGCAATCTGCCATCCAGAAGCGGGGCAGCCGAATTTTGTTTGCCAGAGAAAAGGTCTTTGGTTTTTTTTTGGGGGCCTGTGGCTGGGAGTGGCCGGCTGGCCCCTGAAAATCCATGATAGGCAGGATGGTTCCCAGATCCAAGGTGGCACCAGTGCCAAGTTGGGCTGGTTTGATGGTGCAAAGTGGCTCCTGCAATCTGCCGTCCAGAAGCGGGGCAGCTGATTTTGCATGGCAGAGAAAAGGTCCGTGGTTTGTTTTTGGGGGCATATGGCTGGGAGTGGCCGGCTGGCTCCTTAGAATCCATGACAGGCAGGATGGTTCCCAGAGCCAAGGTGGCACCAGTGCCAAGTCCCGCTGGTTTGATGGTGCAAAGTGGCGCCTGCAATCTGCCATACTGACGCGTGGCAGCTGATTATTGTTTGCCAGAGAAAAGGTCCGTGGTTTGTTTTTGGGGGCATACGGCTGGGAGTGACCGGCTGGCTCCTTAAAAAGCTCGATACGCAGGATGGTGACCAGACCCAAGGTGGCACCAGTGCCAAGGTGGGCTGTTTTTGTAGTACCAAGTGCGTCCTGCAAGTTGCCCTCCAGAAGAGGGGCAGTTGAGTTTTGTTTGCCAGAGAAAAGCGCCGTGGTTTGTGTTTGAGGCCATATGGCTGAGAGTGGCCGGCTGACCCCTGAAAATCCACAATAGGCAGGATGGTTCCCAGAGCCAAGGTGGCACCAGTGCCAAGTTGGGCTGGTTTGATAGTACTAAATAGCTCCTGCAATCTGCCATCCAGAAGCGGGGTAGCTTAATTTTGTTTGCCAGGGATACGGGCCGAGGTTTGTGTCTGGGGGCCTATGGCTGGGAGTGACCGGCTGGCTCCTGAAAAGCTACGATAGGCAGGATGGTGACCAGACCCATGGTGGCACCAGTGCCAAGTTGGGCTGGTTTGATAGTACCAAGTGGCTCCTGCAATCTGCCATCAAAAAGTTGGCAGGCAAGTTTTGTTTTCCAGGGAAAAGCGCCATTGTTTGTGTTTGGGGGCCTGTGGCTGGGAGTGGCCGGCTGGCTCCTGAATATCCATGATACGCAGCATGGTTCCCAGACCCAAGGTGGCACCAGTGCCAAGTAGGGCTGGTTTGACAGTGTCAAGTGCCTCCTGCAATCTCCCATCCAGAAGTGGGGCAGCTGAGTTTTTATTGCCTGTGAATCGGGCTGTTGTTTTTGATTGGGGTCTGTGGCCGAGAGTGGTCGGCTGGCTCCTGACAATCCACAATACGCAGGATGGTTCCCAGAGCCAAGGTGGCACCAGTGCCAAGTCGGGCTGGTTTGATAGTACCAAGTGGCTCCTGCAATCTGCCATCCAGAAGCGGGGCAGCTGAGTTTTGCTTGCCAGAGAAAAGGGCCGTGGGTTTTGTTTGGGGGATAAGGCTGGGAGTGGCCAGCTGGCTCCTTAAAATGCATGATACGCAGGATGGTGACCAGACCGAAGGTGGCACCAGTGCCAAGTCGGGCTGGTTTTGTAGTACCAAGTGGCTCCTGCAATTTGCCATCCAGAAGAGGGGCAGTTGAGTTTTGTTTGCCAGAGAAAAGGTCCGTGGTTTGTTTTTGGGGGCCTATGGCTCAGAGTGGCCGGCTGGCCCCTGAAAATCCACGATAGGCAGGATGGTTCCCACATCCAAGGTGGCACCAGTGCCAAGTCGGGCTGGTTTGATGGTGCAAAGTGGCGCCTGCAATCTGCCATACCGACGCGTGGCAGCTGATTTTTGTTTGCCAGAGAAAAGGTCCGTAGTTTGTTTTTGGGGGCATACGGCTGGGAGTGGCCTGCTGGCTCCTTAAAAAGCTCGATACGCAGGATGGTGACCAGACCCAAGGTGGCACCAGTGCCATGTTGGACTGTTTTTATAGTACCAAGTGGCTCCTGCAATTGGCCCTCAGGAAGAGGGGCAGTTGAGTTTTGTTTGCCAGAGAAAAGGGCCATGGTTTGTGTTTGAGGGCATATGGCTGAGAGTGGCCGGCTGACCCCTGAACATCCATAATATGGAGGATGGTTCCCAGACCCAAGGTGGCACCAGGGCCAAGTCGGGCTGGTTTGATAGTACTAAATAGCTCCTGCAATCTGCCATCCAGAAGCGGAGCAGCTTAATTTTGTTTGCCAGGGAAACGGGCCGAGGTTTGTGTCTGGGGGCCTATGGCTGGGAGTGACCGGCTGGCTCCTGAAAAGCTACGATAGGCAGGATGGTGACCAGACCCATGGTGGCACCAGTGCCAAGTTGGGCTGGTTTGATAGTACCAAGTGGCTCCTGCAATCTGCCATCAAAAAGTTGGCAGGCGAGTTTTGTTTTCCAGGGAAAAGGCGCCATTGTTTGTGTTTGGGGGCCTGTGGCTGGGAGTGGCCGGCTGGCTGCTGAAAATCCATGATACGCAGGATGGTTCCCAGACCCAAGGTGGCACCAGTGCCAAGTAGGGCTGGTTTGACAGTGTCAAGTGCCTCCTGCAATCTCCCATCCAGAAGTGGGGCAGCTGACTTTTGTTTGCCAGGGAAATTGGCCGAGGTTTGTGTCTGGGGGCCTATGGCTGGGAGTGACCGGCTGGCTCCTTAGAATCCACGATACGCAGGATGGTTCCCAGACCAGAGGTGGCACCAGTTCCAAGTTGGGCTGGTTTGATAGTACCAAGTGCGTCCTGCAATCTGCCATCCAGAAGCGGGGCAGCTTAATTTTGTTTGCCAGGGAAACGGGCCGAGGTTTGTTTCTGGGGGCCTATGGCTGGCAGTGGCCGGCTGGCTCCTGAAAATCCATGATACGCAGCATGGTTCCCAGACCCAAGGTGGCACCTGTGCCAAGTAGGTGTGGTTTGATAGTACCAAGTGGCTCCTGCAATCTCCCATCCAGAAGTGGGGCAGCTGAGTTTTTTTTGCCTGTGAATCGGGCCGTTGTTTTTGATTGGGGTCTGTGGCCGAGAGTGGTCGGCTGGCTCCTGACAATCCACAATACGCAGGATGGTTCCCAGACCCAAGGTGGCACCAGTGCCAAGTCGGGCTGGTTTGATAGTACCAAGTGGCTCCTGCAATCTGCCATCCAGAAGCGGGGCAGCTGAGTTTTGTTTGCCAGAGAAAAGGGCCGTGGGTTTTGTTTGGGGGCATATGGCTGGGAGTGGCCAGCTGGCTCCTTAAAATGCACGATACGCAGGATGGTGACCAGACCGAAGGTGGCACCAGTGCCAAGTCGGGCTGGTTTTGTAGTACCAAGTGGCTCCTGCAATTTGCCATCCAGAAGAGGGGCAGTTGAGTTTTGTTTGCCAGAGAAAAGGTCCGTGGTTTGTTTTTGGGGGCCTATGGCTCAGAGTGGCCGGCTGGCCCCTGAAAATCCACGATAGGCAGGATGGTTCCCACATCCAAGGTGGCACCAGTGCCTAGTCGGGCTGGTTTGATGGTGCAAAGTGGCGCCTGCAATCTGCCATCCCGACGCATGGCAGCTGATTTTTGTTTGCCAGAGGAAAGGTCCGTGGTTTGTTTTTGGAGGCATATGGCTGGGAGTGGCCTGCTGGCTCCTTAAAATGCTCGATACGGAGGATGGTTCCCAGATCCAAGGTGGCAGCAGTGCCAAGTTGGGCTGTTTTTGTAGTACCAATGCGTCCTGCAATTTGCCCTCCAGAAGAGGAGCAGTTGAGTTTTGTTTGCCAGAGAAAAGGGCCGTGGTTTGTGTTTGAGGGCATATGGCTGAGAGTGGCCGGCTGGCTCCTGAAAATCCACAATAGGCAGGATGGTTCCCCGACCCAAGGTGGAACCAGTGCCAAGTCGGGCTGGTTTGATGGTGCAAAGTGGCTCCTGCAATCTGCCATCCAGAAGCGGGGCAGCCGAATTTTGTTTGCCAGAGAAAAGGTCTTTGGTTTTTTTTTGGGGGCCTGTGGCTGGGAGTGGCCGGCTGGCCCCTGAAAATCCATGATAGGCAGGATGGTTCCCAGATCCAAGGTGGCACCAGTGCCAAGTCGGGCTGGTTTGATGGTGCAAAGTGGCTCCTGCAATCTGCCGTCCAGAAGCGGGGCAGCTGATTTTTGCATGGCAGAGAAAAGGTCCGTGGTTTCTTTTTGGGGGCATATGGCTGGGAGTGGCCGGCTGGCTCCTTAGAATCCATGACAGGCAGGATGGTTCCCAGAGCCAAGGTGGCACCAGTGCCAAGTCCCGCTGGTTTGATGGTGCAAAGTGGCGCCTGCAATCTGCCATACTGACGCGTGGCAGCTGATTATTGTTTGCCAGAGAAAAGGTCCGTGGTTTGTTTTTGGGGGCATACGGCTGGGAGTGGCCTGCTGGCTCCTTAAAAAGCTCGATACGCAGGATGGTGACCAGACCCAAGGTGGCACCAGTGCCAAGGTGGGCTGTTTTTGTAGTACCAAGTGCGTCCTGCAATTTGCCCTACAGAAGAGGGGCAGTTGAGTTTTGTTTGCCAGAGAAAAGCGCCGTGGTTTGTGTTTGAGGGCATATGGCTGAGAGGGGCCGGCTGACCCCTGAAAATCCACAATAGGCAGGATGGTTCCCAGAGCCAAGGTGGCACCAGTGCCAAGTCGGGCTGGTTTGGTAGTACCAAGTGGCTCCTGCAATCTGCCATCCAGAAGCGGGGCAGCTGAGTTTTGCTTGCCAGAGAACAGGGCCGTGGGTTTTGTTTGGGGGATAAGGCTGGGAGTGGCCAGCTGGCTCCTTAAAATGCACGATACGCAGGATGGTGACCAGACCGAAGGTGGCACCAGTGCCAAGTCGGGCTGGTTTTGTAGTACCAAGTGGCTCCTGCAATTTGCCATCCAGAAGAGGGGCAGTTGAGTTTTGTTTGCCAGAGTAAAGGTCCGTGGTTTCTTTTTGGGGGCCTATGGCTCAGAGTGGCCGGCTGGCCCCTGAAAATCCAATCTGCCATACCGACGCGTGGCAGCTGATTTTTGTTTGCCAGAGAAAAAGTCCGTGGTTTGTTTTTGGGGGCATACGGCTGGGAGTGGCCTGCTGGCTCCTGCTGGCACCATCGCAGGATGGTGACCAGACCCAAGGTGGCACCAGTGCCATGTTGGGCTGTTTTTGTAGTACCAAGTGGCTCCTGCAATTTGCCCTCAGGAAGAGGGGCAGTTGAGTTTTGTTTGCCAGAGAAAAGGGCCATGGTTTGTGTTTGAGGGCATATGGCTGAGAGTGGCCGGCTGACCCCTGAACATCCATAATATGGAGGATGGTTCCCAGAGCCAAGGTGGCACCAGGGCCAAGTCGGGCTGGTTTGATAGTACTAAATAGCTCCTGCAATCTGCCATCCAGAAGCGGGGCAGCTTAATTTTGTTTGCCAGGGAAACGGGCCGAGGTTTGTGTCTGGGGGCCTATGGCTGGGAGTGACCGGCTGGCTCCTGAAAAGCTACGATAGGCAGGATGGTGACCAGACACATGGTGGCACCAGTGCCAAGTTGGGCTGGTTTGATAGTACCAAGTGGCTCCTGCAATCTGCCATCAAATATTGGCAGGCGAGTTTTGTTTTCCAGGGAAAAGCGCCGTTGTTTGTGTTTGGGGGCCTGTGGCTGGCAGTGGCCGGCTGGCTCCTTAGAATCCATGATAGTCAGGATGGTTCCCAGACCCAAGGTGGCACCAGCGCCAAGTCAGGCTGGTTTGATAGTACCAAGTGGCTCCTGCAATCTGCCATCCAGAAGCGGGGTAGCTTACTTTTGTTTGCCAGGGAAATGGGCCGAGGTTTCTGTCTGGGGGCCTATGGCTGGGAGTGACCGGCTGGCTCCTGAAAAGCTACGATAGGCAGGATGGTGACCAGACCCATGGTGGTACCAGTGCCAAGTTGGGCTGGTTTGATAGTACCAAGTGGCTCCTGCAATCTGCCATCAAAATTTGGCAGGCGAGTTTTGTTTTCCAGGGAAAAGCGCCGTTGTTTGTGTTTGGGCGGCTGTGGATGGGAGTGGCCGGCTGGCTGCCTAGAATCCACAATACGCAGGATGGTTCCCAGACCAGAGGTGGCACCAGTGCCAAGTTGGGCTTGTTTGATACTACCAAGTGCGTCCTGCACACTGCCATCCTGAAGCGGGGCAGCTTAATTTTGTTTGCCAGGGAAACGGGCCGAGGTTTGTGTCTGGGGGCCTATGGCTGGCAGTGGCCGGCTGGCTCCTGAAAATCCATGATACGCAGCATGGTTCCCAGACCCAAGGTGGCACCAGTGCCAAGTAGGGCTGGTTTGACAGTGTCAAGTGCCTCCTGCAATCTCCCATCCAGAAGTGGGGCAGCTGAGTTTTTTTTGCCTGTGAATCGGGCCGTTGTTTTTGATTGGGTTCTGTGGCCGAGAGTGGTCGGCTGGCTCCTGACAATCCACAATACGCAGGATGGTTCCCAGACACAAGGTGGCACCAGTGCCAAGTCGGGCTGGTTTGATAGTACCAAGTGTCTCCTGCAATCTGCCATCCAGAAGCGGGGCAGCTGAGTTTTGTTTGCCAGAGAAAAGGGCTGTGGTTTTTGTTTGGGGGCATATGGCTGAGAGCGGCCGGCTGGCTCCTGAAAATCCACGCTAGGCAGCATGGTTCCCAGACCCAAGGTGGCACCAGTGCAAAGTTGGCTGGTTTTGTAGTACCAAGTGGCTCCTGCAATTTGCCAGCCAGAAGAGGGGCAGTTGAGTTTTGTTTGCCCTAGAAAAGGTCCGTGGTTTGTTTTTGGGGGCCTATGGCTCAGAGTGGCCGGCTGGCCCCTGAAAATCCACGATAGGCAGGATGGTTCCCACATCCAAGGTGGCACCAGTGCCAAGTCGGCCTGTTTGATGGTGCAAAGTGGCGCCTGCAATCTGCCATCCCGACGCGTGGCAGCTGATTTTTGTTTGCCAGAGAAAAGGTCCGTGGTTTGTTTTTGGGGGCATACGGCTGGGAGTGGCCTGCTGGCTCCTTAAAAAGCTCGATACGCAGGATGGTGACCAGACCCAAGGTGGCACCAGTGCCATGTTGGGCTGTTTTTGTAGTACCAAGTGGCTCCTGCAATTGGCCCTCAGGAAGAGGGGCAGTTGAGTTTTGTTTGCCAGAGAAAAGGGCCGTGGTTTGTGTTTGAGGGCATATGGCTGAGATTGGCCGGCTGACCCCTGAAAATCCATAATAGGGAGGATGGTTCCCAGAGCCAAGGTGGCACCAGTGCAAAGTCGGGCTGGTTTGATAGTACTAAATAGCTCCTGCAATCTGCCATCCAGAAGCGGGGCAGCTTACTTGTGTTTGCCAGGGAAATGGGCCGAGGTTTGTGTCTGGGGGCCAATGGCTGGGAGTGACCGGCTGGCTCCTGAAAAGCTACGATAGGCAGGATGGTGACCAGACCCATAGTGGCACCAGTGTCAAGTTGGGCTGGTTTGATAGTACCAAGTGGCTCCTGCAATCTGCCATCAAAAATTGGCAGGCGAGTTTTGTTTTCCAGAGAAAAGCGCCGTTGTTTGTGTTTGGGGGCCTGTGGCTGGGAGTGGCCGGCTGGCTCCTTAGAATCCACGATACGCAGGATGGTTCCTAGACCGAAGGTGGCACCAGTGCCAAGTCGGGCTGGTTTGATAATACCAAGTGGCTCCTGCAATCTGCCATCCAGAAGCGGGGCAGCTTACTTTTGTTTGCCAGGGAAACGGGCCGAGGTTTGTGTCTGGGGGCCTATGGCTGGGAGTGACCGGCTGGCTCCTGAAAAGCTATGAGAGGCAGGATGGTGACCAGACCCATGGTGGCACCAGTGCCAAGTTGGGCTGGTTTGATAGTACCAAGTGGCTCCTGCAATCTGCCATCAAAATGATGGCAGGCGCATTTTGTTTTCCAGGGAAAAGCGCCGTTGTTTGTGTTTGGGGGCCTGTGGTTGGGAGGGGCCGCCTGGCTCCTTAGAATCTACGATACGCAGGATGGTTCCCAGACCCAAGATGGCACCAGTGCCAAGTTGGGCTCGTTTGATTGTACCAAGTGCGTCCTGCAATCTGCCATCCAGAAGCGGGGCAGCTGAGTTTTGTTTGCCAGGGAAACGGGCCGAGGTTTGTGTCTGGGGCCCTATGGCTGGCAGTGGCCGGCTGGCTCCTGAAAATCCATGATACGCAGCATGGTTCCCAGACCCAAGGTGGCACCAGTGCCAAGTAGGGCTGGTTTGACAGTGTCAAGTGCCTCCTGCAATCTCCCATCTAGAAGCGGGGAAGCTGAGTTTTTTTTGCCTGTGAATCGGGCCGTTGTTTTTGATTGGGGTCTGTGGCCGAGAGTGGTCGGCTGGCTCCTGACAATCCACAGTACGCAGGATGGTTCCCAGACCCAAGGTGGCACCAGTGCCAAGTCGGGCTGGTTTGATAGTACCAAGTGGCTCCTGCAATCTGGCATCCAGAAGCGGGGCAGCTGAGTTTTGTTTGCCGGAGGAAAGGGTCGTGGGTTTTGTTTGGGGGCATATGGCTGGGAGTGGCCAGCTGGCTCCTTAAAATGCACGATACGCAGGATGGTGACCAGACCGAAGGTGGTACCAGTGCCAAGTCGGGCTGGTTTTGTAGTACCAAGTGGCTCCTGCAATTTGCCATCCAGAAGAGGGGCAGTTGAGTTTTGTTTGCCAGAGAAAAGGGCCGTGGTTTGTTTTTGGGGGCTTATGGCTCAGAGTGGCCGGCTGGCCCCTGAAAATCCACAATAGGCAGGATGGTTCCCAGATCCAAGGTGGCACCAGTTCCAAGTCGGGCTGGTTTGATGGTGCAAAGTGGAGCCTGCAATCTGCCATCCCGACGCGTGGCAGCTGATTTTTGTTTGCCAGAGAAAAGGTCCGTGGTTTGTTTTTGGAGGCATATGGCTGGGAGTGGCCTGCTGGCTCCTTAAAATGCTCGATACGCAGGATGGTTCCCAGGTCCAAGGTGGCACCAGTGCCAAGTCGGGCTGGTTTGATAGTACTAAATAGCTCCTGCAATCTGCCGTCCAGAAGCGGGTAGCTTAATTTTGTTTGCCAGGGATACGGGCCGAGGTTTGTGTCTGGGGGCCTATGGCTGGGAGTGACCGGCTGGCTCCTGAAAAGCTACGTTACGCAGGATGGTGACCAGACCCATGGTGGCACCAGTGCCAAGTCGGGCTGGTTTGATAGTACCAAGTGGCTCCTGCAATCTGCCATCCAGAAGCGGGGCAGCCGAATTTTGTTTGCCAGAGAAAAGGTCTTTGGTTTTTTTTTGGGGGCCTGTGGCTGGGAGTGGCCAGCTGGCTCCTTAGAATCCACGATACGCAGAATGGTTCCCAGACCCAAGGTGGCGCCAGTGCCAAATCGAGCTGTTTTTGTAGTACCAAGTGCGTCCTGCAATTTGCCATCCCGAATGGTGGCAGTTGAGTTTTGTTTGCCAGAAAAAAGGCCGTGGTTTTTGTTGGGGGCCTGTGGCTGGGTGTAGCCGACCTGCTCCTGAAAATCCACGATAGGCAGGGTGCTTCCCAGATCCAAGGTGCTCGCCGGCTCCCGGAGCCCAAGAAGCGGCTTCTTCGCGCAAAGACGATTGTGCCGCTCACAGTGCTCTCCTTAGCGCGGCTTCTGCCGAAAGACGCCCGGGAGCGGCTCTTAGCTCCGGAGAGCGGCAGCTTCGGGAAGGTGAAGAAGCAAGCTGTACAACACTGGGATTGTGTGCGCACCTTGCCAACTGATAGAAAACAGTACCTTTGCACTCTCCTGACTCTTCCAATCACATGAACATTCGATTGGAAGCTGTTTTGGACAACTTTTCTTTTCTTCCTGCCAAACGCTTGGCAGACCTCCGTGCAACGTCTAGAACACGATGGGAGATGTTTTCTGTGCTGGCACAGTTTTTCCTAGCCAGACAGAGTGGAAAAGCTTTTTGCTGAGATGTAGACTACAAAAGACCTGAAAGACGAAGGTAGGATGCTCTTCGGAGCTAAGAGCTGCTCCCCGGCGTCTTTCGGCAGAAGCCGCGCTAAGGAGAGCACTGTGAGCGGCACAATCGTCTTTGCACGAAGAAGCCGCTTCTTGGGCTCCGGGAGCCGGCGAGAGCGGCAGCTTCGGGAAGGTGAAGAAGCAAGCTGTACAACACTGGGATTGTGTGCGCACCTTGCCAACTGATAGAAAACAGTACCTTTGCACTCTCCTGACTTTTCCAATCACATGAACATTCGATTGGAAGCTGTTTTGGACAACTTTTCTTTTCTTCCTGCCAAACACTTGGCAGACATCCGTGCAACTTCTAGAACACGATGGGAGATGTTTTCTGTGCTGGCACTGTTTTTCCTATCCAGACATAGTGGGAAAGCGTTTTGCTAAGATGTAGACGACAAGAGAGGCTAAAGAGTGGATGTTAGCAAATGACACCCATCTTCAAAAAAGGCAATTAAGAGGACTCGCCATAGTACAAACCAGCCAGCCTCTTTTTTATCCCCAGGAAGTTGATGAAGCAGCTCTTCCTGGAAATCCTTGCCAGGCACATGAAAGATGACCAAATAATGTAGTTAGCATGATTTTTCAGGGGAATTTCATGCTGAACATCACTTTAAACTCCTCTGATGAATCAACTTGACTGGTAGATGAAGGGAATATTATCTGCCTGGGCTTCAGGGAGGTTTTTGACATACCTCTACATGGCATCACACATACATATGGAAGCAATAGTGCAAAGGGGAGGGAATCAGTGTCTTTTCAGTGATGCTGAGGGAAAAGACAAGAGGCAGTGGGCACACACTGAAATACAGGAGATTGCCTTTGAACATCAGTAAATGTTTCTTTACTGTGAGCGTGACTGAACCACGGCACAGACTGCCCAGAAAGATTGTGGAGCCTGGATCTTTGAAGACATTAAAAGTACACCCAGATAGAATCCTGGGCAAGAGGCTCTAGGTATCCTGGTTTAGGCAGGGCGGTTGGGCCTGGTTAGCCCCACCAGCCCCTTCCACTCTCTTTCATTCTGTGCTAGTGAATTCTCTTCAAGATGCATTTCAAGCACTGGCATGACAAAGTTCTGTGCAGACAGAGATCCAAATGGACATGGCATCTAAGTTCCTTACGCAGTGTTCAAGAAGAATGTAAAACTCTGGCACAAGTGTCTCTTCCCTAACTGAATCCCTTTCATGGGAAAATTCCCAGCTCTAGAAAGATCTTCTGATACGCATGCTTAAGACTGACACTGGCTGAGCAAATTTCTCCCTATGTGTATCTAAGACCAGTTAGGATCTTCACCCAAAGTGCTGTCAACATAGTCACAGAATGCCTATTGTTAAGAAGTGACAGCTTCCATCAGAATGGCAACTATTGGTCCACAAAATGGATTAATGGATGGGAATTATCTATGTGGGTTAAAAACAAAAATAAAGAGTTGGTCTTTATTTATCAATTTCATGGCAATATTGATAAGGGAAGAAAAAGATCTAAGTCCTTGACTTTCTGAACTCGAGGAAAGATTTTAAAAATTCCTTGTAAAAATGTATGATCACAATCAGACTATTGAAACCATTTTAGTTGGGAACAAAGTTCCAAAATTGTCTAGATAGTGGCAAAGAAGCCAAGAAAATAGGAAAGAAACAAAAAGAGAGCAAAAGAGTCAGCTTCAGTGTACAAGCTCGTTCTAGAAGTAGTCTGCTGGGAAAAGGAACCCCCAGCTAAATTTCCAATGTATTCCTGCGCTTGATTCAGTAACTGGTCAATGTAAAAACCAATCCTTTGGTACAACTTCTTCCAGCAACAAAAACTCCAACAGGTTGACACTACCATCATGCCTGTTCCAGACATATTTAAAAGAGAAATGATGATTTTCTTGAAAACCTACTTACATAAAAGTTGCAAGATGGTGGAGGGATTCCCACATCCTCCTTCCTCCATCTGGCTTGAAAGTATATTTGATAAAATATGCAACAAAGCACATGATTTATAAGGGAGAGTCAAATGGATGATTTGGGAATCGATCTCTTGTTGATAGTAAACTTCATATCCACTCAGTGTGACCTTTTTAAAACAAAATGTGGAGCTGAGGCATGAATCTGCCACAACAATTGTAAAGCAAACATACACACTCCCCTTCATATGCCCCCCCCTTCCACACACACCTAGGCACACACAGAGATCAGCATAGCAGATCATGAACACCTTGGAAAAGACTGAAATGCTAAATGCCTCTCTTGATGGGCAAAAGAGCTGGTGCAGTAATTCAAATGCCTGGTACAAAAATTCTGTTTAATATTTAGCTCCTATTTAAAACACAGCTTTTCATTTCATTCTATTTACAGAATATTTTCATTTCATTTGTTTCTTTAAAATTACTTAGTTCTCACCTGTTGTATGTCTAGGAATATTTTCTTCCAAAAATAGAAAAAAATAGATGATATCTTTTCAGCAGAAAACATTGGTTGATACAATTTTAAACCATCATGATATGGAAGAATTCTTCTGTCCCTCTCGAAGGTGGAAGAAGCATTTGGATCACAGATCATCTACAATGAAATACTTGACATGTTTAAGATGCTTTCAATCAATTTTGATCGTCAATTGCTTATTTGTTGTAAACAGTAATTTTTCAGTGAAGGGAAAGTGTGTGTGGTATATCTACATGATGTGTTCAAAGCCAGTTCCTACTGGCCAGGCTGAATTCCAGTAAATAATGTCCCGAATGATATTTTGCCGCCTTCTTTGGCACTTCATGAAATCTTACCCCGATGAAGTGCTGAAACACAGAGATTTTCTCTTAGAGAGTGTCTCATGTTGTAACCCATCCCATGGATTTTATGCTGTAATTCTTATCTCTTTTAAAATTTACTATCTTCTGTACAGTTTTCATGAAACTTTCTGTTACAGTAGTGAATAGCACAGATAAATGTCATTTTGTACAACTTTGAATTTACCCCAAGAGCTGAGAGAAAACTTGCTCCTATACTTCAATCCGAGTTTCTTCTATAGTCCAACTTTGTTTCTCTACCATCAAGCTTCTCCTTTGTTGCTGCTCCAAGCCCCGTCCAAGGTGACCTTGAATACTTTCAGGGATGGGACACCCACAACTTCTCTGGGCAACCTGTTCCAGTGTTCCAGCACTCCCACAGTAAAAAAGGCCTTCCTTTCATCTAATATGTGTAGGAAATCATAAATCTAGGCATAGAAGCTTGGAGTGCAAATTTGAAATTCTTTGGATTTGAAGCACATTTTATATGAATACTGACTTACAGATGACTAAAAGATGTTGATGGGCATTTGAGCTGACAAGTTTTGAAAAAGTGCACGGAAATTAAAATTGAAACCACTAAAATTAAAAACTCCTTGCCATTTTCTTTTTCCTCTCCTATTCAAAATTGCATATGTCAGATATCAGTGCTTCATGCAAACCTCTCAGATGCTCTCAGAGAAAAAGCTTTTCTTTCAGACTAAGTTGCGGTTGACGTAGAACACTAGCAGGAGTGAAAGATTTTCTGGGCATCGGGGCAGCACGTTCTCCTTGGATTTGTGTGCAGAATGCATTTTATCCAAACTGGAAAATAGATCCCAGCTCTGTTCTATTCATCATTCTTACTTCATCAGGCCAGAAGATTCTGTGAAAAGTAGCCTGAGGACCTTGAAGACAGCGCATGTGAACCAGATGAGAGGTGATAGAGAAGTTGAGGGAGAGAAGAAAGAGCATGAGGCTGAAACCAGAAAGTATTTCTCCACGTGATCATGGAAGACTGCAGGAGCCACTTGGTACTATCAAACCAGCACAACTTGGCACTGGTGGCACCTTGGGTCTGGGAGCCATGTTGCATATCGTGGATTTTAAGGAGCCAGCCGGCCACTCCTAGGACACACCCCCAAACAAAAACCTCGGCCCTTTCCTCGGGCAAACAAAACTCAGCTGCCCCGCTTCTGGATGGCAGATTGCAGGAGCCACTTGGTACTATCAAACCAGCCCGACTTGGCCCTGGTGCCACCTTGGGTCTGGGAACCATCCTGCGTATTGTGGATTGCCAGGAGCCAGCCGACCACTCTCGGCCACAGACCCCAATGAAAAACAACAGCCCGTTTCAAAGGCAAAAAAACTCAGCTGCCCCACTTCTGGATGGGAGATTGCAGGAGGCACTTGACACTGTCAAACCAGACCGACTTGGCACTGGTGCCACCTTGGTTCTGGGAACCATCCTGCCCATCGTGGATTTTAAGGAGCCAGCCGGCTACTCCCAGCCACAGGTCCCCAAAAAAAACCACGGCCCTTTTTTCTGGCAAACAAAACTCAACTGCCCCCCTTCTGGATGGCAAATTGCAGGACGCACTTGGTACTACAAAAACAGCCCGACTTGGCACTGGTGCCACCTTGGGTCTGGGAACCATGCTGCGTATCGTGGATTCTAAGGAGCCAGCCGGCCACTCCCAGCCATATGCCCCCAAACACAAACAACGGCGGTTTACTCTGCCAAGCAAAAATCAGCTGCCCCGCTTCTGGACGGCAGATTGCAGGAGCCACTTTGCACCATCAAACCAGCCCGACTTGGCACTGGTGCCACCTTGGATCTGGGAACAATCCTGCCTATCGTGGATTTTCAGGGGCCAGTCGGCCACTCTCAGCCATGTACCCCCAAACACAAACCACGGCCCTTTTCTCTGGCAAACAAAACTCAACTGACCCTCTTCTGGATGGCAAATTGCAGGAGCCACTTGGTACTATCAAACCAGCCCGACTTGGCACTGGTGCCACCATGGGTCTGGTCACCATGCTGCCTATCGTAGCTTTTCAGGAGCCAGCCGCTCACTCCCAGCCATAGGCCCCCAGACACAAACCTCGGCCCGTTTCCCTGGCAAACAAAAGTAAGCTGCCCTGCTTCTGGATGGCAGATTGCAGAAGCCACTTGGTATTATCAAACAAGCCGAACTTGGCACTGGTGCCATCTTGGGTCTGGGAACCATCCTGCGTAACGTAGATTCAAAGGCGCCAGGCGGCCACTCCCAGCCACAGGCCCCCAAACATAAACAATGGCGCTTTTCTCCGGAAAACAAAACTCGCCTGCCAAATTTTTGATGGCAGATTGCAGGAGCCACTTGGTACTATCAAACCAGCCCAACTTGGCACTGGTGCCACCATGGGTCTGGTCACCATCCTGCCTCTCGTAGCTTTTCAGGAGCCAGCCGGTCACTCCCAGCCATAGGTCCCAAGACACAAACCTCGGCTTGTTTCCATGGCAAACAAAAGTAAGCTGCCCCGATTCTGGATGGCAGATTCCAGGAGCTATTTAGTACTATCAAACCAGCCCGACTTGGCACTGGTGCCACCTTGGCTCTAGGAACCATCCTGCCTCTCGTGGATTTTCAGGGGTCAGCCGGCCACTCTCAGCCATAGGCCCCCAAACACAAACCACGGCCCTTTTCTCTGGCAAACAAAACTCAACTGCCCCTCTTCTGGATGGCAGATTGCAGGTGTCACTTGGTACTACAAAACCAGCCCAACTTGGCGCTGGTGCCACCTTGGGTCTGGGAACCATCCTGCCTATCGTGCATTTTAAGGAGCCAGCTGGCCACTCCCAGCCATATGCCCCCAAACACAACCCACGGACCTTTTCTCTAGCAAACAAAACTCAGCTGCCCCGCTTCTGGATGGCAGATTGCAGGAGGCACTTGGTACTATCAAACCAGCCCGACTTGGCACTGGTGTCACCATGGGTCTCGGAACCATCCAGCGTATCGTGGATTCTAAGGAGCCAGCCGAACACTCCCAGCCACAGGCCCCCAAATAAAACCACGGCCCTTTTATCTGGCAAAAAAAATTAAGCTGCCCCGCTTCTGTATGGGAGATTGCCGGAGTCACTTGGTACTATCAAACCAGCCCGACTTGGCACTGGTGCCACCTTGGGTCTGGGAACCATCCTGCGTATTGTGGATTCTAAGGAGCCAGCTGGCACTCCCAGCCACAGGCCCCCAAACACAAACAATTGCGCTTTTCCCTGGAAAACAAAACTCGCCTGCCAACTTTTTGATGGCAGATTGCAGGAGCCACTTGGTACTATCAAACCAGCCCAACTTGGCACTGGTGCCACCATGGGTCTGGTCAGCATCCTGCCTAGCGTAGCTTTTCAGGAGCCAGCCGGTCACTCCCAGCCATAGGCCCCCAGACACAAAGCTCGGCCCGTTTCCCTGGCAAACAAAAGAAAGCTGCCCCGCTTCTGGATGTCAGATTGCAGGAGCCACTTGGAATTATCATACCGGCCCAACTTGGCACTGGTGCCACCTTGGCTCTGGGAACCATCCTGAGTATCGGGCATTTTAAGGAGCCAGCCGGCCATTCCCAGCTGTGTGCCCCAAAAACAAACCACGGACATTTTCTCTGGCAAACAATACTCAGCTGCCCCGCTTCTGGATGGCAGATTGCAGGAGCCACTTTGAACCATAGAACAAGCCTTACTTGGCACTGGTGCCACCTTGGATCTGGGAACCATCCTGCCTATCGTTGATTTTCAGGGGCCAGCCGGCCACTCTCAGCCATAGGCCCCCAAACACAAACCACAGCACTTTTCTCTGGCAAACAAAATTTAGCTGCCCCGCTTCTGGATGGCAAAGGGCAGTAGCCACTTGGTACTACAAAAACAGCCCGACTTGGCACTGGTGCCACCTTGGGTAAGGTTACCATCCGGCGTATCGTGCATTTTAAGGAGCCAGCTGGCCACTCCCAGCCATAGGCCCCCAAACACAACCCACGGCACTTTTCTCTGGCAAAAAAAACTCAGCTGCCCCGCTTCTGGATGGCAGATTGCAGGAGCCACTTGGTACTATCAAACCAGCCCGACTAGGCACTGGTGCACCCTTGGGTCTGGGAACCCTCCTGCGTATTGTGGATTGTCAGGAGCCAGCCGATCACTCTTGGCCACAGACCACAATCAAAAACAACGACCCGATTCCCTGGCAAAAAAAACTTAGATGCCCCACTTCTGGATGGGAGATTGCAGGAGCCACTTGACACTGTCAAACCAGCCCGACTTGGCACTGGTGCCACCTTGGCTCTGGGAACCATGCTGCGTATCATGGATTTTCAGGAGCCAGCCGGCCACTGCCAGCCACAGGCCCCAAACACATACCAGAGCCCTTTTCTCTGCAAACAAAACTCAGCTGCCCCGCTTCTGGATGGCAGATTGCAGGAGCCACTTGGTACTATCAAACCAGCCCGACTTGGCACTGGTGTCACCATGGGTCTCGGAACCATCCTGCGTATCGTGGATTCTAAGGAGCCAGCCGAACACTCCCAGCCACAGGCCCCCAAATAAAACCACGGCCCTTTTATCTCGCAAAAAAAATTAAGCTGCCCCGCTTGTGGATGGCAGATTGCAGGAGTCACTTGGTACTATCAAACCAGCCCGACTTGGCACTGGTGCCACCTTGGCTCTGGGAACCATCCTGCGTATTGTGGATTCTAAGGAGCCAGGCTGCCACTCCCAGCCACTGGCCCCCAAACACAAACAACTGCGCTTTTCCCTGGAAAACAAAACTCGCCTGTCAACTTTTTGATGGCAGATTGCAGGAGCCACTTGGTACTATCAAACCAGCCCAACTTGGCACTGGTGCCACCATGGGTCTGGTCACCATCCTGCCTAGCGTAGCTTTTCAGCAGCCAGCCGGTCACTCCCAGCCATAGGCCCCCAGACACAAAGCTCGGCCCGTTTCCCTGGCAAACAAAATTAAGCTGCCCCGCTTCTGGATGGCAGATTGCAGGAGCCACTTGGTATTATCATACCGGCCCAACTTGGCACTGGTGCCACCTTGGCTCTCGGAACCATCCTGCGTAACGTGGATTCTAACGAGCCAGCCGGCCACTCCCAGCCACAGGCCCCCAAACAGAAACAATGGCGCTATTCGCTGGCAAACAAAACTCAACTGCTCCTCTTCTGGATGGCAAATTGCTGGACACACTTGGTACTACAAAAACAGCCCGACTGGGCAGTGGTGCCACCTTGGCTCTGGGAACCATCCTGAGTATCGGGCATTTTAAGGAGCCAGCCGGCCATTCCCAGCTGTGTGCCCCAAAAACAAACCACGGACATTTTCTCTGGCAAACAAAACTCAGCTGCCCCGCTTCTGGATGGCAGATTGCAGGAGCCACTTTGAGCCATAGAAAAAGCCTTACTTGGCACTGGTGCCACCTTGGATCTGGGAACAATCCTGCCTATCCTTGATTTTCAGGGGCCAGCCGGCCACTCTCAGCCATAGGCCCCCAAACACAAACCACAGCACTTTTCTCTGGCAAACAAAATTGAGCTGTCCCGCTTCTGGATGGCAAATTGCAGGAGCCACTTGGTATTACAAAAACAGCCCGACTTGGCACTGGTGCCACCTTGGGTAAGGTTACCATCCGGCCTATTGTGCATTTTAAGGAGCCAGCTGGCCACTCCCAGCCATAGGCCCCCAACACAACCCACGGCACTTTTCTCTGGCAAAAAAAACTCAGCTGCCCCGCTTCTGGATGGCAGATTGCATGAGCCACTTGGTACTATCAAACCAGCCCGACTAGGCACTGGTGCACCCTTGGGTCTGGGAACCATTCTGCGTATTGTGGATTGTCAGGAGCCAGCCGATCACTCTTGGCCACAGACCCCAATCAAAAACTACGGCCCGTTTCCCTGGCAAAAAAAACTCAGCTGCCCCGCTTCTGGATGGGAGATTGCAGGAGGCACTTCACACTGTCAAACCAGTCCCACTTGGCACTGGTACGACCTTAGGTCTGGGAACCATGCTGCGTATCGTGGATTTTAAGGAGCCAGCCGGCGACAGCCAGCCACAGGCCCCCAAACACAAACCACAGCCTTTTTCTCTGGCAAACAAAACTCAGCTGCCCTGCTTCTGGATGGCAGATTGCAGGAGCCACTTGGTACTATCAAACAAGCCCGACTTGGCACTGGTGCCACCTTGGCTCTGGGAACCATCCTGACTATCGTGGATTTTCAGGGGCCAGCCGGCTACTCCCAGCCACAGGCCCCCAACAAAAACCACGGCCCTTTGTTCTGGCAAAAAAAACTTAGCTGCCTCACTTCTGTATGGCGGATTTCAGGAGCCACTTGGTGTTATCAAACCAGCCCGACTTGGCACTGGTGCCACCTTGGGTCTGGGAACCATCCTGCGTTTCGTGGATTCTAAGGAGCCAGCCGGCCACTCCCAGCCACAGGCCCCCAAACAAAATCAACGGCGCCGTTCCCTGGAAAACGAAACACGCATGCCAACTTTTTGATGGAGGTTGCAGGAGCCACTTGGTACTATCAAACCAGCCCAACTAGGCACTGGTGCCATCTTGAGTCTGGGAAACATCCTGCGTATCGTGGATTCTAAGGAGCCAGCCGGCCACTCCTACCCACAGGCCCCCAAACACAAACAACGGCGCTTTTCCCTGGAAGACAAAACTCAGGTTCCCCGCTTCTGGATGGCAGTTTGCAGGAGACACTTGAGACTATCAAACCAGCCCAACTTGGCACTGGTGCCACCTTGGATCTGGGAACCATCCTGCGTATCGGGCACTTTAAGGAGCCAGCCGGTCACTCCCAGCCATATGTCCCCAAAAACAAAGCACGGACGTTTTCTCTGGCAAACAAAAATCGGCTGCCCCGCTTCTGGATGGCAGATTGCAGGAGCCACTTGGTACTATCAAACCAGCCCGACTTGGCACTGGTGCCACCTTGGCTCTGGGAACCATCCTGCGTATCATGGATTCTAAGGAGCCAGCCGGCAACTCCCAGCCACAGGCCCCCAAACACAAACAACGGCGCTTTTTCCTGGAAAACAAAACTCGCCTGCCAACTTTTTGATGGCAGATTGCAGGAGCCACTTGGTACTATCAAACCAGCCCAACTTGGCACTGGTGCCACCTTGTGTCTGGGAACCATGCTGCGTATCGTGGATTCTAAGGAGCCAGCCGGTCACTCCCAGCCATAGGCCCCCAGACAAAAATTTCGGCCCGTTTCCCTGGCAAACAAAAGTAAGCTGCCGCGCTTCTGGATGGCAGATTGCAGGAGCCACTTGGTAGTATCAAACCAGCCCGACTTGGCACTGGTGCCACCTTGGCTCTGGGAACCATCCTGCGTATCGTGGATTCTAAGGAGCCAGGCGGCCACTCCCAGACACAGGCCCCCAAACACAAACAACGGCGCTTTTCCCTGGAAAACAATATTCGCCTGCCAGCTTTTTGATGGCAGATTGCAGGAGCCACTTGGTACTATCAAACCAGCCCAACTTGGCACTGGTGCCCCCATGGGTCTAGTCACCATCCTGCCTATCGTAGCTTTTCAGGAGCCAGCCGGTCACTCTCAGCCATAGGCCCCCAGACACAAACCTCGGCCCGTTTCCCTGGCAAACAAAAGTAAGCTGCCCCGCTTCTGGATGGCAGATTGCAGGAGCCACTTTGCACCATCAAACCAGCCCAACTTGGCACTGGTGCCACCGCTGGTCTGGGAACCATCCAGCGTATCGTGTATTCTAAGGAGCCCGGCGGCCTCTCCCAGCCACAGGCCCCCAAACAGAAACTACGGCGCTTTTCCCTGGAAAACAAAACTCGCCTGCCAACTTTTTAATGGCAGATTGCAGGAGCCACTTTGCACCATCAAACAAGCCCAATTTGGCACTGGTGCCACCATGGGTCTGGGAACCATCCTGCGTATTGTGGATTGTCAGGAGCCAGCCGACCACTCTCGGCCACAGGCACCAATAAAAAACAACGGCCCCTTTCACAGGCAAAAAAACTCAGCTGCCCCGCTTCTGGATGGCAGATTGCAGGAGCCACTCTGCACCATCAAACCAGCCCAACTTGGCACTGGTGCCACCTTGGGTCTGGGAACCATCCTGCGTATCGTGGATTCTAAGGAGCCAGCCGGCCACTCCCAGCCACAGGCCCCCAAACACAAACAACGGCGCTTTTCCCTGGAAAACAAAACTCGCCTGCCAACTTTTTGATGGCAGATTGCAGGAGCCACTTGGTACTATCAAACCAGCCCAACTTGGCACTGGTGCCACCATGGGTCTGGTAAACATCCTGCCTAACGTAGCTTTTCAGGAGCCAGCCGGTCACTCCCAGCCATAGGCCCCCAGACACAAACCTCGGCCCGTTTCCCTGGCAAACAAAAGTAAGCTGCCCCGCTTCTGGATGGCAGATTGCAGGAGCCACTTGGTACTATCAAACAAGCCCGACTTGGCACTGGTGCCACCTTGGCTCTGGGAACCATGCTGTGTAACGTAGATTCTAAGGCGCCAGGCCGCCACTCCGAGCCACAGGCCCCCAAACACAAACAATGGCGCTTTTCCCTGGAAAACAAAACGCGCCTGCCAACTTTTTGATGGCAGATTGCAGGAGCCACTTTGCACCATCAAACAAGCCCAACTTGGCATTGGTGCCACTATGGGTCTGGGAACCATCCTGCATATTGTGTATTGTCAGGAGCCAGCCGACCACTCTCGGCCACAGGCACCAATAAAAAACAACGGCCCCTTTCACAGGCAAAAAAACTCAGCTGCCCCGCTTCTGGATGGCAGATTGCAGGAGCCACTTGGTACTATCAAAGCAGCGCAACTTGGCACTGGTGCCACCTTTGCTCTGGGAACCATCCTGCCCATCGTGGATTTTCAGGGGCCAGCCGGCCACTCTCAGCCATGTGCCCCCAAACATAAATCACGGCCCTTTTCTATGGCAAACAAAACTCAACTGCCCTGCTTCTGGATGGCAGATTACAGGAGCCACTTGGTACTATCAAACCAGCCCGACTTGGCACTGGTGCCAGCTTGGGTCTGGGAACCATGCTGCGTATCATGGATTTTCAGGAGCAAGCCGGCCACTGCCATCCACAGGCCCCGAAACATAAACCACAGGCTATATCTCTTGCAAACAAAACTCAGCTGCCCCGCTTCTGGATGGCAGATTGCAGGAGCCACTTGGTACTATCAAACCAGCGCAACTTGGCACTGGTGCCACCTTGGCTCTGGGAACCATCCTGCCCATCGTGGATTTTCAGGGGCCAGCCGGCCACTCTCAGCCATGTGCCCCCAAACATAAACCACGGCCCTTTTCCCTGGCAAAGAAAACTCAACTGCCCCTCTTCTGGATGGCAAATTGCAGGAGCCACTTGGTACTACAAAACCAGCCCAACTTGGCACTGGTGTCACCTTAGGTCAGGTTACCATCCTGCGTATCGTGCATTTAAAGGACCCAGCCGGCTACTCCCAGCCACAGGGCCCCCAACAAAAACCACGGCCCTTTTATATGGCAAACAAAATAAAGATGCCCCGCTTCTGGATGGCAGATTACAGGAGCCACTTGGTACTATCAAACCAGCCCGACTTGGCACTGGTGCCACCTTGGGTCTGGGAACCATGCTGCGTATCATGGATTTTCAGGAGCAAGCCGGCCACTGCCATCCACAGGCCCCGAAACACAAACCACAGGCTATTTCTCTTGCAAACAAAACTCAGCTGCCCCGCTTCTGGATGGCAGATTGCAGGAGCCACTTGGTACTATCAAACCAGCCCGACTTGGCACTGGTGCCACCTTGGCTCTGGGAACCATCCTGCGTATTGTGGATTCTAAGGAGCCAGCCGGCCACTCCCAGCCACAGGCCCCAAACAAAAACAACGGCGCTTTTCCCTGGAAAACAAAACTCGCCTGCCAACGTTTTGATGGCAGATTGCAGGAGCCACTTGGTACTATCAAACAAGCCCAACTTGGCACTGGTGCCACCATGGGTCTAGTCACCATCCTGCCTATCGTAGCTTTTCAGGAGCCTGCCTGTCACTCTCAGCCATAGGCCACCAGACACAAACCTCAGCCCGTTTCCCTGGCAAACAAAAGTAAGCTGCCCCGCTTCTGGATGGCAGATTGCAGGAGCCACTTTGCACCATCAAACCAGCCCGACTTGGCACTGGTGCCACCTCTGGTCTGGGAACCATCCTGCGTATCGTGGATTCTAAGGAGCCAGCCGGCCACTCCCAGCCACAGGCCCCCAAACAGAAACTACGGCGCTTTTCCCTGGAAAACAAAACTCGCCTGCCAACTTTTTAATGGCAGATTGCAGGAGCCACTTTGCACCATCAAACAAGCCCAATTTGTCACTGGTGCCACCATGGGTCTGGGAACCATCCTGCGTATTGTGGATTGTCAGGAGCCAGCCGACCACTCCCAGCCACAGGCACCAATAAAAAACAACGGCCCCTTTCACAGGCAAAAAAACTCAGCTGCCCCGCTTCTGGATGGCAGATTGCAGGAGCCACTTGGTACTATCAAAGCAGCGCAACTTGGCACTGGTGCCGCCTCTGGTCTGGGAACCATCCTGCGTATCGTGGATTCTAAGCAGCCAGCCGGCCACTCCCAGCCACAGGCCCCCAAACACAAACAACGGCCCTTTTCCCTGGAAAACAAAACTCGCCTGCCAACTTTTTGATGGCAGATTGCAGGAGCCACTTGGTACTATCAAACCAGCCCAACTTGGCACTGGTGCCACCATGGGTCTGGTCACCATCCTGCCTATCGTAGCTTTTCAGGAGCCAGCCGGTCACTCCCAGCCATAGGCCCCCAGACACAAATCTCGGCCCGTTCCCCTGGCAAACAAAAGTAAGCTGCCCCGCTTCTGGATGGCAGATTGCAGGAGCCACTTGGTACTATCAAAGCAGCGCAACTTGGCACTGGTGCCGCCTCTGGTCTGGGAACCATCCTGCGTATCGTGGATTCTAAGCAGCCAGCCGGCCACTCCCAGCCACAGGCCCCCAAACACAAACAACGGCCCTTTTCCCTGGAAAACAAAACTCGCCTGCCAACTTTTTGATGGCAGATTGCAGGAGCCACTTGGTACTATCAAACCAGCCCAACTTGGCACTGGTGCCACCATGGGTCTGGTCACCATCCTGCCTATCGTAGCTTTTCAGGAGCCAGCCGGTCACTCCCAGCCATAGGCCCCCAGACACAAATCTCGGCCCGTTCCCCTGGCAAACAAAAGTAAGCTGCCCCGCTTCTGGATGGCAGATTGCAGGAGCCACTTGGTACTATCAAACCAGCCCGACTTGGCACTGGTGCCACCTTGGCTCTGGGAACC
This sequence comes from Melospiza melodia melodia, assembly GCF_035770615.1. Lineage (NCBI taxonomy): Eukaryota > Metazoa > Chordata > Aves > Passeriformes > Passerellidae > Melospiza > Melospiza melodia. The sequence goes on from NC_086194.1 coordinate 56,240,984, forward strand.
ATCCTGCGTATCATGGATTCTAAGGAGCCAGCCGGCAACTCCCAGCCACAGGCCCCCAAACACAAACAACGGCGCTTTTTCCTGGAAAACAAAACTCGCCTGCCAACTTTTTGATGGCAGATTGCAGGAGCCACTTGGTACTATCAAACCAGCCCAACTTGGCACTGGTGCCACCTTGTGTCTGGGAACCATGCTGCGTATCGTGGATTCTAAGGAGCCAGCCGGTCACTCCCAGCCATAGGCCCCCAGACAAAAATTTCGGCCCGTTTCCCTGGCAAACAAAAGTAAGCTGCCGCGCTTCTGGATGGCAGATTGCAGGAGCCACTTGGTAGTATCAAACCAGCCCGACTTGGCACTGGTGCCACCTTGGCTCTGGGAACCATCCTGCGTATCGTGGATTCTAAGGAGCCAGGCGGCCACTCCCAGACACAGGCCCCCAAACACAAACAACGGCGCTTTTCCCTGGAAAACAATATTCGCCTGCCAGCTTTTTGATGGCAGATTGCAGGAGCCACTTGGTACTATCAAACCAGCCCAACTTGGCACTGGTGCCCCCATGGGTCTAGTCACCATCCTGCCTATCGTAGCTTTTCAGGAGCCAGCCGGTCACTCTCAGCCATAGGCCCCCAGACACAAACCTCGGCCCGTTTCCCTGGCAAACAAAAGTAAGCTGCCCTGCTTCTGGATGGCAGATTGCAGGAGCCACTTTGCACCATCAAACAAGCCCAACTTGGCACTGGTGCCACCGCTGGTCTGGGAACCATCCAGCGTATCGTGGATTCTAAGGAGCCAGGCGGCCACTCCCAGCCACAGGCCCCCAAACAAAAACAACGGCGCTTTTCCCTGGAAAACAAAACTCGCCTGCCAACTTTTTAATGGCAGATTGCAGGAGCCACTTTGCACAATCAAACAAGCCCAATTTGGCACTGGTGCCACCATGGGTCTGGGAACCATCCTGCGTATTGTGGATTGTCAGGAGCCAGCCGACCACTCTCGGCCACAGGCACCAATAAAAAACAACGGCCCCTTTCACAGGCAAAAAAACTCAGCTGCCCCGCTTCTGGATGGCAGATTGCAGGAGACACTTTGCACCATCAAACCAGCCCAACTTGGCACTGGTGCCACCTTGGCTCTGGGAACCATCCTGCGTATCGTGGTTTCTAAGGAGCCAGCCGGCCACTCCCAGCCACAGGCCCCCAAACACAAACAACGGCGCTTTTCCCTGGAAAACAAAACTCGCCTGCCAACTTTTTGATGGCAGATTGCAGGAGCCACTTGGTACTATCAAACCAGCGCAACTTGGCACTGGTGCCACCTTGGCTCTGGGAACCATCCTGCCCATCGTGGATTTTCAGGGGCCAGCCGGCCACTCTCAGCCATGTGCCCCCAAACATAAACCACGGCCCTTTTCCCTGGCAAAGAAAACTCAACTGCCCCTCTTCTGGATGGCAAATTGCAGGAGCCACTTGGTACTACAAAACCAGCCCAACTTGGCACTGGTGTCACCTTAGGTCAGGTTACCATCCTGCGTATCGTGCATTTAAAGGACCCAGCCGGCTACTCCCAGCCACAGGGCCCCCAACAAAAACCACGGCCCTTTTATATGGCAAACAAAATAAAGATGCCCCGCTTCTGGATGGCAGATTACAGGAGCCACTTGGTACTATCAAACCAGCCCGACTTGGCACTGGTGCCACCTTGGGTCTGGGAACCATGCTGCGTATCATGGATTTTCAGGAGCAAGCCGGCCACTGCCATCCACAGGCCCCGAAACACAAACCACAGGCTATTTCTCTTGCAAACAAAACTCAGCTGCCCCGCTTCTGGATGGCAGATTGCAGGAGCCACTTGGTACTATCAAACCAGCCCGACTTGGCACTGGTGCCACCTTGGCTCTGGGAACCATCCTGCGTATTGTGGATTCTAAGGAGCCAGCCGGCCACTCCCAGCCACAGGCCCCAAACAAAAACAACGGCGCTTTTCCCTGGAAAACAAAACTCGCCTGCCAACGTTTTGATGGCAGATTGCAGGAGCCACTTGGTACTATCAAACAAGCCCAACTTGGCACTGGTGCCACCATGGGTCTAGTCACCATCCTGCCTATCGTAGCTTTTCAGGAGCCTGCCTGTCACTCTCAGCCATAGGCCACCAGACACAAACCTCAGCCCGTTTCCCTGGCAAACAAAAGTAAGCTGCCCCGCTTCTGGATGGCAGATTGCAGGAGCCACTTTGCACCATCAAACCAGCCCGACTTGGCACTGGTGCCACCTCTGGTCTGGGAACCATCCTGCGTATCGTGGATTCTAAGGAGCCAGCCGGCCACTCCCAGCCACAGGCCCCCAAACAGAAACTACGGCGCTTTTCCCTGGAAAACAAAACTCGCCTGCCAACTTTTTAATGGCAGATTGCAGGAGCCACTTTGCACCATCAAACAAGCCCAATTTGTCACTGGTGCCACCATGGGTCTGGGAACCATCCTGCGTATTGTGGATTGTCAGGAGCCAGCCGACCACTCCCAGCCACAGGCACCAATAAAAAACAACGGCCCCTTTCACAGGCAAAAAAACTCAGCTGCCCCGCTTCTGGATGGCAGATTGCAGGAGCCACTTGGTACTATCAAAGCAGCGCAACTTGGCACTGGTGCCGCCTCTGGTCTGGGAACCATCCTGCGTGTCGTGGATTCTAAGGAGCCAGCCGGCCACTCCCAGCCACAGGCCCCCAAACACAAACAACGGCGCTTTTCCCTGGAAAACAAAACTCGCCTGCCAACTTTTTGATGGCAGATTGCAGGAGCCACTTGGTACTATCAAACCAGCCCAACTTGGCACTGGTGCCACCATGGGTCTGGTCACCATCCTGCCTATCGTAGCTTTTCAGGAGCCAGCCGGTCACTCCCAGCCATAGGCCCCCAGACACAAATCTCGGCCCGTTCCCCTGGCAAACAAAAGTAAGCTGCCCCGCTTCTGGATGGCAGATTGCAGGAGCCACTTGGTACTATCAAACCAGCCCAACTTGGCACTGGTGCCAGCTTGGGTCTGGGAACTATGCTGCGTATCATGGATTTTCAGGAGCAAGCCGGCCACTGCCATCCACAGGCCCCGAAACACAAACCACAGGCTATTTCTCTTACAAACAAAACTCAGCTGCCCCGCTTCTGGATGGCAGATTGCAGGAGCCACTTGGTACTATCAAACCAGCCCGACTTGGCACTGGTGCCACCTTGGGTCTGGGAACCATCCTGCGTATCATGGATTCTAAGGAGCCAGCCGGCAACTCCCAGCCACAGGCCCCCAAACACAAACAACGGCGCTTTTTCCTGGAAAACAAAACTCGCCTGCCAACTTTTTGATGGCAGATTGCAGGAGCCACTTGGTACTATCAAACCAGCCCAACTTGGCACTGGTGCCACCTTGTGTCTGGGAACCATGCTGCGTATCGTGGATTCTAAGGAGCCAGCCGGTCACTCCCAGCCATAGGCCCCCAGACAAAAATTTCGGCCCGTTTCCCTGGCAAACAAAAGTAAGCTGCCGCGCTTCTGGATGGCAGATTGCAGGAGCCACTTGGTAGTATCAAACCAGCCCGACTTGGCACTGGTGCCACCTTGGCTCTGGGAACCATCCTGCGTATCGTGGATTCTAAGGAGCCAGGCGGCCACTCCCAGACACAGGCCCCCAAACACAAACAACGGCGCTTTTCCCTGGAAAACAATATTCGCCTGCCAGCTTTTTGATGGCAGATTGCAGGAGCCACTTGGTACTATCAAACCAGCCCAACTTGGCACTGGTGCCCCCATGGGTCTAGTCACCATCCTGCCTATCGTAGCTTTTCAGGAGCCAGCCGGTCACTCTCAGCCATAGGCCCCCAGACACAAACCTCGGCCCGTTTCCCTGGCAAACAAAAGTAAGCTGCCCCGCTTCTGGATGGCAGATTGCAGGAGCCACTTTGCACAATCAAACAAGCCCAACTTGGCACTGGTGCCACCGCTGGTCTGGGAACCATCCAGCGTATCGTGGATTCTAAGGAGCCAGGCGGCCACTCCCAGCCACAGGCCCCCAAACACAAACAACGGCGCTTTTCCCTGGAAAACAAAACTCGCCTGCCAACTTTTTAATGGCAGATTGCAGGAGCCACTTTGCACAATCAAACAAGCCCAATTTGGCACTGGTGCCACCATGGGTCTGGGAACCATCCTGCGTATTGTGGATTGTCAGGAGCCAGCCGACCACTCTCGGCCACAGGCACCAATAAAAAACAACGGCCCCTTTCACAGGCAAAAAAACTCAGCTGCCCCGCTTCTGGATGGCAGATTGCAGGAGCCACTTTGCACCATCTAACCAGCCCAACTTGGCACTGGTGCCACCTTGGGTCTGGGAACCATCCTGCGTATCGTGGTTTCTAAGGAGCCAGCCGGCCACTCCCAGCCACAGGCCCCCAAACACAAACAACGGCGCTTTTCCCTGGAAAACAAAACTCGCCTGCCAACTTTTTGATGGCAGATTGCAGGAGCCACTTGGTACTATCAAACCAGCCCAACTTGGCACTGGTGCCACCATGGGTCTGGTAAACATCCTGCCTAACGTAGCTTTTCAGGAGCCAGCCGGTCACTCCCAGCCATAGGCCCCAGACACAAACCTCGGCCCGTTCCCCTGGCAAACAAAAGTAAGCTGCCCCACTTCTGGATGGCAGATTGCAGGAGCCACTTGGTACTATCAAACAAGCCCGACTTGGCACTGGTGCCACCTTGGCTCTGGGAACCATGCTGTGTAACGTAGATTCTAAGGCGCCAGGCCGCCACTCCGAGCCACAGGCCCCCAAACACAAACAATGGCGCTTTTCCCTGGAAAACAAAACGCGCCTGCCAACTTTTTGATGGCAGATTGCAGGAGCCACTTTGCACCATCAAACAAGCCCAACTTGGCATTGGTGCCACTATGGGTCTGGGAACCATCCTGCATATTGTGTATTGTCAGGAGCCAGCCGACCACTCTCGGCCACAGGCACCAATAAAAAACAACGGCCCCTTTCACAGGCAAAAAAACTCAGCTGCCCCGCTTCTGGATGGCAGATTGCAGGAGCCACTTGGTACTATCAAAGCAGCGCAACTTGGCACTGGTGCCACCTTTGCTCTGGGAACCATCCTGCCCATCGTGGATTTTCAGGGGCCAGCCGGCCACTCTCAGCCATGTGCCCCCAAACATAAATCACGGCCCTTTTCTATGGCAAACAAAACTCAACTGCCCTGCTTCTGGATGGCAGATTACAGGAGCCACTTGGTACTATCAAACCAGCCCGACTTGGCACTGGTGCCAGCTTGGGTCTGGGAACCATGCTGCGTATCATGGATTTTCAGGAGCAAGCCGGCCACTGCCATCCACAGGCCCCGAAACATAAACCACAGGCTATTTCTCTTGCAAACAAAACTCAGCTGCCCCGCTTCTGGATGGCAGATTGCAGGAGCCACTTGGTACTATCAAACCAGCGCAACTTGGCACTGGTGCCACCTTGGCTCTGGGAACCATCCTGCCCATCGTGGATTTTCAGGGGCCAGCCGGCCACTCTCAGCCATGTGCCCCCAAACATAAACCACGGCCCTTTTCCCTGGCAAAGAAAACTCAACTGCCCCTCTTCTGGATGGCAAATTGCAGGAGCCACTTGGTACTACAAAACCAGCCCAACTTGGCACTGGTGTCACCTTAGGTCAGGTTACCATCCTGCGTATCGTGCATTTAAAGGACCCAGCCGGCTACTCCCAGCCACAGGGCCCCCAACAAAAACCACGGCCCTTTTATATGGCAAACAAAATAAAGATGCCCTGCTTCTGGATGGCAGATTACAGGAGCCACTTGGTACTATCAAACCAGCCCGACTTGGCACTGGTGCCACCTTGGGTCTGGGAACCATGCTGCGTATCATGGATTTTCAGGAGCAAGATGGCCACTGCCATCCACAGGCCCCGAAACACAAACCACAGGCTATTTCTCTTGCAAACAAAACTCAGCTGCCCCGCTTCTGGATGGCAGATTGCAGGAGCCACTTGGTACTATCAAACCAGCCCGACTTGGCACTGGTGCCACCTTGGCTCTGGGAACCATCCTGCGTATTGTGGATTCTAAGGAGCCAGCCGGCCACTCCCAGCCACAGGCCCCCAAACAAAAACAACGGCGCTTTTCCTTGGAAAACAAAACTCGCCTGCCAACTTTTTAATGGCAGATTGCAGGAGCCACTTTGCACCATCAAACAAGCCCAATTTGTCACTGGTGCCACCATGGGTCTGGGAACCATCCTGCGTATTGTGGATTGTCAGGAGCCAGCCGACCACTCCCAGCCACAGGCACCAATAAAAAACAACGGCCCCTTTCACAGGCAAAAAAACTCAGCTGCCCCGCTTCTGGATGGCAGATTGCAGGAGCCACTTGGTACTATCAAAGCAGCGCAACTTGGCACTGGTGCCGCCTCTGGTCTGGGAACCATCCTGCATGTCGTGGATTCTAAGGAGCCAGCCGGCCACTCCCAGCCACAGGCCCCCAAACACAAACAACGGCCCTTTTCCCTGGAAAACAAAACTCGCCTGCCAACTTTTTGATGGCAGATTGCAGGAGCCACTTGGTACTATCAAACCAGCCCAACTTGGCACTGGTGCCACCATGGGTCTGGTCACCATCCTGCCTATCGTAGCTTTTCAGGAGCCAGCCGGTCACTCCCAGCCATAGGCCCCCAGACACAAAGCTCGGCCCGTTCCCCTGGCAAACAAAAGTAAGCTGCCCCGCTTCTGGATGGCAGATTGCAGGAGCCACTTGGTACTATCAAACCAGCCCGACTTGGCACTGGTGCCAGCTTGGGTCTGGGAACTATGCTGCGTATCATGGATTTTCAGGAGCAAGCCGGCCACTGCCATCCACAGGCCCCGAAACACAAACCACAGGCTATTTCTCTTACAAACAAAACTCAGCTGCCCCGCTTCTGGATGGCAGATTGCAGGAGCCACTTGGTACTATCAAACCAGCCCGACTTGGCACTGGTGCCACCTTGGGTCTGGGAACCATCCTGCGTATCATGGATTCTAAGGAGCCAGCCGGCAACTCCCAGCCACAGGCCCCCAAACACAAACAACGGCGCTTTTTCCTGGAAAACAAAACTCGCCTGCCAACTTTTTGATGGCAGATTGCAGGAGCCACTTGGTACTATCAAACCAGCCCAACTTGGCACTGGTGCCACCTTGTGTCTGGGAACCATGCTGCGTATCGTGGATTCTATGGAGCCAGCCGGTCACTCCCAGCCATAGGCCCCCAGACAAAAATTTCGGCCCGTTTCCCTGGCAAACAAAAGTAAGCTGCCGCGCTTCTGGATGGCAGATTACAGGAGCCACTTTGCACCATCAAACCAGCCCAACTTGGCACTGGTGCCACCTCTGGTCTGGGAACCATCCTGCGTATCGTGGATTCTAAGGAGCCAGCCGGCCACTCCCAGCCACAGGCCCCCAAACACAAACTACGGCGCTTTTCCCTGGAAAACAAAACTCGCCTGCCAACTTTTTAATGGCAGATTGCAGGAGCCACTTTGCACCATCAAACAAGCCCAATTTGGCACTGGTGCCACCATGGGTCTGGGAACCATCCTGCGTATTGTGGATTGTCAGGAGCCAGCCGATCACTCTTGGCCACAGACCCCAATCAAAAACTACGGCCCGTTTCCCTGGCAAAAAAAACTCAGCTGCCCCGCTTCTGGATGGGAGATTGCAGGAGGCACTTCACACTGTCAAACCAGTCCCACTTGGCACTGGTACGACCTTGGGTCTGGGAACCATGCTGCGTATCGTGGATTTTAAGGAGCCATCCGGCGACAGCCAGCCACAGGCCCCCAAACACAAACCACAGCCTTTTTCTCTGGCAAACAAAACTCAGCTGCCCTGCTTCTGGATGGCAGATTGCAGGAGCCACTTGGTACTATCAAACAAGCCCGACTTGGCACTGGTGCCACCTTGGCTCTGGGAACCATCCTGCCTATCGTGGATTTTCAGGGGCCAGCCGGCTACTCCCAGCCACAGGCCCCCAACAAAAACCACGGCCCTTTGTTCTGGCAAAAAAAACTTAGCTGCCTCACTTCTGTATGGCGGATTTCAGGAGCCACTTGGTGTTATCAAACCAGCCCGACTTGGCACTGGTGCCACCTTGGGTCTGGGAACCATCCTGCGTTTCGTGGATTCTAAGGAGCCAGCCGGCCACTCCCAGCCACAGGCCCCCAAACAAAATCAACGGCGCCGTTCCCTGGAAAACAAAACACGCATGCCAACTTTTTGATGGAGGTTGCAGGAGCCACTTGGTACTATCAAACCAGCCCAACTAGGCACTGGTGCCATCTTGAGTCTGGGAAACATCCTGCGTATCGTGGATTCTAAGGAGCCAGCCGGCCACTCCTACCCACAGGCCCCCAAACACAAACAACGGCGCTTTTCCCTGGAAAACAAAACTCAGGTTCCCCGCTTCTGGATGGCAGTTTGCAGGAGACACTTGAGACTATCAAACCAGCCCAACTTGGCACTGGTGCCACCTTGGATCTGGGAACCATCCTGCGTATCGAGCACTTTAAGGAGCCAGCCGGTCACTCTCAGCCATATGTCCCCAAAAACAAAGCACGGACGTTTTCTCTGGCAAACAAAAATCGGCTGCCCCGCTTCTGGATGGCAGATTGCAGGAGCCACTTGGTACTATCAAACCAGCCCGACTTGGCACTGGTGCCACCTTGGCTCTGGGAACCATCCTGCGTATCGTGGATTCTAAGGAGCCAGCCGGTCACTCCCAGCCATAGGCCCCCAAACACAAACAACGGCGCTTTTTCCTGGAAAACAAAACTCGCCTGCCAACTTTTTGATGGCAGATTGCAGGAGCCACTTGGTACTATCAAACCAGCCCAACTTGGCACTGGTGCCACCTTGTGTCTGGGAACCATGCTGCGTATCGTGGATTCTAAGGAGCCAGCCGGTCACTCCCAGCCATAGGCCCCCAGACAAAAATTTCGGCCCGTTTCCCTGGCAAACAAAAGTAAGCTGCCGCGCTTCTGGATGGCAGATTGCAGGAGCCACTTGGTAGTATCAAACCAGCCCGACTTGGCACTGGTGCCACCTTGGCTCTGGGAACCATCCTGCGTATCGCGGATTCTAAGGAGCCAGGCGGCCACTCCCAGACACAGGCCCCCAAACACAAACAACGGCGCTTTTCCCTGGAAAACAATATTCGCCTGCCAGCTTTTTGATGGCAGATTGCAGGAGCCACTTGGTACTATCAAACCAGCCCAACTTGGCACTGGTGCCCCCATGGGTCTAGTCACCATCCTGCCTATCGTAGCTTTTCAGGAGCCAGCCGGTCACTCTCAGCCATAGGCCCCCAGACACAAACCTCGGCCCGTTTCCCTGGCAAACAAAAGTAAGCTGCCCCGCTTCTGGATGGCAGATTGCAGGAGCCACTTTGCACCATCAAACCAGCCCAACTTGGCACTGGTGCCACCGCTGGTCTGGGAACCATCCAGCGTATCGTGGATTCTAAGGAGCCAGGCGGCCACTCCCAGCCACAGGCCCCCAAACACAAACAACGGCGCTTTTCCCTGGAAAACAAAACTCGACTGCCAACTTTTTAATGGCAGATTGCAGGAGCCACTTTGCACAATCAAACAAGCCCAATTTGGCACTGGTGCCACCATGGGTCTGGGAACCATCCTGCGTATTGTGGATTGTCAGGAGCCAGCCGACCACTCTCGGCCACAGGCACCAATAAAAAACAACGGCCCCTTTCACAGGCAAAAAAACTCAGCTGCCCCGCTTCTGGATGGCAGATTGCAGGAGCCACTTGGTACTATCAAACCAGCCCAACTTGGCACTGGTGCCACCATGGGTCTGGTAAACATCCTGCCTAACGTAGCTTTTCAGGAGCCAGCCGGTCACTCCCAGCCATAGGCCCCCAGACACAAACCTCGGCCCGTTCCCCTGGCAAACAAAAGTAAGCTGCCCCGCTTCTGGATGGCAGATTGCAGGAGCCACTTGGTACTATCAAACAAGCCCGATTTGGCACTGGTGCCACCTTGGCTCTGGGAACCATGCTGTGTAACGTAGATTCTAAGGCGCCAGGCCGCCACTCCGAGCCACAGGCCCCCAAACACAAACAATGGCGCTTTTCCCTGGAAAACAAAACGCGCCTGCCAACTTTTTGATGGCAGATTGCAGGAGCCACTTTGCACCATCAAACAAGCCCAACTTGGCATTGGTGCCACTATGGGTCTGGGAACCATCCTGCATATTGTGTATTGTCAGGAGCCAGCCGACCACTCTCGGCCACAGGCACCAATAAAAAACAACGGCCCATTTCACAGGCAAAAAAACTCAGCTGCCCCGCTTCTGGATGGCAGATTGCAGGAGCCACTTGGTACTATCAAAGCAGCGCAACTTGGCACTGGTGCCACCTTTGCTCTGGGAACCATCCTGCCCATCGTGGATTTTCAGGGGCCAGCCGGCCACTCTCAGCCATGTGCCCCCAAACATAAATCACGGCCCTTTTCTATGGCAAACAAAACTCAACTGCCCTGCTTCTGGATGGCAGATTACAGGAGCCACTTGGTACTATCAAACCAGCCCGACTTGGCACTGGTGCCAGCTTGGGTCTGGGAACCATGCTGCGTATCATGGATTTTCAGGAGCAAGCCGGCCACTGCCATCCACAGGCCCCGAAACATAAACCACAGGCTATTTCTCTTGCAAACAAAACTCAGCTGCCCCGCTTCTGGATGGCAGATTGCAGGAGCCACTTGGTACTATGAAACCAGCGCAACTTGGCACTGGTGCCACCTTGCCTCTGGGAACCATCCTGCCCATCGTGGATTTTCAGGGGCCAGCCGGCCACTCTCAGCCATGTGCCCCCAAACATAAACCACGGCCCTTTTCCCTGGCAAAGAAAACTCAACTGCCCCTCTTCTGGATGGCAAATTGCAGGAGCCACTTGGTACTACAAAACCAGCCCAACTTGGCACTGGTGTCACCTTAGGTCAGGTTACCATCCCGCGTATCGTGCATTTAAAGGACCCAGCCGGCTACTCCCAGCCACAGGGCCCCCAACAAAAACCACGGCCCTTTTATATGGCAAACAAAATAAAGATGCCCCGCTTCTGGATGGCAGATTACAGGAGCCACTTGGTACTATCAAACCAGCCCGACTTGGCACTGGTGCCACCTTGGGTCTGGGAACCATGCTGCGTATCATGGATTTTCAGGAGCAAGCCGGCCACTGCCATCCACAGGCCCCGAAACACAAACCACAGGCTATTTCTCTTGCAAACAAAACTCAGCTGCCCCGCTTCTGGATGGCAGATTGCAGGAGCCACTTGGTACTATCAAACCAGCCCGACTTGGCACTGGTGCCACCTTGGCTCTGGGAACCATCCTGCGTATTGTGGATTCTAAGGAGCCAGCCGGCCACTCCCAGCCACAGGCCCCCAAACACAAACAACGGCGCTTTTCCCTGGAAAACAAAACTCGCCTGCCAACTTTTTGATGGCAGATTGCAGGAGCCACTTGGTACTATCAAACCAGCCCAACTTGGCACTGGTGCCAGCATGGGTCTAGTCACCATCCTGCCTATCGTAGCTTTTCAGGAGCCTGCCTGTCACTCTCAGCCATAGGCCACCAGACACAAACCTCAGCCCGTTTCCCTGGCAAACAAAAGTAAGCTGCCCGCTTCTGGATGGCAGATTGCAGGAGCCACTTTGCACCATCAAACCAGCCCGACTAGGCACTGGTGCCACCTCTGGTCTGGGAACCATCCTGCGTATCGTGGATTCTAAGGAGCCAGCCGGCCACTCCCAGCCACAGGCCCCCAAACACAAACAACGGCGCTGTTCCCTGGAAAACAAAACTCGCCTGCCAACTTTTTAATGGCAGATTGCAGGAGCCACTTTGCACCATCAAACAAGCCCAATTTGTCACTGGTGCCACCATGGGTCTGGGAACCATCCTGCGTATTGTGGATTGTCAGGAGCCAGCCGACCACTCCCAGCCACAGGCACCAATAAAAAACAACGGCCCCTTTCACAGGCAAAAAAACTCAGCTGCCCCGCATCTGGAAGGCAGATTGGAGGAGCCACTTGGTACTATCAAAGCGGCGCAACTTGGCACTGGTGCCGCCTCTGGTCTGGGAACCATCCTGCGTATCGTGGATTCTAAGGACCCAGCCGGCCACTCCCAGCCACAGGCCCCCAAACACAAACAACGGCCCTTTTCCCTGGAAAACAAAACTCGCCTGCCAACTTTTTGATGGCAGATTGCAGGAGCCACTTTGTACTATCAAACCAGCCCAACTTGGCACTGGTGCCACCATGGGTCTGGTCACCATCCTGCCTATCGTAGCTTTTCAGGAGCCAGCCGGTCACTCCCAGCCATAGGCCCTCAGACACAAAGCTCGGCCCGTTCCCCTGGCAAACAAAAGTAAGCTGCCCCGCTTCTGGATGGCAGATTGCAGGAGCCACTTGGTACTATCAAACCAGCCCGACTTGGCACTGGTGCCAGCTTGGGTCTGGGAACCATGCTGCGTATCATGGATTTTCAGGAGCAAGCCGGCCACTGCCATCCACAGGCCCCGAAACACAAACCACAGGCTATTTCTCTTACAAACAAAACTCAGCTGCCCCGCTTCTGGATGGCAGATTGCAGGAGCCACTTGGTACTATCAAACCAGCCCGACTTGGCACTGGTGCCACCTTGGCTCTGGGAACCATCCTGCGTATCGTGGATTCTAAGGAGCCAGCCGGCAACTCCCAGCCACAGGCCCCCAAACACAAACAACGGCGCTTTTTCCTGGAAAACAAAACTCGCCTGCCAACTTTTTGATGGCAGATTGCAGGAGCCACTTGGTACTATCAAACCAGCCCAACTTGGCACTGGTGCCACCTTGTGTCTGGGAACCATGCTGCGTATCGTGGATTCTAAGGAGCCAGCCGGTCACTCCCAGCCATAGGCCCCCAGACAAAAATTTCGGCCCGTTTCCCTGGCAAACAAAAGTGAGCTGCCCCGCTTCTGGATGGCAGATTGCAGGAGCCACTTGGTAGTATCAAACCAGCCCGACTTGGCACTGGTGCCACCTTGGCTCTGGGAACCATCCTGCGTATTGTGGATTCTAAGGAGCCAGCCGGCCACTCCCAGCCACAGGCCCCAAACAAAAACAACGGCGCTTTTCCCTGGAAAACAAAACTCGCCTGCCAACTTTTTGATGGCAGATTGCAGGAGCCACTTGGTACTATCAAACCAGCCCAACTTGGCACTGGTGCCACCTTGTGTCTGGGAACCATGCTGCGTATCGTGGATTCCAAGGAGCCAGCCGGTCACTCCCAGCCATAGGCCCCCAGACAAAAATTTCGGCCCGTTTCCCTGGCAAACAAAAGTAAGCTGCCCCGCTTCTGGATGGCAGATTACAGGAGCCACTTTGCACCATCAAACCAGCCCAACTTGGCACTGGTGCCACCTCTGGTCTGGGAACCATCCTGCATATCGTGGATTCTAAGGCGCCAGGCGGCCACTCCCAGCCACAGGCCCCAAACACAAACAACGGCGCTTTTCCCTGGAAAACAAAACTCGCCTGCCAACTTTTTGATGGCAGATTGCAGGAGCCACTTGGTACTATAGAAACAGCCCGACTTGGCACTGGTGCCACCGTGGGTCTGGGAACCATCCTGCGTATCGTGGATTCTAAGGAGCCAGGCGGCCACTCCCAGACACAGGCCCCCAAACACAAACAACGGCGCTTTTCCCTGGAAAACAATACTCGCCTGCCAGCTTTTTGATGGCAGATTGCAGGAGCCACTTGGTACTATCAAACCAGCCCAACTTGGCACTGGTGCCACCATGGGTCTGGTCACCATCCTGCCTGTCGTAGCTTTTCAGGAGCCAGCCGGTCACTCTCAGCCATAGGCCCCCAGACACAAACCTCGGCCCGTTTCCCTGGCAAACAAAAGTAAGCTGCCCCGCTTCTGGATGGCAGATTGCAGGAGCCACTTTGCACCATCAAACCAGCCCGACTTGGCACTGGTGCCACCTCTGGTCTGGGAACCATCCAGCGTATCGTGGATTCTAAGGAGCCAGGCGGCCACTCCCAGCCACAGGCCCCCAAACACAAACAACGGCGCTTTTCCCTGGAAAACAAAACTCGCCTGCCAGCTTTTTAATGGCAGATTGCAGGAGCCACTTTGCACAATCAAACAAGCCCAATTTGGCACTGGTGCCACCATGGGTCTGGGAACCATCCTGCGTATTGTGGATTGTCAGGAGCCAGCCGACCACTCTCGGCCACAGGCACCAATAAAAAACAACGGCCCCTTTCACAGGCAAAAAAACTCAGCTGCCCCGCTTCTGGATGGCAGATTGCAGGAGCCACTTTGCACCATCAAACCAGCCCAACTTGGCACTGGTGCCACCTTGGGTCTGGGAACCATCCTGCGTATCGTGGTTTCTAAGGAGCCAGCCGGCCTCTCCCAGCCACAGGCCCCAAACACAAACAACGGCGCTTTTCCCTGGAAAACAAAACTCGCCTGCCAAATTTTTGATGGCAGATTGCAGGAGCCAGTTGGTACTATCAAACCAGCCCAACTTGGCACTGGTGCCACCATGGGTCTGGTCACCATCCTGCCTATCGTAGCTTTTCAGGAGCCAGCCGGTCACTCCCAGCCATATGCCCCCAGACACAAATCTCGGCCCGTTCCCCTGGCAAACAAAAGAAAGCTGCCCCGCTTCTGGATGGCAGATTGCAGGAGCCACTTGGTACTATCAAACCAGCCCGACTTGGCACTGGTGCCAGCTTGGGTCTGGGAACCATGCTGCGTATCATGGATTTTCATTAGCAAGCCGGCCACTGCCATCCACAGGCCCCGAAACACAAACCACAGGCTATTTCTCTTACAAACAAAACTCAGCTGCCCCGCTTCTGGATGGCAGATTGTAGGAGCCACTTGGTACTATCAAACCAGCCCGACTTGGCACTGGTGCCACCTTGGCTCTGGGAACCATCCTGCGTATCGTGGATTCTAAGGAGCCGGCCGGCAACTCCCAGCCACAGGCCCCCAAACACAAACAACGGCGCTTTTTCCTGGAAAACAAAACTCGCCTGCCAACTTTTTGATGGCAGATTGCAGGAGCCACTTGGTACTATCAAACCAGCTCAACTTGGCACTGGTGCCACCTTGTGTCTGGGAACCATGCTGCGTATCGTGGATTCAAAGGAGCCAGCCGGTCACTCCCAGCCATAGGCCCCCAGACAAAAATTTCGGCCCGTTTCCCTGGCAAACAAAAGAAAGCTGCCCCGCTTCTGGATGGCAGATTGCAGGAACCACTTGGTAGTATCAAACCAGCCCGACTTGGCACTGGTGCCACCTCTGGTCTGGGAACCATCCTGCGTATCGTGGATTCTAAGGAGCCAGCCGGCCACTCCCAGCCACAGGCCCCCAAACACAAACTACGGCGCTTTTCCCTGGAAAACAAAACTCGCCTGCCAACTTTTTAATGGCAGATTGCAGGAGCCACTTTGCACCATCAAACAAGCCCAATTTGGCACTGGTGCCACCATGGGTCTGGGAACCATCCTGCGTATTTTGGATTGCCAGGAGCCAGCCGACCACTCTCGGCCACAGGCACCAATAAAAAACAACGGCCCCTTTCACAGGCAAAAAAACTCAGCTGCCCCGCTTCTGGATGGCAGATTGCAGGAGCCACTTGGTACTATCAATCCAGCGCAACTTGGCACTGGTGCCACCTCTGGTCTGGGAACCATCCTGCGTGTCGTGGATTCTAAGGAGCCAGCCGGCCACTCCCAGCCACAGGCCCCCAAACACAAACAACGGCGCTTTTCCCTGGAAAACAAAACTCGCCTGCCAACTTTTTGATGGCAGATTGCAGGAGCCACTTGGTACTATCAAACCAGCCCTACTTGGCACTGGTGCCACCATGGGTGTGGTAACCATCCTGCCTTTCGTAGCTTTTCAGGAGCCAGCCGGTCACTCTCAGCCATAGGCCCCCAGACACAAAGCTCGGCCCGTTTCCCTGGCAAACAAAAGTAAGCTGCCCCGCTTCTGGATGGCAGATTGCAGGAGCCACTTGGTACTATCAAACCAGCCCAACTTGGCACTGGTGCCACCTTGGATCTGGGATCCATGCTGCGTATCGTGGATTCTAAGGAGCCAGCCGGCCACTCCCATCCACAGGCCCCCAAACACAAACAACGGCGCTTTTCCCTGGAAAACAAAACTCGCCTGCCAACTTTTTGATGGCAGATTGCAGGAGCCACTTGGTACTATCAAATCAGCCCAACTTGGCACTGCTGCCACCATGGGTCTGGTCACCATCCTGCCTATCGTAGCTTTTCACGAGCCAGCTGGTCACTCCCAGCCATAGGCTCCCAGACACAAACCTCGGCCCGTTTCCCTGGCAAACAAAAGTAAGCTACCCCGCTTCTGGATGGCAGATTGCAGGAGCCACTTTGCACCATCAAACAAGCCTGACTTGTCACTGGTGCCACCTCTGGTCTGGGAACCATCCTGCGTATCATGGATTCTAAGGAGCCAGCCGGCCACTCCCAGGCACAGGCCCCCAAACACAAACAACGGCGCTTTTCCCTGGAAAACAAAACACGCCTGCCAACTTTTTGATGGCAGATTGCAGGAGCCACTTGGTACTATAGAAACAGCCCGACTTGGCACTGGTGCCACCGTGGGTCTGGGAACCATCCTGCGTATCGTGGATTCTAAGGAGCCAGGCGGCCACTCCCAGACACAGGCCCCCAAACACAAACAACGGCGCTTTTCCCTGGAAAACAATACTCGCCTGCCAGCTTTTTGATGGCAGATTGCAGGAGCCACTTGGTACTATCAAACCAGCCCAACTTGGCACTGGTGCCACCATGGGTCTGGTCACCATCCTGCCTGTCGTAGCTTTTCAGGAGCCAGCCGGTCACTCTCAGCCATAGGCCCCCAGACACAAACCTCGGCCCGTTTCCCTGGCAAACAAAAGTAAGCTGCCCCGCTTCTGGATGGCAGATTGCAGGAGCCACTTTGCACCATCAAACCAGCCCGACTTGGCACTGGTGCCACCTCTGGTCTGGGAACCATCCAGCGTATCGTGGATTCTAAGGAGCCAGGCGGCCACTCCCAGCCACAGGCCCCCAAACACAAACAACGGCGCTTTTCCCTGGAAAACAAAACTCGCCTGCCAGCTTTTTAATGGCAGATTGCAGGAGCCACTTTGCACAATCAAACAAGCCCAATTTGGCACTGGTGCCACCATGGGTCTGGGAACCATCCTGCGTATTGTGGATTGTCAGGAGCCAGCCGACCACTCTCGGCCACAGGCACCAATAAAAAACAACGGCCCCTTTCACAGGCAAAAAAACTCAGCTGCCCCGCTTCTGGATGGCAGATTGCAGGAGCCACTTTGCACCATCAAACCAGCCCAACTTGGCACTGGTGCCACCTTGGGTCTGGGAACCATCCTGCGTATCGTGGTTTCTAAGGAGCCAGCCGGCCTCTCCCAGCCACAGGCCCCAAACACAAACAACGGCGCTTTTCCCTGGAAAACAAAACTCGCCTGCCAAATTTTTGATGGCAGATTGCAGGAGCCACTTGGTACTATCAAACCAGCCCAACTTGGCACTGGTGCCACCATGGGTCTGGTCACCATCCTGCCTATCGTAGCTTTTCAGGAGCCAGCCGGTCACTCCCAGCCATATGCCCCCAGACACAAATCTCGGCCCGTTCCCCTGGCAAACAAAAGAAAGCTGCCCCGCTTCTGGATGGCAGATTGCAGGAGCCACTTGGTACTATCAAACCAGCCCGACTTGGCACTGGTGCCACCTTGGGTCTGGGAACCATGCTGCGTATCATGGATTTTCAGGAGCAAGCCGGCCACTGCCATCCACAGGCCCCGAAACACAAACCACAGGCTATTTCTCTTACAAACAAAACTCAGCTGCCCCGCTTCTGGATGGCAGATTGTAGGAGCCACTTGGTACTATCAAACCAGCCCGACTTGGCACTGGTGCCACCTTGGCTCTGGGAACCATCCTGCGTATCGTGGATTCTAAGGAGCCGGCCGGCAACTCCCAGCCACAGGCCCCCAAACACAAACAACGGCGCTTTTTCCTGGAAAACAAAACTCGCCTGCCAACTTTTTGATGGCAGATTGCAGGAGCCACTTGGTACTATCAAACCAGCTCAACTTGGCACTGGTGCCACCTTGTGTCTGGGAACCATGCTGCGTATCGTGGATTCAAAGGAGCCAGCCGGTCACTCCCAGCCATAGGCCCCCAGACAAAAATTTCGGCCCGTTTCCCTGGCAAACAAAAGAAAGCTGCCCCGCTTCTGGATGGCAGATTGCAGGAACCACTTGGTAGTATCAAACCAGCCCGACTTGGCACTGGTGCCACCTCTGGTCTGGGAACCATCCTGCGTATCGTGGATTCTAAGGAGCCAGCCGGCCACTCCCAGCCACAGGCCCCCAAACACAAACTACGGCGCTTTTCCCTGGAAAACAAAACTCGCCTGCCAACTTTTTAATGGCAGATTGCAGGAGCCACTTTGCACCATCAAACAAGCCCAATTTGGCACTGGTGCCACCATGGGTCTGGGAACCATCCTGCGTATTTTGGATTGCCAGGAGCCAGCCGACCACTCTCGGCCACAGGCACCAATAAAAAACAACGGCCCCTTTCACAGGCAAAAAAACTCAGCTGCCCCGCTTCTGGATGGCAGATTGCAGGAGCCACTTGGTACTATCAATCCAGCGCAACTTGGCACTGGTGCCACCTCTGGTCTGGGAACCATCCTGCGTGTCGTGGATTCTAAGGAGCCAGCCGGCCACTCCCAGCCACAGGCCCCCAAACACAAACAACGGCGCTTTTCCCTGGAAAACAAAACTCGCCTGCCAACTTTTTGATGGCAGATTGCAGGAGCCACTTGGTACTATCAAACCAGCCCTACTTGGCACTGGTGCCACCATGGGTGTGGTAACCATCCTGCCTTTCGTAGCTTTTCAGGAGCCAGCCGGTCACTCTCAGCCATAGGCCCCCAGACACAAAGCTCGGCCCGTTTCCCTGGCAAACAAAAGTAAGCTGCCCCGCTTCTGGATGGCAGATTGCAGGAGCCACTTGGTACTATCAAACCAGCCCAACTTGGCACTGGTGCCACCTTGGATCTGGGATCCATGCTGCGTATCGTGGATTCTAAGGAGCCAGCCGGCCACTCCCATCCACAGGCCCCCAAACACAAACAACGGCGCTTTTCCCTGGAAAACAAAACTCGCCTGCCAACTTTTTGATGGCAGATTGCAGGAGCCACTTGGTACTATCAAATCAGCCCAACTTGGCACTGCTGCCACCATGGGTCTGGTCACCATCCTGCCTATCGTAGCTTTTCACGAGCCAGCTGGTCACTCCCAGCCATAGGCTCCCAGACACAAACCTCGGCCCGTTTCCCTGGCAAACAAAAGTAAGCTACCCCGCTTCTGGATGGCAGATTGCAGGAGCCACTTTGCACCATCAAACAAGCCTGACTTGTCACTGGTGCCACCTCTGGTCTTGGAACCATCCTGCGTATCATGGATTCTAAGGAGCCAGCCGGCCACTCCCAGCCACAGGCCCCCAAACACAAACAACGGCGCTTTTCCCTGGAAAACAAAACACGCCTGCCAACTTTTTGATGGCAGATTGCAGGAGCCACTTGGTACTATCAAACCAGCCCAACTTGGCACTGGTGCCACCATGGGTCCTGGAGCCGTGCTGCGTATCATGAATTTTCAGGAGCGAGCCGTCCACTCCCAGCCACAGGGCCCACAAAACCAACCATGGCCATTTTCCTTGGTAAAGAAAACGCAACTGCCCCTCTTCTTGATGGCAAATTGCAGGACGCACTTGGTATTATAGAAACAGCCCGACTTGGCACTGGTGCTACCTTGGGTCTGGTTACCATCCTGCGTATCGTGCATTTTAAGGAGCCAGCCGGCCACTCCCAGCCGTATGCACCGAAACACAACCCACGGCCCTTTTCTCTGGCAAACAAAATAAAGATGCCCCGCTTCTGGATGGGAGATTACAGGAGCCACTTGGTACTATCAAACCAGCCCGACTTGGCACTGGTGCCACCTTGGGTCTGGGAACCATGCTGCGTATCATGGATTTTCAGGAGCAAACCGGCCACTGCCATCCACAGCCCCCCAAACATAAACCACAGGCTATTTCTCTGGCAAACAAAACTCAGCTGCCCCGCTTCTGGATGGCAGATTGTAGGAGCCACTTGGTACTATCAAACCAGCATGACTTGGCACTGGTGCCACCTTGGGTCTGGGAACTATCCTGCGTATCGTGGATTCTAAGGAGCCAGCCGGCCACTGCCAGCCACAGGTCCCCAAACACAAACAACGGCGCTTTTCCCTGGAAAACAAAACTCGCCTGCCAACTGTTTGATGGCAGATTGCAGGAGCCACTTGGTACTATGAAACCAGCCCAACTTGGCACTGGTGCCACCTTTTGTCTGGGAACCATGCTGCGTATCGTGGATTCCAAGGAGCCAGGTGGTCACTCCCAGCCATAGGCCCCCAGACACAAACCTCGGCCCGTTTCCCTGGCAAACAAAAGTAAGCTGCCCAGCTTCTGGATGGCAGATTACAGGAGCCACTTTGCACCATCAAACCAGCCCAATTTGGCACTGGTGCCACCATGGGTCTGGGAACCATCCTGCGTATTGTGGATTGTCAGGAGCCAGCCGACCACTCTCGGCCACAGGCACCAATAAAAAACAACGGCCCCTTTCACAGGCAAAAAAACTCAGCTGCCCTGCTTCTGGATGGCAGATTGCAGGAACCACTTGGTACTATCAAACCAGCGCAACTTGGCACTGGTGCCACCTCTGGTCTGGGAACCATCCTGCGTGTCGTGGATTCTAAGGAGCCAGCCGGCCACTCCCAGCCACAGGCCCCCAAACACAAACAACGGCCCTTTTCCCTGGAAAACAAAACTCGCCTGCCAACGTTTTGATGGCAGATTGCAGGAGCCACTTTGTACTATCAAACCAGCCCAACTTGGCACTGCTGCCACCATGGGTCTGGTCACCATCCTGCCTATCGTAGCTTTTCACGAGCCAGCTGGTCACTCCCAGCCATAGGCCCCCAGACACAAACCTCGGCCCGTTTCCCTGGCAAACAAAAGTAAGCTACCCCGCTTCTGGATGGCAGATTGCAGGAGCCACTTTGCACCATCAAACAAGCCTGACTTGTCACTGGTGCCACCTCTGGTCTGGGAACCATCCTGCGTATCATGGATTCTAAGGAGCCAGCCGGCCACTCCCAGCCACAGGCCCCCAAACACAAACAACGGCGCTTTTCCCTGGAAAACAAAACTCGCCTGCCAATTTTTGATGGCAGATTGCAGGAGCCACTTGGTACTATCAAACCAGCCCAACTTGGCACTGGTGCCACCATGGGTCTTGTAACCATCCTGCCTATCGTAGTTTTTCAGGAGCCAGCCGGCTACTCCCAGCCACAGGCCCCCAACATAAATCACGGCAGTTTTTCCTGGCAAACAAAACTTAGCTGCCCCACGTCTGGATGGCAGATTGCAGGAGCCACTTGGTACTATCAAACCAGCCAAACTTGGCACTGGTGCCACCTTGGGTCTGGGAACCATCCTGCGTATCGTGGATTCTAAGGAGCCAGCTGGCCACTCCCAGCCACAGGGCCCCAAAGACAAACCACCGCCCATTTCCCTGGCAAACAAAACTCAGGTGCCCCGCTTCTGGATGGCAGATTGCAGGAGCCACTTTGCACCATCAAACCAGCCCGACTTGGCACTGGTGCCAGCTTGGGTCTGGGAACCATCCTGCCTATCGTGGATTTTAAGGAGCCAGCCGGCTACTCCCAGCCACAGGCCCCCAAACACAGACAATGGCGCTTTTCCCTGGAAAACAAAACTCGCCTGCCAAATTTTTGATGGCAGATTGCAGGAGCCACTTGGTGCTATCAAACCAGCCCGACTTGGCACTGGTGCCACCTTGGGTCTGGGAACCATGCTGCGTATCGTGGATTCTAAGTAACCAGCCGGCCACTCCCAGCCACAGGCCCCCAAACACAAACAACGGCGCTTTTCCCTGGAAGACAAAACTCGCCTGCCAACTTTTTGATGGCAGATTGCAGGAGCCACTTGGTACTATCAAATCAGCCCAACTTGGCACTGCTGCCACCATGGGTCTGGTCACCATCCTGCCTATCGTAGCTTTTCAGGAGCCAGCCGGTTACTCCCAGCCATAGGCCCCCAGACACAAACCTCGGCCCGTTACCCTGGCAAACAAAAGTAAGCTACCCCGCTTCTGGATGGCAGATTGCAGGAGCCACTTTGGACCATCAAACTAGCCCGACTTGGCACTGGTGCCACCTCTGGTCTGGGAACCATCCTGCATATCGTGGATTCTAAGGAGCCAGCCGGTCACTCCCAGCCACAGGCCCCCAAACACAAACAACGGCGCTTTTCCCTGGAAAACAAAACTCGCCTGCCAACTTTTTGATGGCAGATTGCAGGAGCCACTTGGTACTATCAAACCAGCCCAACTTGGCACTGGTGCCACCATGGGTCTGGGAACCATGCTGCGTATCATGAATTTTCAGGAGCGAGCCGTCCACTCCCAGCCACAGAGCCCACAAAACCAACCATGGCCATTTTCCTTGGCAAACAAAACGCAACTGCCCCTCTTCTGGATGGCAAATTGCAGGACGCACTTGGTACTACAAAAACAGCCCGACTTACAACTACATATAACAACTACAGCCTCAATAACTAACAGAACCGGAACCGGCGCAGCCCGCCTGGCGCTGTCTCCCCGTCGCTGCAGTTGCGGTCACGGCCGGCAGGGGGCGCTGTTGGGGGCTCCCAGTGGGCAGCGCGCATGCGCAGGTTCCCCACACGGCCGGGCCGAAGAGGCTTTCCTTCACGGAACCCGCCGGCATTGTCCGCCCCGGGGCCTCAACAGCGCTCTTGGAAGCAGCAAGCAGGGACGGCAGCAATGAGCAGAAATCCCGGGGTGGTGGACAAGACGCATCAGGAGCTCTGCAGCAGTAGCTGGAAACTGTCCCGGCAGGGCAGGGCGTGCGGGGCCCAGCAGCAGAAGAAAAGAAGCTCCCAGCTGGGTTATGGCAGTGGCAGCCAATTCCTTTTCCAAGCTGCAGGTCCAACCATCCTCCTCCAAAACACCTTACCTGTGACAAGAAATAGTCACAAACTCAACAATCCTGCTTTTGAGCTCCCAAATGTCTGCTGTTTTTTTTCCTGGTCTTCAATATTCGATAATATTCGAAAAACACATAGCGAGAGAGAGTTCCCAGCTGCCCCAACCCCTGTCCTTTCACCTGTCCTTTCACCTGCCTATTCTCGCAGTATCTCTGGCCCTCTGGGAGAAACTCCCAAAAAACCAGAGGAGTTCCCCCTCCATGCCTCTCAAGCACCCCGCCATCAGTGCTTCTTAGCAACTCAATGGGAAAAAAAATTCCACAAGTAATAAGGAAAGAAAAGAAAAACCCAACCCCCAACACTGCCCCAAAGCCCCCCCCCCCCCCCCCTTATACTATAAATTTTGGGCCCTTTCCAATGAGATGGAACAATCACATGCTGTAGATGGGGTTTGGTAACTTTGCTGATACATGTTCTTCATTTGCATTCCAAGGAACATGACAGTTAAATATGTCAATTAGAGTGTCACCTACTTTTGGTCAGAATTTATTAACACAAAAGGTAAAATAAACAGTTTGGTCTCCCTCCAATGTCTGAGGCAGCCTTTGTTGTCTGATCTTTTCCAGAGAGTTTTTGTGTGCCTTTTCTTCTCATCAGACCAGATTTAGAACACAGCTCACCTTTCAGGTGAGGGGAGGGTGAGCACAAGGGGTGCTACATAGGCACAGGTGCTTCTCTGTGCCACTGTAACAACACAGCGCTGTGAGACCTCCACTTCGCCCCAGGCATCCTTGGGTTGTGAGACCTTGCTCAAGCCAGATGTAAGGGCAGCCCAGAGCCCAGGTCACCCTATCCTCAACCAGCCTCATAAATTCCACGCCTACTTAAAGCAACACTATACAATTCCGACCATTTGCCACGCTGTTGCATGCAGATGCCCTCAGGTGGGAAGTAGCCTGACTGTCTCTCCATCCTGTCAAGATCCCTGTGAAGGGCTGCACAGCCCTCTGGAGTATCAGCCACTCCTCCCAGCTTCATGCTATCAGTGAACTGAGGAGGCATCTGCCCCTTCCCCTAAGTCATTGATGAACAAGTTAAATACTGGACGCAGTATGGAACCTTGCCAGACACTACTAGTGACAGGCTTAGTTAAGGCTTGGTTGGGGCTGTTCAGCCTGGACACAAAAATGCTTAGGGGAGACCTTATTGAAGCCTTCCAGTATCTAAAGGGCGCTTACATAAAACAAATCTTTACATGGGTAGATAGTGATAGAGGCAGGGGGAAGAGTTTTAAACTGAAAGAGCTTTTGAGTAGATGTTAGGAGGAAATTCTTTACTCTGAGAGTCGTGAGGCACTAGAACAGACAACCCAGAGACGATCTAGATGTTCCATCCCTTGTGATGTGTTCAAAGCCAGGTTGGATGGAGCCCTGAGCAACCTGACCTAGAGGGTGACATCCCTGCACATGGGGTAGAGGTGAGAGCTTGATGATCTTTAAGGTCCCTCCCAACCAAAAGCGTTCTGTTATTCTGTGATTCTCCGAAGTTCTAAGGAAAGGTGAAACATTCTTCTGGGACAACTTTGAGGTCTCTGAGGAGAGGACAACATTCTTGGGAAGGGCCAGGCTGAACAACTTGAGTGGGCTTAGTAGGTAAGTCTGATGTAAGTCTAGTAGTAGATAAAGGAAGACTTTTTTCAGATTGAGTATTTTTTGTCCTTTCTATGCTGCTCCTGCCATGGTTTAGCTTCTCAGTAAATTTAACACCCTCTGTGGTAGGGTGTTGAAGAACGACCATTGGATGTGCTGAATTGAGTAATTTCCTCCTCCCAGTCATTTGATGATTTGTCTACCTGAAGGGCTTTATAACATTTCTATTTATTTCATTTTCAGATCTAATCTGCACAGGCAATATGTTGCTGTTTCCAGTCCTTCTTGCAACTTCGTTTTGGTCCTGTAAGACCTTTTTCCTCTTCTCTCTCCTTTCTGTCTACAGTGAACATAAGCCTTGTCCCAAACTCCAGGAGTTTCTCTGCTCATGCGATTTCTCTGCTTTCACTTCCAGGTGTAGACATGCAGTCAGTGCCAGTGCAAACCCCAGGGGTGCAGATGCAGAGGAATGGCATGTCTGCCAGCATGTCATGTCAACTGGGAGAGAAGAATGTTGTGCATTGGTACAGGCAGCTTCCCGGACAGCCGCCAGAGAGGATACTGTACGAGTCTGGAGGGACACCTGTTTTTGATGACAACAATGATAGAAATAGATTTCAAGTTCGGAATCATCCTTCTCAGCCTGTGTATGAGCTTGTGATAAATTCTTTAACTCCGAGGGATTCTGGCACTTATTACTGTGCGTACTGGTACTACCACAGCATAAGTTTGGCAAAGATAAGCCTTACAAAAAGACTCTTTGTGCTCTGAACCGCAAGCTGTGAACTCTGCCAAAAATTCAAATACTTCCTTACTCCGCCCCTTTCATGATTTTCTGCAGCAGGAGAGGAAAAACAAAGCCTTATGACAAGTGTTAAATATCTGATGTTGACAATAGGTATATCGTTTCTGTGCTCATATTTTTCTGCAATATCCAGAAAGTGAAGCCTTACTGTCACTTAAGATAAATATATGAAACGTTGCTCCTAAAATGAAGGCTATATTTTACTGAAAGCACCCACCTGACCGTGACACAGTCTCTGTGTGTGAGTTATAGATTTCTCTTCTCTGTTCTCTGCAAGCAGAGCGACATTTCTTCTTCCCTTAGTATTTTCTCTTGAAAAAAAGCAGGAATAAGAAAGAAAGGGGGAAGACCAGCTGATCTTGCACATCATCCTTCATATTTTCCTTTTGCCTTCCTTTGCATCTCAGTCACTAAAAAGTCCAACAACAGCACAGAAAACCTAATTTTTTTCACCACAATTCCTCATTTGATATGTCCAAGGCATAAACTGAAGTCCTCAGCCACGAGCTATGCCACAGACAAGCAAAGACTCTCAGAGCCTTTGGGTTAAGTGTGCTGAGTTTAAGAAATCAGATTCTACAATCAAAGACTGGTTCTAGGAAAGCTGGCGTTTTCCTGAAAGCTAGGTCAAAACACTGAGATGCTTTTATGTCTTACATTTTCTGAATTGGAGTGCACATGTTCAGTATCGTTTAAAAATGAGCACAAATACCTCCATGGTGACAGATTTTTAGTTCTACAGGCTCTGAACATTTTTTGCTAAAGCTTCTATGTGATTTAAGTATATAACATCTTGCTGTGGATGTTTCTGTCTACCTCAACTATTTGAAAAATAGGTTGTAGTATATGTGACCTCTGATGTTAACTTAAATCACAACTTTTGTCATTGTATTGTGGGATCTGAGGATTCCTCACAACCAGTCTAGGAGGTTTCAGGAGTGAGCTGCAGCAATTTCCTGACATGGATGATTGGGCAGCCAATAAGGACCTTGTTGTGGATGGAAGGGTAAGGGCAGCCTTGGCTGCAGTGACTATGAGCCAGTGGCATTCAACTCTTGAGAGAAGGCAGCAGGGCAAAAGGCAGGACCTCAGCCCTGGACTTCAGGAGAGTAGCCTTTAAAATTCTTCAGAGATCTGCTTGGAAACATCACAGTGAATACAACCCTGAAGTGTCCAGAAATGCTAGTTGAAATCCAAGAATCTTCTCCAAGTTCAAGAAAGGTCCAGTCTGACACCTAGGAAACCAAGTAGAGGCAGCAGAGGAGTATCTCAAGAGTGAGCAAAAAGCTGCTGACTTTAATCAGGCATAAAAATGAAGTATAAAAGAGATGTAATCAGGGGCTGGTGATCCAGGAGGAGTATGGAGCTGCTGTTCAACCATGCAGGAATGGACTTAAGAAAGCAGTAATTGCAGCTAGAATTGAATTTGGCAAATGAGGTAAAGGGGAGCAAGAAAGGATTCTAAATACAGCAGCAGCAAAAGAAACACTAGGGAAAGCTGCTGGATGGGGCAGGGAAACTGGTGATGTATGACATGGAAAAACCTGAGGTACTCAGTATTTCGTTTGCCTCAGCATTTACCCATAAAATGGCCTTCAGGTATCCCAGACCCCTGAGACCAGATGGAAAGTTGGGAGCAAGAAAGATGTAGCCTTTGGTGGAGGAGGATCAGCCTGGGCTCATCAGTCACAGGGAAGACCCCACAGCATCAAACCCACTCATCAAGATGTCTCTCTGCAATGGCTGTTGACAACAGGTGTTCTCTTTTATTTTCCAGCCTTTTTTCCAAGAATTGTTTGCATGTCAGCTAAGCTATGAAACTGAAATCCTGCGGCTGTGCATTTCCTCCCGCACCCCAAATCAAAGCAAAGGCAAGTCCCAACAGTCAAGCTTCTGCAGTCACTGCAGTCTCTGCAGGTTGATGGTCTTCAGCTTTGGTGGAGGGCAGTACCAGCACAGGGGCACCCTGGGCACTTCTGCACCTTGCATCTAGGTGACTAAGCTGGAGCAGCAAAAGGCAGTCCTCATCTGCTCTGGCACTGTGCACCTCTCTGCACCTCTCAGGTGAGGTATGCAATCACTGCCCACCAGGGTAACCTCCAGGCTGAAACCTTCACTCCACCATACATATCTGGACCTCCTCTTGGTTGCAATCTTTTCTCAGTCACTTTGACTGAGTTTTATAGGGCCACAATCCTTGGATTTTATCAATATTTCCCATATTTACTTGAAAAGCAGACAGGACTACAGCCTTTTTACCAATTTTAATGTTTGACAGTCCGGAGAGGATTTTCTGCAAAAACATCCCATCTGCTTGCACACAGAAAGTTCATCACTCAAGACTGTTCAAGAGAGCCACTTCCTCCTTCCGTATAAAACGGCTCCCATTTGGAGTCCCTGTCTTCCTCCTCTGAATCTCAATGAGAGCGAAGCGTGACAAGCAAACATGCTGCTGCTCGTAGTGTTTGTGGCCACAGCCTCTTGGTCTTGTAAGTACTGCCTTAGTTTCCTACCTTTCCTCACAGGCACCCATGGCTTTGCATCCATAACAGGCATCTTTCCAAATCCCTGAATTCCAGCTAATTACATAATTTATCCTCTTCTCTTTTCTAGATGGATTTGCACAGGAAATTCCCATGCAGAGTCCTATATCCATCACCAAGTTTCAAAAAAGTGCACGGATGACATGTGAAATTCAAACATTAGAGGCAAATTTTGATGACATCGTCATACACTGGTATAAGCAGAAGGAGGGTGACGCTCCAGAGAGGCTTCTGTTTGTTTCAGGAGGCAGAGTTGCCATTGAAAGTGGCTTTCAAGCAAACAGATACATGACTGAGATAAGTTCTGTCCAGAAGCGGTGTGTTCTTACAATAAAAGATGTAATTCCAGATGATGCTGCTACTTACTACTGTGCCTACTGGGATCCTCACTGTGATAGAAACACAAAGATCATCAAGGCAAAAAAACACCCGCAACATCTGAACCACAAGGTTGTAACTGTGCCACCTCACCAGTCTTCTCACTGCATCTGAGTGAGCTGCTGAAAAGCCCAACCTTTTTCTGCTACTCCAAAAGAGTGGGTAATCCCGCGCAGATGTCCTTCTCAAAGTCTGGTTTATCATTAGCAGTCCTGTCTTCAACACACACCTAATATTTTAAGGGCAAAGGAAATCTTCACTGCCTTAAAGCTTAGCACCTAAATACTGGACACTTACCTGCTTCTTTGGTGCTTTTACACATCCATGGCATAATTCTGGCAGTCTTTAGGGGAGCAAACAGAGAAGCAGTAATCTTCTAGTCTGGCCACTTTTCTCCATAGGAAAGAGTAGGCAGAGAAGAAATACAGTGTGCTGAAGGAAGTACCTCAGTGGTGGGAATTATATGCCTGCCACTGCCTAGCACTTATGAGAAAAAGCTTCACCATGTGATATTCCCTGCTGTACATGTAAGCAACTGTAAGATGTTGGAAAAACTGTAAACCCTGTCTACTCTAATTCAGTTACCACGAAATTCCACACAGATCATTTCAAATTAGAGATTTGCAATGTCTTACCTACCAGAGCTGATGATGTGCTGCTTATAATCATTTTCTTCATCCATTTCATGTTAAAACAATTAGGATTGTCATGGTTTAGGAATGGTATCCCCCAATTTAGTGTTCCCACTGAATCACTGCAAACCTTGTGCTGCTCCCTCACTCCCACTTCCCCTTCCCCCTACCACCTGCAGTGAGCTAGAGAGGAGAACTGAAGGCAGAAAAGTAAGAGATCCTGGTTTGACATAAGAACAGTTTACTGGAAACAGCAATGTGATAAGAAAAGGAACAGTAACAGCAACAATACTAATAGTAGTGTTCAAAAAATAGGCAAATGTGCAGAAACTCACCACACAGAGCCATGCAAAACATGAACCACTGCCATGCTTCCCCAACCAAGAGAGACCCCCTTTTCCCCTGCGCCCATCAGTGACACAAGGTGGTGTAGAACACAGGTGCCCCTCCTGCTACTGCAGAAAATGACCCTGTCTTGGCCAAAGCCAGGACATTATCTGTTCCTGGTTCTATACCATCTATATCATACTCAGATCCTACACCTTCCAGCTATGTTTATATATACACATATCCATATAAATACAAAAGTATGAATATAATTTCTGTAGTCAATGGCCATCCCTCCAAGATGTCTGTTGAGTTCATTTAGTCCATGACTGTGGATTCTATCTGTCCTAGGTGTCTTCCAGGGCAGGAGGGCTGGTGTGCTGTTGGGTGGTTGCAAGCTGCATCGGGAGATCATGACCTGGTGTACCTGGGGCAGTCCACGCTCGTTGTCCAAGGTGGCTATGGCATACAGTGGCAGTGTCATTCAGCAACCAATATTATACAATTCAACATTACAGACTTATCTTACCAAAAGATCAAATCCCCTTGAGGGACAAATTGCATTTCCCCATCGCAGCGAGGTGCATGTGGCCAACAGGGCAGCGTCCGGCTAGCAGAGGGTCAATGGCCGACACCCTGCTGCATTAACTGCCAGCCCCCCTTAGCGTCTATAGGCCTCAGGCTGAGCTGGCTTGCGGACTGAGCTCGCTGCTGATGGGACGAGAAAAAGGAGTAGCACTCTCACTGGGGGAGAAGGTCAGTTTATTGATGAAGCCAACCGAGGAGCATCAACCAGGGAATCGCCACGAGGGGAGGGAGAAGTGAGGTTATAAAGGAAGGGGGTGTATATGGGAGGGATTTACAGGGAGCCAATAGGGAAGGGTGAAGGGATGAACTTAACATAACTGACATAACAGGGAACCCAATAAATACAAAGTAAAGGAGGGGCTCCGGGACCACAGCCAACCACAACCCCCAGAGGGAAGAAGATTCTGGAAAGCTAGGAGGAGTGGGGGGTGATTGACTGGGCCCAGGGAGGAGGAAAAGTTTACTTATAAGGAGATAAGGGGGAGGAGAAATTATATAACTTAGGTGACAGACATTACCAAGGGCAGGGGTAACCATAGTAACATAAGGGACGGTAGAGCTACGGTGGGAAAACTGGGGAGGGCAGAACCATTTACATTAAACGGGGAAACAATACATAAAATGGGGGGAGTAATACAATAAACTTAACAAACACACTACAACACCCCATCTCTCTGCATTACCCACCATGTGCACCCAGGCCCTTCTCCAAAAAAAATCTCATGGATGGCTTTCCCTTTGCTTGAGGCAGGACTAATCCAAATTGTCTATCTCTAACATATATTCCTCATATGCACCATGAGACTTTATCCCCTTCTCTGATATGTGGAGGCTTTGACATTCCCAGAGGCTGATGCATGAGAGACAATACGATACACCCACTCAATAATACTGTGCTCTCTGGCCCAGCTGTCTGTGAGGCCATTTTTAGAATAAGTCTGACTCATTTCTTTCTGGGATGCCGCATTGCCATAAAACTTGCTTTTCAAGGCCCAAGATGGTGGTCTTGTCAGTGGTGTGAGGCACAGGGTAGGTCTCCAGCCATCCAGTGGTTGCTTCCCCCACTGTAAGAATGTAGCAATTGCCTTGTTGTGTTTGCAGGAGTGTGATGCAAGCAATTTGCCAGACTTCCCATATTTATATTTCAACCACGGTTCCCCATACCACAGAGACTTTACCCTCTTGGCCTGCTTTATTGCAGTTCGTGTTTCCCAGTTGTGGATAAACTGTTAGACAATGCCCATGATTAGGTCCACCCCTTGATCAAGAACACATCTGTTTGTTGCATCTCTTCCCTGATGACCTGAGGTGTCATGGGCCCAGTGAGCCAGAAATAATTTATCATTGCCAGTCAAGATCCATCTCAGACACTAATTTTGGCAGCCCATTCCACCTGTCTGTTGTTGTGGCCAACTCTTGGGTACTTGTGCATTTACATGAGGTACTTCTCCAACCAACTTCTGTACCAGTGATGTCTTGCCACAGTTCAGCAGCCCAGATGTGTTTACCTCTACACTGCCAATTGTTCTTTTAGCATCTCTCCATCCACCCCACAGAGCATTTACTAACATCCATGAGTAAGGGTTGAGGTTGAGCACAGGCTATTTCTCTCATTCAGTGATATCTAAACCCAGCTAGACAGCTTTCAGCTCTGCAAATAGACCTGATCCACCCTATGCCTCAATAGCTTCTTTGACTCACCATGTAGGACTCCATATATTAGCTTTCCATTTTCAGTGTATTGCTACAATACAGCAGGAGCCATCAGTAAAGAGAAGGTATCACTTTTCATTTTCCAGTAGCTGGTTATATGGTAAGGCTTCTTCCTCCTCTTCTATTTAAACTTCCTTTGCTGTGTTGCCCCACACAATAATGTCACCATTGTATTGCAAGTATTCTGTAGCCTCATTCTTTTCCAATACAGTCTGGATCAGTCCATGGCAAATAGTGGGGCTGTTTCCACGCCTGAGGCAGCCCATTCCATGTTTACTGGACACCCCTCCAGGTAAAAGCAAACTGTAGCCTTCACTTTGCTGCTAAAGGAATGGAGAAAAACATAATAGCAATGTCCATGGTGTCACTACTTTGCTGCCTTGTACTCCAGTTCATACTGAAGTTCCAGCCTGTCTTTCACAGCAGCACCCAGTGGTGGTGTGACTTCAGCCAGGCCCCGATAGTCCACTGTCAGTCTCCACTGGACTTACACACTGGCCATATGGGACTGTTAAAGGGTGAGTGAGTCTTACTGACCACTCCCTGGCTCTCCAGTTCATGAATCATCTCATGGATGAGGGTCACAGAGTCCCGGTTGGTGCAGTATTGCTGATGATGCACTGCTGTGGCAGTGATCAGTACCTGTTGTTCTTTGACCTTTATCAGTCCCACAGCAGAAGGGTCCTTTGAGAGACCAGGCAAGGTGTTCAGCTGTCTAATTTCCTCTGTCTCCACAGCAGCTATCCCAAAAGCCCAACAATGCCCTCTTGGGTCCTTGAAATACCCTCTCCCAAGGTAATCTCTGCCAAGGACACATGGGGTCTTTTTGCATTCTGTTCCCATTCAGGCTCACCTCAGCTGCCAGTACTGTCAGCTGTTGGGATGTGCCTATCACCCCAGTAATAAAGACAGATTCTGTCCCTATAGATCTTGATGGCATCAGGGTTCATTGTGTGCCAGTGTCAATTAAAGCCTTGCAGTCTTGCGTCAGGCCATCAGATTCACACAGTCCAATAGATCTGATTGTCCCTTTTCTCCACCTGGCTGGAGTCCCCTCTACTTCTGGTCATAGTACTCATTTCTCAGTTCTTGTAAACATGAACTGGAGGTCCCTTCAAGAGGATGAGAAGTAACATCAGCCCTCCTATTTTGTCTGAGGATTTGCCCACTGCAAAGTGGAGGGGCATTTATCCTTGAAAAATTTCCTGCAGAGGTTGTCCTGGGTACAAAGCTAAAAAAGAACGGTGGAGTTTCTAACACTGTTTAATTCCATACCATTTACATCATGGCTGGAGTTTGGTTGCAGCAGAAAAGGCTGAGCAAGCTGCATCAGAAACTGGAAGCAGTCAGTCTCACCTTGGGCATGGGAAAGAATAAACTGTTCCCTTAAACACAAGGCCATGAGAAACCCAAAAGGGGTAAATGCTGCTGCTGCCACAGCTGCTGCTACTATTGCTGTTAATTCTGCAGCTGCCAACAACCCCAATACAAGCTGTAGTGCCCACCAGGACCACTACTGGGATAACCACTGCCCTGGGGAAAGGGACTCCTGCATTGGGACCACTGCTGCAACTGATGGAGCCAGCATTTTTCAGCAGCATAGCTCCCATTCAGACTCCCTAGCTAGTTTCCCAGGAGCTGTATGGCCCAGTGCATGGGAGGAGGGGCCAGGTCTCACTTTCTTTGTCTCAGGTTGTGCAGGGTCTTGGTGAATAACCTTCTGTATGTAAATCACCTTTGTTTTGTGTACTTTAATATAGTTACTGGTAATTTTTCTTATTTGATTCGTGGTTTTTTCTCAAGTAAATGTTTTTTAACTCAGAATCTCTGCTTTAAGTCTCTCACTAAGTGGGGGTTTGGGGGGGAAGAGAAGCTTAAATGGGGTTTAATTTTCCACCTGTGTTTTTAAACCAGCACACTCATGTACTTGTGCTGCTAGGGCAGAGGTGCTTCCTCATGTCCTCTCTGTAGTCATACAAGTAAAACCACCTCTAGGTTACCTTGTGGTACATACCTCACTCTTGAACAGGGAGCTGCATGCTCCCAGTAGAAGAGACTGTGGTCCATACTGGCAGAACATCAGACATTTCCTCTCTAACATACTTGAATCTTTTGAGTCTGTCCAGAGCCTTGGGCAATGTTTCCACAGCCAAGGCTTAGGTTGGAAGGGAGGAAAAAAGAAGAACATATTGTTAGACTCAGGTAATCACCTGAAGCAGTGTTTCTTCTTCTTTCATTGTCATCAATGAAAAGGATTTCAGAGGGTTGGTGTATGATGATGGCAAGCTCCATACAAGAGCTTCTGCCACATACATTGTGTACACTGGACAAGGGACTGCTTGTTATTTGAATCCCTAAAGGTTACCTTCAGCACAGCTTATTCGCTCAGGTACTGGATACCTTTTTCCATGGTATTCCAGCTTCTTGGGTACGCTGTTGGATCATCTTTGAGAGAATGAAAGAATCCTTTCCCTTCCACTTGACAGGAGATGCCTTCAGAGGCTGAAAGTTTCTGTCCTCTTCCCAATCCCCTTGCCAACGCTCAGATCCCAGAACAAGCATCTCAGCTGCTTGGCTTCACTACCTTCTACTTTTATGTTGTGGGCCAGGATTTCCCGGCATCAGAGCAGGAAGGTCACCAAGGGCTCTCCTGACTGGCAGCTGAAATCTTTTCACATATCTCACAGCTCACCTGGAGTAGGGATTAGTGTCTATCTCTGGCCTTGCTTCTTCCTCCTGTTGTGAGCTCCTGTAGGGGTTTTGCCTGAGAGGCATCTACAGATATGATGTAAAAGCTTTCGTGTATCTGACAGTCTACCGAACTACTGGGAAGCTGTACACACCTCTGTGAAAAACACATGTTAAATATGGAAAATTTTGTAAAAACTTTCTTTCTCTTCTGGTGGGTAAAGAGGTAACAGGCCCCAGCCCCTGTCTTAGCTAGGCCAGGCCGGGCGGGGCCACCTCCTTTCTCCCTGCTGGACGCTTGCTGGCTTTTTATGGGCTGCTGATCCGGGGAGGGAGTGTCGGAGGTCAGGCTGTGGTTGCAATTTCTAACATCTTGGTACTATCCTGGGGCTGAGCTGAGTCTGTTAACTTTCAGGAACAGCCTGGGCCGAGACGGCTCAGATTAGATTCTACTAGTACAACTATTGTACTAGTAGGGGGGGAAAGAGAAGCTATACACCCTCTCCCTCCTGTTTTGGTGTGTTGCTGCTGAGTTTCAGACTGACTGATTACATTTTAGCTGCCCTTCTAGTCGTAGTTTAGGTAACTGTATACAAACTTCAAGTGAGATGTTAACTCTTTCAGTTCCTTAATCCTCTCTTGAGTAAAAAAAAGAGCAAGATGCAAATATGTAAAAGAGCAACATAAAAACACTAAAGTTAGTGAAGAGGAAGTCAAGTCCCAGATGGGAGGGATGAGAAAATGCCTTGATCTTGGGGCTGAAATCCTCTTATAAAGCTATAGAGAAAGAATCCTTTTCCCTATAACACATAAAAGTATAGAGAGATGTTCAAATTGTAGATATTGAGCAAAAGCTTCCATACTAAAGTAAGCAGATGTTAAAGTAGCTGTGATCCTGAGAAGTTTGAACAGAGGAGAGAAGAGTAGTCCTGTGCCCTCAAGAAGAAAAGAAGATCTCTGCTCCTAAAGATAAAGATAATTTGAGAGATAGATAATGAGACCTTTTACCTTTAAACAGTTGATCTTTAAAACAATACCCCATAAATTAACATCGTCATAAACACAACTGTGAAAAAAGCTTATAAAAGATGAGAGAGAGTTCACAATTACAAATTTCTCCAAGAGGCTGCTATTCACTAGAGCTATGAGAGAACAGTTTTTCTTGTAGAGAAGTCTCCATGACATTAACAAGAAGGACTTATCTCCCTAAATAAACTGAAGAAAGACTATTCTAGAGGTGGTAAGCTGACTGAAATTTTAAATTTTCTTTCTTTACACTGTCAGCAAGAAAGAAAAGGTTGTGAGAGGATGAGAAGTGTTCTGAAGGTTTTGTTCTGATTACTCTTTCTTTTAATTACCGTTAATAAGTTTTTCTTTTTACTGTTTTAAAGTTTTGAGCCTGCTTTGCTTTTCTCCTAATCCTATCTCACGACAAGTGAGTGCATTGGTGATTAGCCAACACTAAACCCACCACACTCCTTAGTGCATTAACCAGAAAATCTCATAAGTAGCGAAATCTAAAATTAACAAACCACTACAGGGCCCTATTTTTCATCCCTCACTAAACAAACTGATTTTGTCTTGGATTTCTTCTTCTGTACTAGCATGGGTTATTCCAGTCATTCAGCTGCAGTTTGAGTGGCCACAGTGCCTGTTGGTCTGTTTTCCTCCTCTCCCCGCTGAGGGTGCTGTCTGGTGTTGAACTATGTCCAGTAAAGAGTAGGCAGGGCACATTGCAGGAAGTTACACCTCTGCCAGTGTCCTGCAGTGTGGCACACCAGGCCTGGGTGGCATGTCAGGACTATTTGGAGATGTCACCTCAGGACTACTTGGAGAAAGTTCGCATGGCAAATAAACAGAGACAGGCATGACTTAGTGACCTGAAAATAAGAGATCGTTTCAATCAGCAAAAACAACGAAGAGCAGAGACTGCAAACAGGGTATAGGGTGCACTAAAAAGGCAAGGGGCAGGGTAGGATCAGTGATATATATAGGATAGGTTAGGTTAGGGGAGGAATATGAGGGACAAGGTACCAATCACAAACTGGGGTTAGGAATATTAATATCAATGCAGCAAATAAAAACCAATAACAACAGGAGGAACAAAGAACTTTCTAGTAATCATTTTACATATGAACTTACAGGGGACAATGGGGGTGAGTTTTTGCTCACCATAAGGGGATTTCTCCCGCAACCTTAGAGCAAAACCTTCATCTCACTCTAGCTCAAAGCTGTAGATGTCAGGGGTGGGTGAACTTACAAAACATTGGAGCAGAGTAATCCTTCAAAACTGGCCCATTATCTCCTACCTTTCATGGCACTCATACTATCCACTCTCAAGTTAGATCTCTGAATAACCCCCTATGTATCTCTGTCCTGACTCTAAACATGATGCGGGCCGCACTGAGGGGATCTGGCAACAAAAATATGCTTTCTTTAACACCCAAGGGAAATTCAGAATTCTCAAAAGCTGTTGTAACAGGCCTGAAGCAGAAAAGGGGGGTGAAAATCTTGGGAAAATCATCCTCTCTTCCTCCTTCCACAAACTGGCTATGATTATTAATAGAACCCCAAAGGCTGTGCCCAAGGTAAGGGTAGGAGAGCAACACTGAATACACATCCCAAATGTTCCTCATTGACTTTGATGTTGTCATGTCATTAGCTAATATTGCCCAATACATGAACAAAGAAACCCTGATCCTTTTCCCTGCTCTGAAAAAGAGCACACAAAGGAGCACATACAGTGTTAGGTACCACAACCATGTGAACAGATCGAGCAAATTTGTTTTTAACCATCTCTGGACAGACCTGTCATTATCTCAACGTTTCATACTCCATTTGA
Organism: Melospiza melodia melodia; assembly: GCF_035770615.1. Taxonomy (NCBI): domain Eukaryota; kingdom Metazoa; phylum Chordata; class Aves; order Passeriformes; family Passerellidae; genus Melospiza; species Melospiza melodia. The sequence continues at coordinate 56,278,374 of NC_086194.1, forward strand.
ACACCAAGTAAGGCTGTCATGGCTTAGGAATGGTACTCCCCAGTGTAGTGCTCCCATGCTCTTCAACCCATGTCATACTTGCTAGCTCCCCCTACTCTCTTGTGGAGAGCTTGAGATTAGAATTGAAGGCACAGAAGGCAAAAATCATGGGTTGAGATAAGAGCTATTTACCATAAACAGCAATGAGATAAAAACCAAACAATAACAGCAACAATGTTAATGATGAAGTGTGTAACATACAACATGATTCTCATTTGATTGCTTGAAACTGGCGTTAGCTGACTGCTCCCTCCAGCCCAGAACCAGTATTACCCAACTGCTCACTCTGCCACATGTCCTTGACCAGAAGGACATATTGTCAGAGTCAAGTAATCACCTTATCCCCCAGAAATGACTTCATTCCCCCACATCCAGCAATAAGGTGAGGTTATGTAGAGTAACTTGTGTGTCCTAGCCATGCACTCTCCCATCTACTGCAAAAATTAACACTGTCTGGCCAGAACTGAGGTGGTTTCCTTCACTGCATGTCAAAGGGTGAAGCAGGAAAAGCACCAGTAAGTGTAATTCTGTCTACGTCACTCCTGCCCTTGATTTGTGGTTGTGATTAGGGTGTTTCTGTTCAGAAGATTTCAAAGTAGACCACTGGGGTTTTTGCACCTACTTCAGGTGAAAGACCTTCACCCTCTAATTCCTCTCTCTCGCCACAAATAGTAATTTCTGAACATAATTTTGCAGTCAGTATGCTACAAGAGATCCCAGGAGTAAACTCTAACTCAGTTTATTTTAAATGCCAAACTAAGCATGCGGGCTGTTTGATTGACAGTAGTAGTGACTCCTCTGATGTTATCTTGGGCTGTTTTATAAAAAAACCCACTCAAGGAAAAGCCTCCTTTTCCCACCGGTTGTTATATAAAAAGCTGCCAGTGAGTTGCTGCAGCAAAGCCTGGAGTGATTCCAAGAGATGGGCAGACAATAACCACTTTCTTGGGACCACATGCAGCACACAGACACTTTCACAGTGCTTTTGGCTTTCGTTCCTTTCTGTTTTCTGTGTTCCAACAATGAAAACTGACTCCATGCTAGTAGTACTTGATATCATGTAACTGCAGGTGGACACCTTTGGTAAAGAGCAGGATTTTCATCTGAAGGTACATATTTATTTTAATGCAGAACTTTGTGTTCTTTTTTACTGTCTAAAATCAAAGAGAATTCCTAATCTAGTTCTAAGACATTAGGTGGAGGGTTATCTAACAGGAAAGAGGTTTTTTCTGAAGGACATTAGCTATCGGCTGAATATCCAGATGCACATCTGAAATTCCTGATGACCTCCCAGCAGCCAAGGCCCTGGTCTTCATGCAGACTCCCATGGATGATTGGGAAAAGTTGGGATTTTCTTCATCAATGCTACATCAAGAGAGCATGCTGGCTTATTGTAAAGTCAAAACATAGTGTGAAGCACCTGGATCAAATACTTCGGCACGGGAACAAAGCTAGTTGTCTCTGGTAAGTACCATTATCATTGAACAGATTTTCAGATAATCATTCAAGTTCTTGGATAATCAAGAATGAAAGACTGTGGGGAAAATTATTTTGTCCCTGTTAAATCATATTTTGTTTGTGAACAGCACATGGTGCCCCAGTTGGGTAGGTAGATTTATATATTGGGATGGTTTCATCCTGTTCTAGGAAACAATAGTGAACTGCTTGAAAGTTAACTCCTAGAACTGCATGTGAGAAATGAAAAAGTTTCTTATTGACAGAAGTGGTCTAAATTGATTGGGAAGAAAAATTCCCTGAGTGCAATAAATTTCTAAGTCCTGACTGTACTGAAAGCAACTGGTTTACTTTTGTATTTGTATTATTTTCACTTGTGGTGAAGCTATGCAATCAAAAGGATGAATGCTGTTTTCAGTATAAAGCATATAGCAACGCCAAGAGTATGTTAGTCAGAAACTACATGACATTATCAAGGTGGCTATAATTAATTCAAATTGCAAACTGCTGGGGAGAATTGCAGAGAAATTTAAAACGTTTTCTGTCCATGCCTCTGACCAAAAATTTTCAGAACTTTTTACTCACTACAAAAATTAAAGTATTTCTAGAAATGACACTCTAAGCAAAGTTTAAAATTCAGCTAAAGCACTCAGTCAGATTTATCAACAGCCTCTAAACCAGAGAGACTTTTTCTGTAGCCTATGCAAGAAAAGTGCAGTGCAGGAGATATTGATAAGGATTATCAGACTGTGGGATCCTGATGTCAAAATATTTGGAAGTGGAACTGAACTTAGAGTTTCAAGTAAGTACAAAATGTAAAACTTGACTACTTTTAAAATGCTTTTTAATACAGCTAGATATTGGCTGGCATGAAGTGCTCTGCTATTTTAATTCTCTCTAATTCTAACTGTTCTGAATACTTTGCAGGATTTCCCCTTAAACAGCATTTCCATTTGCATTTGCAGAACACAATGTAATTGTTCTGTATTTATGCATGAAATGGGGGAAACACAACAGCTATTGCAGCAGAGACCTATAACTTATCCCATTATGATTTTCTATGTAAAAATGAATTTAAATATGGCAAAGACAGCATTTGGAGAACAGAAAAATGTTTTTTATCTCTAGATATGCACATTTGACCTTCGTGATATTCCTAATTAATTCTGAAAATAATATGTCCAACCTCTGTGTTACACATATTCTTTGAAAAGCTAAACATTTTTCTTTTGGACTGTGTCTGACTGTGAATGAAAATGAGTTATCTCAGATATGCCCAGAACAGTAAGTTTCACCTTTAAGACAGGCAGAGATGGAAGGCTGTTCTCTCTTCCTAGGTTTTGCAGAAACTGCTTATTATCAGTTATTACTACTGTTCAAAATATTTTGCCTCAAGTAAACCCTAGGTGCTGTGATACTTGCCCGTAATCTGGCTCAGCTAAGCATCTGAGATGAAAATAGTTTGTCTAATTTTGTCCAGCTGAAATGGTGTATCTTGTTAGCGGGAATTTTGATTCCAATCAATGCAGTTTTGCTTCATGTTACTGATAACAAAAATATTGGTCAATAGTCTCGTGCTCCTCAGATCTCTATATAATATTCACCAGCTCTGGGTCTGATTTTACGGGGGTGTATAAGGAGCAAATTACTTTATTTTTCCATTTTTTTAAACTTTCGTTTATTTTGGGTGACTGCTCCTTTTTCGCTTCCCTAGCATCTAAAAATTGATTATACAGCAAATCTGATTCTCTTTAAAGAGTACTATATACCCATGCAAACACAGCTGAGCCGCACTGATATTGTAAAGGCTTTATTCACTGTGACTGGTTATTACAACAAGGTGTTCGGCTCAGGTACAAAACTCATTGTCTCAGGTAAGTTGTACATTTATTGTTCATGAAATAAGCTATAGGAGCTTGGAGTGGCCATGTAGATGAGCATTATACTATCTCAGAGGTCACTCAGTCCACTTAGAACCTCAGCCAGCACCATTCCTTGTGCAGGATTTTCCTTCCCAGCTCACCGTTCCTACACTCATCCTTGTATTTGTAATGCAGTGGTTTAGGATCACAAACATGCCTAAAAAGAACCTATTTCAAGCCATTTTTGATCATAGTTCTCCTAGAAATCTGGTGGAAAATGGTCTGTAATAATTTTCAGAGACCTCATTCTTTCCTCCAGCTGTACTGAAGGAATTAGCAGTGAATCAAGCAGCTGAGAATTAAGCATGAAAAAAGAAAACCTCTTTCTAATACAGATACAAAGAACAGTATGCAATGGACATTGCAAAAAATCCTTTTGGAATAGGCTGGAAAAAGATAAATAATTTATTCATAAGTATTTTATCACATACATGACACTTCACCATTAGAAATAAATTAGTACCTCCAAATGTTCTTCTCATTGCTTGATAACTGCTTAACAAATTAATTAATTATTCAGCATTTATTATGGTGAATTACTGCTTAATAATTGCTTAATGAAGAAGTGATTCTTTTTTGTCTTTCTTGCAGAGGCATTTATATTAATGGAAAGTAGCAGACAAAAATATTTTTTCCCATTTCCCACATGTGCTTTAAATGCCATAATCCTGAATCCTAAACAAATACAAGGCAGAGGAAGAGTTTTAAGCGTGGTTAATACATAAACCTATATTAACATATCAAGCGAAGATTGGTTTAATGATTTACTCCAGAAGGACTAAGTAAATCATACCTATAATTCACTGGAAATATCTGTGGCATGATAAGCATGTTGCTTTTAGTGGAAACTCTTACCTACCTAATCAGGTAGTTGCCATGCTTTTCCTATATATAGTTTAAAATAAATTATTTTCAATCATCCCTATAATTCTGTAAGATTTTGTCTTTATGAGCCCAAGGCTTTTGAATCATTAATTGAATAAAAGGGCTGTAGTTATTTCGTATTTAAGAACTTTAAAAAATTAAGAAATTGAGGAAACCAGGATTTAAGATGAGGGTCTTCATGAATAGCAGCATTAGCTGAGATTGAATCCAGATATTTTACATTCACAAAGCCAAATCAAGACAATCTTGTTGTTCATGTTATAATTGTTAAATCTGGTACTTTACTGGCCAAAATCATAGAATGGCTTGGGTTGAAAATGATCATTTAGTTTAAACCCCAGTGCTGTGGCCAGGGACACTTTCCACTAGATGAGGTTGCTCAGAGCTCCATCCAACCTGGTCTTAAATACTTCCAGGGATGGAGCATCCACAACTTTTCTGGACGCTCTCTTACAGTGCCTCACCACCTTCACAGTGGTGAATTTCTTAGGAAGAATTCTTTTAATTTAATTTGATTTCTTAGGAAAAACTTCTTCCTAAGATCTAATCTAATGCTACTCTCAGTGTGAAGCCATTCGCCCTCGTCCTATCACTACAGGATCTTGTAAAAAAGTCTCCATCTTTCTTGTAGGCTCCCTTCAGGTACTGGAAGGGAGCAATTAGGTGACACAAAGCCTTCTCTTCTCCAGGCTGAACAATACCAGTTCTCTCAGCCTTTCCTCATAGGAGAGGTCTAATCAATGTGTTGGCCTCCTGTGGGCTTGTTCCAATGGGTCAGTATCTGTCCTGTGCTGGGGACCCCAGAGCTGGACCCAGCACTCCAGGAGGAGTCTCATCAGAGCAAAGTAGAGGGGCCGAATCCCCTCCCTTGCCCTGCTGGTCATGTTGTTTTTGATGCAGCCCAGGACACATTTGTGTCTGGGTCATGTCCAGCCTCTCATCCAGCAGCACCCCCAGGTCCTTCTCAGCAGGGCTGCTTTCAATCTGTTCATCCCTCAGCCTGTGTTGATACCAGGGCTTGCCCTGACCCATGTGGAACACCTTGCACTTGGTCTTGTTAAACATAATGAAATTTCCATGGACGCACTTCTTGAGCTTGTCCAGGTCCCTTTGTATGTCATCCATCCTTCAGATGGCCGTTTCTGTAAAGGAATGTACCAGAGTGGGAAGGAATTTGGTATTCGGTTCTGGTGCAAAAATCATTGTCTCCAGTAAGTTTTTTCACAGTCTTATGTTTTAAAAGTTTTGCTATAGGAAAGCTTTGGAAAGAAGGCTGACAGCTCTTTAAGGTATCTGGAAAGGCTCACCATAGGTCAGGACTATGCTGTATCTTTACCAGTTATAATCCCTGAAGTGGCTGTCAAGTAGGACAAGAATGCTGCTTATGAGCTGAGTGTGCTGAGTGCCCTCAGGTCCCACTGGCTTGGAGTGGAACAGAGGAGCTTTGAGTGTCAGTATAAAATTACTCCATTTTGTAGGATCATCCGGTTAGTGAGAATTAAAATTTCAGTTTAAGAACACAGTGACTTTTTTCATAAATCTCATTTAGGAAAAAATACTTATAAAGAAACTGTAGAGGAGTTTCATTAAGAAAACTTTTGACAGCTAATCTATATAAACATATATTTTGAACTTAATTTTTTAATAGCTCGTTGGTTATGAACCTAACTCCAGTATATAGTTTGAATAGTGTTTTACAGCCTTGCTGCAGTGTTATACAGGAGAAAAGACAAATCTTAGCTTAAGAAATATCTGGTCATATCTCTATTTTATGTGTAAAAGTAACATCTATATATCTCTTAAAACCTGCCTTAGAAAACTGTTTAACAAGGTAAACCACAACATTTTTCAATGTTTACCTGAATCAAAACTGACAGAGGAGTGCAAATTCAAAACTTTAAAATTCTTCAGAATCAGATAATTTGCCTAGAAAATCCAGTGTCAGCTATCTTGCTGACTTCAAAGACTTTGCAGATCAGCCTGAAAATACATCAAAACCTACAGCCAATTCTACAAGTTTTCATCTTTTTTTTTTTTTCTGAAACATGCATACAAAGAATTTTTTCTCACATAAAAAGGTATAGATAGGGAGATTAGATAGATAGATAGACAGATAGATAGATAGACAGATAGATAGATAGATAGATAGATAGATAGATAGATAGATAGATAGATAGATAGATAGATGCAAAACTTAATTCTTTCAGTTCTCCACTGCAATCCATTTACCCATATACATGCAAGCAACACTTCAATGCATGCACACAGCTGCAATTATTCAAGCAATGCATTTCCTCAGTATTGTGGCACGATGTAGGTATTTCATGTAAACTGCATACCTAGGGTGTTCTTACAGTAAATGGAATGACAGTGGCAATTCCAGAGGTGGAAATTATTCTATGATAACAGAAGTCTCTAAAATGAGGAGGATGAACTAGCAGTTGGAAGAATCTCTCTCGCCTCTCATTTAATCTCATCGCCTATCATTTAAACTTGATATCCTAAGAGAATAACGTCAAACTATTATATGTACTGAAATTAGCTAGAACAACTTACTAAACTTTGAAAATCTAAAAGAAACTTCTAAAATATTCATGAAGCTTTGCAGAGTGCAGTATCACTCAGACAAGAGCTACTTCATGATCTTGTGAACATATATATGACTCTGGAACAAATAGATAACTTTAGAAATTAATTTTTCATCCTTGGGAGGACTGATGCATAAAGAAGATAAAATTAACTCCTAAATTAATGTTAGAGAACCATAAAGTTGTCAGCAACTTTATTTCTGGTACAACATAACTCAGTCCACAATGGCATCTTTAAAATGAAGGAAATTCTTATTATACAGAAGGTAGACACTCTTTGGAAGGTAGGTAGGTAGGTAGGTAGGTAGGTAGGTAGGTAGGTAGGTAGGTAGGTAGGTAGGTAGGTAGGTAATTTTTCTCTTTAAACACCAAGTTTGAAATACTTCAAGGATCAGTTAGTTGTTTCAGGGAGAATGCAATATAGAAGATTTTTCTAGAACAGCCAGATCGTTTAAAGAAAAGTGAAAGGTTTTTGGCAAAAATGCATTTTATAGTAATGTATTTTCTCTTAATGCATTAAATTTGCATCGATCAGTCAGACCACAACTTAAACCCCATGCATCTACTTGCTCAAATTCAGTGGCAGAGACTTATATAGGAATTCAAGAGAAAAAGTGGGATAAAGGGACACCTAAAATGTCTCTGCTGCCTTCAAAAATAGTCTTAAGCAGTACTTTCTATGCAGTAAAAGTCAGTTTTGAAAACTGTATTCAGCCTTCACTTGTAGTTAAGCATAGGCAGAAATGATTGCCTGTGAGCACTGCCTATGCACTCACTGCAGAAGTTAACATTTACCTAAATCAGACCCTTAAATTTACTATACATTTAAATAATATCAAAATGTCGTTTCAATGTGGACAATATCTGGATTGTTTTGTCTCCTCCTAATCCAGAGACCGTCCAGGCTTAATCCAGAATGGCAAATGAAATGGAGATTAGGTGAAATAAACTTGTGGAAACAGCTCACTTTTAATTTTAAATATATTAATCTATATTCATACTGAGCATTTTCCCCAAAGCACAACATCTATGCAGACAAGTCTGCCTAGATTTACTGTTTAGATGTGACAATGTTATCCTGCTATAGCATGTACTTCTGCTTTAGTTTAGTATTGGTTTTAAATTTTCAGATGTTTTAATTCAATCATTTAAACAGATCTAGTATGGCAGAATAGCATTGCCAGCCTTTGGTGTCTAGGGCATTTTGTGATTCCATTCTCTTGTCTTGATAAAAATCTTCACCTGGCAAATACATGGAATGCCTTAAAAACAGAGCAATCATTGTTATCTTCCCTTCCCTCACAACCTAAAAAATATTACAAAATTAATATTGGCTTTTTAAAAATTAATGGATGTAGCAGGTGTTCATTATATAGCAGTGGGGACTTATACTGGGGTCATGAGACTGCTAAGATTTTAAAGGTAGGTGGTCTATGTTTAATATTCTGTGGACAAAATTTTAATGTACTTGTTTTGCATAAATATTGTAAAGCAATAATAAATTCTTCTTATTGAATAAATGAAGCTTGTTCAGGAAATATTACTATTATTTAATAATTTTCAGAGACTTAAACAGTCAAATACACTCTGACAGCAGAACTGCTTGGAAGGTTGTGGGATATAGGCACTTCAGTAGCCACCTGAAGATTTCTAACTCAGTTTTAAGTGACATTAACAGCTATTGACATATTCAACAGTATTTCAGTTTCTTAATGTTCCTCAAAAGAGCATTTACATTTTTACAAGCATATTAATATTTGTTAATAAGGCATTTATTTTGTTGCTCTTCAGAATTTGTATTTTTGTCTGTGTATTTATTTGCTGTACACTACTAATCTTCCAACTTTCTGTTTTGTTAATTTTCTTCATCAATAACCACCCAGATAAAAGAAGTTCTCCCCCAAAGAACTCTGAAATCCTGCAGACAAAACATAAAAATCAGATCATGTATGTTTGCTTTATTGAGAAATTCTACCCAGAAGTTATTAGGGTGACATGGACTGAAGACGAAAAGGAGGTAACAGACAACGTAGCAAAAGGCGACGCTTGGCAGGCCACAAAAGAGGAGGAATACTCAATTGCCAGTTGGTTAACCGTGCCAGCAGAGAGTAAAGACAAGAAATACTACTGCAAATATGAGCATGAAGAGAAAAGTGCTTCACTGCCAACACAAGGTATATTCCACATGTTAAAAATGTAATTTGGTGTACTATTATAAACATCATTTTTCTTTTCTATGAAATTAGAGTAATAATGCTTTCTATTATTGATGAAGACATCTGTGGTCCTAGGCACAATAGCTAAAGTACCCAACTTGAGAAACTACCAGAAGTTTTCCCAGGAAAAGTATGTCAGCCTGTGTTATGGTCCACAAGTAAGCATCCCATTGTAACAGAAAAATAATAGTTATTTTAAAGTAGTGAACCTCATCAGATCTGCAGGTCCAACAGATCTGCACTGAAACATGTCTGTTACTTTCCATATTACAGAAGTTTCTGGAAACAGTATTACCTCTCATAGCTTACAGGTTTAAGTCCCTCTGACTCCCTCTGACATTAGTCACAGCTATAAAAAACTAAGAAGTTAAAAATTAGGTTACTGATAGCAAGTTTAAAAATGTTATTTACCCACAATCCAGAAATAGTAAGTTAATAGCCATGTATAAAAATAAGATTTTGTTTTTAATTGTGGAAGGATTCATTATGCAAAGCCAAATCTGAAAGACAATGCAACTTTAAAGAAAAATTAACTTCTACTCAATGAAAATTGTTCAAATCATCTATAAAAAAAGTTGTCTAAATTGGTTTAGATTAATCTTCTCTCCATACCCATCTCTGCTTAACTTGCTAAAAATTAGCCTAACTCCAATGAGTGAGACCATGCCCATAAACAACAATTACGTTTCAACCTTCAAAATATATTCTGACAAAAATATATTTTAAGCTTATTTAGATTGAGGATGTATTTAGAGATGCAATATAAATGTCTTTAATGTTTGTATCAATGCATACAAACAACATGACCAAGAACAAACTCTAATTTGCTACTTCAAGAACAAAAAGGATGTATTTTAGAGAAAAAAAAACACACCAAGATTCCCAGTAGGGGAATTCTCAGTAGTTCTTTTCTGTTAAACAACCACTAAAATATTAACATATTAACTGAAGTCTCTTCCAATGTAAATGATTCTTCGTTTCTGAGAACAGCAGGTTGTGAAAGCAAGTGGACTTCAGCTTCTTCACTGACAAGGTCAGGTGGTCAAACTGACTCCTGTTCCAAATAAAAGGACTTTGCCAAGGAACAGCCTAATGGGCACACTCCTGAAAGGGCAAAGACACTTCTCCCACTTATGGCAACAAATACCCAGCCACTTCTTTGAGCATTTCTCCTCTTCAAGTTCTCTCTGCAAATAAATATCTTGTGAATATCTGCTTTGCCGACCCATCTTAAGGCTCCATTTTTTTATTTAATACTAACTTCCCATTTTCCCAGCCTTGTTCCTGTACAGCCTCTTTTTTCCCCTATTTCTCAATTAATGTTTGTTAAAATTAAAGAAAAGCCTAACTGAGGCATTTAAACTCTCTTTCCAGAAGATTCTGTGAAGACTGCTTCTCAGGACGAGGACTGCGGAACAGTTTTTAGTAGAGGTAATTTAATGTGTTAAAAGGTGGGAAAGTGATTCATGTCATGCAAGAATTAGATTTTGCTAAATATTATCTGAGCATCACAAAATTTATCTTTCTTAGTAGTATGCAGGAAATCTTTCAAGTATGGGATTGGCAATTCAAAAACATTTCAGCTCTACTCTTAACTAACTTCTTATTAGGGGCTCTCCTACCTTTATCAGATAGCTTTAGTAAGATGCTACAGATGCTGTTTGGGCTCCTAGATTATTAGCCTGCATTAAGCACCACCAAGTTTTTAAAATCTTGGAGTAGTTAAACATTTTGGCTGATGCTACATCAGCCTAGCAATTGCCCAGAACTTTGAACAATTTTTTTTTTTTTTTGCTTGAAAAGTATTTAGGAAGAATCATCATCAGCAATTATCTTCAATAAATACAACACAAAAGGATTTAAACAAACATTGTACTAACTGCTGGAAGCACTACAGTTATGCTTTTGTCTTTACAAGGAAGTACAACCCAGTGACACTGAGAGTCAGTTTAGTGCTGAAAGCCCACTAAGTCTAGAACTCATTAGCAGTGCAAAGCCATTTAAAGAACATAACAGATTTTGTATGTGTTTATGCTGTGCACTGGTGTCAACGTAATTGCAGCTGTAAACTGACTGCATTGTTCCATTTCTATCCATTTTTAGAATGCTATACAAGGTTGACATTAAACAAGACTTTTCTGTCTATTTGTTACAGATCAGTTAATGCACAGGACAGCATATTTAGTATACATCATCCTTCTTCTGAAGAGCTCCATGTACAATATTATCATACTCTTCTTCATCTACAGAATGTGGGATTACACCAAGCACCGAGGAAAGAAAGCATAAATGCTGTTTTAAGAAAGGCTACAAACTGATCTTCAATTTGCTTAGCAGTACGTTTATCCATATAGAATCCCCTGCTCTCAGTGTTAGATGTAATGGCAAAAAAAAATTCCAAAATAATTTTACATTATTAGTGCATAAAGGCTCATTTTGCTTTACTGCTAGTGTTTCTATATCAGTCTTGTTTTCTAAATTTTTTTCTGAATATTGACTAAAGAAAGGCAATAGGAATAATGCATTTTAATCCAAGTCCATATTGCAAAATGAAGAAGGTAGCCATGTCAGAAGTAACTATGCATCCAGAAGCTTGGGGGTATAACAGCACTTTTGACATATAAAGCACAGATGTGTTTTGTCACTGCATTTAAGGCTTAATTAGGAGCATTCCTGTGCAGTAAATTCACAGGTTTGGTTAATTTTTACTTTCAGTGACTTGTTGCAACTCTCATGTATCCAGCAAATGAGGAATTAATTTTTCTGAAGCTGTATGCTGTAATAGACAATTAAACTAAACTTTAAAAAGTGAACAAAAGAATTTTGAATGAAGAAGTCAGATGAGAATAAAAGCAATTCTAAGGTGCACATGTGCAGAAATTGAAGAAATCCACCAGTGACACAGTCTGAAAATCTGCCCATTGTAATTAAAAAAAAAAGAAAACTATCACAATGATCATGATCATCACCTTGTTTAAAGACACCTTTTAAAACTGACCAAAACTACAAGTACGAATCTCTGATTTTCACAAAGGAAGAAAAATTCTCAGAGACTTTGAACTCTTAATCTCCCAGTTCCACACATCAATTCCTTTCAAATGTATGTGGAAAAATAGGAAGTAGACATATTGGGATAAGTCACTTGCTTGGTTTTGGGCAAAACACTGCCCTAGGTTTTGGAGATATGACCCTGCAGCATTTACATTCACTGTGTCTGTAATTGTGATGGCAATAAAAGCTTTCCTCCAGCTGTCTTTATGAGGCCTGTGTTTGTTCTCTAGCATTTCCACAGCCTGTACAAAGATGTCTAGAAAACCTGATTAATTTGTCTGTTCATATAAATTTCTCAGGAAATCAAAAGTCCTTAAAACATCACTTTTCTGCATTTCAATGTGTTAATAGGAACACTTTGACATGGAACAATAAATACTAGTTTGTGACATCTTTTCTGTTATAAAACAGAAAGCTAATCTTTGTAACATAGCTAAGCCATGCCAAGGGAAAATGTTGTTACAACAGGACTACCTCCTAGGGCTCACGCCATCATAAGGGAAAGAAAACATAGAGGCTGAGTTCTAACAAGCACAGCTATTTTACTAATGGCAAAGCAACTAATTACTGCCTTCAATGTCGTGTTGCTCTTCAATGTGAAAAAAGTTGTGATTTGCAGTTTTCAGTTAAACTCTGAGAAATACCTGGGATCTCATGCTGTTATTTATTAAGGTTTGGTTCCAATCAAAATTTTTAAAAAAACAGCTACAAAGGTATTTTTGGAATGCAGTAACTGTAGATTTCAGCAGCATCATGGATTTTACCTGGGTATTACATGGATCTCCTCTGTCTCTGCTAGACAAATGTTTGACTGCATTAAGGAACCAAGCTCTCTCACTATATGATCCCCAAGTCCACTCTTTGTGTCTCCTACACAAAACTGAAAAATATTGTCCATGCAGTTCAGAAAAACAGAGAGAATACACAGGAAACCCCTTACCTGTATGCAACCCTGAACCATCACCTCTCAGTTTCAGGGGTTTTTCAAATATTTGGTTGCAGGTTTTACACCTTCCAGCAGTTCACATGTGCCTTAAGTTTGTTTATACAAACATAAACAGCTCCTACTAAGATTTTAATTCTTATTTATTTAGCACAAATAAGAGGAAAAGTAGATTTTAAAGGCTTCTGGGTGCTGGGGCATTTGTTTACAGGAAGGCTTGGTTATGCAGTGGAAAAACCCTATAAACTGAACCAGTCACAACTGGTTGAGAGGAGGTGGGCTGTGATGAGAGTGGGTGATTAGCTGAGGACAGTTAGACCACAGCCTTTAAACACAGTAGGCTTCTAAACCATTTCCTTTTAATACAAATAAAAAGTTAAGAAAACCACATGCCTAAGTTACTTCTGAACACCACGGTGAAGCTCACTGACACACCCTGGCCTAACTGCATGTTTAGGATACGTAGGGACTGTTGCTACCCCATAACTCAGGGGCTGCAGGACCCTCTGTCCTAAAGGCAGGACAGAGTTAGATGTTATCTATCAAGTGTAAACTTCTCTTGTTGGGACTTTGCTAAAACTTGAAAAACATGACTTCTCAAGTACTTATCTTACATTATCTTACACAACTAATTCTCATTGATTTCAAGCTTCTACAAGCATGAGCACTACTACAGCTGCTCTACTGTTATAGAGTTGCAGAATTAATGCAAGTACTACAGAAATGGTTACAGGCAATCTGGTGCTTCCAGAAAAGAGGAAAAGAAGATAGAACACAATAGACTTTTGCCATGAGAGTACAAAGAAGTCATCGGCACAAATGAATTTATTTGTGTAAAGACATTTGCATATTCTTTATCATGTTACAATAATTTTGTGTTCTATATTGTACTATTACTTACACATGCTTGAGAATAATGACTTCTCAACAATCAAAACAACCTACAACAGGTGATACAGAAACCCTCTCATGCATTCTTCTCACATGTAGCTGTAAATGAGAAAGATCTACATAAGGATGATTGCAGTCTGCCAACAGCTAATAAACACATAGAATTTGAACATAGGCTTACAAAGGCCAATGAAGGGTTATGAAGACTTCTGCCCTAGGCTGACAATTCTATTTCTGCAGGCTTCTACTTTTTGGGGAAAAAAATCCACTTCCTTCAGAAAGCTTTGCAAAAGGCCATTCTCTAAACTCTGACACACTCCTTTAGGCAAATTTAAGGACAGAGCAACAGCCAGACAGCACATCCATTCTGAATGTGCTTTCTGAATGAAAGATTTGGCAGGAATAAAAATCCTTCCTTCAGCAAAGGTCTTCCAGTGAAATCCTGGGTCAGAAAGCAAAGGGCTGTCAGGTTTCAGGAGTCAAATAATCTCCAAGCAAGAGAGGCAGCTCAGACTCCTGGCAGATTAGCTCTCCACATGACTCAGACCAATAGATTTGCTTTTCTTTCTACCCAACACCATTAAGAGTGCTAAGAAACCTTGGTGAACTATCAAAGTGATTATGATTAAGGTATGAGACAGTGCTGTCAAAAAAAAAAAAACACTCAAAGCTGGTAATGCATCAATTAAACTGTGAAAAATATCAACTTTTAGAACTCTAAAAGGTGCCAAAGGATACATTTAGTGTCCAGTGGTTCTTCCAAAGCTGAAGGCATAATATTCCTGACTGCAACTCACCAGTCACTCCTACACAAAGAAGGGAAACCTGATCATGTGTCCCCTCCAGCTAAGGACAGGACCATAGAGGATGTGCAATAAGACACAAATAGCTGTTCCACGTTTGAAAGGGGCCACATTTCCGTTGTAGAGGTCCCACGTCTGCAATGCTTCACTGAAAGCTGTTCAAGCCATGTATTCATCAAACACAGAAGTGTTAAGGCCAGCTGCTTCTTCCTGCAATATGGGCTTTTTTTTTTTTTTTTTTTTAATTACCTCACAGCAAATTCCATAACCATTCCTGCCATGAATTTCTGGGGAAAATGTTTTCTGGTTACCTTACTACACCACGTCCCAGTAAGTTCAATGGGCATTACTCTGGGTTAATATGTGGATTATCCAAGACAAAGTAATAAGAAATGTAACAGTCTGCAAATGCAGAGACAAAGCACAGCCTTGGAACATGTGTAAAAGCAACTTGGCTGAATGTTTTCACCACAGGGGTGTCAGAACACAGTTGGTCCCTTATCTCTGCTCTGTAGATGGCTCTGTGGTACAATATTTACTACTGGGAGGGAGACTAGGGCAAGTGTAGACCTTAGGTACCTGGGTTAGGTGCTCAGGGTTTAGGTGCACAGCCTGGAATACAGTCCAAGTGCCTGTCCTATGTACTTCAGAAGGAAAATTGGCTGTCTGAGAGTGAGGTGTGACAAAGCCAGTGCTCAGACCAAGGAGCTAATCTAAAAGAGAGCTTCCAGTCCCATTCTCTGGCTTTTAGACTGATATCGGACTTCTGTCCAGCATAACTCTCACATTATGGAGAAACCTCTCTGGAGAATGGATCTTTGGTCTTTCGTGTTCCAGGTACTCTTCATATGAGCATTGATGTCTGGTTGTGTTTTCCCTTCTGATGAGCCCTCGCCACATTTCTCATCTACCCAGACAGTGCTCCCTGCTGGGAGGCAAGGAGGTAGCAAACCCTGCCACTAACTCCACAGTGGACCACTAAATCCACAGTTAAAATATATTGGGTACAGGTGTCAGGGTTCTGGGACTTGGGGACTGTAAGGGGTTTATGGTGATGAGAGGCTGGGGCTTCATCTCACAATACCTTTTGTTCTCATATTAGTCACTCTGCAGTCACTTTTGACTGAGTCTTCTCTGCCTCAAGAAAAATTTTCATGGGTGTTAGCGGACTACTGCAACAAAAACAACAGATATAATGGACTTCCTACTACATTATTACCTATTATGGGTTTAGGCTTTCTAGAGAATTTTTCCCATTGCCATCATGAAGAAGCGGGAGGCTCCTCGAGGATGGATGGTCGGTGATAAAGTTAAAGGGAGGTGGCTGATAGCCCTGGCATACTAACGAAATCCTTTTGACGAGAGGAACAGGGGTTTGGCAGGGGTTTTTTTCTCATCCACTCTGAGACCGGGAGCTGTCGCGTGGTGTGCCGCCGGGAGCCGTGTAGTCTCACTGACTCCTTGTCCATGCAGCAGCTCAGCTCGAGTTCCACCTGCTCCCCTGCCCGCGCTCGCTGCTGGCGAGAGCATTCTTACCCCCGGCGGACTCAGATTTTCAGCAATGCCCAGCACTAAGAACCCCCGCCACCAGCCTGAGTTTGCAGTACCTTTTTAAAAGACAGAGCATTCCCTGCTACCGCCCCATGGGCAGCTCCGCACTCGCATCCCCCCTCTCCCATCCCAGCGCTCCCATCCCAGCGCTCGCATCCCAGCGCTCCCATCCCAGCGCTCCCATCCCAGCGCTCGCATCCCAGCGCTCCCATCCCAGCACTCGCATCCCAGCGCTCCCATCCCAGCGCTCTTATCCCAGCGCTCCCATCCCAGCGCTCCCATCCCAGCGCTGCCGCCGGCCCGGGTCGGGCTCCACGGCTTTGCCGCCCGCAGCGCGCCGCGCCCCCTGCCGGCGACAATCATAACTACACCCAGAGAGCAAAACTGCTCAGCGCGTCGGAAACTCCTGTTACCGTGTCGTTGTTTGTCCTGTTCTGTTCTGTCTATTTTCTAATAAAGAACTGTTATTCCTTTTTCTATATTTTCTATATTTTCTATTTCTTTATTTTTTCTTAATCCCCATAATTTCATAGTTACAATAATTTGGAGGGAGGAGTCTTCCTTCTATTCCAGAAGGGTTTCTGCCTCCCTTGGCAGACTTTTATCTTTCAAAGATATTACCTTAATTGTTAAGGTATTGCCTCAATCCTCCTAATAAACTGAGACCCCCTGAATTCCACAGAATAAGTGCTCTTGACAGCATGAACTTGCTCTATTTTAATACATTGGGGAGGGTACCTAAAATAAACTGCAAGTATGATTACAAGTTAGATGGATAGAATTCTAACTGTAGACTCCTAATTTCAAATTGAAAAAGACTTTAGCTATAGCTTATTTATCCACAGGGTAAACACTGTTTTGCATGAGAAAGTGCTGGCATATAACAATTCAGAGACAGAGGTAGTCAGGCTCTCTAAACTATAGTTAGAAGTGTTATTTACTAAAACTAACACTATAAGGAGAGTATATTATAGGCAATATTACATTGCTTGAGATGGCAGGAACACTGGGCACTGTAGCTTTGAATAGGCCTCTGATCCATCATGCTGGACAGATCGTGTCAATTGGTGAGATTCTTCTTTTTTATTTGGTCATTTGAGTTATCTTATAATTTTTATAGGACAATAGCTCTATTCATTAAGGATGATCACAGAAGAATTTCTTGGTGTGTTTATAGATGACACCACACCATGGAAGTGGCATAACCACTGCTAACAAGTGGGAGCTTGCCTGCAAGCTACTAACTTACAATGAGCTGGCTGACTTCATCTTGCAGTCATGGAACCTGTGCAGGACACAGAGCCTGAGGCCATTTTGTATCTGTAGAACAGGCCTGCATCTGCTGAGGTTAAGTGTTCTATAGACCAATGTCATGGTTTTGCATGGAAGACAATTAGGGAAGTGATGCAAAGCTTCCAGTCACTGGAAAGCTGGACACGCCTCTACGAAAAACACACATTGAAGATGAAAGAAACCTGGGAACTGCCTCTTTTCTTTCCGGCCTGGGAATAGGTAACAAGGCCAGCCTGGCCCCTGTCTCAGCTGCGCTGGGCCGGGCAGGCTTAGCCGTGGGGCCAGGTCCCTCTCCAGGGAGCCCACCGAGCCCCATCCTGGCTGGGCCAGGTTCTGGAAGCTCCAGGAAGGGGGATGGCAGGCTGCAGGGGGATGGCAGGCCACAGGAGGATGGCAGGCCTCAGGGGGATGGCAGGCCGCAGGGGGATGGCAGGCCGCAGGGGGATGGCAGGCCTCAGGGAGATGGCAGGTCGCAGGGGGATGGCAGGCTGCAGGAGGATGGCAGGCCTCAGGGAGATGGCAGGCTGCAGGGGGATGGATGGCATGCCGCAGGGGGATGGCAGGCTGCAGGAGAATGGCAGGCTGCAGGGGGATGGATGGCAGGCCGCAGGGAGATGGCAGGCTGCAGGGGGATGGATGGCAGGCTGCAGGGGGATGGCAGGCTGCAGGGGGATGGATGGCAGGCCTCAGGGGGATGGCAGGCTGCAGGGGGATGGATGGCAGGCCGCAGGAGAATGGCAGGCTGCAGGGGGATGGATGGCAGGCTGCAGGGGGATGGGTGGCAGGCCGCAGGGGATGGCAGGCCGCAGGGGATGGCAGGCCGCAGGGGATGGCAGGCCACAGGAGAATGGCAGGCCGCAGGGGGATGGCAGGCCACAGGGGCTCTGGCCGAAGCAGGGCCAGCCATGGCTGTTTAGATCTTGCCACCAGGTCCCCTCCCCGCAGCGCGGCCGGCACACGAGATCGTGCGGCTGAGGCCAGAGGCAACCCCACAGCCCATGCAGAGAAAACCAAAGACTCTTTGGCCATGCAGCCAATCCTGACACAGCCCCAGCCACAGTTCCCACCATCACAAGCAGTGAGTGACCATCTGCCCAGAGCAAGATGTTAACTCTTGCAGTGCTTCAATCCACCCTCGAGTGAGAGAAAGGAACAAGATGCAAGCATGCAAAGGAGCAATGTGAAGACATTGAGGTCAGTGAAGAAGTCAAGTCCTAGAGGGGAGGGATGAGGGGATGTCTTAATCTTGGGGCTGAAATCCTTCTGTAATAGCTATGGAGAAAGACACTTTTTCCCTATGATGCATGAAGGTATGGGGAGAATAAAGTGTTCAAATTGATATCAGGCAAAGACCTCCACGCCAAAGTAAGCAGATGATAAAGTAGTTGTAATCTATGATAAGTTTGAACAGAGAGAGAGAAGAGTGATGAGACCCTGTGCGCCCAGGGAGAGAAGAAGAGGACCTCTGTTCCCAGAGATTAAGATGATTTTAGAGATAGATAATGAGAACTTTTGCCTTTGAGCAGCTCATCTTTAAAACAGTACCTCATAAGTTGACATGGCCCATAAACACAGGTGTGGGAAAAGCTTGTGGAAAATGGGAGGGACTTCATGATTGCAGATTTTCCCAGGCAGCTGCTATTCATAACAAAATTGAGAGCCATGAGAGAACTTTTATTTCTTTGTGGAGAAGTCTCCATAACGTTAAAAAGAGGGACTTCTCTCCCTAAGTCAACTGAAGAAAGACTATTTTAGAGGTGATAAACTGACTGAAATTTTAGGTTTTGTTTCTTTACATTGTCAATGGGAAGAAAAGGGGTTGTGGGGGAGGAGAAGTGTTCTGAAGATTTTGTCCTGATTTTCATTAGTCTTCCTTTTAGTTATTGTTAATAAATTTTTCTTTATACCCTTCTAAGGTTTTGAGCCTGCTTCGCCTTTCTCCTAATCCTATCTCACAGCAAGAAGTGAGTGCATTGGTGATTGGCCAGCACCGAACCACTACGCTCATTGGTGCATTGCCCGGGAAATCTCAAAATTGGTGAAATTTTGAATTGGCGAACCAAAACCACTACCACTCCACAATGCACAGGGGTCTCTGGTCAGGATCATTACATTCCACATATTGATCCACATGGAGTTTACCTTTCCCTAAGACATTAGAGACTGTATGAAGAATGCTATGCACTTCTCAGGCTTCAAGTACAAGGTGCAATAGAGCAGACATGGTCTGCTCAAGATCACTAGTTCCACAAATAATATATCTTCTGCAAGGTTATCACCATCCTCTCCCAAACGACCAGTCACCTCCTGCCATAAGCAAAAACCTGCAACTATATTTTTCAAATCATTATTTTATGCGTACAGTGCTCTTTGCTAGATGTATATTTTACCCACTAACTGCCCCTTTCTAACAATACACAATGAGCAGAAATAACAACCACTCCATCTAGAGTTTGAATGTACCTACCATCATCTACTGATATACAAGTTATTTTTGGCACACTGGAAGAAACCCTCTAAAGGATGCAGTAGAGCTGCATCTCCCCAGTGTTAGAGAGGCACACCAAAAAATACGGAACAATGAGAATTAGTCTGGACCTCCATCACCTAAGAGCAGAGAAAGTATATGATACGAGATACTCAGCATTTGCTAGAGGTTCTACAGCAGTTTCCAGGGAGAGATCAGCTTTGCTTTCTTGACAGTCCTAGGCATACCAACACAGAAATGAGAAGCAGCACCACACTCGGGTTGAAGGGGCTTCCTATGCTTAAAGCAGGCTTCACACAAAGCTTGCTTTCTAGTTACAGGAAACAGTTACTGCAGGCTGCAGGGATATTAAAGTGACAAAAGGAGGAAAGAGCTCACCCTGTTTACATCACTCTGATACTACAGACAGGTTTACACCCCCCACTGGAATTACTGATTCTCAGGGTAAGCCTGTAAGTTTTAGGTCAATAGTCCTAACATTGTATTATGGAGGAACATAAGAAAACATTCAGCAGATACTGAACTGCAGAGACTAACATGGACAAACTAAGCATAAGAGTGTCTTCTGTTTACCAAGTACAGAAAGGAAGGAGTCTCATGCCTCTTCACATGGGACAGATGAGGCTGTGAGTCTTTCCTCTGCCACCATAACCCTGGGATGCACTTGTCTCTCCATATCCTCACAATGGAAGAAGCCACTTGTCCTAGGGTGACGTTATGTTGCTTGTATCCCCAGTCGTCATTCTGTTTATGCTGGATATTATGTTCTATACTTTCAAAACTGGCTCTGAAGAGTGAAGCTTTATTTTGTTTCGTTATCACTTATCAGTCTACTCACTCCTCCAACAGTCAGCGGGACAAAAGGACAGCAGTACACAGTGCAGCTTTTGCTTTTCGCGCTTGCTTTCACTTTGCTCTTGCTCCTGCTTTGCTCTTGCTTTTGCTCCTGCTTGTTAGTTAGTTTAGCTAGGCACTCCAAGTTTTCCCTGGACTATTTATCTTTCTCTTTCTTGAAACCACTCAAGCCTGCTCCGGACTGGGACCTGGGAAACACCAAGAGTTTGCACTTTGTGGCCTGCAGCAGCCATTCCCAAGGCCAGAGGGACCAATAACAGAGTGACCACACCCAGGAGAGACTTTCTGAATTTGTCATCTTTTTCAGAGAGGTGAAAGAGTGTTGTCATCTGGTATTGTTCATTTTGTGTGCTGGGGGGTGCTGTGCCTGTTAAATAAACAGGTTCTTTCCACTTCTCTCCGAGGAATCCTTCCCGAACTGGTTGGGGTAAAGGGCTGTGTGGGTTTGCTTCCTGGAGGGGCCCCCTTTGGAGGCTTTCTCCCAAAATTGCCCTAAACCAGGACACCACTTCAAAAAGTAGCATCAGGGGCTTTCTTTTACAACCTAAAATTTGTCAACAAGAGTCAGGTGCTGGCAAGATGGCAGCAGGTGACACTGTGTTCCACCAGCGCAGTCCCTGCATCCTCAGGGATGCTAGGCAAGGGCAGTGGGCACCTGATGAGTTCCATCTGCATCTCACAGGAAAGCAGGCGTACAGCCCACCTGAGGGGAGGATAATCTTCCTCTGCTACCATGGACATATAGTGCTGATGTGGTCCCTGGCCATTCTGCTCTATGACATGGTCTGCAGGTTCTATCCCTTAAACAGAGATGAGAACAATATTCTGGGCCATTATCTTCTTCCTGCCATGGGTGTCTTGAGCTGGTACCTGGTTTGCCTCACAGAAGGAATAACAGTGTTAGATTACAGGTGGTATACAAGCATCCTCTTCTTGCAACTACAGAGGAGATTGATTTCCCATGGAGGTGCTGGCACATGTCCTACTATCCTGCTCTGCAAAAGAGATTGGAAGGTTTGGGCACAGCCTGGGCACTGCAGACCCTTGAAAAGAGGGGACCACTGTCCAGCAGCTTTTTGATTGCTCTTCCCACAGCGCCAGCACCTTGTCAAATGGTGTTAATCCATTTGTCCCTTGGACAGGCCATCATTGTAAGACCTTTTCAACCATTCATGGCTACAGGACATTCACCTACTCCAAGAGATGGCAAAGATCCATCCCTCTGCACAGTAGGACACAGCAAGTAACAGCTCTACACATCTCATGGCATTAAAAAGCCAAGAAAATCAGACTCTTTCTCTGCAAGCGTAGCCTGGAGTAGGAATCACAGCTGATGAGATGCTTCTGCTAGTCCTGGGGGAAGTTGCAGAAGTGGCAAAGCACTCTCCATGGTATTTGAGAATGGCAATCCAGTAAAGTTTCCACAGACCCCCACTGCAGATCCCTGACTTCGTGGTCTTCCTACAACCTGGAGTAAAACTGTAGCATCCTGTGGCACAACCATCCTTGGCTTGGCCACCAGCGGGACAAAGCTGATTGACTGCGGTTGCAGCACCTTCCTTGAGAACAGTTAAAATCAAGGTTGAGTCTACACCTAGTAAGAGAGGGAATGCTCCTGGTCCCAGGCATTGCATAGTCCGGCCTGGCTGGGCAGTGGAGGTTTCCTGCTTTGCTGTGGTGCAGCAGGATTAATTTTTCAGCCAGTTGCCAGTTTGTTTTTTTTTTTTTGTAGGGGAGGGCATGAGTGCTGTGGAAGGGGAGCTAGTTCCCAGCCTTGCTGACAGCTTTCACCACCCACCCTGGCATGGGCTGGGGGCAGCCTGACAAAAACCTCTACCCCTGGGGGTAGCAGAGGCAGAAGTTCTGAATCCACACACCAACAGGTTTGCTTTGCAGGCCCTTGCAGAAGGGCTGGGAAAGGCAAAGGCAAGTTTTTTCCTGACCTGTGGGGAAGTTTATTCCTTGAAGATAATGGTTCAGTCTTTCTCAGGCCTGTGATACAGTGATAACATTTTACCTTGTAACTGGTTCCAGGTTTTTAGTTTTAATTTACTTTCATGCATTTGTTATTTGTTTTCTGAAGGAAGATTCTAGCTGGTGCCTGGACTGCATCGGGAAGTGTTGTGACTGTCTGCAGAATGGATTCACTGCCAGTGCCACCCTGGCAGGTACACCTCCTTCAAGATGGATGAGAACATTCTCTGGGATCATGTCCTCTTCCAGCAGCAAGTCTCTTAAGGTGGGTACCTGGCCTTACTGCATGGGTAGCATAGTGGGCAGTAGAAGACAGCAATGGCACACATGCTTCCCCTCACCCTTGCAGGTGTGAAGAGGTTCATCTCCTGGTTAATTGGAGGAAGTGACACTAGTCCTGCCATCCTGTTCTCTTTCAGAATGAAGAACTGATTGGTAGGTTTGGGTGGAGTTCTGAGCACGGCCACTAACATGGCCGGGCACTACGAATGGGCAAGGCTGGACAGGAGCATTCTCCAACTGACCATTTTCTGGTTTCTCTCCCCAAAGTGCCAGAACTTCATCACAGCAAACCAGCATCACTGAACCTATCAGTTTGGTGGTGGTGATGTCTATTTGCTGTCAAAAATAAAATTTTTTGTAAGCAGATTATTTGTTTTGTCCTTTTCCAAGCTTTTGATCTCCTTCCTCTAGCATAATTTTTTGCGTCCTTTACACACAAAAAATTGTGCCTTTATTGGAATTGGATGGGGGTTAAGCAATCAAAAATCATTTTTTATTTTTTTCATTTTTAAGCGTCAAAAAATGAAACAACAGCTCCTGTTGTTTCAAACCAGGGTGGCTACTTCAGTGCCCCTGAACTGCCACTCAAGCACATACCTTTTTGGTGCTGCTGCCTGTCCCATAATACCACACTCACCAAATCTTTCACTGAGCCCTAAGAGCCCTCCACAGACTAAACAAAACCGTATAAACTTGAGGGAAGGACAAACCATGCTGGGTGTTTAAAAACACACCCTCAATAATGGTATAATGTAATGTTAGTTATCTTTATGCCTACCTTGTACTAACCTCATGCCTTTTTCTGACTAGTAATTTGGTATAACCCTACATCCAAGAGCTACTAAAAATTGTCCCTGTCACCTTGCAACCACCAATAAAATTACCAGAGTAATGTAATTAAACATTACCTACCCTTTTTTCAGTAACTTCTTCCATACAGTAATACAGTAACTTCTTCCATAAGCTTTCTGTAATTACACCTAATGCTTGTCTCTTATTTGGCCAATAAGCAATGGGTGGTCTCCAGCAATACTGGCACTGTCACATTCTATTCATTTGCTCATCACAGATACAGTGGTTCTGCAGTTCTGATTATATGAATTGTACTTTGGTAAAAATAAATTTTAAAAAGTTTTCCATATTGCTATCCAACTGTCAGTCATAATTACTTACATTTTTTCTCATGCCCATACTGGATCAAGACAAAATAATAATGCCCTTTTTTTTTCTCCCTTCTTATTGCTTTTCCTGGTACCTCCCATTAGGAATCTTGTTCTGGATATTTTGTTGAATTTAATTTTCTGGTAGCAAGAACTTATGAATCTCTTCAATTAATATGCCCCTGCTAACAGAACTGTTAATAACTTTTTTTTAAAAAAAAACACTAGAAACCTTGACTTTAAGAAAGAATGTACTGATACTTTACCTCTACCCCAAAAAAAGTTCTTATCTGACTCTCACAGTTTCATATTGAAGCTGCAGTTTTCCCTTTGCCATAAAATGTCCAGCTTCAATGGAGTGGGTTTGAGGAAGTGAATGAAAAGTGAATGAACCAAATAAGGTTTTAGCAGAGTTTTGTACATACTGAAAACCTCCAAAGTATCTTCAGAATACCTATGATTAAGAACTAATCAAGAGTTATGAGTTTCTACTGAGTAAGTACACAACAAAAAGCAAAGAGTTAACAGCACAATGATCTATGTGATCACCAAAGTGTGTGTCCTATTTAATAAACAGGCCTAAGTAGACCTGCTACTTACAAGGTATCTCAGCAGGGAAGGAATTTTATTTTCCAAGTCCAGAAGACGTCCAGAGACAGAAAGCTTTAGTTTTGTGTTGTCAAGATGGCTGTTCTTTGAAAACCGCTCTGGTGAAGCAAAGGTACTAACTCTCAGGATTGCAAAGGTCCTGAAACCTGCCTCGCTTTGAGAAATACTCCCAGAAGAGTAGCCATTTCAAAGTGGAAAATACCTGCTACAATTCCAAAAGAGTGATTCTTGTCAGACCAACTCTCCTTGTGCCCTCATGAAAAGTTCAACACAGGGGCAGTGCCACTGCAGGTGCTACTGATGTCCTACTTGTGATGTGCCAGCTCAAAGAGTCAAATTATTAACAGTATTCACTGTCTACAGGGAGTATGCCACAGACAAAAAACCACACCATTCCAGAAAATACCATCTTCCTTCTGCAGCTCCTCTGCTCCATGGCAGTACTGTCAAACAGTAGCAGACTAGGTTAAGAAAAAAAAATTCAAACTCACTTTTTCAAAGGCAGAAAGATACTTGTTAAGAACAAGAAGATCAGATCTTACTATTCTACAGATTTTGCTCTGTCCTGTTAGCATCTCCACATTCAAAAGAAAACGCAAAACATCCAGTTTTGGTCAGTAAAGTGTCCGTTTAATAAACTCCTTAGCCATATTTCTCACCCCCTTCTTCCCCTGTAAAATTTCAATTCATACTTAAGCAGATGACACAACCTGATGGCGTACAACTTCAGTTTTTAAATTTCTGCTCTTAATGCTAAGAGTATCAGGGGCTAGTATTTGACAAAATTACAGAGAAGTCAGATGTGCCCATGCAAAAGAAGCCGATCTTTATATACAGTCCCTATTTTTTCTTATAAATTTAAATATTTTAAAAAATGTATTTTCAAAATGTATAAAGTTTAGGGAATACCCCAAATGTATCTTAAAATAAAATGCTTTCTGGTTTCAAAGGTTATTTCAACAATGAAGACTAAATTGCACCAGATAAAAGGCACTTGTGCTGTGTGATGTCTTAGGCAAGTATATGTTAGTTTCATAACAGTGTCTTGAATTCATGCAGCTGTCTCTGAGCATCAAGCATCATTAAAGCAGCCAAAAGAGATCATGAGTAAACTTGATTCCACAGTTGTAAAAACATACAGCATTGTGCTCCGTCTTTGACTCTAGAATCAAACACTACTGAAAAACTGCTGTCATTCACATGGGAATTCAAACTACATTTCATTCTCTCATAAATTACAAAAAGTATGTCATTTAATTATGAAACTAAACCACCAGTGAACAGCTCAGTGTTCAAATAGTTTGTGCCACTGAAAGTCTGTATTTATAAACAAGCTAGGGACTAGTTATTCAAGGAGCAGTGCATTGTATTTTCAATTTCCATTTCACTGTTGAGATAAAAGCGCAGTCCTATTTGCCTTCATCTTCTCCAGCCTTTTCATTAAATGGCTATTCGTCATCTCCATTTCTTCTATCTTATCCAGTGCTGTTCTTAACTACAAAACGAAAAAAAGTTATTATCACTCCAGTTTATTTGGACCTTGTGCTGTTCTCAAGGTTGGTAAGAGGAATAAAAGTATTATGTTTCATAAGAGTGCCACAGAAGTTAAGATATAACTTCCATTACTGCAAGCAGATGAAACAGAATGAAACTGTTAAAAATAATTGTGAAGCAACTGAAACATGAAGTATATTCATTCTAAAAGATCTAGGTACCTGCAGCCTCCCATTACATTAAAGAAATTTACCTAGAGTAAGGTAAAGTATTCTCCACCATTGTTACTTGCATACAGATACGTATTCCCATCACAGGTAGCAGGCATCATGCTAGTGATGCAGCAGCTCTTAAGCAAGAATGATCAACAGCTCAGTTAAATACAGCTTCTTCCCAGAATCCTGTAAGATCCAAGCTGGAAAATTCCCAGGCTGTCACTTGACTTAGGGACCACTTATCTCTCTAGCAATATTTTGTAGGACTGCTTTAAAATATTACAAGCTATCACATTTAGAAAAAAATACCACTTAGATGCTTCCTTTCAAGGAAGTACAGCAGTGAATCATAGTTAGCATTACTTTAACATGCTAGGTGTCTTCTGAATGTTATATTGAGATTTGAAGGTCATCTTAAAAAACAATTAAAAGATGTAATCAAAGATTACAAAAAAATCAGAGCTTGGAGGCAAAAGACAGAGCAGCTTAAGACAGAAAGGAACATTCAGCTGGAAAAGAAACCAAGTTAGTTACCTCTCGCTGAAGCTTCCTTTTTTCAGCTTTGAGTTCATCTTCTACTTTTTCTGCATTTTCTGCTGCACTTTTATACCTTGCAACCTGTCCCTCAAGTCGTCCAATCTGCAAACCCAAACAAGACAAAAGGAATATAACTCAGGTGTTCCACCTGGAGTTCACCTGCCACCAGCTGCTCTTCCAAAGACACAGCTGAGAAGACACAGAAGGTTAAAGAACTAAGCAGAGAGAGAAGAATTGGAATACAAAAAAATCAAGAATTGGGAAACACATGGGATTAAAAATGAAAGCAGAAAGTTGAAAAGCAGAAACTGTATGAAAAGATGTAGAATAGAAAGCAGACTGTTATCAGAACATGATGAAAGAGGTCTTGAGCCCAAGCAGAGTTCAGCAGTAAGGAGAGGACTTGAGACAAATCCTGATTGCAACCTGCAGATGCTAAAACCCACTGGCTGGATTGTTCTATGTACAGCTCCCTGCTACCCCTAAATCCACACGATAGGCTACTAGACTGAATCTGTGCAAAAGAGAAAAGATACGCATCTGTGATTTAAATTACCATCTTTCATTTAATTCTTTAAGTAATAAGCTGTAATTCAGTATGGCAGATTATAAAGAAGAACTGAAGCTACTAGTACAAGAAAACCAATCTATGTAACTTAATGACTATTAAGAAAGTTGTACTGTAGAAGATACAAAATTTACTCTCTAAAGCAAGAGCTATATCTCTATGAAAACAATCACTCTTTGTAAGTCAATAATGTGATTTTATTGCTCAGCACCATAAGATTTTAACTTATGGTTAGGCTGTGCATAGGTACTTAATTGCAGTGCCCAGGTATTTAATTGCAGGAAATATGAAAAAACGTGGTGTCATTCTATGCAAACTAAATACCAAACAGTAAATCAAATTATGAAATGTGCTTTCATGGTTTTTGTTGAAAAAAGTATTGCAAAAGTGTGCAGTGTAATAACAAACATGAAAAAAGATACTTACATTTTGTTCCAAAGTAGTTATATCTTGTTCAGCTTTTGAAAGCTTAAATTTGTATTCACTAATTTGTCTGTTGGCATCTCCTAGACAAAAATTGACATGAATATATTTGTCAAAGCAACTCTCTAACTCCCTTTTAAATAAAATTCATTAAAAGACCATTTTATTGAGAAGCCCATAGCCAGGATCATAAAGAGGTAAATGTTCTTTCAGCAATCTACGAGAGTATGGAAAGCAAATAATTTTCTTGTATTTAGAAAACACAACTACTGTCTCTATAAAGTGGGCATTAAATTTCAGGTGCACCAATGAGATACATACCTTTTAAAACACATGTTTAGATCAGCAAACTAATCCCTTAGCGAACAGAATCAACATAATAATCAACACACACTGCAAAATGCCAGACCACAGTAAACATTCAGCTTAGACATTTGTAGTAATATTTGAATAAGGAGCACAAGGCTTGAACCTGACAAACTCTAAGGAGCTTTGCAAATTACTTTGGTGTAACATTTGAGCCCTCATATTGCCAGTGCTTTCTTCATGTTCATTATATACAACCATACTAAATGACAGTCTGTCAAACGAGTTTTCAGCTGAATAGCTTGCTTGAAATGAAAAGCATCTTATGCTTCTATGAAGCAACACTAATTATTAAGTTAAAGAAATTTTCATGTTTTGCTTCAGGACAGTAGTCTTCTAGATTAGGTTTCTATATCAAAGATTGAACAAAATCATCCCATAGAATATGTATTTTAAAAAATCTTATCTGAAATTCTGTTGTCTAAAATCTGTATCCAAGTAGTGTCACCCACTCTAGGCATAATTATCAACTGAAAAATAACTTCACAGAATGTTGTTCTTCAACACTGAAAGAGGCAGATTTTGAAGGTATTCTGCAGTAACAATTCCATGCAAGGACATATACCAACAAAAACCTATCTGCTCAACAATACAGTCACTCATACCACTAGTGCACAACAAGAGGAGCTGGAAGTCCTCTCTGCAAGAAGAATAACTTTGAACAGTAACCATATACCTACTTTGCATTTCAATTAGCTGCAAGTCAGAGCCGTTCTCCAAGTCTATTGTATCTGGATTCATGCTATCACTTTTAGAGTATTTCTGTCGTTCCTCTTCTAACTGCATCTTCAGTTTTCTAACCTGTAAAAGGAAGTGTTTCTTTATGAAAAAAAGACTCCCAAAGTTCAGTAGTTGTGTATGTAAATGTTCAATGGTAAAAAGGCAGAGTAGTCTTGAGATGCCACTGGCTGAGACAGTTCTGTAAACAAGAATAGCAGAGCAATGCAGGGGAGTCAGTCCCCGAGGTCTGTGGCTGTAGAGCCATCCCCATCACTGGGCAAGTGCCCTCTGCATGTCAATGCACAACCCAAGCCCACCAGCTTGGTCAGTACTGCAGGGATATCTGCACAGTGCAGGAGCACCTTGTAACTAACACAGCTCACTTTTCAGAAGAGGAGATGGCATTAAACTCCGTTTATGGATTTCTTCTACTGTGTATCTTTCCCACTCTAAACACACACAAAGATATTGAACACTACCCTAGTGAGTTTACAGACAATAATCCATGGCTTTTTCAGGGGGTCATCTCTCATACTCCCCCTGGAAACAATGGTCCTAGGCAAGTCTGTAGTGCACACTAGTCTTTAATAATTCAATTTCATGCTACAGCAGCTGTCTCTCAGTTTTTCCAGTAGTCAGGGAACATGGATTTCTCAGCTACGTGCCCTGCGTATGGACATTATGAAAGAAGTAGGAGCTATTTTTTGGACACTCTTACAAAAATATTGTTCTACATATTAGCAGTATGTGAGTTAAATTGCAAAACCCCCATTCATGATACAAATCAAATATATGATCAGTGATTTTTAAATTATACAGTGATAAATATGTGCTTACATATTTGTATACATTTAATACTACAATTTATTGGCAGACCAAAAAAGTATCTATACTATAATTAAGGTTCATTCACAGCAAACCCAAATGTTGACAACAATGGTTTAAATTTGCAATGTCTTCAACTAAAAGAGCAAAAACTGTAGTATTCTTAATAATTCCTCAATGGCTATATGTTTGCTTGAGACCTTTCTTCTCAAAACAGAGCTGTATTTAAACACCATTATTTTAATATTAATTTTCTCTGAGTTACCAAAATGATCAATGAAGTAGTATCACTCAGCAATTTTGAAGAAAATGCCACTTGAGTTTATGAGAGTCTAATTGTACTGACTTTAATATTTCTGCATAATACAATTATGCAGATAAAAGAAACTAAAAGAAAGAGCTTTGAGGATATGCACTAATAGTAAAGTCAGGAACAAGTTAGATTTCAGCTAACCAGCTAGTGAAATGAAATTTCTTTACCCACCAAGATCAAAACCCCATGGATAAGGACAACAGCAAGAGGAACTGCTAATTCCTGATAGTCAGTGAGGTAAAATGAGTATTTCATTTTGCTTTAGTGATTACATATCTGATTAAGCACCTTTGTGCTGAACAGTTGTTTATTACTTACATATAAATAGTCTGCAAAATGATACACAAGGGTCTACTTCTGAAATGAGTAACTTATTTTACCTGGGAGAGTAATTCCTCCTTTTCTCCAGCCAGTTTTCGTAGCCTGATATCTAAAAGCAAAGAATCCAATTAATAATCAGAGAAATCTGTAACTAAGAATATGTTTTTCATAACTTTTTTGTTCCATTCCAAATGAAATGCTCATCAAGGCTAATAGCACTAGGACTGCAAAACTCTGATATCTCACTAATAACACAAGAACCTTCAGTTAATAGCAGAAAAAGGGGAAAATACATCATTCACAATGTTTATTAGTATAACAATTCTAAAAGCAAGACATCAGAGTTTATAAAATAGCAAAAGAGTTTAGCAAATATTTCTACTTAGTCAAAAGATCAGTAATGACTACAAGCCATTACTGCAATCAAGCAACACTGTGCTAGGACTAGAGCAGCTCCTTAGAAATTGTAACTTTGACAGAAATGAAGCATAATAACATTTGTACTGGGAGGCCACAGCAGAAATATGTATCAAGTCTAATTTCTGTCAATATAAAATTATGTAACTATTATATATTATGTACAAGTATAATTCAATTATATAGAGGGTTTTTTTCTACATGTTAACAGAGATTTACAGAGGATTGACCTTGCATGCAATAACTTGCTCAACCTAAAGATAAAAGCAAGTTTAAAGTAACTTAACCCGGAAACCCCCAATTAGGGTGTCTGTTGTCCCTATCATTTTTTGAATGCTTTTAAAACTTCTTCTAAAGAATGTGATGGAAGACTGCACTTGATGTTCTTTCATTGATTACATATACTTCTAAAGAATTATTTTCATGAAAAACAATGGAAAACATACTAATCCAAAAAACAACACTTTTAAGCAAGATGTTTTTCATCAGTATTAAAACAGAAACTGGACCAAGAGAACTAATCCATTTCAAACATCTAAGCACATATTATTTTTTCTTACTCAGATACATCTGTCTTTTTACTCAGAACAAACAAAAACTTCAAATCAATCCTGAAAGTTGTGTAAGCACATATTCCAGAAGCATCACAGGCGCTTGCACCTGCAAATGTAAGTCACACTCACTGTGAACGAGAGGAAACAAAGCCCTCAAAAACTCTATAAAGTATGCTACGATACTTTTACCTAGTGGTCCTTCTCCTGCAGATTCCAAGACCTGAGCAGCTTCCTGGGACACAATTGTTATTGCACCAACCACTGATTCATGGTTTAGATCACCATTTGGTGTGCCATCTGGAATTATAACTAATCCATGTTTCTAAAAATGCAAAACAAAAAATAAACTTGTCATACAACAGAAGTGCTAAAATATAAACCAACAGATAAGTTTTTCAAGAGCTTTTCAAGTTCAGTGAAACAATTAAAATGATACGAACCATTTGTCCTACCCTAAGGTCAGGTTTTCAGAGTGCACAAGAATAGTAACCATTCTTCCTCCTTTTTACTGACCTTGATTTCATGCCCCATTCCTGGATTTGTTACTGTAAAGTAACTACTACCAACATACCTGTCCTCTCTTCATTGTTTCCTTCAGGTCAGCCAACTCCTCTCTGAGCTCATCTCGCTCATTCTTAATGCAGTCAAAGTAATCTTTCTGTCTTTCTAGGGCCTGGGCTCAGGCAGATAGCAAGAAAAAGAATGGCACAGAGAAAAAGCATATGACAGACAGCAGAAAGATTTTCTACAAGTAAATGCAAATAGCTCAATACAAATAAAGAAATTAAAAGCGCTTTTAAATATGTAGTAACATACATCTCTGATAACTGCCTTCTACAAGTTGCATATCTAACTTCATGCTGCATTTGTTATTACTTTTTTTTCCAGACAAGTCTTAGCTTTTTTAAGGTTATTTTTATTCTGTGAATTCTATTTTTTAGTAAATTTTGATAAACTAAATTGAGTACCAAAAGAGTAATTCTTCTTCATACAGGCACTCTGCAGCAAGAAATAAAATTTGCTGAAACTCAAATGGCAAAAATCCTAAAACATTACATCTATTGAATTAATTTGTCTGCCTTTTATAAGGTACAGAAGTAGAAATCATACATCATGGAAGACCTTGAATGTATCCACTCATGAATAGTAGTTTATTTACTAGTTGCTTATGGATTACAACACCATTTGCTAAACCCAAAGCAATCAGTTTTAGAGAAAAAAAAAAGCAGCAAACACCAGTAGCACTACTTTAGACAAAAAAGTATGGGAGCTAGAATGTGGGTGTAGATGGGTGTGCCTGACTAAGCTGGAGAGGTTACTGGCAGTTAGCTGGACACTTCTACTTGACTGGCCAGCATGCAATACTGCACGCATTAAAAAAAATCCTCGCCACATAGCAAGTGCCAAAGTATACGGACATTTTGGCCAAGAAAATTATCCAACTAAACCCTATGCTATGCATGAATGTGTAGGAATAGACTGATACTATGAAAGAAATGAAGGTGTACACATTTGTACTGTACTTGCCTCATGTAACTTCAATATGCTGAATTTTAATAATAATCTAGAATCTGCATACTAGAGCAATATTTTAAAGCATTACCAAATTTCAACAGAAAATTTTGACAAGTGCTGTTGCACTTGATTTATTCATATGTAAATGCAACATTTAAAATAAAGGTAATTCAACATGAGTGAAAACAGTAGCAGACATCTTAATTTAAAAATCTGTAAGATGTCCTTTTATTTCCTAGCACACACTAGATCTCTAACTACATTATAAATAGCATGAAGAACCTTAATCATTACATAATTTTGTGCTCTACTTGAAAGACACATACATCTTTTTAATTTTTAAAGAACAGTGGAAGAGATGGAAAGGGAAGTAAGCTCACCACTTGAGAGAATGGACACAGCAGCCCAGAATCACAGACAGAGATTGTGTGTACTTGAGAGTGTCCTGTGATGATGCTGACCTTCCCCAAACATATTTTCTATCCTTACCCCCAAATAACACAAGTGTTGGAAATCAGAAAATTCTGTTGGGGGAGGAAGTGAAACTGATACAACTATGTATTTCTACCTATGTAGATCTAAGTAATCATTATTCAAAACCAGTAAAAATCCTAATGTTTGTACACTCAGGGTTTAATTTAAAATGACATGGATTTTGCAGAAAATCTAACTCTGGAATTCTTCTGTTGGGGCAGGAAACAGAAATCAGGACAACAAAGTTCGGCAGACAGATTTTACCATACTTATATGAGCAAAATCTGATAATATGCCAGAATCCAGAGATGTCTGTAATCCAATTTTCTAAATATTCCAAAAATCTCAGTAACTTTTATACCAAATTCAGAGTTGCCATTACTAAATGAAAAGCTGGAGCCACTGAACAGTGGAATGACTGTATATTTCAGGAATATAACCCAACGCTGTAACTCAGTGTCCTCAAACTGATCTAATTTAAGATCAAATATAACCACAAATTTCAAGCACTGTAGAAACAGGACAACATAAGAAGGCAGGTGTAAAACAAACTTGTGCTATTTTGTTCTGTTTGCCTCCTTTTCTTTTCCTGACACAGCTAAAATATCTTATATACATTGTAAATTTAGGTTACAATTTTAGTTTTTAACTACATTGTGAAGCGTTGCAGAGACATCTAAAGCTGGAATAGAGTAAAAATTAGCAGTAGGAGGAAGAAAGGCTCAAAGACTGTGAGCTAAGAAAAGTATGTAAATATTTATAGGTATGAGAAAGAAAAGAGCGGCATTTTTACATTTTCTTTTCTAAGAGAGTTCAATTCTGAGAATTAAAAAAAAAACTAACTAGAAAAATAACCCGTTATGGTGTTTACCAGAACACAAACTTGCAGGGCAATTTTGGCTGAAGGAAAATACATCTATCTTTCTTGTCATTCTGGCTGGTAGGCATACTTGAATATCAGATATACTCATACTGATTCTGGCAATGTATTTGAAAGAGCACAAAAATATTGCACAAATTGAGACGGCCCATTATACAAATGTGAGAGGTAAGTATGGAAAGAATAGGGTAAATTAAAGATAAAAAGCTTTCAGAAGAATGTTCAGAGAATTTTAGAATGATGAAATTTTTTTGTGATGGAAGAGAAAGGCTGAAACATGAAAAAAATAAGACAGCCTAGTTTTTGAACTAGCCACCACCAATTAAAAGGCAACTTTTCAAGGTGACTTGAACTCCAGCAAATAAAACAATTTTCAAAGAAATCTGCATATACTGAAATATGGTATAAAATTCAGGTAGAGAGAAATGACCCCTGAGCTGTCAAGAGGCAGACAATTCCTTTTTAAAGACAATTCCTTTTTAAAGATTGCCACCGGCAATCTACTTGTGTCCCTGAACAGCCTCAAGTTCAAAGACATGTAGTCATCACCGATGGTCAGGCTGACTCAGTTCTATAACTTCTGCCTGCCCAGAAGCAAAGTTGACAAACCCTGCCTGACCTACATTAGCTGCATAGGATCAGCACAGTTCTTTCTGTACCACCCTCCTTCCTACACAGGAACCTCATGGATGCTTCTCAAAAGGTCACCTACAACCATTGTTTCAATTATGATTCTCAATACCCGAACTATTTCATGTGTCATTATCAGAAAACCAGCTTGGTTCAGTGTTGCATCCAAGCTTACCAATTATACAAGGATCAGAAGTGCAATACAGGAATGCACAGGTTAGTTGTAGAAGTCAATTCAAGATCACATATTTTACTACTAGGCATGCCATCAAAAATGTTGCAAAAAATACTGTAAATTTGTATGTGTAACAGTTCATGTTACAGATTTAATTAGTCTTCCTGATCATTATTCAAGTAAAGTGTGGCTCATTTCTGAAGAAGAGAAAGACTGCAAAATATTTTATTCGTTTAAGTTCAGAGTGGCCTTAATTTCTTTGGAGAATTCCTTGGGATGTAGAGGGCATTCATCTACTTCTAAATTTAAAAAAAATAGCTTTCCTCCCATATTTCATTCATACCCCTATTTTTTTATCTTTCCAATTAATTGTCTCCTGGAGATCAAACACTTCCTTGGTTATGGAGTCTATATTCTCCTGCATACGTTGATTCGCCTGTGGTAAATAGGATGAGGGAAGAATAAAAGAGGAAAGAGAAGTAAGGAAACGGAAAAAAAATCCCAAACATTAAAATAGATAAAGGAAACTAAGTAATAAAAGTCAACCAAAGAGTTTATGAGCATGAAGTTACAGAAACAGTGTGCAGTATAATGTAATATATTCCTCATTAATTCATGCAAGAGAATGGTATTTAATTCTATTCAATCACTGCTGTTGGGAAAACTTACTGCAGCTAGAGTTACTTGTCTTTAGTGACTGTTCCCACTGCAGTCTGTGGATAGAAACAATTACCCTGCTGTACTTTCCAGATACCTTCAAGTCCTCTTTGGAACTGAATATTATTGTTAACAATTTGTTTTATTAATTTTTTGCAAAATAAAATAATCTTCTTGAAAGTATAAAGAAAGGAGTTTGAATCAAACATCCAGGAAGCAAAAGACAATTGCTGACTGCTTTCTGATACTATATGAATATGTATCAAGTGCAGTCCTACTTTTTTAGCTGACTATCACTGCATTTTGTTGCTTCCCCTGCAAACATAATTAAATGCTTAACTATGAAGATGACGTAAGAATTTTAAGGGCTAGAGACAACTTTTTTCCTTCTTAAGGAGTGAATTTGATTTTACATCTGGGAACAGAAGACAATGTCTTTCATTAGTGTTAACAGATGAGGAAAAGACACAATAGGTGGTAAATATGAGTTGAACCTTCAAAGGGACTGAATGTATTTGTGCCTATTTGACACATGCTACATTCTACCAAAGTAAACACTCCAGAAAAATCTACTGGATATTCTTGGTTCATATACTTAAACCCAAGCAAAACCCCAAACAAGAATACGCAAAACTGTTCTTTAATTCTCAGTGAAGTCAAAGATAACAGAGCAAGCAACAGAGCCACAACAGAACTTTTTAGGGCTTTTGGTTGTCAGCATTTATGCTAACACAAAATTCTGATACTTAGGATAATCTTAATCCTTTCCTTCTGCTATTAAGTCCTAGCAACTCCAGTTCATGAAGCGTAATACTTCTAAAACAGAACAGGGACTTTTCAGAAAACATTTTGAGTTACAGTACCTACCACCTAGAGAGCACAAGAATATAGTAAAAATAAAGGATCAATGAACTGTTACACAGCTTTTGAAAATGACAGTAGGAGACTTTGGTCTATACACTTAAAGATAATAAATTTTTACTGCAATGAAGAGATAGTGGGAAAATTATGTAATAATTGAACTACAAGTTCCAACTAAAATAATTGGGAAATGGACACCCAATATACACTGACAATATACATTCATATATATATATATATATATATATCTTTGTGGACCATTTTAAAATGAAGACTGATAATAACTCTGGGATTTCACAGTGGGTGGGTTTGTTTCCAGAAACAAAAGGGAAAAGGGGAAAAAGAACCAGGTGAGATGGGAAAAGAATGCACTGCACACCCAGCAACATGGTTGTGGCCCAATAACATGCTGACCAGTATTGCTGTGTATGATGCTTGATGAGTAAGCAAACAAATATTCAGTATGGCAAACTTCAATTGGTGATACTCATAAAAATCTGAAATAACTGAAATGGAAACTTTTGGGAAAGGCAAAATACATTTGGTATTATCCATGCATCAGAACTTTTAGCTATGGAAAATTATTTTGGCCACACAAATAGTAATTCTGCCCTCAAAACAAAGAAAAGATACTTGGAACATTCATGAGAGAACCACAATTTCTCACAAGAATTAAAGGCTTTGCAAGATGTAACACATTTGAAAACCTTGCAGAGACATTTTCAGCTTCATAAATTTAGGAGGATCAGTAGCTTAAATTCTACACACTAAAACAAGATAAATTATTTCTTAAAAATGCAAGATAGTATTTAATCCTGTTTTGTACATGATTCCCATTCAAATCTTACACCACAATTATTTGCACAGGTTCTATCCTACACTCATATGAGCATACCTCTATCAATTCATCTCTCTGTCGAAGGCCCTCTTTAAGTTCATCCAGCTTATGCTGCAGAACACTGCAGTTGTGTTTCTGTCTTTCCAATTCCTGTATTAAAGAAATCAATTATTTATATTTATTTTGAGTTATGTAAGAAATTGTTGTAAGGATTTGAGAAATTATACCTACCAAGTAGTTCAAAGACCACTGAAGTGGTCTAAATAAGTTGTCCAGACTTAGTACACAGAAGATTTTATTTAATAAACTTTAGAGAGAAAAAATGCCATAAAGACTTAAGCCCAATACCAGCAAGTAAAGTTACTCTGAGTATTTTCAACTGTTCTTACTAAGTAGTCCAGATTTCTGTACTTTATAATTAGAAAAAAAATACCTTTGTCTTCTCTTCATTCTCCCTATAGAACTCCGCTATCTGCTCTTCTTTCTCCTCAATAACATCCTTTAAAGTATCCACTTGGTAAATCAAATTGTTTTTCTCGTTGTCTAGTTGAGCATTGGAAACCATAGCTTTCTTATACTTCTCTTCAACTTCAGCTAGCGAATCCTACAGACAGCAAAAAAGTTGACATTAGTCTAACTTTTTGATGCATTGTTATAATGTTAAAATACCACCATAATGTTAAAGTATGAGATGTTAGACATTAAAATTATGCAACCATTTTTGTTTATAAAAGATATTCTTTAGAGGTAACAAGTAACAGTTTCGTTCCATTATTCAACTTCGGTCATACACAACAATGAAAATTTATCATTACAAAAGCATGAAAAATACAACACAATATTCCACTTGCATTTTCTACCCTGCCACATTCACAGCAACTCACAGGGATACAGTAGTAATATCACAGCTTCACATTCTAGTGAATACCATGTATCTAGTAGTGATATCATTACTCAAGGCATGCATGAGAAAACAGCTCAGAATGAGGCAACAAAACTAATAGGGAGAACACAGACAATTAAATCAGTAAAAGAGACTACAAAAGTAATTCCAAGAGTAGCTTTAACTTAATGCTTGTTATTTAAGTAGTGCCCTATGACCTTAGATTTGAAACTTTAAGACAGCCACATTATTCCAGTAAAAAGGACTCACTATTTAAACAGGTATTTTATCTTTGGTTTACTTACTAGATTTTTTTAAAAAAAGCATGTAACTTGGTTCTTTACCTAAAAGTGTACCTTGCTATACAGCCTCTTAGACAAATCTCCCCTATTCACCATTTTTTCCTGTTTTTAGTTATAGTTTAGGTTTTTTGTCAGAGTTGTAACAAATGTCAACCATTTAAACAGTCAGAAAACTATCACTCCAGGCACTTTTAAACATGCCTTTATTTCAATATGCATTATATAAAGGTTGGGACTACATGGTCTTTAAGGCCATTCCAACCTCTTAACATTCTATGATTTAAAAATAATAAAAATTGATTTTCAGAGTCCTAATTTTAGAATTGAAAAAGAACTATTAAGCCAATCCCTGGACCAAGTAGATCTAAGTCATAAAAATCTCCTTGTACTTCATGTAATCTGTTCCTTGAAGAGATAAGTAGCATTATCTCCATTTTTAAATATTTGTATTTTGACAGTAGAAGCACTAGCACAGTAAGGGCATAAAGCTTGGGTTTCCAGAAAATAGAACACTACAATTAATATATTAGGAGGGAAGGTGGCAACAATCTAAGCTTTCAAGAAAATATTGAAGATCACTATCTGTTAAACAGTAAAATTATGCAATCATTTTTGTTTTGGAATTATAGTCATGTCTTCTCTATAGAAATACCAAGTCACAGTTCAATATTCTGCTATGAGAAAGTAAAAAAATTGCCTATCCCCAAACACTACTCTACATTGTAAATCTCCAGTTTCGGAAGGATGTCCTTAGAGAATGTATTTTATCTTTTATAATTTTATCATAATCACATATATTCATTTCACTGAATTCTGGAAATCTCTGCTGGAGAAATACAACTTTTTGAAACCCCAGAAAAAGAATTACAGAAGAATTACAGAAGATCAGAAAATAATTACAGAAGATCAGAAGAAACAAAACAGTATAAGTTGTGAAAATATAAGACAAGTACCACTATAATCTGGGAAGTAGTAGCAAACAGCAAAGATAACTCAGGATAAAAAAAAGAAAAAAATATAAACATAACTGTGTGCAAGTTATTCTGAAGATTAAAACCAGAGAAAGCGTTTCTTTTTGTGATGCTGTAAATACAACAAATCTTGTAAAGATTGGCAAAACAAAATGCTAGAGCTAGCAAACCTAAAGACTTTCAAAGAATAATCTATCTTAGAGTTAAAAAAAAAGGAAATATTAGGATTATAATGAAAGCTAGAGTAATTTCACAGGGAGGCAGGAAATGTAACCAAAAAGAATGCAACTATGGAAAAAGTCCAATTTGATTATTTTATGAGTGTGGTGACTGCAGTCATGTAGTAATTTAGTTCGGCAGAGATCTCTGAATGCCAGCTGGTCCAATCTCCTAACTAAAGGGGGTCAGCTGAGATCAGGCTGCTCACAGCTCATCTCCATTTTAAGTATCTCCAGAAATCTAGACTGCGGATAGTCAAACTTACTGGATGACCTGCACCAGTGTTTGCTTTCCTTGTGAAAACTTTTTTCTTGAGTTCCAATTGGATTTTCTGCTCCTACAACTTAACTTTTGTCTGTTTTGTCTTTCCCTTGCAAAGAAATCTGCCATCTACTCTCCACAGCCTCCTATCAGACGTGCTAAAACAGCAACAATATTGCCAGCCACAACTGCAAGATTTATCAAAGCCCATTGTCTCAGCCTCTCACTGAATGACATGTGTTCCAGGACTCCAATCTTAAAAGACAAGACTAGGCTGGGGTTTAAAACATTGTATTAGAATGTCATTAATTAAAAAAATAATGGCAGAGGAGGATGAATCTGCAGTTACAAAAGAGGAATAGATTGATTTGTACTAAAGGGTGAAAACTGCTTCTGAGACAGAAACTAAGTTATGTCTAAGTCTCTGTTGGGTTGAAAAAACTGAAACATTGCTACGACTTCGTTCCAAGTGTCTTCTTTTCAAGTATTACACATGTTCCCCATGGTTCAAGAATTCCATGTAGCTTCAGGGAGCCTTCCAGTTTGATTTTAAATAATTTCTAAACACTTGAAGGAGGCCGTAGGATTTTTAAGGACGAAGCAGATGGAATGGAAACACATAAGGCTCTGCACATAGCCTAAAGCTATGAAGAAATACCACACACAACTTTATCAGTAAAGTGCTATAAAAATTAGCTTGCTCAGCTAGAACAAGATGATTCGAGCCAAGAGATATCAAGAGAGTGCACTGTTAACAGCATAAAAGAAAAATTTTGAGGAAAGACACAGAATTCCTTTCCAGCTGATGCAAAGAAATACATAAAGAAGCAACAAAACAACCAAACTGAGACAGCAAAGGATTTGAAGACCTAACGAAACCAGAAGTAGCAACATTAGAGTTTATCCTGCTGTTAATACTGACACCCAGTATATTTGTAGCCAGGTAAAACCCACACTTCTACCAGCATAAGGGCGACCAGAGAGCTCAGAAGGTAGTGTGACTACAAATCTCCATTAGTCCAACACTGGAAAAAACCAACCAACCAACCAAAAACCCCAACATTTAAACACAGTGTAAACCAGATATTCTGGTAACTCTTCTATAACATACACAAGACAAAAATGATTAAGTACAAGTTGAGAAAAAGGCAGTACCTTCCTAATTAAAAAAAAAAAAAAAAAAAAAGGTTCCCAAAAGAATCTTTATGGAATGTGAACTAACCTAGGAACACATTATTCAGTATTAGCAACAACATAAAATGCAGAATTCTGAAAGCCAAGCATAGATTAAGATCTTACTATTGCACACTGTGCTCTTTGGTAAATGTAATGGATTACAATAAATAATAATTCATTAACCACAAGTCAGAACAGTAATCATGAGATGCTGGCAAACACATAAAGAATGAGAGTTAGATCCATTCTGAAAATATGAAGCAATCTCACATTACACTTGATCTATGCCTCATATGTCTATGTCTAATAATCCTGTAATCTACTACTCTTTGAAGTCCTTTTAATATTCATATAACTAAACCAATATAACCAAACCAAAACATACTTCATCTGAACATATTGCTATCAGGTTTAAAGTTTCCTTCAAAGGTAAAGTTATACTTCAAAGAGGAAATAACTTTTGCTACACTAAACAGCTCATATTACATATTTTCCCCTTACTATATAATCTAATATATTGTTAAATTGAAGACATTCAAGTAAGCTGATAAATACATCACTATTACATTCTCTACTACAAGAAGCATTCATTTAATTCAGTCTCTATATGGATATAAAACATATGAAAAGTTCTCTACTTTTACATGAAACCATTCATAATTAGACAATAGAAAAAAGAACAGAACAAATATCCTAGAAAAGATTTGCAAGCCCCAT
This sequence comes from Melospiza melodia melodia, assembly GCF_035770615.1. NCBI lineage: Eukaryota > Metazoa > Chordata > Aves > Passeriformes > Passerellidae > Melospiza > Melospiza melodia. The sequence goes on from NC_086194.1 coordinate 56,320,691, forward strand.
CTTTTTTTGAATTCTGTATCCCTTCAATACAAAACAGTGAAAAGGAAGATTATTTTAAATTTACTGCACTGTTAATTGTGTGAAAATGTGTAAAAGAAAGGCATACATACTAGTTTAAACAAGTCAAAATACAGACAAATCTCATGTGGAAGACTGCACCTAGTACAGGTAGTTAGTTCAGCGTGCTGCTGCAGTACAAACTGAAGATTGCACCCTCGGTGGGGAAAGGACTGGAGCTTCCAGCAAGAGCAGTGATCGGGCACTGACCCTTTGCACAACAAGGTGCATGGGAACCTGTGGCACCAGCCAGGTAAGCAGCCACTCTGAGATACAACGGGAGCCAGTGGCTCAGCAGGAAGACCCCACGCCCCTGAGGGCATGGACTGCGGATACAAAAGCCCACGGGTTTCTTGGTTCAGGGTCTGTTCTTGGCAGCACCCAGCTTGATCTCAAGCTAGTTTTGTGTGACCCTGCCATGAATAAAGTACTTACAAAAATCAGATGTCTGAGACTCTGTTACGGGAAACCTGTGGCCAAGCCTGTAAGGAAACCTTGACGGACAGTGTGAGACTGGTGTGTGTAGCCAGTCTAGTGCAGCACCCATTCACTCACTTGGTGATTCACTGGAGGGTTTTGCTCCCAGCAGTGAAAGTTGGGGTGGTGGGAATATGACTACTACAATGGATGCAGGATTGTTTCCTTACCACAGACAGGAAAGTTTCCTTAGCACTCATTAGCCTAATGCTGAAAAAACCAATCTGTGATTCAGAGAAAATAATGGGAATATAAACCAGCATAAATTAATTTTTTTTAAACGGCAAAAAATTAAACAAAATTAATTTTCTCCTGCAAGCAATATGCCTGCCGAAATTAATTGCAGTACATCTTTCAAAATTATTATTTTGCCTTTGCTTTATAATGTGATGTATTTGCTGAAACCTGGAGGACTAATTCTCAAGTTCTTTGTCATAATTATCTCCCATTTCTTTGTTCCCTACCTAACACCTAGTAATTATTTTGTATATCTGTTTATTTGCTAACAAACCTCTAAAAATACAAACTGAACACCTCATTATCTTATCAGAAAACACCTATGTATATCAAAACATCAAAAAGTATTAACTCTTCTAACTGTAATCAAATAATAAACATGCAATCTCATATACATTTTAAGCTGATGCTCTTCATGCATTAAAAGTTAGATACATGCTTTAAAGAAATTTTAAAATTTGTTAGTGAAGCCACTATACATTAGTGAAATTGGTGATAACTCCGTTATGCAAAACACCCATTCAGAATGCATGCTTGGGAGGAGCCCTGATACCTTTAATTCTTTAAGTCCCTGCATGTATCTCCCTTCTACATCATGTATCTGGTCCTTAAGATCATAGATATCCTGCAGGACATAGGAATGAACCATTGCATAAGAAGTATGGGGAAACAATTTAAAACTGAAAAAGCATTAAAAGGTTTACATGCACTTCTGTCAAATGACAAAGCCTGCAATAATTCCCAGAAATTAAAATTAATTCACAACCAGTTGACGGAAATTAAGGTTTTGTTCATAACCCTAGCCGCAAGACAACTCAAACAGGACAGAATTGTTTGAAATTCAACATAAACAAAGTCTTATCTTAATAAGCTAAACTCTTAAACCATAATTATGAACACAAACCAAGATAAAATACCAAGAAAGTAAAAAAATACTTCATGATTGAAAATTACATCCTCATAACATTTTCCTATTATAACAGAAGTTCTGTATTAAAAAACAATCTTCCTATTTAAGCTCCAAATTCTCTATTTAAGCTTCAAATTCTCTAAAAATGCAATTCACCCGTAATTCACTGAGGGAGGCATCAGGATCCACCAAACTACTTGCATCTCCACTTCCTCTCCTGGATGAGTTGCCACTCTGAGGAGCTGCACTTACTGAATTGCGAGATGAGGGCTTAAGAAAGGGAAAAACATTGTGTCAGGAATCATATGGTTATTTCTGGTATACTTGATAATACTCTTTATAAATTTCTTCAAAGTCACAGAACGGTTTTCTCTCTGGTTTTTCTTAATACTAGCTTACAGACAGTATGTTCCATTGGGTATTTTCCAGCACCTGTGTTTCTTCTTGGTAAAATCTTGGTTTCTTGTTGTTGACTTAGTGTACCAGTACATTAGAATTTTGAGTCATCTATCCAGAAGATATTCATAAGACGGCTAATAGTGCTGAAATACTGTAGACATTTACAATATTTCCTAACTATTATAATTTCTGCCATCCAGGATTCAGAAGAAAGCCTACAATGAGAAGCTATCATACAGATTTTTATAGCTTTACCCTTCTAAATTTTAGCCTTACCTGGTAAGTATTTCTCACACAAAAAATAAATTTTATATAAAATTATTACTGGCCAAAAGAAAACTAAAGAATAAATTTTTTCCCTCAAGAAATAAAAGGCATAAACCATTAATTCTGGGCAATAAAAAAGTTTATCTAAAATTATTTTTGCAAGCTAAACCTGACAAAAAATACAAAGAATACACAGAATGTGTACTTTTTGAATTAATTCAACATTTGTGATTTGAGAATGAACACTGACTTTAAATAATTTTAAAAGTTTTGAAAATTAAAAACTCTTACCCTTGAAAATATTTCTGAATGTGATTTTTCACTCTTTTCTTCCAGCTGAAAGAGAATAGGGAACATGATTACCTTTCGTAATAAGGAACTACCGAATTGGCATCTTCTGTTCAAAGAGACTGAGAAATATTTTTAAATGAACCCATTTCAAAAATTTCAGATGTTAGTATAGATCAAGACAGGAAAAATAATACTTAGCTTAAAAAAAACAGCTTTTACCTTAGTTGCAACATAAATGTAAAGAAAAAAGCCAGAAACCTTTCTTTAAAGTTTTTAAAACGTCATTACCAGTACTAAGCAACAAAACACACTCTTTTAAATTTTAAGTATATTTAAATATATATTTCAAGTAATATTTAAAATTCAAGAGTAATCACTGCAAAACTAGATGGCATAACAAATGCAAAGCTTCATGCAGGTACTTAAGGCACTCAGTGACAGCAGGGTGAATGTCCTAGTAAACAGAAAACACATCTGTAAGTTCAACCTCTTTAGTGTCACCTGCGATTAAATCACAATAAAACTGGTTCAGGTAAAAGTCTATAACTGAAGTGTACTAAGTAAAAGCATTCTACAAAATAATTTCAATTCATATTTTATCTACTGAAGACTAAGGAGAAGAACTATCACACTCCCTTTTTACTTAGGAAACTGCTATTGCAAAATTGTATTGTAGATGTCCACATTTTCTGCATTTCTGTGAATCAAAATAAGTGGGATTAGACACGTATTTAGTATGGTGTCTCACATGTCCTGCTTCTCAAAGAATACCTGTTTTTCTCTGTGCCAGAGAAAACAGTTTTGGAAGTCTATTGCCATCACAGAAGAAACAAACATTACTTTATAAGACTTCTTTTTCCTCCTATTGTGGTTTCTATAAAAGCAACATTGCTTCTTCATGACAAATTCACTACCTCCAATGATGTACTGAAATTATAGATTGCAAATATTCGTTACCAGTATTGATCTGGAGGATACATTTAGACTAACCTAAATAAAAATATAAATTTCAAATCTAATAATAAATAATGATGATAACGCAAGCAACTGAGAAGGCAGAAAAACTACCAGTCTCAGCCTCCACATTTCTTTCAGCACAGCATTTATTTCAGAAAGTCAGCTTTATTATGGGAAAAAAGTGCTAAAGTTTAAGCTGGAGAAATTAGTCTTTCATTATTTGAGAATGTACAGATGATAAATAATATGAATTATTACAATTTATACATCACTGTAACAGTATTAAAATATCATCCAAATGCAAAGTCAAAGAACATGGTTATGAGAGTAGTCTAGCTCTCAGTCTCCCATTGAAAGCAAAACCACAGCCAACAGCTGTGGTCTGAACACAGAGGTTTCTGCAGCCCTGCTGTGACCTGACCGGCTGCAACAATAACATCCTTGTGAGGCTTCTTGGAGTGTCTGGTCTGAACTCCTGAACTGCAGTGAGAGGTTGCTGGCCCTTGCTGCACTGCTTGGCAAGGGTACAAAGAATTTGGCTCTCACCTAAGCAAGCAATTACACACTGCTGATCACCACATACCATTCCTTTTGCTCAGCTAAATAAGCACAGGGCTCTCAGCCTCTCTGCCTACCTACTGTATCTGCTAGCCCTAAATGCTATTTCAAAAGATATACTTAAGAACAGAAATTAGCCTTTTACTCCATGCTATTAAAGACAAAAGTTTTGCCTGCAAGTAACCAGAATTTTTAGAAGTTACAGCATCAAGAAAGAGAAGGTGGCTAGGTTTGGTAAAAACAACGTTCAGCCTAAAGGGAGCTGCACAGGAAAACCATCATGACAATTTTCCCTTAACATGATCTGTTGATTGACATGGGATTCTGTACAAGTGCATAGCCAGCAAGGAGTGCTTCAGTAATGGATTCTGAAAAAATCTCATATGGGATGAAGGAACACTAAAATGCACTAGTGCGGGTACAGATCTAAGTATTTTTGTCACAAAAATAAGTAACAGTATTCCAAAAGTACACAGAAACCTCCCTAGCACACCTAATTTCCATAAGAAAAAAATGTAAAATATTTGGGTCTTTAAATGTTAAGCTTATCACACACACACACACACACAATTGTGAAGTGTTACACTTGTCACATGCTTCTAGCAACAGGCAAAATCTCCTTTAAAATCAGGAGCATGCTTTTTAAAATTTCACGCAGTACATTTTTATATGAAAACAAGCCCCAAATCTGCAATAAACCAATTTGCAATTAAGTAATTTAGAATGCTTTAACAGTATTTACTCTTTCAGAGTATGAAAAGAAAATCCATGGTTTTGCTGTATTCACCACAGTGTAAATAAAAGCATTACACTCACACTATTCAAAACTTGGCCATAATCTGCATTGGAAACAATACTTCCCCTGTGGTTGGAATGACTGAAATAATCAGCAGTAGTTTCACTTTGAGAAGAAAAATCAGAGAACTTCAAAAGATAAGGAGAAGGTGAAAGAGAACTGAAGATGACACCACTGAATGAACAAAAGTTTATTAAAAAACAAAAAAATCCTACCTTAAATCTCCATTCTTGCACTAAAAACAATTAACATTTATTATTGATTCATCTTCCTCAATTAGAGTAATGTAAAAAACAATAAAACCAGATACCAAAGGGTTTAGTATTAATTTAAGGTCAAACACAAACTACAAACATTAAAAAAAGTTTGCAGATCATAAAAGACAGATTATATAAACTGATAAATAAAAAACATAAAAATATTTTTATCTACAAATGTTGTCTTTTTTCAAATCAACACAAATCCAACAGGGCTAGCTATAATCTGGGCTTCTTCTCATTGCTAAGTTTAAGACATCTTAGACTAGAAGGCAAAGTTACTCCCCAAAGATATATGTCAGACTAGCACCTAAAAAGCTGGGGGAAAATGCTAGTGCTCCACATTTCTTGTTAAAAAAGGCAAAATATATCTAAGCACAATTACATCCACCATGGGAATTCAAGTGAAATACTCAACTGAGAAACATTATGCATGTAAAAGACAGTATTAAATGGCAAGAATAGGTTTATCATAACCTTATTGATAACGTTCTACTTCAAAAGGCAGAAAGTTAAAACTAAATACAATCTTCACAGTGAAAATGACTTTAGGAAGAAAATCCTTCTATGAATAGTCTGAAAAGATATTGCCCTTATCCAATTCTCACCATTAAAAAAAAAAGTTCTTTATACTTGATGTATGTGATTAAAAGCTGGTAAGATGTCTAAAAGTTATATATGTAACTGGTATACAAAAACTAGTTTACTGGTGAACACCTGGCTCAGATTATGCTACTTTAGAACTACAGAATTTGTATTTATTGTCACTGCTATGTTATGTTCTATTTCTCTGACAACAAATTTTCCAGCTATTTTTCAGCTACATCTATATTTAAACTAGTATCTTAATTTTCATTAAATGTAGCTAGCTAAGTAAATTTTGATAGCTGGAAATTTGGCTAAACTTTCCTATTGCACTTACATTTCACAAAGTACAGAGATACTGAAGAGAATTCTTATTTATTATGATTACAGCAAAAGAACAACTCGGGCTACAATCTATGACAGTACTGGTCAATCATTCAAAATCCATTTTGCTGTTGAGAGGTCCATATACCTAATAAACCTTGCTGTCCCTCCTTCTATGCTTTTTGTAGTCCTAGTATCTTTCCCAATGGGGTCATCAAACGGATAGATTTTAAGATGGAGAAGCATCATACAGTTTCTCACAAGCATTTTCTACCTTTTAGATCTCTCCTACTTGCTCTTCTGATTTTCAGAGAGAACTAAGCTGATTTCAAATGTGTTATCCAGAGTAAAACCAAAACACAAGACACAGAAACAGTAGGAACTTAATGATAAATTATTCATAAGATTTTTACTCATTTGCTTTTCAGGACTATTTCATTAAACAAATGCTCTGAACTTTATTAAGCATTCACTAGTGTGAGTGAATGTACCTTGGCATGACTGGTATAACTAACATATACACAGTGAGATCCTATATATATATATATATATATATATATATATATATATCTGTATATGTTCCTATATATCTTAAAGTATATACTTTTAAGAAATTATCTCAGTGTTAATAAAATCTAAGGAGACAAGCAGCATTTTCACAATTCAAGAGAATATATATATGTCAATACCTGTTACATTTTAGAACTTCATAAAGCAACAGCAAAATTACCTTTTTCCTACCCCCTCAAAAATTTACTCTGATATCTCTTGTAGCTAAACATTTGTTTCTGACAAATGTGGTTTTATTTGTTTAGTACATATAACAGTGTTCATATATGTGAAATTTTAAAAAGGACTGAACATTTCAATTTAGCCCATACTAGAACATTGATAACTTATTTTGTTTTGTGTGGCGTGACAAATGAGCAGCTACATCAATGAAACTTAGACAATTGTTCTGTGGCAGAAGCAAAATAAAACTCTTTAAAATCACTTTGCAGCACAAAGAGCCAAGTTTAGAATGATACTTTTAATACAATACAGACCCAACCCCAATTTTTTCTCATTTTGGATACTCATTATCATAAAAATGAGCAAACTTTTTACTGCATTATATAACAGTTTCCATTAATCCTCTTCCCCAAAGAAAGACTTTTCCACATGTACTGTAGTGTGTTTCATGTGCTTGCCCCATCTATGACATAGGGTGGTAACCCCAACAATGTGCTGTACTTCAGTTACTAGCTGTTTATTACAAACATTAAAAAGATATTTAGAAAAACAAATTCCTTCTACAGTTTACTGTCTTACTGCTAAAAATGTACATCTTGCTAAAAATCACATCTCTGACAAATCAAAACTTCTTATGCCGAATGGAAAAATCCAATCTGCGTGTTGGTCAGTGAAACATCCCAAGTGAACATGCCCGTAACTTCTGATGTGTTAATATCAAAGCATCCATCAAATCGTGCATAGGAATGCTCACCACAGGACTACTTCGGACTGAGCTTGCTCTTGAAGAATAACTGCATTCAGATGGCTAAAGAAAAGTTATGAAGGACACTTTCACAACTTTCATAGATTTTTGTCTGCAGAAAACAAAGATAATGAAAGAAACAACCAGAGGCCTATTATACTAAGAGTGCAAGAACTACTTGAGTTATGTCATCCATCACCACACAACGAGGCCTGAGAAAGAAGGAATGAAGTAGCATGTATATCCAGTCTCAGCCATTATCATGCCACACTCATACACTGTAACTCCTATGCACAGTCACATACTCTCTTATCCTATCTATGCATTTCCAGTTAGTAGCATACCTTTTGTGAACAAAAAAAATTAAGATTCTCAGCAGCATTTATTATTGCTTTGAGACATGTCTATTTCCACTAAGAATTCCCTTTAAAAACAGTCAAATACTTTTAAAAAAATCAAATCTCAACTAGCTGCATAATTAAATTAAACATTTAAATTTCAATTTGGTTTTAACTGCTCGGAAGCCTGCAGAAGTTTTAACACACCCTGGGAACTGAAGCTATGCAGTACACTTAGTGATTTTATTTTACAGTCACTCAGGCACATTCTCCTGAAAGAGTTATGTTTAAAGGTGAAAGGCTGAAATCTATTTATGCAGTGAATAATAAAAGCAGCTCTGAGCAACACAACTTAAAAAGAAAAAAAAATGCCATTTCATGCTGCTTTGCCCCTCCCTAAGAAGAAATCTCCAGCAGAAATTATAATTATATTTGTATCAGAGCTATACATAATAGCAGTCTTTACTGTATTGTTCTCTCACAGAATCTTCTAACATTTTCTTGAGAGCATATGCAAAGCCAAATAAGGTAAATCATGCATTTGTAATGCAACTGCAAAAGATCTCACTAACTAATTAAAAATACTACATAATATTTAAGGTTTTATAACATAGGTTTAGCATGTCTCTATTTGAACTACTATATGCAGCAAAAGGCATGAAGTTTCAGACGTTCAAGCCAGTTTTTAAAGACAACTTTTTGCAGAGCTACACTAGCCTTTCCTATGGCACTACTAGCTACTCTTGATTTTGAAAAGAGGCAGATTAGGTTTTCATGCTATTGCATTTTTGCATGTTTATTGAATTTAAATATGGCATCCTATTTAAAAGTATTCAAGGTGTATTTACTGCAAACTTCAATAATCTCCTGATTTCCATCCAAATGCTTAACTTTTTAAAATACTGGTTTGGTATTATGCATGCAGTTGTTATTTAGTATGCTTGAATTAACTTATTCTAACCCCAGTGCTCTTCAGTGTCATTGTTGCATTCACCAACTTTATGCTTCTCTGTAAAAAGAGCAGTAAAACAGCAACTACTAAAATTCTTTAAAGAGGCAAGTTAACAACATTAAGAAAATTAAACTCAATGCCTCCAGAAAATTATACACAGAAAATGCAATATAAAAATATTTTTAAAATGCCCATGTAATACTGTCAAACCTCATGACCATACAATACAAATTTAAGGGAACCATGCATACGGTGCTTACAAAACAAACTGATACTTCTTATCAAAGCAGTGTTTAAAGGAGACACCTATGAAGAAAAGCGTAATTTTGTATTTATACTGGGCCATTCAAACATCTAAAGATAAGTAAGGTATTGTTTTACATTGTACTAACCCTGTAGCTCCTAGCTGGTGCCACTGGATCACTGTATAGAGAAGATGACTACAATGTGAAGAACAGAACAAGTCAGAAATACTTTTTCTGCATAGACACATTTAAAAATGTATGTTCTATATTCCACTAAAGTCCTAAAGATTTAAATACTAAATTTTAATCTATCTATAGTAGAAAGAAACTTTCAGGAAGGGTGGGAGAGCCTACAAGAAAACCTCTTTGAAATCAATTTAAACGTTATCAAACTAGTCTAGTATTTTTTCAAGTAGATTTGTGGAAGAGAGTGAAGAAATTAAGTAGCTCTCAAGTAACATGTCAGTTTTCTCTAGCTAGTTATTTATACCTGGCCATGACCACAGCTGCAAGTACTGGAAGATATTACTCATCTCATGATATATCAGTATTTTATAATTTATATTAAGATGGAAAAAAAGTACTGCAGTGGTGTTAAACACTTAGGGCTTTTTTGTTGTTTTTAAAAGACAGGAATTTGAAACAGCAACTGTCACAGCTGCTGGTTGTTTTCTGTATATCATACAGAATCATGAAACAGAAGTTATTTTAAATTTAAAACCTCACATGCAGAATAGAGTAATCAGCATGCTAGACAATGATTTTATAAAACACAACCCTTACAGGCAAAAAATACAACTGTTACCGCTTTTCACTGTAATAATTGCAAGTGTCATAGAGATAAGTTAGTGCCACACAGCATAAGTAAGGAAAACCACATACACATATTTTATGTAAATAATTAAGGTTATATAGAAAGAGTAGACAGACCCAAACATGGTAGGAAGGAACTGGTTTACTATATCCAAGGCTGCTATAATTTCTTTGATCATAGTAACTTCCACTCTGAGGGGTGAGGAAGAAAAGAAGAGAGAAAACAAAGGTTGCAGCTGTAGATGTTGCAAACAAAAGTTTTATCTTAACATTACCCAAGTGTTCCCAAGCTTAGACCTTGTGCAGAACACTGTAAAGTTTTCCCTAATGTTGACCCCAAATCCATTTAGCTTTCTTAAGCAAGTAAATAATAAAAGCCTCAAAACTACTACCTACTTTGTATATCAGCATTAACTGTACTTCTGATGCCATGCTCAAACAGAATAGTACATAATTTTGGTATTTTTCCTCCATAATAAAATAAAAATTCCAAAAGCTTTTAACAAGTGCAGCAAGAAATACATGAAAAACATAACTGAAAAGACTTGCTAATCATTAGTACAATTATTTACCTTATCTTTTTTACATTAGTTACCATTATGAATCAAAGCATTTTGGGGAGAGAGAAGGACAGAAATCCCTAGTAATTGAATTGGGGCTGGATGTTTATGTGACACTAGCATAGGCTGTACCCTACCACTATTCTTTACATCAAGTACACATATACTGAAAGTCTAGCAATTATATTTTGGCTTATTTCTGTTGGGTTTTGACTCTACACAAATTGCATATATATGAACATGTAAGGCAAAAATTCATACTTACATACATAAAAGAAAAACAAGACAGATAAAAACACGGCAAAAAGCAGTGCCTGCAGAATAAAGCACTTCTTATCTTAATAGGCAACAGAAAGCAGAAATACTCATATTGTTCATTTGTTTTAGAACTAAGGGAACAGGAAAATAGCCCTTCAAAAGCCCATGGAGAAATGCTGTAATACAATAGTAAGTAAATACAAAATTACCTCAGCCTAGTCTCAACACAAGCATCCACTGCTGTTTTGACCCCTCCCCCAACCCCTAATGCAGTTGCTAATCCATCCGTACTAAAAAATGTCTGAAAAATTACATCCAAAATATTTCATTTATTGACACTATATTCACATGTTAAACTTTCTGGAACAGTTTTTGCACAATCAAAATAATCCTCATGCCTTTCTCAATAAGTCACTGGGTTAACATCAAGGTCTATGGCAAATTCAATCTGCTGTACATCTACATTTAAAATGTTTCTAACTATCTGGTAGAGGAGAAGTAACAGAACATGTATCTCCATCCCAACTGAATAAACTTTAATCCAGAGAATCGCCACCTTTAAATAGTTCCAAGAGCCTTTTCCAGGCCTCCAGCAAACAAGATTTCTATTCAGCTGATTCCATTGATGGTATTGCAGTGACACAAAAACTGTTTCACACACAAACTGGAGGTCAGAATCTGGCCAATATGAGGGAGTTTTTTTTCCTAAAAACATTTATGAAAATGTCAGGAAGCTAACAATTTTATCCATGATGTTGCATACTTAGTATATTTATGAGGAATATTATACTAGAAAACTACCCAATAAACCCTTATGGGAATAAAGAGCTTTCTCCTTTGGACTTTGAGATTAACTGTAAGCATGACTCTAAGAATGAAATTTAGAGAATTAATACCACTATATAACAGCATCTTGAATCTTAAAATATAAAGAAGACAGACATAAGGATTTAAGGGTTTTATCACCTGAAGCAGAAATAACACAGAAAATTCTAACTACCTAATTAGAAAAAAAGCGTGATAGCCACGCTTCCATGACTGTGTTAAAAAAAAACTGGCAATTGAAACTATAATCAACCCTATTCTCATTAAAATAGGCTTGGCTTAAAGCTAGTGCTCACATCTCACAGAAGAATTTAAATCAATAAACAACTAAAAAAGCTTAACAGTACAAATTTAAGCACTATATTTTGCTTGCCTATCTGCTAGCTAATTCACATTACACTGGTATTTAAACAAATACAACTTTTTAAGCTGCTTAAATACTCCTTTTGGTGGTACTTGCTGCTTGCCTCTTCCTAAGAAACACAGATTTTATATGGCATAATACCACTGAGAATGTGATGCCATCTACTATCACTCCATAAAAATATGACAGACGTCCTTTAAGTAAAGATATACAAACTAGCTGCTTATTCTCCAGACTGAAATAACTTTCCATTAGATTACATTAAAGTTTCTATGTGGTAATGTAGAATACAAACAGATGATACACACTTTTTCCACCACGGATGTTCTCCAAGTTTAATCTGTATGAGACTTCACTGCAAAGTTTAGAAAGAACAATACTACAAAGTGCTTGCTGTAAGACAGGTGTCTTTTCTCCCCGAAAAAAATTACACATGTAGGCTACAGAAAGTGTTAGAACTGTATAACTATTCTACATCTGAACATATGATAGTACAAATTTATATACTTTTTAAAGTATATAAAGAATTTAAAGACACTAGTTAGTATCATTACACCTTAGAAACAAAGCACAAAAACAGTCTTCCCTCAAAGAGATGCAAAGTATTAACATACAGGGACCTATAAATATCTTGCAGATCTATCCTTAGTGTTGTCATACTAAAGTAAAATAAAATAAAATGGAAGTCATAATGTAAAAAAAAAAATTGCTTTTACTTCAAAGAATGACTAAAAAGACTTACAAAAAAAATTTACAAAAAACCCATATTCTACTAATAATGAAAATTTAAACATGAAGGAATATGCATTTATCCAGATCTGAAGTGCTTTCTGAGACTGGACCACTAAATAAAAATTAATCTTTTTCCCCAACAGCATCCCATTTTATGAAAAATGAGATCATTTTGGACAGCACTACGCTATGTGAAATATTTCACGTGATTTTAGCAACAGAATTTTAAACAGTTAAGCCGAGTCTTATATGGTAGATTTCATTAAACTGAGACAACGTTTACAAGGTTATGTAACAAAGGGCTCATCTCCACACAGACAAAGCACTCAAAAGGAACATCAGCCCCGCTGTTTAGCTGTGCAATTCACCATGATGCAATGACCTTCCATGGCACCTCACAGGCTCAGGAAGGTCATTGCCTATGGGGTACAGGGCATGAAAGACTTCACAGGAGGAAAGGGAAATAGTATTTTGTGATCAGGGAGGAATTAAAGGGAATAGAGGAATTAAGGGTTTTCAGGAGGAGCAAATGTGTGAAAAAGAAGGAACAGTGTGATGAAAGGGCCAGCTATGTGTGAAGAGAATGGGAGTCTACCAGAGTTGGCAACTCTTAAGAATACTAATAAAAACAGCCTTGTAATAATAGTTTAGCAAGTGTCTCATGTTTCCTGTCACTCAGTAACAGCAAAATTTGTGAGGTTTATATGTCTTTTTTTCAACTTAGAAAACTTATATTTTCACATCAGGCTTATTTTTTTCCAGTTTACTAAAAAATTTCACAGGTATTTTGACTGTAGGCAATGTGCAATACAATATACAATTTAATATCAACCTAAGCCAACAGAAAAAAAACCTGACGGTAGTTTAAAAATATGACATTATATAGTAGTAGCATGCTGGAGTATTGCCCAGTACAATTTCCAAAATGAGGAGTGATGAGAGGATTTCAAGAAAAAATATTTTTGTCTATTGTTACATCTGAAAATGTCTTCTAGACATCAGATTAACAACACAAATTCCCCAGATTTAGATTTTATATTTGTTTATAAGTTAATATAGCTCAGATTTAGTTAATATTATTTCATACTGTATTCATAGTATCTCAATAGTTCCAACACATCCAGTATTACCAATATATTAAATGATATTTTAATATTGTAGATGTAATTTATAGACTATGGTCCTTTTTGTTACTGAAAGTATTACCTACAGGACCCATAAGTCACTGGATCATTTTTAATCAACTTAATTATTTATTTTTTCAAAACAATTTCTGTCTCTAATTATTACCTCCAATAAGCAACCTTGCTATCAGAGAATGAAGACATCACTCAGACACTTATCATCCCGACACTTAAACTGCTAATAGTTCAAAAAGGTATAACAGTCTACTAAAAAACGTTTAACTTGCCTAAACTAGGAATACCACAAATATACAGAAATACCCATTACTGAAAAGACAAAATTTCTATATTTCAGCCTTGTCTGTTGTTCTAAAATCACAACATAAAAGAGAAAAATGTCTCCTGTTTTAACTTTTAATAACACATTTGTACCTGTCAAGACTGATGGACAACCTTTTCCATTTCATTACTTCTCTACTGGGGACATTGGGAGAGAGCAACTGAAGAGATTAATTCCCTTCACACCTGTAAGTGTTCTTTCTTTCAGCGCTCACATTTGCTATTACAAAGTACTTGATTACATCAATCATTGCAGCAATCCCATTAATACCGTGCTCTATAAGCATGCTTTCACCAAACTACTGCTTTGGTAAGTAGACACAGAAAATGTTACCATGTGAACACATTGCATTAAGTAAAAAGCATGCTCATTCCAAGTTACACACCACAAGAGCTCTCCTTTTGGAGGTACTTGCTCGGCTCCTGTGAGATGCACTGACATCTGAGGAACTCTTGAGAATGAAATTATAAAAATACATTAAGATATGAAATACATTTTTAAATTTAATTCTATTACTCTTCACTGAATGACAGAAAATAACCAAGGCAGTCAAAGAAATTCTAAGTAAGCCCTCCAAAAATGAGCTTAGTTATCTGCCCAATTCAAACCCTCTTGTTTAGACAACAGCCAATTACTTAATCTCTCTCTTAGCATATTTGCTATGTCAGCCAAGACAAGAGCAGATCTGAGCAACTCTATATCAGCTCACAAGTTTCTAAGAGCTGCACATAGCTATTTTACATGTTTTCTTGATAAAGCATTTACTGTTCAAAATTATTTGATAAAAATACCTGTGCAGCAAATTGCAGAAATACTTAACACTATGACTTGCACGACATTACATAAAATTCAGTTAATCGGAAAATACATTTAATTGCAAAGACCTCTTAGCAAGTGACAATCACCTATTTTTAAAGTCAGACAAAGAAACAGCTCATTCCAACTTCCAAAATACATAAAACCAACCCTTTTATTTTAGTAATTTGTCCCTTTCCTGACCTGTATACCCAGATCAATAACCAGCTGATTTCTACGCAGATCCAAGACAAGGAAAATGTTACCATAATCTCAAGAAAACTGCTCTTTAGCAAAATATATATGGTCTAAAGATGATATAAAAGAGTCTATACAAAAAGTATTTCTGTTAGCAGTCTTCAGGATACCTTACATCATTTGGCTAAATATTTTGCCATTAATGAGTAATTATTCCCACCTCCTCCAAGAAAGAGAATCCTGCATCATACCAAACTCTTCTTCAAATTGTATCTTAAGGTACTGACACCTTTTCCTTCACAAATACTACAGACACACAGTAATACTCAAAGTGCAAGAAAAGACTAGAAGATTGAAACATAAAAATAAACTACCTTTTTAACACTGATGGAAATAAAACACCAGATGAACTTAAACATTATATGTGACTTAAAATTACTAAAACTGCAAATACTTATGAGACTTGCAGCGTCATCCTCTCCATTAGAAAAAGGAACCAGAACCCAAACCCTTTTTTTCTTTGGTTTGGTTCCTGAAGGCTGTGATCAAAAAGGAAAACTATAAAGTTTGAACACAAACCAAATGTGAATGTCGACTGGACTGGTGAGAGTATCTGGCTCTCTCTGCATCTTCCTGAGAAAGAAGAAATGCAGAATTATTTCATCACAAGGAAGGAATAAAAAGCCTGACACAATACCAGGAAGCCAAAGTGAGCAACATGCTTTTAGCACTTTTAATGCTATGTGTCATTTTGAATAATCCATGGTGGCAAGTAAGCTCATTCAAGTTAGAAGAGCTCATTTCACCTGATCTGGGTAAGTATGCCAAGATATCACATTAGGGAATATAAGTAAGGCAGGTTAATATAACTAATAATTAGCGTTCAGTAGTCAGTTAGTCTTTCTTATGATTAATATATTAATGCAGAAAAAAAGCACAAAACTATTTAAATTAAGAAATAAAAGTAAAAATAGAGAGCTTTACAAAATTTAAAGAACGCCATTAAGAAATGTTCCATATAATTACCACATTCAGATTTTAAGTAATTTACAAAGTTATTTGAAGCGTAGGAGAAATTATTATTCTCGGTTGCCTCATATATATTTTGCTTTTTTTTTCTCTATTAGAGAAACAAAGCTTCTTAAGCAAATTGACTATTTTTAAGTTCTACAGCTAGTTTTGCTATACAGTGACAGTGAAAATAATAATCCAAACTCAAAATCTGAGTGATGACAATAGCTAAGGCACCTTAACAGCTTTTTTTCTGTTTAAGGATGAGAGGATGTTCATTTTGGTTCACACAATAGAATATGTGAAAGAAGCAAGACAAAAACCACAACTAATTTAAAATCAAAACATATTTCACATGCCATAAGCATTTCAAATTGTTACAGTATGAAAACATGTTAAGAATAACCTTAATTTTAAAACTATCCCATTTGGAGGCAACAACACGGTTTGAAAAGCAGGAATTGCTCCTTAACTTAGCTATTTCTTACAGTTTTCAATATATTGAACTATTCTAAAGATTGTAAGCCAGTTATTTATAGAATTAAAGGCTAGGTCTCCAGATCATAGATGCGTATCTAAAGACTAGATTTTTCTTGCTTATGGTCACATGGTTATCATCTGCATTTTCACTGGATACATTAATTTGTTTAAAACTATTTTACAACTATTCAGTTTTCAATAGGCCTATTTAAAACTCTGCCAGAGAATTGCCATGGGGAGAGCATAGGTTCATTTCATAATGATATTTTAGTCTTCCTCTCTATACTGTTTGTTTTGAGGTTTAAAATGAATGCTCAAGCTATTTAACTTTTCAACACAATATAGTTAGTTCATTGCCAATTTTAAATATTCTTTGTATCTCTGGTCTAAATGGACAAGTATCTCTTAGTAACATCTGCAGCAGGCAAGAAGAAAGTTTGCTACTTAGATAAGATTCCTCTTAATTGCTGGGTAACAAGCCTCTTCCTGACATTCCATCAGAAAATAGAAAGTCTGTATTAAATGTTCAGCATATTCAGGTCAAAGGATTATGCTCTACATTGTGTACTGCAAACAGACAGGTGCTGCTGCTATCTCAAGCTTGATTTCTAAAAAGTTCAAGTTAAAATTATGCACGTTATCCAATACAGAGGTTACATCTCTCAACCCAGGAAAGGAGTGCACATCTCTTTAGAAATCTCCTGCAGCAGATGTGCCCCTTAGGACTGCAAAAGGAAGGTGGCATTCAGCTGAGTGGCATTAATTTTGAGTGAGATTCCTCGCAAATACCATATTTTAAAACCCTTGATCTCAAGCAAAAAAAAACCTTCTAAGGTACATTCCACCAAGAAATACAGAAACTATGCTGATCTTGAGAACATGAGAACTAATGTATACACAAATATCAGATAGGCAAAGAGACAATAATGAGTGAATACAACTTGGCAAATAAAATTCTAATGACAGTCTTAGGATTTCTCAACAGATATTAACTGCCATTGTAGTTTTAACTATTTTAAATGATGGCTAGTCTCAGCATGTATTACTTAAATCTTGGTGATTCAAAACATTCCCACAGTGAACACTTTCCTAAAAGCCAGAAAAACCCCTGACATCTCTCATACACCCTTTTAAGATGCACATGAATTTTGTGAAAGGAACCCTCCAAAGAAACTTTGCAATTAAGTCAGTCTCACTCGAGTGCTAGGTAAAATCATGGAAAATCCTATTCTGGGAGGTACTGAAAAACACCTAGGGGAAACTCAGTCATTGGTCACAGCCAGGATGGCTTCATGAGGGGAAATTCCTGCTTGTCGAACCTCATTTTGTTATACAACAGGGTAATCCACCTAAGTGACCTAGGAGAGTTGGTAGATTGTATCTTTTTTGACTTAAGCAAAGCTTTTGATACTGTCTCTCAAAGGATGCTTCTAGACAAAGTGGCCTGCAAACAGCTGAATAACCATGTTATGTGATGAATGAGCAACTGGCTCACAGGTTGGGCACAAAGGGTTGTAGTGAATGGAGTGACAACAAACTGACATCAGGTCACTGGTAGGGTTCCACAGGCTCATCTTAGGTCCAGGTCTCCTTATAAATTACTTGGATGCAGAACTCAAGGAATAGTAAGTTGGCCGATGACACCAAATGGGAGGGGCTTGAGGCCAGGGAGGTCCCACAGCAATATCTCAACAAATCAGAGAGATGGGCAACCACCAACCATAGTGTCCTGGTCTGAAAGACAGCTGCTTACCAAGGAAGATGGGAACCTCCCTGGGAATGGAAAATGTGACCCCCTTCCCTCCAAATTATTATAACTTTGACATTACAGGGCTGTCAGGCAAAGATATGGGAAAAAGAATAACAGTTCTTTACTAGTGTGTGCGCGTGTGTGTGTGTGTGTGTGTGTATATACAAACATATATGTATATATACAAACATATATATATGTGTGTGTGTATACACACATAAAACGAGGTAAACAAACACCAACAACAGTGGGAGCAACAACAAACAGAACCAGTCAAAGCCTTCTCCCGGCTGTGGCATTTTCCCCTTTGGGGCAGTTACGGTCACAGCCGGCAGGGCAGGTGCGATGAGTCCCCCACAGCCGCAGGGGGCGCTGTGGCGTGAGCCCAGCTGCCTCTCTCCAGGCGGGTAATGGTGGCACAGCCAGCGGGAGAGACAGAAAGCGGCTTCCTTTACAAACTCATAGGAGGCAGCTTGTCCTGGTTCCCCTCTGGATGATAAAACAGACGGCAGTAGGAACCCTGAAGCAGTAGGCTGGAAGGCAGGCATACCTGGGGTGGTGAAAAGTGTAGCAAAACACCAGAGCCATGCCAGGATCTGCAGGGTATCCCAGCCGGCAGGTAGGGGCAGGGAGTATCGGTTAAAGTGTAGTAAAAAAGCGGAAGCAGCAGCAGAAAACAGCAACACTGGGCAGCAGCAGGTGGCTTTCTGCAAGCACCCAAGAGACACTCCCTCCAGAAGGGGGAGAGGGTCAGGGTCCCAGGTTTTCCCCCGCAGCACCCAAGTAGATGATGAGGGTCCCTTCCAGTGAGATTAGATATTGAAAAGGTCCCAGTTCAACAGCTGCTCTTACTACAAAGGCTCATCTGTGTCAAGGAAAAGCAGTGCACAACATAACTCTGCATTGACAATGGATTCTGCCCACAGCAGCTGCCCAACTGTCTATACTCCAAGAGTGAGAGAGAGCAAGGGACAAGCACAGCCCCTCACCCACCAGCCAAACTCTCATATTATCTCTGCTCTTCCCAAAAGAAAGCACCCCACCTAAGAGACTGCAGCCAGCTGCACCCCTTCCCCCCATCTTGGACACATGCTTTGTTTCTCTCAAGTATCCATTGTTCTGGTCTCTTAGGCAACAAATGGGAGAGAAATTCCCTAAGAAAAAAAATATTGAACAAATCCTAACCTCCAACACATATGAAGTTTAACAAGGGCAATTTCTGGATTCTGCACTTGGGATAGGTCAACCCAGGATGTACAGACAGACTGGGGAACAAGACACTGGAGAGCAGCACCACGGGGTCCTGACTGATGCAAGCTGAATGTGAGTCAGCAGTGCCCGCACAGACAGGAGGGCCTCCTACTGTGTCCTGGGAACATCAGGCACTGCATCACCAGCTGAGCAAGGGAAGGGATTGTCCTGCTCTGCTCTGCTGTAGCCGGAGTCCTGTGTGCAGTTTTGGGTGCACAACATAAGAAACAAAACTGTTAGAGAACCCCCCCAAAAAGGGCAACCAAGATAGTGAAGGGGCTGGAGGGCAAGCTGAACAAGGAGCAGCTGAGGTCACCCTGTCTGCTCAGCCTGGAGGAGACTGAGGGCAGTCCTCACTGCAGTATTGAGCATTCTCACAAGGGGAAGTAGAGACGCAGGACCAGTGATAGGACCCATGGGAACAGTCAGTCAGGGGAGGGTTGGACTATGTACAGATATAATTGAACCACATACATATATAGTTTGTATGTCTGTGTGTATATGTATTTTTTATACATAATTAGATACTTTGAAATAACACACAGCAAACCATTAGTAAATTACTTTCTCCAAAATCCTGTGTTAGTTCTTTGAGTGGCTAAAACATGCACAACAGGTGATTTTAGCCTACCATCCATTTCTGGATATGAGCCCATTTTCTCTCATATAAATGCTGAGAAAACTACAGAATGGAAAAAGAAAACCAAACAAAAAGTTTCAAATATAAATTAGAGTCACCACACAAGACTGGATTCCTGAATTGAAAACTCAGAAAGATCTACATTAATTACCATGTAATCATCAAAATAATAGCAGACATCTATAATTCAAAAACTCAAAGTGTGGTACACTGAGAACCATATAAAATTGAGGCAAAAATTGTTCTGCATATTTCACTTATTACACAGGAAAAAACTCCACAACCACCAAGTATGAGCAGTACATGAATTTGAGTGCAATCATGATAAATAATGAATTTGTAATGTTTTACATTGAATTCCTAATGTTTTACATGTAATGTCAAAACCTGAATTAAATGCAACAACTATGCAATAACCAGACTGCTGAAAACCTAGTTTCTAGGATTTTTTTTCTCAAGAACTGTGAACTTTTTCTAGGAGAAACGTGTGAAGCAACACACAACTGTATGTGTAAATATTACCCAATTTAAATTATTTTCTTAAAAGAAAGATCTTGACAACAGGTATTTACTGTGAATCCTTTTAGTATAATCCAATTCTAACGCTGAAAATACTTGTACAAAACTGAATTACACTAAAAGACAAAATCTTATGGAAATACAGAAATAAAATACAAATTTTTGTAAAGGCCTGCAATAATCCCTGGTGAATTACACTACCTCTTTTTGCTGTCGCTCCAGCTCTCTCATACGTATATCTCTTGCTTCTGCTCGAGCCGCCCGTTTTGCTGCAAGTCTGGCTTCTGCCTACAAGTAAATGGAAAATAATTAAAGTTTAAAAAAAGTTTTTTGAATAATGGTTTGAGTACTCAAATCTCTTCACAAATACACATTAAGATTTTAACATCATAATACAGAAGTGATCAATAATGAAATTTCAAAAATAATATGCAACTAAACTCTTCAAAGATAACATTACTAGTTGAAAGAATTAGATGATCATTAAAAAAGTCACAGAATGGCTTGGGTATGAAGAGACCATAAAGATCATCTACTTCAATGCCCAGATCAGGTGCCATCAACTAAAGCAGGCTGCTCAGTGCTCCATCCAACCTGGCCTTGAACAGTTCCAGAGATGGGACATCCACAACTTCTCTGGCCAACCTGTTCCAGTGGCCAGGACTCACCACTCCCCTAGTAAGAATTTCCTCTAAACATCTAATCTAAACTTACTCTCTTTACTTCAAAACCATACATTCCCCTATGTCCTAACGCTATCTGCCTGTGTAAAAAAAACTTACTCTCCCTGTTTTTCATAAGCCTGCTTCAGGTACTGGAAGGTCACAGTGAGGTCTCCCCAAATACATCTCTCCTCCAGGCTGAACAACCCCAGCTCTCTCAGCCTGTCTTTATAGGTGAGGTGCTCCAGTCCTCTGAGCATCTTTGCTGCCATCAACAACTTCTCCCAGTCTGGACTCGCATCTGAGGTTGCGCTGACTGACATGCAGTATATTGTATTTGGACTTGTTGAACTTCAAGAGGTTCTCATGGGCCCAAATTTGTCCATGTGGCTCTGGATGGCATCCCATCCTTCGGTTGTGCCAACTGAACCACTGCTTCACAGATCTGCAAACTTGCTGAGGGCACACTCAATCCCACTAACAGTGTCATTGATAAAGGTATTAAACAGCCCTGGGAATATGAGGGAATAAATTTTGCCATATAGCTGAAGTTTGAAGAAAGCACAAGCTCAATTTTTTCATGATTGAATACTGAGCTGACAAAAATTCTCTCAAATTCTTTAAATATTAAACCACTGAAGACAGGTTTTCCACCAAAGATTCCAGCTGTCTATGTAATGCCAATTAAAAGTCTTTGGAGAATCAGCAGCAGCTAAAAATTCAGAACTCCTAACAAACAACCAACTAAAGAAGTTCTTAAAATGTAAAATCCAATAGATTTTTGGTTTTTTTGCTTTTGATTAAGGATAGAGTTTTCCTTGCTTTTGCCGCTGTCACAGCAAATGTTTATGTAAAACATTGGAAACCTATAAAGCTGTTTTACTGTGCTTCAGGAAAATGAAACAGGTATATAACTTGGGAGGTTAACTTCAAATTATGATTAGACTACAAGCACAAAATATCAAATAATGACAAGACAGAAGGCAGACACAGTATAGCTTTATTACCCAAAACAGTTTGTCTTAACTCCAAGTGACTCATGAAGGCTATTTTTTCTGAATTTTGCATATGCAGATAAAAGAATCCGAGGCTGTGTCAACACTCCTGACTGCCATAATGCAATCTTCCTTCAAAGCAGCTTAAAGCTACTCTTCTCTCTACCTGATGATAACACCACAGCAAAGCAAGAAAATTGCCATGCAAGCGGAAGTACTTCCATTTGTAACCCAGTATTGCTTTGTCTTATATAAACTGTCACACTGACAGGTATGCATCACAGAAAGAAAAAGGACTCAAGCTGATAAGTTTGGGTTTAACTTTGTCTATAAAGTCGCAGATATATGCATTTGGCCTTATGCTCTGGCAAGGCCTTATGCTCTGGCAAGTTACAAATTTAATAAAAAGATAATACATTAAGATACAAAGTCAATTGGTTTACTGATTCATGTTAAACATCAATTCACATTTCACCACTCTCCCCTAGTCGTACAACCAGAGACCTAACTTTAAATGCCTACAGTAAAAGGGAAACTCCATTTCTTAGCATTTACTAAACTCTTGATAAAATACGTTATAGGTAAAAGTTATGTTAAATTAGTGTATAGCTCAATTATATTGTATTAATTATGTTATATTAATTGTATTATGTTAAGGGGGAAGCTTATTAGAATGTTCTAGGAGAAGGGTGCAGGGTTTGGTGGAAGGGCGGTCTGGCGCGGCAAGGCGAAGTCGAAGAGGGATTGGATGGAAGACCTGACCAATCATTCGAAGCCCTGCAGAAATGATTGGTCCAGAACGAACGGCATTAAAGACCAATGAGAAGCCTGGAAATGGACCAATCACCATGCAGATCCAAAATGCACCAATCCTGGACTCAAACGGGGCTGTAAATGGGGGGAAGCTCGGTTGGGTCAGGGTTCTTCTTTTTGGATACTTGTTTGGTGGGGAGAACCCAGTGCACTTGGGGTTAGCACACTGTTTTGGTTTTGGCTTGCTGTGTGGGGGCTTGGGCTTATCCTGGGTACTCCGTTCCTTGTAGCTATTTTAATAAACGAGAACCTCTTTCTCCAGAGAAAGTTTGGCCTCGTCCATATTCGTAACAAATAAAAGTGAATTTACAAATATTTGTCATAAAATGGGTGCCAGAAATTGAAGAAAAAGAAAATCTTATCTTTTTAGATTTTTTTTTAAGAAATGGCTTAATATTACATTAATTTTTAATCTGAGCAACCAGATTCCCACAATCTCAAAAAAGACAAAAACCTTGGCAAATTAACTCATATGACAGCTCTCAGGCTTCCTTCACTATACTTCAGTGCAAAAGACAAGTTGCAGTACCATTAGAAAGGCCATAATACCAAATAATTCTTAATTCTCAGTAGATGTGTTAGAGCACAGGCCTCATTCTCTTGACATAACAGTCACACAAGTCTTCATAGCTATGTTATTGAAATTTAAAATTAACAATAATAGAGAAACAACCATAATTCAGAAGGACTTAGTTTTCTTCCCGGGTGCTGCTATTCACTCTGTTGCCTTACTGAAAAAGCCCATGTAAGCTGTGAAACAAATCAACACCATCAAATCCTTAACAAAAAATTTCATCTGCTCCATTGAAATAAAGTCTTTAAATACCTGCTAAGGAAAATGTAGAGCCACAATAGCTTTGGATAAAGTCTGGACTATAGGAGCAGAATGAAAACACTAGAATACTCATTTTGGTTTTTGTTTTTGTTTTTTTTTAATAAACCAGCAAAAGCAGAGAGAGTCATGTTATCATACTTCTCAATTAAACTAGTATTTGACTTCAGAGAGCGTACCAAATACATCCCTATTCATTGCTCATAGCAGCTTGGGAGCCAATACAGATTGCTTTCTACAGCCTGCATTAAACAAAGTCCAGTCTTAGAAAAGGGTAGACTGTCCACCACAGCCTTGATTTCAGTTTCACTGCTCATTATTCTCTATACAGTCTTTAGACCAGACACATGAATAAAATATATTATGATAAATATCCATTGTAATATTATCTAATTGAAGTACTGCTTATTATAAAGTGTTATACCAAGTTTCTATTTTTCTGAAGTAAAAATTCAACTGTGTATTGTCCAAGATCTAGCAACTCTGACACTATGTCAGAAGCTTCCTAAGGGAACTTTCAACTGATAAAAAGAAATGGGATAGCTGAATTTTCTTGAAGAAATAAGATATGAGGAATTTAAACCTGGTGCACTTGCACTAGTGGCTTAAATGGAAAGAATGTTATAAAATCTGGAGGGAAAACAGCAATTAGTTAAAGATACAATAATTCAGCATGGAATTTATTCAGAGAATTGACCACAAAAGGACATAGAAGACTACAGAGGAAATCTTTGTAACAAAAGAAATTGGGTAGGAAAACAAGGAAAAAGTCATTGAGAATTTACTAGGATAAGAAAAAAGGACTAATTAATAAATTATTAAATTATAACTAAATCTCTGTTTTCTTTTTTATATGAACACACTCATACTATTTATATTTACCTTCCACTCTGGGACAAATTTGTGTTTTTAAAGCAATCCTGTATTTCTTTGGTTATTAACTCTGGTCTAACAAAACAAAACAAAGTTCACCACTGAGTTCTGGAATTCCTCATTTCAAAACAGATAAGTAAAATCATTACTTAAACAAAAAAACCCCGTGTTTCCTTGTAACTGTATAAAAAGCATTTCATTCTAGAAGATTATTATCCTGCCTGTTTTCAAGCAGTTAGGCAGTACCTTACAGCAGTTTTCACTTTGATTGGTTTATTTTATTGCATATATTTAGTAAATACAGAGGTAGCAAGACAATGTTCTTCTAGGAGGTCACAGTTTCCTGATTTTCACCTAAAACCCAGTTATTATAAGCTATTTATAGTCATTTAGAAAGCCATCTCTACTTCTTCAATTTTTTCATATTTGTTTTTAAATATGTATTCTACCACAATCTTTGGAAAACTTAGCTCAACTTTCAAGGATAACATGTACTTCTTCAGTTATACCAAAATTATTTTTGGCAAGAAAGAAAGAAGAAAAAAAAGACGAGACTCTAACTTGAATGCCATTGTAAAAATTGAGTCTGGAGTCTCTCCTTTCTGATGTATTTTTCTTAGTCTCTTCATAGTAAGAACCATGTTTTTTCCTAGGTAAGCAGTATAAAATTAACACAGAATTTATATGGTAGAGGCTTCCCTCCATGCTGAGCAAGGAGAAGCATAATATCTATCTCCATAGTGTAGATAGACATCTTTTTCCTTCCCTTGCCTGCAAGAAGGAATTCACTGGAAAGCAACAGTGTTTTATTTTTATATTCTGGAGAAGGTGATTCTTTATTTAGGTTGGATTCAGCATAAAAGCTTCATAAGGTTAAAATATAGGCTATCTTAAAATGCTATTCACCTCTGGAAAAATGTGAATTATTTTGTCATCATGGGCCGATGTATACATATTACATAGAACTCGTTTCTCTCTCTGCCAAGGGATGTGCAGTCCTGCAGTTTCCAAGGCAGGAGGCCTCGGTAAGGAGCGTTTTACTTCCTCCACCAGATGGCAGCAGTGAGGGAACGGAATGCCCCTGCTGCGGGACCCGCTGCTCCCTGTCCGCCACGGGTCCGCGGAACGGCACTAGGACACCCTGCCAGCTCTGCTCAGCATCAGAGTGAGTATGTCAAAAATGTTCACTGTGATTCTTAAAAGAGAACTACGTATAGCAACTTCATTTCACCTTTTCTCATCAAGCAAACAGAGGAGGAATCTGTGCCAAATTCCAACCCCCCCATGGCATGAGGGTTGGAAATGGATGATCTGTAAGGTCCCTTTCAATTCAAACTTTTAGCTCAACTATGATTCCTTCTGCTGCTCAATTTTTCTGTACTCTCATTCCCATGCTTTTTGCCCTTATCTCCATACTGTCTCATGAAATCAAGGCAACACCATCACTTATGTGCCAAAAGTATTTCTTATGGCTCCTCAGAAAACTCTTTTCCACTTACTTCTCATGTCTCTGCCCCAGTGGCCTACAAACAACAAAATCTTACGTTTTTAACATGACTTAAAGTTTTAATAGTCTTTATTTTTGATGTATCATTCTTTTTCCTTTTATTGTACAGATTCACATATATATTATAAAAACTCTAGAATATCTTACATCCTATAAAATATCCTTAATCACTTTTAAAAACAAAAGCAAACAAGGCTTTGAATTAATACTAAGGTAGAAACAGCCAACTGAAAAATATTTAGTGACCTCTTACCAAAACAAAATTTAAAAATCACCTAGCATCTACAAAGACAATATCCATGAGGATGGAACTCTTTGGGACTTTGCTTGTTTTCGTAACAGAAGCTGAACCTACACGAACAGAAAAGCATGTACAAAACTTTAAATAAATTCATATGAAAAAAACTGTTGTTAACTGTTTCTAAATTCATTATATAGCCCTCAAACATTTAAAAATATTCAACTCAGCTTTTTCTATCATGGCAATTCAGTAACATTACATCTCTACCAAAGTAAGAACAACTGCACTCTACTCACAATTGAGCTACTACAAAGTGAATTTCAAATCAAAATTAATCTTTATTCTCTCTCATGAGAAAACACCTTAAGAGTTTTCCATGCTCTTGCTATATAGTGAAAATAGCCATGGGAACAATTCCTGAGAAAAAAAAACCCCAAACCAAAACACAGAGACAACATTCTACACAGTGAACATTGTTGCAATGTTGCTTGTCCACAACCTCTAGTTCTCTGTCACCTAGTTACACAGCCCTGAAGAACAGAAGAGCTGCTGATGGTAACACTCAAAAAAAGGCTGTGAATGGTAAATCCTGATTGTGCCTTCAAACTCCTGCTTAGCAGGTTGAGGACAGTGAGATGATATGTGTCAGACTCTTATCACTCTCTGCCACGATATTCATTGTATCTGAGCATGAACCACAGGCAATGCAGGAACACAGAACTGACTGAAACCTTGTTCTCACATAATTAAATTCAACTGGCTCTGGAAAAAGAGGTCTCGTGTAATCCTAAAAGATGGTGATGACAGGTTACTGCTAAATATTTAAAATGAACAATGTGTCTGAAAACACAGACAAGTGAAGCAGTGATGCACAACTCAGCCAATGATATTCCATCCGCAAAAGAATTTAATAAGGGGAGAATTCCCACAATAAGCACACAGGGAAAACATCTTGAGATCATATCAGCTGTATTCAATGTAGACTGTGAACATAACCTTGAGAATATGAATCTCAATTTTCATTTATATAACAACGTGGGAATTTTCAAGCAGTTAAGTCTTTTTGTTTAACAAATGAGACTATAATGCTGCCAGGAGCCTGAAGTTACTCTAGACAATCATTACCTGTACCTTGGGAAGCTCAAACTTTGCACAAGATACATGAAACTGTCTTCTACACCAGGTGACTTTTTCTTTGTCAATCTTAGAAAGCTAACAGTTTCAGAACCCATTACAAAAGCTAGAGAAAGAACCAAAAGATCATATAAAAAAAAAACCTCTGTATTTCCAGGAGATAGGCTTTTTTATTTCTTTTAAGTGATAAGCTGACTTCTAATTAATCTTGCTATAATTAGAATACATTTGTCACTACTCCATTTTAATGTAGCTGGGTGCTTTTAAACCCACAGTTCTGTTATCTCCTTGCAGGAAACACATGGACAATATATCTACACCTGCTCCTGCAGCTTTTGAAAAAAGCATGTGTCTTTTAAGTTTTGTCTCTTTACATTATCAGTAGGAAAGAAAGTGTTAGGGAGGGAGGAAGAAGTGTTCTGAAGGTATTATTATTATTATTCGTTTAGTTTCTGTTAATACAAGCTTTCTTTATACCCTTTTAAAGTTTTGAGCCTGCTTTGCCCTCCTCTTAATCCTATCCCACAAGGAAATAAGCACATTCTAGTAAGTGCACTGGCGTTCAGCCACCACTGAACCCACTACATTAATTAGTGCATTGGCTGAGAAATGTCAAATTGAGGAACCAAAACCACCACACAAAATTGGTGTTCAAACTAAAACCACCACAGCCTGATAGACTGCTGTACCAGGATAAGACTGCCAAACTAATCAACTATGAGTAATCTCACTTCAGACACTGTGAAATAGGGAAAGTGCATTGCTTCCAGGAAAGGATGCACAGATAGATCCCTGTCCCTGGATCACCTTTACTCTTCCTCAGTTCCAGTGAGCAAGGAAATTCAATGTCAGAAAAAATAATACACCATAGTATAAAAAGTAGGTCCCTAAGAAAGAGGTTTAGCAACTCAGAAGTTCTTGGAATAAGGCAGAAATTCACTCTAGTGTTGATGTGTTAGCATATTTGTGTGTAACACAGAGACACTGTAAAAATGCTTGTCTCAATGCACAGTCCCACACCAAGGAAAATATGTGGAAGAGCTCTCTATATAACAGAAGTACAAGAAATAAAGGGGAGGGGACAGCCAACAGAAGAAAAAAGTTTTCTGATGCGAAGGAAAGATGGAAAAAAATCAAAGAAATATCAAAGAGGAAGCAGTCTGACCAGGTACCTCAGATGCTTACAATAGTGCCCTTATTTTCCATTAAATATTTTCATATAAAATGACATCAGATTGAACCAGTGCAGAAAAATGACTATATGGAAATGATTAGCGGATCAGTGCCAAAGAATTCTTTAAACCAAATTTCCTAAAAAGCAATGTTTACTGGTACTAAAAGGAAGATATCTTTTTTTTTGACACATGCCATAGAACAAGGAAATCACAATTTTGTCATATTAAAAGTGGTAACAAAGAGTAAGAATAGCACTTTCTGAAATCTGAACTTTTAGAGAAAAAGCACCTTGAAATGTCATACACTACATTAGAGTCACTTTACTATAGCTCTTTGTATTACAAATTCCAATACCTCCTAGTGCCATTTTGTGACTGCTCTCAATCCCAGAGCACTTTATGCAGTTTCACCACACAGATTTTACTGAGTGCAGCCTTTTGTTTCTGCATTTTCTGTTTACCATCTCTTAATACCTAGAACACCTTTTGGAAGCTTTTCCACAGCAGAAACATGGATTACAGGATTCAATTCAATTCTAGTAAGTAATGTCTTCTAAAACAATGGGATGTAAGAGAACTAAGCCCAACAGTAATTTTAAATAAGATATTATGTACAACTTGTTACTACTGAGATCCTTTTCTAGGTTAAATGACAAGTTGATGTTATGGAAGCATGCATATACTCAAAGAAATTTAAGGCCATGTTCTTTCTTTTACTCACTGTCATCACCAAAGAATGAGTGAGGGAACTTGATGAGTGAGATCATATATTATCCAGAGTCCCACACAGGACTTGGCTGATAGCGTGAGACCTTCCAGTAGAACTAGAACGTGACTGAGAACAAAACTTTCTGAAAAGTTACCAACTATTTTATTTTTTTTTTAATGACAAGGCATATATTTTGCCTACAGTCTATGATAGATACACTTGAAAATGCCTAAATAAGCTTTCTCTTCAGAGACCTATCACCTCCCTACTTTGTCTTACATACACATATACAGACAACTATTTACATTACAAAGCCAATTAGAATCTGCATTTTGCACTCCTTTATGTAAAATAGGGCAAGCAGCTTTGTAGATAATGTAGCCCCAAAGAACCTGAATTCACTTGTATACAAACAGTATTAAGACTTTTGTTCCCTAGTCACAGCATCTCCACCTAGAAAAACTCTGGTCCAAACAGACATTTATAAGACTTCACATTCCAACTGCCAAAATCCCATGGGACAAAATTCCCCTTTGTATCAACTTTTTCTTAATTGCACTTTTTGCTGGTTATCTCCAGCCCTCTCTTTTTGGGTGGTGGAATTCCTGGTACAGTGTACATATTAGGCTTATTTGGAAAAAAAATTGACTTCTCACATTTGAAATAGATACTATAACAAATATATTTTAATAGTGACTACTGCCCATTCAATACTAATACACTATACTTAACATCTTAAGAATGCTACACACTGTAACAGGATAAATATGTATGTTGTTTAGTTTTACACTTGAAATAGCAGCTATATTTTTCATTTCTCTTCAAGCATGTAAGTATCTGTAGAAATAGCTGCTAGGCTTAAGTGTAAATCCATAAGGTTACACTAGTCATACAGTTAATATCTCACTATGTTGACATTTCAGTTAATGTAATTTTTTGATCAATAATCCTCTTAGCTTATATTAATTGTCATATTTTTGGCTAATTACACTTTTTTATGCACATCTATAAAAAAATTAACTTTTCCTAGATAATGAGTTTATTTTCATCTCTATTTCTGAATTCAAGACACTTTAAAATGAGCAAACCTCTCTGGCAATGCTGCTTAGTGCTTCATCTTCTGCAGAAAATCTGTCTTTCACTGGAGTTCTCTTCCGTCCTGATCCAGGAGTTCCCATTTTTATTCTCTGAATCTGTATTTGAAAACACAGATAGGACAAAGCTCAGTTTTAATTAGTATCTGGAATTAAAAACAATCAACCAACCTACACACCAAAATATCCAAAGTTTTCCAATCTTTGGCTACATAATACTCAAGACATCTGTATGCAATTGGCATGTAATGGCCACACAAAAGTTTGTGGCAGCATTACAGAACACCACTGCATCCTTCAAGGTGCACAGAGAGAATTTTTCTACTGAACAGAACCCACGAGTTTACCTACAGCTTCAAAGTCAGGCACAACTGTAAACTGCTCCTGGCTCAAAAAGAATGCCTCTGTTCTCTGTCAATTTATTTAACTCCTGAAAAGATATATTCATTTAATTAACAGATGTTGAAAAAAAAAAACCCTATAGACAACAGTGTTCAAGAATTAAATCTGCATGATCATCAGAGGTCTCCTCAACACAGAAGAGTCTCAGAAGACAAACTTTACTAAGCATCCGAGTAGGTAGATGTGACTTACATTTTAATGCAGCTGTTCTCATGCAACTGAGCTGCTGTCTTCTAAAGCAAAAGTTTTACTACAGCAGAAATAGACACCTTTACGCAAAAAAACCCACTCTTTACCTAACAAGATTCTCAAACTGGGAAATGGAGAGAGAAATACCCTTACTTTTCCTCCAGAAATCTCTTATGAATTGCAAGCATATAAAAATGACCAACAAAACAAAACATAACATAGCCCATATAGACACAATCAAAAAATGTTACACCAAAAAAAAAAAAACCAAACTCAAAAAACACAACTATATAAGTTTTTTCAAATATCCTAAAGAAATCCTACTTCCAGACATCCAGATCCTCTCAAATGTCAGACTAGGAATTTGGTGGTAGCCCAGCTATTTGACAAGGTAAGTATCCTACAAAGAGTTTAAGAAAACACCTTAGCTATAATAAAAAACTTCTATTTGCAGGAAGAAGAGATCTAAAAGGTATCTAGTATTGGCTATCCTTTGGAAACTGAACTGGTACAATCACTGCCTTTCTTACTGGATCTAACTAGCAAAGACTCAGTAATTGATTATAGTTTAGCCAAAAAGGAAGGAGGAAAATACCCCAAAGTGATAGCTATTTTTGTACAAGCAGAGTTTTTACTTTATTACTTTTACACAGCAATCACATAGCCAAAATATTGAGGTATTTTCTGACACTGAAAGACACCAAGTAGCATCACAGGCCTTTTTCTTTTTTCTCTTATATTTTAGCTTCTACACCTTTTCATCACCCTTCCTTTAATAACTTTATACTATTACTGCTTTCTTTTCCTTGCAAGCAATAAGATTTTTTTACTCTGCTTCAAATTTTACAGGTATTTTACTGTTCTTCATCTGCTCAATACTGTCACTGTTATTTCATTTGGTAAGAGTCTGTATATTTAGTCTTAAAAACAAGCAAGTAAACTTATGTCTTGTATTCAAGTAAATTTAGACAAATATACACACAAACAGTTTGGAGATCTCTGTGGCAAAGGTTTAAGCCCAGAACTGCAAGTTGCTGCCCACATTCTGAATGTCTCAAAAAATCTGCATCTTTTTTCAGTAATTCTTATTGGCTGACTTCACATATTAAAAGCAAACAGGGCCCAAACTAAAAGTTACATGGACACAAAATAATACCACCCATACTACAGAAGGCTTTAACAATGTTATACACTAGCCACAAGAAAAATCATTAAATGGTTATTACAATAAACAGGTTCGTATAAGAACAGAAATCCAATCCAATCTAAAAGTCACTAAGCATAAAATTATTTCAATTGACACATTAAAGGCCATATTTTTTTAAAAAGTATTTACCAAGTTAGGAAAAACTGCAGAGTAACTGCACATACCATAGACTTGAACTACATTTCTTCACATCCTCTAAACAGCGTACCATTTCTAATACACAACAAACTTTGGTTTGTTAACTCAGTGAAATGCTCTCAGCTGGCAGACTGACTTGGGGAATGGAACGGTTTCTAGCTAAAATACAGCTAATTTTAGTATAGTTACGTTCAGTTTACAGGAATACTAATTTACAGAGTAGTAATTTCATAAAAATTAGATACTGATGCTTTAAATGAGGAAAACACACTAAATCTCAGTCGCTGTGGAGGAAGGCAAGTGTGGCATCCCTGCCAGCAATCTACCACACTTCTCACCTAGAACAAGCACAGAACTCCTGACTGAGCCCAAGCACAAGACAGAACATGACAGGTTACCCAGAAGGTATACAGAGATGTTGTCTTTGCCTACAAGGAGGAATTAAGAAAATCAAAGCCGAGCTGAAGCCAAAACTAGCAAAGGCTGATAAGGACAAAGACAAAGGCTATTCTAAGGGCATTGGGAACACAAGAATGACTAAGAAAACATTAGGGCCACTGTTTGGTGACACAGGTGAGAGTGGCGGGTGCTTGCCAAGCCCCACCCTTGAAAGAACAGTCTGGAGAATAACAAAGGGGAAGATGGGAATCTGTGTGCGTGAATCAAATAAGCAAAACTGTCTGACAGGGTACAGGCCCAAACCTGGTCATGTTACAAGAGAGCAAGAGGCTTGTCGGTTACATTAAACAGAAACTAGGAAATGAGACAGAAGCACTTGTTTGAAGTAAAGGAGTCCTCTTGAAAATAAAACCCATATCAACAGTGACAGCAGCACTAACTTTGGAGGGATAACAGCATCAGTCAAACCCCAGTTTGATGCTGTCAGAAGCCACCCCACTGATTGCATGGTATCTGCCCAAGCTAAACCAGTACAGCATCCCTACTAGTGGATGCAAGATCCTGCACTCCAGCCAGCAGGTGGTCAGTACAGGGAGGGTCAGTACACACCTCAGGTGTGTGAATGTGAGCTGGTTAGCTATGGTCTCACTGGCATCTGCATTGGGACATACTAGAGAACAG
Source organism: Melospiza melodia melodia (assembly GCF_035770615.1). Taxonomy (NCBI): domain Eukaryota; kingdom Metazoa; phylum Chordata; class Aves; order Passeriformes; family Passerellidae; genus Melospiza; species Melospiza melodia. The sequence continues at coordinate 56,354,529 of NC_086194.1, forward strand.
CACAGACACACACAAATCTAGAGTGTCCAAATCTCCAGCAGAAATCATGTGCACATAGGAGACCCTAGAGTTGAAGAACAGAACAGTTAAACACCAGCCTAGAGAGGCTATGAAATATCCATCCCTGAAGACGGTAAAAACTTAACCTGACAAGGCTCTGAAAAACTTTTCTAACTGACAATGCTTTGAGCAAAGGATGACCTCCAAAGAATCTTCCTAAAATAAAATATATGGTTCTACATTTATTATTGTTCGCAATTTTGAAATTACACCTCAATAGAAGTTTTCTTTAATTAGATGTTTTAATATTTCTTCAAAAGTCTTGTCACAATTTCTTCCATTCCATTTAACTTTTAATGTGGCTGATGTATGTCAGAGTATTTAATTTCTTGTCATTAAGTTCGGTACTACAGAAACCTAGATATATTGCTAATATGCTAATTAGTCTAATACTATAAATATAATTCTGTTACTTCTCAGGAAAATATAAGATATCAATACTTTACAAACATGCAGAAATACTTTTGAGATGTTTCACTTCAATAACTTTCTGATTACACAAAAAGTTCTTTTCCTGCATGGGATAAAGAATGTTGCTGCAGCATGCGATAAAGAATTTAATACACGCCGTGACATTAGAATTTTCATAAAAAATAATTACAGAGAACACCAAAACAAAATCGGCCAAAGAGCAGATTGCTATTGTCTTTTATGGCTTAGAAAGATAAATACAAAAGGAAGGAACACTATAATATCTGCTGCATTTACACTTAAAAATTCCTGAGGCACGTCTATTACATGCCTGGTTCCAGCAGACACGGTAACACATTGTATTACACAACCGATGAGTGACATCCTGTTGCATTTCATTCCAAAACACGGAAGTGTCCGAAGTCCCCAAACAAAACAGAAGACCTGAGATGAAATCCTTCAAATGCCTTCTCATTTGTCTTCACTTCAGGCATATATACATTTTATCTCTTTCACAAGTCTTTGCTGTCCTAGTCTTCTTCATTTTACCCTCCAACTAAAAGCTCTCCTTGTTTCTTTTTGCTTCCTAGAAAAAGGTCTGATTTGTCTCGGAGGAAAAAAAAAATTGCTACACTACAAGTTCAGGGCCTATCACTCACTATCTCCCATGGCACCACCTGTTCCAAATGCCTGGGTCATATGCCAGCATACTTGGCATTACATGCATAGGATCCAGATATCTTGGTGTGAACAGGCTATAAATAACAGAGCAAAACTCCCCTTTTCTCTTTCAAGCAAGACTACAAGACCACTAAAATTCACCTGTGTAGACAACATCTCTGTATAATTGATTCAACAACAGAGAAGAGCGGTACTGCTCTAGAACTAATGTCTCTTAGAAACAGAATCTGAATGCAAAAGTATTAGTACTACAACAGTTGCATTCATAATTGAGAAGGAGCATAATCATATTGGAAACCACAATCTTGTTTGCTTGATCTTCAATCTTTGCCCAAGCAAACTTCAAAGGATACAAAGCAAACAGGCATTGAAAAATTTTAAATTATGCAAGACAAACACAAGAATCTTCCTCAGAAGAAAGACCCCATAAAAGGGTACTCTCTCTGCAATTACTGTTTGCTCATAGGTCCAAAACCACCCATGCAGGAAAAAGGGTTGCAAGAAACAGGGTGACCATGATCCAACAAAGGGGCATGTAGGAAGAGAGAGAAATACATCAGGTTTTAATGCACTGAGAAAGAAACAGACTGAGTTTCAAAGCAATAATTTTAAGGACTCCTTTGGAATTTTCATTCAGAATATTAACTGAAACAAGAACTATTGCCAAAAAAGAGCTGCTACTATGAGTGGAAGAGGCTAACATTAAAGGGAAAATGCAAAGACTGAAAAGAGCATATAATTACAGTCTGCCAAAAGATTACAGGGCTTACCACTATATTGGAGAAAAGTTATTCCAGCCGATGAATAGTGTTTCTGTTTTAAGAAGCTGTTCATCTCTAATCATGGTCCACTTCAAAAACTGTTAGCACAAAGTTTCTGCTCTGAGTGGACAAGCTTATGTCAGCTTTTTCAGGAAAATAATTTACTCTTTAGACAACTGCACGACCCACCCCCTTAATGCAGTATATTTGCAGTTTACTTGCAGTTTTAAAATCTGAGAAATACAATTTCTTATGATTTCATGGTATTTAGCAATTGAATTGTAATTCCTTAGAGGGAGTTGAAATCCCACAGTTTGTTGCTGTTATGAAGTCAGACACCAACAGAAAGTCCCCAGTTAAAACATTTTAAAAGCCATTATGCAGCTTACAAGAGTCTGCAAGTGCCTGATGAATCCATGAAGTGTCCCAGTGCCTATCACTGACTGTCATGCAATGCTTTACGTGTGCCAATGCACTAAAGGCATCCTACAGCCCTGCAGAACCATGAGACACCTCCAGACCTACCGAGCTATCTCTCGTGACCTTCACCACTCTCTGCAAATTACCAAAATTCCAAAACAGCGCCTTGCAGTTTCAAGTAGTCGCAACTTGGTTTATGATGTATGAGTTCTCTGCCAGTCAGCTGCCAAAAGCTGCAACTGTAGATACCAATACTGCAAAAAGTACATTGCATACACAAAATCATCAGTTACAGGCAGCATCTGGAAAGCTCTTATAATGGTGACTCACCAGAGGATCTCTAGGGGCACAGCATAAAGCATATATAACTTTCAGAAAAGCAGTGTTACAGGGATTGACTTTTCTAGAATCAGTGTGACCATAAATGCTGGAGATCCAGGAATCAACTAAGAATTCAAATAGAACTTTAAAACTTAAGGGGATGACAGTACTAAAACGAGCAATATAAAAAATATGAAAATGCATAATTAAAAAAACCCCACAAGGATCTTTCAGAAGTGTTTGCTCTAAAATGAAGCAACCATCATTTTTACACTGTCAGCTTTTTCAAAATGAGTGCCCTTTCTGTCATTTTGGAAAAGAATGATTCATTGCTCATTAAAAAACCAAACACTGCTGCTATATTGAGGCTTCACTTTTTTTTTTTTTTAATGAAATGGAGTGCCCCATGGTAACAACCCACATACTGTAGCAAGCTGCAACTATTTAAAATAATTTTCCCCCATCAATTTAATACACTCCTACACTCTTTCCTACTCGTGCTACAGTTACAGTAGAATGAAGAAAAGCTACTGCAGCAAGGGAAAGAAATTGTCCTGGGTACCCCTTAGAAGAAACAGCAGCTGAAGGAAACTATCAGCTGACATCATTCCTGCTGACTAGTTCTCTGCTATGGCAGTGAAGTTTGTAGGCTCAGAAACACTGATGTCCACCTGACCCTTCTTTCATAAATACCCCTTCACCTCCTCCCTTAAAGCAGATCTAACACTGTTAACTTAGCTCAAGGAAATGTGAGCTTTAATATCACCTTCACAAGCAGACAGTGTTACTTACATAAACTATTTTGCAGGGCGTGTAATGCATAAACACAAACTGTCCTTTACCTACAATTACACATTACTTAGTTTACAGATATTAAGATAATAAAATTTAATTACTTTCTCAGAAAGTAGTTATAGCATTTTTTTTGTAATGCTACTGGACTGCACTAACTCATTAGTATCACCACACATCTTCACAATAGGATCTCACAAACAACAACACAGTATCAAATCTATTATCCTCTGCTTACATTACATACCAGAGCTACTCAATTATGTATGATACTGATCTAGCTCTTTTTGGTATATGCACGTGCCAACTTGTGTGCTATATGAAAATCTAGACCTTAATAAGCTCTATATATCCCCACTACACAGAGTCTAAACAGCACTTTCTGAAAGTTTACATGTATTAAAATACTGTGCCATCTTCTGAGATAATGAGACTTTTAAAAAAGCTCCTCTGTAGTCAATTCACAAGCAATACTGTTGCTTAGGCCAACAAGCTACACTTGACACATTTCACACAACCGTCTTCTATTCACAAGTTTCCAGTTACAGCCAAGAATTCAGTTCAGGTAAGACTGACTTCCCAGTAAGCTAAACACCTCCAAACCCAAGTAACAGGAAACAATAGGAAAATTATGTCATGTACGTCAAACAATTTTGTACGGCTAAAGCACCTTTTATCTTTCCTTACATCATCACTAAGCAATTACATTAACCAAGGAAGCAGATGTATATTAAGAGGGTAACTGTTTCTGGGCCGCAATACATTTAATTACATCATTTCGCAATCAAGACACAATGAACGTTTAAAGAGCTCAGACAAACACTGATTAATATTATACTTTGTAGCAAATCTCCCGCCCCACATCTCTAGAGATGTTTTACCCCAATAATTTTGAAGGGAGAAAATATTTTGAAGGGAGAAAATTCTTCTTAGACCTTCCTCATTTCAAGTAAAAAATGCCTGTAGCTCTCTAAAATGCGAAAAACCACTGAGTATATCATATAAAAGTCAACACAGTACTACTTCATCTACAAAATATTTTTATTATCAGTGAAACACATAACACTGCCCTTCAAAGAGTCACGCTCGGATTCAAACCGAAAATCACTTAAAAACACATTGAGCGGATCACAGTCCGAAGCTGTTTTCGGCTCCTTCCAAACTCATGAATATGTTCATCTCTCTTATCACCCTCAACAACGTTTTTATAATTATAGCAACAGGGTATACCAAAAATAAAACAGCGTACTCCAAAAAAACTTATTAAAAACCAAACGACTAAGCATCAGAAGAGTGACCGACTCCCATCGCAGCCGCTGCAGAGGGGCACGCCCTGCTGTTCCGGGAACAGCGAAGCCGTGGTAACGCGCTCCCAGGAAGTAGCAGAAAGGCACCGAAATACACACACCGCTGTGATTTCACCACATCTTCCTTTCTCCGTCATTTCGCCGTTCCCACTCAGCCCCCAAGGGGCGCACGGCAGCTCCCCGAGGAGCAGGAGGAGGGATCGCGCCGCCGAGCAGCCGCAGCCCGCCGGAAGGGCTCGGGCCAGGCCGGGCTCGGCTTCCCCGGGTCCGCCCGCACCAAGCCCAGCGCGGCCACACGGAAGGGGCCGTACGCCGCCGCCCCGAGGCTCTCCTGCTCGCCGACCTGACCAACGAGTTCCGGCTGAGCCGCTCCTCCAAACCTGAAGAACCGGGTTCCCGCCCCGCTTCGTCGCCCGAGTTTTGTGTCTATGACTGATACCCTTCCTCCTCCCGGCCCTCGCCCTTACCCTGCCTGGGCCCCAGGGAGTCTTACCTGCGGGCCAGCCTGCCGCAGAACCGGGACGCCTCAGGAGGGAGGGGGCAATTGTTTCACTCTTCCCTCCACCGTTTCCAGGGGCGTGAGGGGCCCTGGAATTCCGTGGATCCCGGAATCACTTCAGGCTCCTTCCTTCCCTCACTCCCTACGCCCAGAGATAGGGGAACAGTGGCAAAAGCCACCCCAGGGCAACCACAGTCCGCACACGGACCGCCCACGGGCCGCGACAAGGGAACTGCTACCTCACTTAACCCTCTCCACCGTCCCCTACCAACCGTTCCCCGTGAGGGGCTGGGAGAACCGGAGCTGCAGGCAGACAAGCCGCTCCGCTCCAGGCCGCTTTCCTCTTCCCCGCCCCGCACTCTTGCCTCCTCCCCTTCAGCGCCAGGCGCTTACGGCCACATCGAGAACTCGAGTGAGAGACTGCGGTAAATTTCAAACCGCCTGCGGAAGGAAGAAGGGGCCGGCGCTGAGGAGGACAGAGGGCGAGAGCCCGACAGCCGAAGCGCAGGAGATACCGCGACCCACGCTGGCACCGACAGCCACCGCATTTGCCCGGCCCCCGCACAGGCCAGGGGGCGAAGCGCGCAGGCGCCGCGGAGGAGAGGACGGGAGGGCGGTCCGCCCGCGTGCGCAGAGCGGGCGCGGCTGCGGGGACGGCGGTGAACGGTGGTGGGCGGTGCCGCACCCGCCCCGCCCCGCCCGGCTCCGGTGCCTGGGTCCTGGCCGCCTCCCGGGCGGATCATAGGCTGCTGGGGATTTGGCGCGGCGTGGGGCACTGCGCCCTGTGGCGGCCTTTCAGCCTAGGGAGAGCGAGGAAGGCGAAGGAGCAGCGCGCTCCTCTCGCCTCGCTTCTCCTTTCCTTAGCAGGCAGCGAAGGGAGGGAGCGTCGTTCTCTGTAGTGTGTCGTACTGCAGCGCACGCTCCCGCCTCGCCCCCCCCTTATCATCGGGCGGGCCGGCTGACTCAGTGCTGTGGTGGGTAGGGTTGGTCTGACACGGCCTGCTTTGTGCTTCGTTCTGGGGTTTAGCTAGGGCTACTTTTTGTTGACCGGCCTTTCCCAGGGAACGGGCATGCGAGAGCTCCGGGGGACCGTGGCCGCCGCTAAGGAAGAAGAGCAGCGCTCCTGGCCTGCATCGGCCTCGGCCGGGCCGCTGGGAGTCGCCGTGCTTGTTTGTGTGCCCGGTTCCCACCGCTTCCACACGGCACAAGGGCATTTCGGAATATTTGTTGCATGGCTATCAGACAAGGTTTATGAGTAAAAATCGTTTGCAGAAATTGGCAGCTTCGCTTAGACTGGCCTAAACACGACCAGACTTCTGTAATACCAAAATTTAAATACGGCATAATCCCTAAGGAAAAAATACAAGTAAAAAAGAAATTACTGTGCCATATTGTGGTTTATACACAGACAGTCATGAAAATTGATGTGAGATAGACTTGAGATCACACTGGTAGTAATTTGCTTTCCAACACCTCTGGAGTTAAGTGCAGGGTGTTTCTTAAGAGTGTAAAGATAATTAGCGGAGATGGCATTTTGTATGTTGGAAATCACATGGAAATGAAAAAGCAACTGTTAAAATGACAAGCATAGTGGTAAGACTCAAAAACATGCACCAGACACAGTTCAAATGTCTTACTAAAAAAAGCTCGAGTGAATGTGCACAAAGTAAAGGATATGCAAGTGATTTAAATCTATTAAAGCAGAAATATAACATGTTTCTTGTGTTTCATTAGTATTTTATAATTTTCTGTGTGAAAAACCTACACTCTCTCAGTCTTTTTCTTCATCTGATCATACAGTATAGCCTCACCATCCTTATTTTTAACATCACATTAATTTCTGTAGTAATAGAGGATGATCTCACTGGAGGGAGGTGAAGTAAAAAGTTTCTCATGGACCATCTATAGAAAAGACCAGAAAAAATACTGGCTTAAAACCTTCATTTTTATTTGACATTTATTCCTGCAGAAGGACTCGCCTGCTGAGAGATTCTCTTTGTAGACAATCATCATTAAAAACATTTTGGGCTGTTTTGGTTTGCCCTAGTTGGTGGGAGGAGTCTTTTGTTCATTCTTGAGTAGAGGGTTTGTGGAGAACTTTCTGAAATGTGGCATGTCCCAGGTCTTTATGGGATCTCTGTTAATGTATTCCTGTTAAAGAGGAATTTTTTTTGATCATTTGTACATTTTTCTACAATGAAGTGTTGATTTTTTCATACTGCTAGTCTTTTTGATATCATAGACTGCACATTTTTCTTTAATGATGCAGTAAAATGCATATCTCCTGGAGAGCAGGAATGCATTTTTGTCACTTGAAAGAGCAGTTGTTTACTTGACTAAAAAGCAGTGTACAGTGCAGTTAAAACAGGCAGTGGTACAAGATGGCACAGTAGCAATTCTGAGTTCAGCATTTTTAATGAATTGCTAAGCATGTTATATACAGTTTCATTATAAATCTTCAATTAGAAGCCAGAAAATGAAAGTTATGTTTGAACTTTTACTATGAAATGACTGCAGTTACAAAATTATCAATTATTTGTGAATATGCCTTGATTAAATGATTACTGAAGCTAGTATAAAGCTTGCTCTATTAATAATGAGTTTCAGCTAAAAATAAGTAAATGAATGAATGAAGTATCACTGGATGTGCCTTTGAATATTTTTTTCTTTACTGTTGTTGTTTTATACAGTAGGTTAATATAGATCCCTTACCATATGTAATTGAACTTGCTGATTTACTGTCTCCCTTTTCTCTGGAAATCTCCCTGTAAAACTGTTTTGCTCAATTAAGGTGTTCTATGGGTGGACTCTTAGTCCTTTTCAAAGTGATTGTCACCTAAGAAATTATTTCTAGGATGAATCTGTCAATCAGTTAAATACTTTGAACAATGTCAATGTCCTACAATAATATGTGTACAGTTTTAAAAGATTTTGTCATTGTAACAAATTATATGAGGGAAAAATATATTTACCTCTGCAATGTTTTCTCTTTCTGCAGTTCTTAATATCTGTTATTTTGGTCCCACACTTTAGCATTTCTAATTTGAATCTTTTGTTTCATGATTATTGCACTTTCTGATTAAGAATGTAGTAGTGTTGGCATAAATATAAGATCATAGCGTAACTTAATTCCTGATGTCAATCTGTATTTTCTCTTCTGTGTCCTCCCTATTCTTCTCTCTCTCTCTCTCTCTCATCCCTGCCAACCTCCCTTTGTGAAAAGAATAACTTCCACGTGTTAATTTAACTGATAGATCGGTTTACTGATGAAGACTCATTTGTTTAAGAGCATTTTAAGAAATTCTGACAACCTCATCAAATTGTTTCTGTCATTTCCATTTTGTGTCCTTCCTTTCCAGTAGTTTCCATCTCCTCAGTTCAGGTACCATCACTCAGCAATTCATTTGACACAACTGAACATACTTCACTTTTTTCTTTTTCCTCCCCAGCTGTACTCGATCAAAGCTCTAGTAGATCAAAGCTCAAACTCACCAAGAAACTAACCAATGAAACAGTTTATTCCGTGTCCACTTTTTCATTTCTCTTCCACAATCTAAAGATAGCTCTTGGCAGTTTAAGGAGTTGAAAGTATCCAAGTCCATTTGAAACCATTTTGCTTCTGAAAATATTTTGGCCTGAATATTGTTTCTAATATGATTTTCTGTTCTAAGTAAGTAGCAGCGCTTTCTTCTATATGTTATAATTGAAAATATTACTTGTAATTATTTCTATGGTTTTATGCAACTTAAATTGTGCAAGATGGTTTGGTTATGGGAGTAAACTACTCCTCTTTGTTGGTGTACATATATAGATGTGTCTGTACATGATTGTACAAATCAGGTCAGTTTCTTTTAATTGGTTTAATTTGTTTAATAGACTTTTCCTATGCTCCAGATTTCACTGGTATGTTTTGGCAATAACTTTGAAAACATATTGCTGAAGAAGCAATCCTCACAATCAATTCCTAACAACTTCCTTTGGAAAAGTGGATTTTCTCTGAGTCTAAATACCCAAGATTAAATAACCAAATTTTCCCATGGAAAGTCAAGTTTTAAAAGGATAAAATAAAGGCATTAAGGAGAACAATATTTATTCTACGTCATTCATAGGATGTATTGTATATTGTGATAGACGACTTTACTGTTTCTGATGAAAATGTTTTAGATTTTCAACAGAAGAAAGGAAGAAGGATAGTGGGAAAACCACCTACCTTGAAGCAAAAGAAGTCACTACTTAGTGCCTCTGCAGTCTGTAGCATAACTTCTCCATATTCTAAAAGAAGATAGAAGGAATAGAAAATCTGGAGAAAGCGACTCAAATACGTCTGCTCTTAGTCACTACTTCCATTAAGGTTCAAATGAGCTTCCAGCTCAATAGATTTCTGCCAGATGAGGACAAAGAGTTGTAGTGATGTGCAGCAGCCCAGCCTCTGCTCTATTCTCTTCAGTGATTAGCGTTCTAATAACTTGTCATTTCTACCTGAATTTATAGTGCACGCTTTGCATAGATGTTGCATATGCTGAATTTGCATCTCTGTAAGAATGGCTATGTTCTTATTTTACAAGCTAGAAATTATGGACAGGGCACTGTATAGGCTCAACTTATTTTTTTACACCACATTCCTTGAAATGATACTATGGTTCCTACGTTTTAGAAACTTGAAAGTACTAATTGGGAAGGCTTGATAGGAACTTTGATAAAATAAAAAATGCATGCCGTAGGTGTGTGCTAAACATGCCATGGATGTCTTCCTGCAAAATATGATCAGTCATTGATGTAATTATTCTTTAGCTGCCATAATACTTTGAAAAAAAATTGTATGTAAGCAACCTAAGTTAGAGTAAATGGTTCACATGAAGATGCAGTTAGGACAGTTTTTACCAAATATCTAATTAATTTTATTACTTTCTAGGTAATAAATCCAGGCAATAGATCCAGGAAGAATACCCCTTGACTCTGAGAACCAAAACCTCTTGAACAGAAAAAAGATAGACCCTTCTTTGAGACATGTCCTGGTTTAAAAAGGAAATGAGATTTTTGGGATGCTGTGGTCAAACCAATGGGTGCTCATATTTGAATATTAGCACCTGGTGTGGCCACTGAGTACATGGATACGCCTCTGAGAACACAGGGGGTTAAAAGCAGAGAACTCCCAGGGGGAAGCTCTCCTGGGTTCTGTCCAGTCCGTGAGGGAGGTCAGAGCTCCCCTGCCCGGCTGCGGGCTGGGCGGGAGAGGGGAAGCCGTGCGGCCCGGTGAGGTAGGCCGGGCCTTGGACAGAGAAGGGAGGTGAAGGCCCCTGCAGGATGGAAGGGTGGAGGAGCATCAAGAGGCATCGGGCAGCCACCCATCCACCAGGAGAGAGAGAGAGAGAGAGAGAGCTGGTGTCTGTTTGTGTGCCACCTTGAAATTTGATAGCACAGCCGGGTGGAGAAGGAGAAGGGAGGGCGAAGCCAGAAGGTGCCCAGCAGGGCAGCCATGGGAGTTCTGGACAGGCAGAGCCTGAGATTTTTAACCCTTTGCTTGCATGATGGAAACCTTACGAATGCTGATCCTCCTGGAGTTCAATGAGAAGAGACATAGAGGTGAGATAAGAGGAAATGGGCTACGAGAGAAGTTGAGAAAATTCTTGATGGCAGGAGATGATGGAGTGGCCTTTGGCTGGACTTTTCTTGTACAGCCATGGACAGAACCATTTTTCCTGTGACACAGAGACTGCATTTAGGGGGAGGCAATGGCTTGGAGCCAAGAGAGTGCAGTGATGTTATGTGAAGGAGTGCGTGAACAGAGACAATGGATGAGGAGGGTGGTGGTGCCCTCTGTCTTCAGGGAAGAAGAAGATCTCTGTTCTCGAGACCCCTCAGTCCCAGGGAGTGAATTTGGGGGGGACAGCTGTCCCAAAAGTGAGAGACTGTGCTTTTTTTGGAACTGGGCAAAGCATCCTTAAAAGGGAAAACCCTAGAAGCAGCTCTGGCCCTTGCGCAGTGGTGAAAGCACTGGACATGGAAGGAAGATGTCACCATGGCAAATGATCTCTGGGCAGTGCCATGTGTTACAGGAAACACAAGGGGTCTCAACTGGGTTTGCAGGGGAAGCCTATGGCACTCCTCACTCCTTGATGAACTGAGAATTGATTATCTAAAGGGTGATGATGGACTGAGAGTTGGTGATCTGAGGGGTGGTAACTGAATTGAGAATCCAAGGTTTTGTACTACTGTGATGTATTGGAAATTTGGTGGGGGGAGGAGGAATGTTTTTGGAAGGTTTTCATTCTGAGTTCTGTGTGTTTCTTTTCACATATAGTGGTAGGTTAATAAAGATTTTTTCCTTTATTCCTAAACTGGAGCCTGCTTTGCTCTATTTCTGGTCACATCTCACAGCAGACACCAAGGAGAATGTATTTTCATGGGGGCGCTGGCATTGCACCAGCATCAAACCCTGACAAGACCCAATATCACACATCCATGTGCAGGGGGGAAAGGTGTATCTGTGTGGGTGAATGACAAGTGCACTCACCCACAAAACAGAGCCAATATTTAGTAAATCAACATATAGTAAGTGTGGATGCATATAATTTCCTGATCTTTCTTAATCTTTTTTCCAATGGTTAATTTGCTTTTAAAGATTTTCTAGTCAGTTGAAAAATTCTTCTGTGTTTGTGTGAGAATAGAAATCTCCATAAAGCTTACTGTGTAAGGGCAATCCTTTTAGATGATGAAGATTTAGAATATTATATTTTCATCTGCATAAATCAATTTCCTTCTTTTGGAAATATTGTTATTCAAAGTAGTAACTTTCAAGATATAGTTTTAGAAAGTGTAGAAATACATCATTTGTATCACAAAAATACAAAGAAAATCCCTTAAAACCATCCATTCCATCATTTCAATTTTGTATTTTTGAATTTCTATTTCTATTTCAATATCTAACTCTAATTCTCACTTTAAAATAACTTTTAAATTCTCTGTCTTCACACAGTTTTCTTATTTATCCTTTCTAAGCTTCAAAATTATATTTAGGGAAGAGTCATTTACTGTAACTACCTCACAGTGTGGAAAGTAACATAAAAGGGAGGGAGGGAGGGAGGAAGGAAGGAAGAGGCGGAAGGAAGTGGCGGAAGGAAGGAAGTGGCGGAAGGAAGTGGCGGAAGGAAGTGGCGGAAGGAAGGAAGTGGCGGAAGGAAGGAAGTGGCGGAAGTGGCGGAAGTGGCGGAAGTGGCGGAAGTGGCGGAAGTGGCGGAAGGAAGGAAGGAAGGAAGGAAGGAAGGAAGGAAGGAAGGAAGGAAGGAAGGAAGGAAGGAAGGAAGGAAGGAAGGAAGGAAGTGGCGGAAGGAAGGAAGTGGTGGAAGGAAGTGGCAGAAGGAAGTGGCGGAAGGAAGTGGCGGAAGGAAGTGGCGGAAGGAAGGAAGGAAGTGGCGGAAGGAAGGAAGGAAGTGGCGGAAGGAAGTGGCGGAAGGAAGTGGCGGAAGGAAGGAAGTGGCGGAAGGAAGGAAGTGGCGGGCGGAAGGAAGTGGCGGAAGGAAGGAAGGAAGGAAGTGGCGGAAGGAAGGAAGTGGCGGAAGGAAGGAAGTGGCGGAAGGAAGGAAGTGGCGGAAGGAAGTGGCGGAAGGAAGTGGCGGAAGGAAGTGGCGGAAGGAAGGAAGTGGCGGAAGGAAGGAAGTGGCGGAAGGAAGTGGCGGAAGGAAGTGGCGGAAGGAAGTGGCGGAAGGAAGTGGCGGAAGGAAGGAAGGAAGAAGGAAGGAAGGAAGGAAGGAAGGAAGGAAGGAAGGAAGGAAGGATAGGAAGGGAGGGAGGGAGGGAGGGAGGGAGGGAGGGAGGGAGGGAGGGAGGGAGGGAGGGAGGGAGGGAGGGAGGGAGGGAGGGAGGGAGGGAGGGAGGGAGGGAGGGAGGAAGGAAGGAAGGAAGGAGGAAGGAAGGAAGGAAGGAAGGAAGGAAGGAAGGAAGGAAGGAAGGAAGGAAGGAAGGAAGGAAGGAAGTGGCGGAAGGAAGTGGCGGAAGGAAGGAAGGAAGGAAGGAAGGAAGGAAGGAAGGAAGGAAGGAAGGAAGGAAGGAAGAAGGAAGGAAGGAAGGAAGGAAGGAAGGAAGGAAGGAAGGAAGGAAGGAAGGAAGGAAGGAAGGAAGGAAGGAAGGAAGTGGCGGAAGGAAGTTGCGGAAGGAAGTGGTGGAAGGAAGGAAGGAAGTGGCGGGCGGAAGGAAGTGGCGGAAGGAAGTGGCGGAAGGAAGGAAGGAAGTGGTGGAAGGGAGGAAGGAAGGAAGGAAGGAAGGCAGGAAGTGGCGGAAGGAAGTGGCGGAAGGAAGTGGCAGAAGGAAGTGGTGGAAGGAAGGAAGGAAGTGGCGGAAGGAAGGAAGGAAGTGGCGGAAGGAAGGAAGGAAGTGGCGGAAGGAAGGAAGTGGCGGAAGGAAGGAAGTGGTGGAAGGAAGTGGCGGAAGGAAGGAAGTGGCGGAAGGAAGGAAGTGGCGGAAGGAAGTGGCGGAAGGAAGTGGCGGAAGGAAGTGGCGGAAGGAAGGAAGGAAGTGGCGGAAGGAAGTGGCGGGAGGAAGTGGCGGAAGGAAGTGGCGGAAGGAAGGAAGGAAGTGGCGGAAGGAAGTGGCAGAAGGAAGGAAGTGGCGGAAGGAAGGAAGTGGCGGAAGGAAGTGGCGGAAGGAAGTGGCGGAAGGAAGTGGCGGAAGGAAGTGGCGGAAGGAAGTGGCGGAAGGAAGGAAGGAAGTGGCGGAAGGAAGGAAGTGGCGGAAGGAAGTGGCGGAAGGAAGTGGCGGAAGGAAGTGGCGGAAGGAAGTGGCGGAAGGAAGTGGCGGAAGGAAGTGGCGGAAGGAAGGAAGTGGCGGAAGGAAGTGGCGGAAGGAAGGAAGTGGCGGAAGGAAGGAAGTGGCGGAAGGAAGGAAGTGGCGGAAGGAAGGAAGTGGCGGAAGGAAGGAAGTGGCGGAAGGAAGGAAGGAAGGAAGGAAGGAAGGAAGGAAGGAAGGAAGGAAGGAAGGAAGGAAGGAAGGAAGGAAGGAAGGAAGGAAGGAAGGAAGGAAGGAAGGAAGGAAGGAAGGAAGGAAGGAAGGAAGGAAGGAAGGAAGGAAGGAAGGAAGGAAAGAAATTCCCAAATGTCAGAAATCTTGAAAATTATAAACTATTTGTGTGTATGATACTTAAGTGCTGGGACTGTTACTAGATATAGTAATGCTAAATGGAACATATATGTGAGACCAAAACAGTTAACTCATTGGATGGCAGTTTCTCAGAATCGATAGTCTGTTATTTCTATCTTGAGCTACATACTGCTACTGCACAGAATGAATATTATGATAGAATAATGGAATGGTCTGGCTGGGAAGGGACCTTAAAGTTCACCTAAATTCACCCTCCATGTCATTGGCAAGGACACCTTTCACTAGACTGCGTTAAGCTCAAACACCCATTCCACCAGGCCTTGAACTCTTCCAGGAATGAGTCACCCACAACGTGTTCAAGTGTCTCACAACCCTCCTGGCAAGGAATTTCTTCCCAATATCCAAAGGAAACATATACTCTTCAGTTTTTAAAGCCATCAACACTTTTCCTATCACTATGTGCCCTTGTGCGGCTCATCTGCTGTCTTTCTGGTAGGCTGCCTTCAGATACTGGAGGGCTGCTCTAACATTTGCCCAGAGTCTGCTCTTCTCCAGGCTGACAAGATGCTGCAGGACTCTGGCTTGATGACAGACACCCTGTGCTACACTGGGGGCTCAGGCCATTCTTCTTCTTGGAATTGTTGTGGGATTCTCAGCCACTGTTGATTGTTCTTCATTGTGGTACAGGTAATAAATAGTTGATTGCTTTCATAAAGACACACTTGAAATGATAAGAGCTACATTTTAAAGCAAAATTAATTTGAGAAAGATTCCTAAACCTGTGACCCGTTACCTCAGCCCATATATTGATTGTAAATGACATTCCTTGCAGATGTTATGATCCATGAACCAAAGCCAAGTGAAGTATAGTACTTAAGACAGGTGTTATACTGCTTACTGGAATATGTTCTTACCGTTCTAAAACAGTCCCTTAAACTTTAAGAACAACAGATTACATCATGAAGTAATGGAGTGCTTTGGTTGAAAGTAAAATGCATTTGAAGGAAATGGGTTTGGGGGCTAGCACAGCGAGATTGCAGAAATGGAGTGCCAGCTTAGTTCTCTGGTTCAGAGACAAGTGAAGCAATTCAGGAGTGTCCTCCCGTGAAAATACTTGACAGATCTTTCGGCACAAAAGTTAACAACCAGCATCAGAAATGTGTGCAAATAAAATACTAGCCACTACAAGTGTGCCATCCATGAGTGGTAGGGCAACTCAGACTCATAGCAGTGGTTTTGCTGTTGTGCCTGTTAAAATAGAAAATGATGAGGAGAACAATTTTTTCCATCTATCTTGTTTCAGTATTGGTACAAAGACTGTTTTCCTGCCCTCAGGAGACAGCAAAAACTGTCAACAACTGAAATGCTTCAGAAATGGAAATGATCTGAATCACAAATATTTCTTTTCAAATAAAATTTAAAACATAAGTCATAACTATAAAACAGAGCTATTTAAAGATGAATACACTATACATAATAAAGTATTCCCAGAGATAACTATTGTGTCCTAAGTCTGTTTAAAAGTCTACAGTTCCTGGTAAAAAACTTGCACACAGCTGAGGTACCTAAATTATATTCTCATTTCAGCTTAATTATACTCTTCAGTCTCACCACCTCTACCAATTGATTTCCGCAAGTCCTTAGAAAACAGTAATTTAACTTTTTTAGTTCTATTTTTAAAAAATGACAGTTATTTGCACTCCCTATTTTCTGAAAAGCCTGAACATCAAGCCTTAAGAATTTGATCTTGAATTTTATTTCATATCAAACTAAATTTAAAGCCAGTGGCAGGGAGAATGGGAGCCTGAAGCAAAAGAATTTAGGCTTCTAATTCTTATATTGTCTTCTTACTTACCTATGACAAGAACTGGAAACAGATTAGAGTTAACAGCTGTTTGACATTTGCACACACACTTCCACTAAAGAAGAGGTCAAGGGTGGCTTTCTGGCCCTCCGTCCCTCCACAAGCTGCAGCTTCCTTAAGGCACATTCACCTGCTGTGGCATGGAGCCCTCCGCGGGCTGCAGTGTGGGTTTGTGTTCCTCCACGGTTCTCCAGGGACTGCTGGGAGACAACCTGCTTCACTATGACATCCTCCAGGGTTTCTCTGCTCTGTCAACTGGAGCACCTTCTTGTCTCACTTTAGTATCACAGAGCTGCTTCTCATACTCTATTTTCCCCCTCCCTTGTCACTGCCAATTCATATGATTTGTGCTTTTTACAATATATTTTCACAGAGACTGATGGGCTCAGTTGCAAAAATGTGTCTTGCTAGAAAATTACATGCTTTACAAAACCATGATTTTATAGAAAAGAATAGTGGAAGTACAAATATACTGCTAAAGAACTGGAAAATTGACAATGCTTCATTGTAATATGTCCCCTCATTTTGCCTTCTTTCTCCTTAAGATCTGGAAAGAATACTGAGCAGGAGGCAGTGTTGTTTCAAGGAAAGGACTTTTTTAGGATTCTAGGGTGCATGTTCAAATTTCTTGAGAAAATTGAGAAAAGGCTCTTTGTGTCTTTTGTGATAAATATCATTAGCCAGTAGTGACAAATTCTGACCAAGAGCAGATCAAAATCTGGTCAGACCAAGCAATATACCTTGAGTGGCCAGGACAGAACCATAGAGTTGTAGAATCAGTTGCATTGGAAGAGGCCCATCAGGATCATCAAGTCCAACACCTGGCCTTGCATGGGACCATCCTCAAGAATCACACATTATGCCTGAGAGCAGTGTCCAAGAGCGTCTTGAACTCAGACAGGTATGATGCTATGGCCACTCCCTAGAGAGACTCTTCCAGTGCCCAGCCATCCTCTGGTTAAAAAACTTTTTCCTGATACCCAACCTAAACCTCCCCTGACTCAGCTGCATGCCATTTCCTCGAGTCCTGTCCTTGTAGACCTCATTTGAGAACTTTCTAATACCCTCATGTTTTTTTTCATTGTGGCAACCAAAACTGCCCCCAAGCACTCAAGGTGAGGCCACCGCAGAGCAGAGCAGAGCAGAGCAGAGCAGAGCAGAGCAGAGCAGGACAATCCCCTCCCTTGCTCAGCTGGCGATGCTGTGCCTGATGCACCCCAGGACAGGCTCGGCCCTCCTGGCTGCCAGGGCACTGCTGATGCACATTCAGCCTGCCACTGGCCAGGAGCCTGGGTCACTTTCTGCAGTGCTTCTCTCCAGCCTCTTGCTCCCTAATCTATACACACACCAGGATTGCCCTGTCCCAGGTGCTGAATCCAGCACTTGCCCTTGCTCTACTCCATGTGGTTGGTGATTGCCTGTGGGAATCCTCAAAAACACAAGGTTTTGGGAAAGCTGCAAAAGGCAGGCCTCAGAGACAGCAGGACTGTGACTGGAGCTAAGCAGTAGTCATAAGGTTTATCAGCAGAAAAATCGTATAAGAAGTAGAAAAGCAAGGACAAATAGAACAATGGTCTGTCTATTAACGCTTGTCTAGAATAACTCTCTAAGCTGCAGAAAAGTATATCTAGCTGGATGTTAGGAAGTTCTAAGCTTATTAATGGAGCTCTATGCATTGTATTTTAATGCTTACAAGCAGGTCTTTTATTTGAAATAAGCAAGCACTGTTTTAACCCGAAGGTACGTGTGCTTATAGTGATTGGATAGAACTACTGTCCATATGCTTTTGCTTTGTGTGATTGGTCAAAAAACTTTTAAAGTAAGTTGTAACATCAAGTCTTTTGTCTGCTGCCAGGGACGTGAGCTGCTGGCATCTTCCCATTGTCATCACCATGTAATGAGACTGATGCTGGAAAACACAACAGCTTGAGACGCCTTCCCCAGCAGTCCCGCCCCTTTTGTGATTTGTACATAGACTCTCAGCCAACGATAATTGCCCATCTCTCTCATTTGTCAAGATCTCACTGCAGGGTCTCTCTGCCCTCAGGAAAGTTGGTTCACAGCTCCTCCCAATTTAGTGTCCTAGGCAAACTTGCTCAATATTCCTTCAACTCCCATGCTCCCATGTCCAGGTTGTTCAAAAGATGTTGAAGAGAACTGGCCCAAGGATGATGCTGTCTTAGCCACTGAAATTAGCACTTCATACTTCTTCTTGTTCCTTAGTGCAGAAATCACAACAAATGTCTTCTTTGTTTCTTTTCTATCCATGCAGATATCTTTGCGTATACTCACGTTTTTTATCCCAGCAGCAGCTGACATGACATTTACAGACACAGCAACAGCACACTTTTCCTGCTGTTACTAGACTTAACAATTTTGCAGTCTGTGAATCAGTGATCTTTGCAACTTAATTGAGACCTTCAGCATATCTCATAAAAATAGTAAAATGTCCTCAGAAGAAGAGAAAACTTTGCTGCATACTCTGTACGACTGAAGAATAGATGATAATGAGTTAGCATCACAATAATTTAAGCACAGAGCCTATACTTTGGCAGGGAAAAAATTAAAAGATGAGCTGTTTTATGTAGCAATATATCTGAGAAACAAAACAACTAGGATTTTCCAAACTGTTCCCTGTGGTAGAAACATACTTGTAAGAATACAGAAGATAAAAGGTGGGGTTTTGAAAGGCTATATCCTTGCTAAGCTAAATTGGATCTCATCCTGTAGATGAAAGATCAAGGAGCTCAAAGTGGAGCTAGAGAGGCATGTCCAGATAATGAGATATAGCCAAGCATTTTTAAAAAGGATTAAGCATTCTGGTGGACTGGGCAGTTTTTTTAAATCTGCCACACTCATTCTCTTCTGGGGGCTGAATTGTGGAGTGCTAAATCATATCTCCTGCTGTATAAAGTAAAAGAGATCCTTCCAAATGGTATGGTTAGTGTGAACACTCTCACTCTCTATTGTAAAACACTTAGTAAGATATAAACCAGTCTTAGGAACAAAATGAAATAAAGCTGTTATACCATCTTGGAATGGGAAAATATGTTCAAAATATTTCTCTTGCTTATGGTGTTTGGTTTTGGTTTGTTTTTTTTTTTTTTTTTTATCTCACAACATGTGAATCATAATTTCAGCCATTCTGGAATGCTTCCAACAGATGAACCCAGCACAGTATTTTTATTACAGGCTCTTGCCCCTTACATGCTTCATTACAATTTTGGAATATACTCCACAGTCATTAGTGGTTTTTTATCTCTTTTGCCAGAGAAAACTTTTAAAGGACTACTTAACCCCAAAAAATCATAATTTCTCTGATTTCTCAAAGCTTTTTGAGAAAGTTGTTTTGTTTGGTTTTGTTTTTTTAAATATTGGATCATTCTTAATGACTTCAGACCTACTACAAGCAGAAGTTAAAAATAAATCTTATCTTGAAGAGACTGTTAAAGGTAATGAACTGCCAGTCTTGGTATTTGTATGTTTCTAAATCCTTTTAATCTCAAGGTTGCCTTCCTGAATTCTCAGTTTAATTAGAAAACACTGTGTTTATAAAACAGCCCCAGTTCAATTGCTTCTGCAAATTCACCTTCATTTTATAGGATTGTACTTCAAGAAATCTTGTTTCATTCAAACATTAAAAGTTTGTGACCCTTTCATCTGTCTGACCTGTATTTCGTTGTGTGCGTTTCTCAGTTGCTTCAAATAAGGACAGATTCTTTTCAATTCACAGAGCATCTTATCTGAAGATCTCCTGTCTGCTTTCTTCACTTGCTTTAATGGGAAGGCAAGGGAAATACATTCTGAATGTTATCTTTTATAGTCTACTTTTACCTACCACTGTGCTTATATGGACTAGAACCAATTTCAGCTTGAAAGGAGGTATTGTCACAATCCGCTCATACAAACGATGGCTCCTGATGGTTTGTTAACTGATCTCGGAGTGCAAAACAACACGAAATGGGGATTGCAGTATCCATCCAAACAAATGCACCTTTATAGAATGACCATGGCAAATGCCTTAAAGGAATTAGTGACAGGAAAAAAATATAAAAGAGAGGGAGAAAGAGAGAGGGAGTATAGCTACCAAACGTGGAGAGACAGAGTCCTTGTAGTCCAGCCGATGGAGTTTGCCTAGTCACGTCGGGAAGATCTCCAAGTCCTGGTTGACTCAAGGTTCTATTATTGTCCATTGCTGAGGGGGAAACAGATCCTGAAATGGCTGAGGAGGAACAGATACAATCAAGAAGAAGTCTATTGAAATGGCTGGGGGGGAAAAAGATATTGAAGACGGGTACAGACAGTCCATGTTCTCAGCAGGGTAAGTCAATATCAGCAGTGAGTGGGACCCACTGTTTCAGGATTGCTTTCTATGGGAAATCAGTCTACAGGCAACACTTAGCAGGCATCCTGCTTCAGTCAGGCCAGCACCCCTGGATCAGAATTACGGGCATCTCAGTCTCAGTCCTTGGCAGAGGGGCTTCAATCTCCATCCCTCATGGTGGTAGCAAAGCAGATGAAGGATTTTCCGTGGGGGGCTACCAAAGTTGCCCCAGCATGTTCTTCTGGCTGGAAAACTCCTGGGCGTTTGTCGTGAAGCAGGTGCAAGCATATAGGGCATGTCGCCCCTTGGCAGGCTCTGCTAGAAGCAGTCACTGTAGACTGCTGCGAAAAATCACTTGGCAGGCCCAAATTCTGCTCAGGGGCCTCAGGATTTTTGGCGTTCATCCACCACCGGCAGGCCAGAATTCCGATCAGGGTCCTCAGGGTCCTGATGTCTGTCCTCAGGACAGTCGTGAGGCAAATGAGGGGAACTTCAGACCATCTTTCACACGTATCAGAAAATCTATTTACTAAAATGGCCCACAAGAATGCGTAACATTTAGAATTAAAAAAAAAAAAAAAAAAAAAACCAAACAGAAAAAACCACCAAAACTTTGGAGCAATATCATTCTAGAGAATGCCATGTATCTATGAGAAGTACCAAAAACTTCTATTTTCAAATGCACTTACTAATCGCCATTTTGCATCTGTTTTTCTGTTTGAAAGCTCTGGCACTTATCTGGTTCCTTTTTGAGCTAGTTCAGCTCATTAATCTGGTAAGAAAGCAGTTAAAAATAAACCGAAAAACCTATTGGGAACAGGATGCCACTTCAGCCATGTTGTAGTGAAGAGTTAGGTCAGCCTTCTGTGTTGTAGAAATACATCTGTCATGTCTGAAAAGCAATGCATAGCACTATCTTATTTTAAACTTTCTCATTGCTTCTGGTGACCTGAATGATCAAGATGGTTTAAAAACAAACAACACCCAGCCCTCTAAAATACTCCCCAAACTATTCCAATGGAATAACCTTATCAGATGAAGAGCTCACTATGCAAAAGCTGAATATGATGTCAAGCATGATTTGTTGTGGATTACCATTGTTTGGGATTATTTGTCTCTTACCCTACCATGCAGGTATAGGAAAAAAATTAGGTAGCTGCAAGGTTTTTACAGCTGTTCTTCTATTTTGGAATAGTAAGGATTTAGGGTAGTGAACAAAACTGTGGTGAGTTTTACGATTGACTTTATTGCTTTTTCACTTTGAATTAACTGCATTACATTTCAGCTTACCCATCAGTATAATGAGAAGAATAATATCTTCCTTCGTGCCCAAAAGATGTTTAATTATGCCTAAGTGATATCATGGACTTAGAAACAAATTTTTTCAGCTCTCAGACTGATGTTACATGTCAGTAATTTAATGAAAAGATAACAAGAAGGATAATTTTTAACAGTGGACATGAAACTTAATTACACCCCTACCATGGACATCTGAATCTTATGAATAGACAGTGTCTGATTTAGAAAAAAATAAAGAATTGCCACAGTTTAAAGAAACAAGTGACCATAGTCACTTTGCTGATGGAACATAGCCTATTCATTGGCTGAAATGAAGCAGCCAGGTAGACAGGACATATGAAATATTTTTTTGTGGATCAAGGATTTATTTTCCAAAGTGATGCTGACAGATGGTGAACTCACCAACTTAGATATTGCCAGTAGACAAGGTTGCATAACTTGCTCCATCAAGTTATGCCTTGGAATGATCATCCAAGGGGATTTTCCCTGCATCTGTGAAAATGTGCCTACCTTTTCCACACTACTTTTGCAGCAGCATCGTTAGGCCTGATCAGCTGGTATGGAGGGTGAACTAGCAGCAGCAGCAAGGTGACTGGCCAGGGGAATTTGCTTCAATGGATTTTGATCTCCCAGATATTTTGAAGACCTGCTTCAGCCCTGTTTGTCAAACACAGCCTTTAAATGGTGCTCAACATCTGTTCAGGCTGTGGATCACATGAAGAAATACTTCCTGGTGTCCGTACTGGGCCATATGTTCTTTATTCTCTCCCTCAACTTCTCCATCACCTCTCATCTGTTTCACATGAGCTATGTTCAAGGTCCACAGGCTACTTTTCACAGAATCTTCAGGCCTGATGCAGTAAGAATGATGAATAGAACAGAGCTGGGATCTATTTTCCAGTTTGGATAAAATGCATTCTGCACACAAATCCAAGGGGAAGGTGCTCCCCCTATGCCCGGAAAAACCTTCACTAGTAGGTTTTTACTAGTAGTAAACCGCAACTTAGTCTGAAATAAAAGCTTTTTTTCTGAGAGCGTCTGAGAGGTTTGCATGAAGCACAGATATTTGACAGATGCAATTTTGAATATCAGAGGAAAAAGAAAACGGCAAGAAGTTTTTAATTTTACCGGTTCTAATTTTAAATTCCATGCACTTTTTCTAAAAGTGTCAAGCTCAAATGCCCATCAACATCTTTTAGTCATCTGTAAGTTAGTGTTCATATAAAATGTGCTTCAAATCAAAAGAATTTCAAACCTTTCCTCAAAGTTTATATGCCTAGATTTATGACTTCTGACACATATCAGATAAAAAGAAGACATTTTTTACTGTGAGGGTGCTGGAACACTGGAACAGGTTGCCCAGAGAAGTTGTGGGTGTCCCATCCCTGAAAGTATTCAAGGTCAGGTTGGACAGGGCTTTGAGCAGCAACAAAGGAGACTCTTGTTGGTAGACAAACAAAGCTTGAATATAGAAGAAATTCAGATTGAAGTATAGGAACAAGTTTTCTCTCAGCTCTTGGGGTAAAATGAAAGGTGTACAAAATTGCATTTATCTGGGATTTTCACTACTGTAACAGGTTAATGAAAACTGTACAGAAGATAGCAAATTTTAAAATAGATAAGAATTACAACATAAAATACATGGGATGGTTTTCAACATGGGACACTATCTAAGAGAAAATCTCTGTATTTCAACACTTCAGCATGTTAGGATTGCATGAAGTGCCAAAGAAGATGGCAAAATTCAGCCTGGCCATTAGTAGGAATTGGGTTTGAGCATAATGTAGATATACTACACACACTTTACATTCACTGAAAAATTACTGTTTACAACCAATAAGCAATGAGGATCAAAACTGATTGAAAGCATCTTAAAAATATAAAGTATTTCATTGTAAATGATCTGTGATTAAAATACTTCTTCCACCTTACTGAGGGATAGATTAATTTTTCCATGTCATGATGGTTTAAAATGGTATAAACCAATGTTTTCTTCTGAAAAGATATAATCTATTTTTTTCGATTTTGACAAGAAAATATTCCTAGCCATACAGCACATGAGAATTAAGTAATTTTAAAGAAACAAATGAAATTAAAATATTCTGCAAATATAATTAAATGAAAAGCCATGTTTTAAGTAAGAGGTAGATATTAAACAGAATTTTTGTACCAGTTATTTGAATTATTATACCAGCTATTTTGCCCACCAAGAGAGGTATTTAGTGTTTCAGTCTTTTCCAAAGTGTTCATGATCTGCTATGCTGATCTCTGTGTGTGCCTAGGTGTGTGTGGAATGGGGTGCATGTGAAGGGGAGTGTGCATGTCTGCTTAACACTTGTTGTGGCAGATTCCTGCCTCAGCTCCATAATTTATTTTAGAAACTTCACAGAGAGTGGATATGAAGTTTAATATCAACAGGAGATCAATTCCCAAGGAGATCAATTCCCAAATCATCCATTTGACTCTACCTTATAAATCATGTGCTTTGTTACATATTTTATCAAATACACTTTCAAGCCACATGGAGGAATGAGAATGTGGAGAATCCCTCCAATATCTTGCAACTTTTATGCCAGTAGATTTTCAAGAAAATCATCATTTTTCTTTTAAATACATCTGGGAAAGGCATGATGGTGGTGTCAGCCTGTTGGAGTTTTTGCTGCTGTGCTGGTAGAAGTTGTTCAAAAGGATTGGTTCTTACCAATTGGCCAGTTACAGAATGAAATGCATGAATACATTTGAAATTCAACTTGGGTTTCCTTTTTCTAGCAGACTATTTCTAGAACAAGCTTGCAGACTGAAGCTGACTCTTTTTCTCTGGTTTTGATTCTTTCCTATTTTCTTGGCTTCTTTGCCACTTTATACACAATTTTAGAACTTTTTTCCCAACTAAAATTGTTTCATAGTCTGATAATTATGATACATTTTTTACAAGGAATTTTTAAAATCTTTGTTAGAGTTAAGACAATTAAGGACTTAAGGTCTTTTTCTTGCCATATGAATACTGCAATGAAATTGTTAAATAAAGACCAACTCCTTATTTTTATTTTGAACACAAGTAGATAATTTGCATACATTAATACATTTTGTGGACCAATATTTGCCATTCTGATGTAAGTTGTTACTTAACAATATACCTCTGTGACTATGTTGACAACACTTTTGGTGAAGATCCTAACTGGTCTTAGACACACATAGGGAGGAATTTGCTCAGCCAGTGTCAGTCTTAGGCAGGCGTATCAGAAGATCTTTATATCCCTGGGGAATTTTCCCATGAAAGGGATTCATTCAAGAGAAGAGACACTTGTGCCAGAGTTTTACATCCTTCTTGAACACTGCTTAAGGAACTTAGATGCCATGTCCATTTGGATCTCTGTCTGCACAGAACTTTGTCATGCCAGTGCTTGAAATGCATCTTGAAGAGAATTCACTAGCACAGAATGAAAGAGAGTGGAAGGGGTTGGTGGGGCTAACCAGGCCCAACCGCCCTGCCTAAACCAGGATACCTAGAGCCTCTTGCCCAGGATTCTATCCGGGTGTACTTTTAATGTCTTCAAAGATCCAGGCTCCACAATCTTTCTGTGCCCATGGTTCAGTCACCTCACAATAAAAAATCATTTTGTTTTGTTCAGAGCAATCTCCTGTATTTCAGTGTCAACTGCCTCTTGTCTTATCACTAAGCATCACTGAAAAGACACTGGTTCTCTCCTCTTTGCACTATTCCTTCTGGTATGTGTGTGTGCTGCTATGTAGATAAATGTAAAAACCTCCCTGAAGCCCAGGCAGACAATATTCCCTTCATCTACCAGGCAAGTTAATTTGTCAGACGAGTTTAAGAAGTTGTCAAGCATAAATTTCCCCTGGTAAACCCATGCTGACTACATAATTTTCTCCTCCTTCATGTGCCTGGCAATGCTTTCCGTCAACTTCCTGGGGATAAAAATGAGGCTGGCTGGCTTGTGCTTTTCTGAGTCCTCCTAATTGCCTTTTTTGGAAGATGGGTGACATTTGCTTTCATCCAGTCTTTGGGGCATTTTCTTCAGTCACCATGATCGATCAAACATGATTAGGAGTGGCTTCAGAATAACATCTGCTAACGCCCTTGAGACCTGTAGCTCCATCTCAACAGGGCCTGTGGACTTCATGGAATACGTACCAATTCAGTGACTGTGCCCATAAAAGTTTGCATGGGATAACAGGACATATTAACAACTACCTGAAGAGTGCGTGAAAAGCTATGGAAGCAATCCAAAAGACAAAGACTAGAGTTCCCTTTTAAGACAAAGCATACTATCATGGATCTGAGCAGCTTTAGATCTAGGGAAGCTTCCGCTCTGAGAGGATGCAGAAGACATTCTTTCACCTTATCCAGTAAAAAAATGCATTGACCATTCACTTGTAATACAAAAAATGAAATTATTTCCATAATTGTTGCCGCCTAACTAGACAACCATGTACTGGCTGGGTATTCCCCTAACAGATGACAGCATCTGCTTGATGTCTCTTATGCGTACAGACTATTCAAATTAGGTCATTTGAGTGGGGATTACTGGTCTTTGAACTTTCTTTCTGATGAATTTGGAATATTTACTGAAGTGAGGACCTGAAGATGAAAACTTCATTTCCCATCAGTGCACTCTAACATCCATGACTATAATGCCATTGTTTCTTACCGAGTCAAGAATTTATGAGTGCAAAGTGGAACAGCTACAAAAGGAAAGATAAAGGCTGGATAATATTCTCTCTTGGTAAAGCTATTTATCTCAAATGAAGTGACCAAATTCTAATCACTCACTGGCCTAAACCTGTGAGGAGGGGGAGATGGACCAGGTTTTCCTTCCACTGCTGTTCTCTTTGTCACCTCAGTGTTTAATATGGGTATGAAGACATTTAAAAAGATAGCTCTGCTGAATTCATAAAATTCAATATTAAAAAATATTTTTTTAGCAGCTGAAATTAAAATAACAAATAAAATACAATTAATTCCATGGAAGATTGAAATTATTATTTCTTCATTTTGCAATTGAGGATGTATATTGTGTAAGTTTGTCTTGCGTTGTTCTACAGGTTTTCTAAGTGGCACACCTTTCCTTATGAATGCACTGTCCTTTCCTAAATACTCTCATATGGAGGAACATGCTTCTCATAAGAAGAGCACTAGGATGTCTTTACTTGACCTTTTATTTTTACTGATGCTTGGTCCTCTGAAATGAATGGTTTTTTAAAATTGAAATGTGTTATTATTGTTCCCACGGGGTAATCCTCAGACTCTTCCTGTCAGAGCTGTCACTAGTCAGCTATTCTCCTATCTGCCTTTAAGTAGTTGAATGTTCTGGTGTAAAAGTAGCACCTTCTATGCAGCCATGCTCTTAGTTGCCAGTGTCATCTTCAATCCAAACACCCTCCTGTGAAGGACTGCCAGTTCTGCAGTCAACTAAGGGAATAAAAGCGGTCCATCCATGCGTCCCTGATCTAAACTATTAGGGTATGATTCCCTAAACGATTCTCTGCAGTTGAGCATTACTTATCTTTGCTGTGTTTCTTCAACTCACTTTGCAAGTCATTCATGAGTTAGGTTATCATAAGAATTGCTTACTTTGGAGATGATTTAAAAGGGTATGAGAACACTTTTGTGCCTCTGGTATGAGGATACTTTTCAAATCCATCCTTGCTGCAAATGCAAAAACCTGCAATCTATATTGTCCTAGGTCACAATATAAAGATGTATTCTATTCCTATCCCCAAGAGCTGCTGAAACCAGGAGGGGCATGTTTTTTTTCCTTATCTCCTATTCATGAGTCCATCAACATCTTGCCTTATGACTCAGAGATAACTCTCTCCGGATATCAAATGTGTATCCCGTGGGGCGCTGCACCAGGACAGAGCGGACTGGGGCAGAGCTGAGCCGGCTCAAGCAGGGCCATTGCAGGGGATGGGCCCATGCAGAGACAGAGGCGGCCATGGAGGAGCTACGGGCATTCCTGGATGGGATGAACTGACCTGCCCTGTGTTATGCACTAGATCTGGGTTATGCAGATGGTACTGGAGCAAGTGGAAGTGTCCCAGGCGGAGACGCAAGCACTGCCATGCTGCAGCTATCTCTGAATGACCAGCGGAGCAGGTTTGGCTTTTAGCAGTGTCCTGCAGCATGCACTCACGTGGTTCGGCACGCGGATGGCACTGGCTGCCAATGGTGGCGAGGCCAGTGGGGTGCGAGAGTATCGCTGCCACAGCTGAAGCAAGCCTTCCCCAACATTGAGACGCTGCTGCCTGCAGGGTTGTGCTGTGGTGCTGCTGTGTTTGTGTACTTCATCTTAAAAGTGTTCCTGTTACTGCTCTTCTGGACCATATTCCGTGGCACTTTCCTGCACTGCTCATGCACTCTGGTGCTGCTTACTGCCAGGATCTCTAAGTTTCAGACACATGGGCTGGGGGTTGTTTTAAAAGGGAATACACTCAGCAAAGGGCTGGAGTGGGGTAACCTCCCCTTGTATGCAAAACGTGCCTGCAGCATGACCCCTGTGAACAGACCAACTGTTTTTACAGACACATTCAGCAAAACCAACAAACTAACTGCAGTAGTTAAGCATGGAGGTGACTCTGTCCAGTAGCATAAGAGAGTATTAATATTAAACAATGCTTCCATGCAAATTTTAGAATTGACTGCTATGCTTTTCCATTATTTCCACAGGAACTGCTAACCATCATAACTAATTCTTCATATGCTGCCAATGTTGTATCCCATTTAGAATTTTCCTGTTTAAAGCATATTAATAACCATTTTTTCTTTACAAAGTTAAGAGTCCCACACAGGTTTACAAAAGACTACAAAAGATAACAACTATACAGGAAAGGTTGTGTTCAAGCTACTTGGTCTCTAAATAATAGTTTATCTCTAATTTGTATTTATGATGTTTCATAGTATTTTCACATTCTGCAAATTTTGTCAAATATGCATTTTGGTGCCTCTAGTGTTGTGTCCAATAGTCATACAAACTTTCATTGAGAGACTGTGCAGCCCCTTACACAAAACCCATGGAGTCAAAGATCCCTGAGTTCCCTCATGTAGTCTTTACAAGTTTGGAGTAGATAGCAATTTTGGATGCCCAAGAGAATGGTATTAGGCATAATGGGCAGTATTTAAAACCTAAGCAGTGATTAGGTGAGCATTTCATTCCACTGAAAAGACTATGGTATCTTCAGTGCACCTAGTTCCTACTAAAGTGTGGAGAAGAAACGCCCATCTGCATTCGCTTTGACAACTAACCGTGGAAGCTAAAACTGCCCTTGCACACTGTCTTCAAGCCCTCAGAACAAGAACAGCTTTCTGTAAAAACAAGCAAACAAACAATCAAACAAACAAACAAACAAAACAAAACAAAACAAAAACCAACCAAAAAAAAAAAAAAAAAAACAAACCAACCAATCAGAAAAAAACAACAAAAAGAGGCCAGTTCCTATCTAGAAACATATTTGGCTTCTTTTTTTCCCCCAGATTATATTAGGAGCCACAAGACTGAAAATAAAGCCACCTCTTAAATTCAGCACATTTACAAAATATGCTCCTTCATTCTGATAGTTCAACACCCACACTGCTTTTATTTTTTGCAATTATAAGATCTAGCTAGCTATGGAGGATATTTTTGTTGCCTCTAGTTAACAGACACCATACTCTTCAGCCATTATAAAGAAATAGAAGTCACTTAACTCACAACTGATACAGAAAGAAACCAGAAACATGTTGTAAGATTCCATATCTTTCCAGTACTCATAAGAATCCTGTAGGTGTTGTCAAGTATAACAATTATGCAGGTGTCACTGTGATGACAGGTGTGGTACCAATTATTTTTGATCTCACAACTTTTTAATACAAATGAAGAGATTTTAGTTGCTTACTGACAAAAGCTGTTGTGTTTAAAGGGCTAAGGGCTTCTTTTCATGCAAATATTTTTCCAGTGTATTGGCAACAGCATATCAGTACACTTTATTTAAAATTGAGATTTTGGTATGGTTTCATACTTGGTACATTTGAAAGGAGATCATTGTACAATAGATCTCTGATTTAAGATAGATGATGAGCAATCCATTCTTTTACAAATCTTTAATTTTAGTGTAGGAAGTTGCAGCATGCAGTAAAGGAATGTCTTGTTCAGTCTTAATCATCATTAGCAGTTGAAACAGTATTAAGCTATGTACTTTGCAATCCTTCATGACATGAAATTTGAAAAAGTCTTTACTAGATCGCAGAAAACACCAGGCAAGCAATTTCAATTGACTTTCTCACAAACCCTTGATATCATGTTGTCCTACTGTTACCTATACCCCACTGTTTAGCTGTTTAAAATGTTTAAATACATTTTAAGTGTCTTGTTAAATTTACTTCAAAGGTACTTCAGACAGCAAGACTGGCAATGACATGTTGCATTTCATTTCAATAATGCTTGCTAGTTTCTTTTGTACATAACTCCTAAGATTAATTTCCTTAATTTTTTTTTTAATTTATACAGAAGAATTTTAGGTGCTGATTTGACAATATTAAGTACTGCAATATTTAAGTACCCTAATATGACCTGTAAAATCTACCTGAGATAAAGAGATGTTTCCTTTCATAATTTTGAATTGGCTTGTTTGTGATGAATGGTACTTTCAAATAATTGCAAATATAAGTACACAGTTACAGTTATTTACAAGTTATTTATGAGAAAGCCAGCTGTTCTGCAAGTTATTACTGAGAATTTATTTTAAAGATAGGATAGGGAAGCTCCTTGCAGTCTGAATCTTAGCCCTGGTCAGGCTATGGCCTTGACTGACAGAAAAAGTATCAAAACCAGGTTTTTCTGTGCTAAAGATGAAAGCAAGTCTCTTTGCCTAGCTGATTTGGCTTTGCAGAAGCTGGACCACTTTCCTTTGAGGTAGGCATGGACGCCTCATCCAGAAGAGGCTTTCCAAGTCCTCATTGTGGAAAGAGGGCTCCTTGGCAGACCCTGGGTGGTAGCAAAGCATATAGGCTATTGTAAGTTTCACCTTGTTAATTTTGTTCAAAAGTGTATGTTTCATTAGAAGTGAATTGTATTCCTGTTAAGTTATTTTTGCTTACACCGTGATGCTGTCTGGCATTGGCTCTCCTGTTTTACCACTCTGGGCTTTCCAGACACCATCAAAATGGACGATGGACCTGCCTACCCCTCGGAGTAAATTCATAACTTCTTGTAGCAGTGGAGTGTGTCTCACAAAACAGACATTCTCCACTCTCCCACAAAGCAAGAACCTCATTCGATTTAAAAACAAAAATGGGGGAAGCTGGGGTGCCCTCATGACAAACTAGCTAAAAGCTCTATATGTCCTCAATTTTTAAACTGGGACAAGATAGGACAGACTGCATGTGAGAGACAGTGGATTCCATCACAGCATGTGCGACCTTTTGTCACATCATTCTGATGTAGTTGCTATGTTATAGGCATATGTTACAGTTTTTGAAAAGCTATTATGGTTATTATTATCACTGTTACTAAAACAAAAAAAAAAAAAAAAAAAAAGGGGGGGTGAGATGTGGGATATGGGGTTGTGTTTGTTAGGAGGGCACAGCAGCCGTCTGGGCTGTTAGAGGCCAGCTGGGGGATGAGAGGCAGTGGTGGAAGAGGGGCATGGACAGCATGTGAGCAGGAAGCTGATTGGGTGGTGAGACGCATGGAACAGCAGCGCTGCAGCTGAGCAGCCAATGAGTGCCCTTCTTCTGTTAAGTTCTGGTTATGTCCAGTGGAAGCTAAAGGTATATAAGGGAGGTGTTTTCTACAATAAAGCAATTTCCTTCCTATGCACTTCGTGTGTCTTTGTTCCCCATCGCTATATTGTAATATTCCCCTGTGACAGGTGGAAAATCAACTTTCTGTGTCTACACTGGAAAGTAAGTGTAAACTGCTTTTGTAATGTAGGGAGAAATCTTGCTTTTTAACTTGTTTTGATTTTCAAAACAATTATTGGATATGCGTACAGAAGATTCTGCCAGCCCTTTCAGTCTTGTCCTCCATCACCTTTTGTTAAGAATTTAATTTCTGCTAAAGATATGTTTCTGTCATCAGACACAGTCACAAGTACATATAAGTGTTTGCAATTCCAGCGTTGATATTTTTTTTAAATTTCAAGAGGAAAAGAAACACAAAAGATGTCTTTTTTAGGTGATCTTTTTTATGTGATCATCTCTCCACCAATTTTTAAACTCTGAAATCATTAGAATATCACTACAAAATCCTTCTAATCTTCCACAATTTATTGGAATATAGAGGGACTATTGTCAGACTTTCCATGTATGGTTTATGCATACATATAACATTCACCAAGTTGTGGAAAAAAAACAAGCATTCAAGATTCCAATCTCTTTTTTGTGGGCAGATGCACATTTCACAGCTGTTGTTATAGACTACAAAGTTTCTGATAGTGCTAGGTACTGCAGAATGAGTGAGATTTAGTTTTTCCTTTTACCTGATTTACTTTAGTACTGGAAAAATCTGTAGGGCGCAGAAGGAATTATGCACATATATATGCATTTTGATGGGGATGCTCTCTAGCAGTAGAACTGCATGAATTTCCATTCCGTTCCAATTCATTGCATCCTCGGGAAGAAAAGAATTAGGCTGGCTGCTAAATAGCTGTGGGTAGCACTAACAAAAAAAATTGTATTTGAATGTTTTCCAAAAAAATCTAGACAACAAAGTAAATGCAATCTTTTTTAGAAAACTTCTGTTTTAACATAGATTATTTGATTGACCAAACAATTGAAAACAGAATGTTCTCGTTATTCTAGATTTTAATTGTTTTGGTAATTTTTGTGTGTGTGTGTGTTGGTTTATTACTGTGCTTGGGGTATTTTTAGATCTTTCAGAAACAAGGTAAGCATTAGAATAATGTGATTTATGTTTAGAATGTGTTTTTAGGATGATTTTTTTTTAATTGCTATGGATCAGTATCCATAAGTCTCATTTTGAAAGGCAGGTATCTGCCAAGGAAGGTGGAAATCTTCTTTTTGGAATGGAAAATATGATCCCCTTTCCTCCAAATTATTATAACTTTGACATTACAGGGCTGTCAGGCAAAGCTATGGGGAAAGGAATAACAGCTCTTTGCTAAGTGTCCGTATATATACATAAAGATAGGTAGGTAAGTAGGTAGGTAGGAAGAAAGAAAGAAAGAAAGAAAGAAAGAAAGAAAGAAAGAAAGAAAGAAAGAAAGAAAGAAAGAAAGAAAGAAAGAAAGAAAGAAAGAAAGAAAGAAAGAAAGAAAACAAGGCAAGCAAACAACCACCACAGCAGCAAGACCAAACAGAAGCAAAGAACCCGTTAAGAGCCTTCTCCCGCCTGCGGCCCTTTCCCCTTGGGTGCAGTTACGGTCACAGCTGGCAGGGGCGCTGCTGGCTCCCGGCCGGGCAGGTGCGATGAGTCCCCCGCAGCTGCAGGGGGCGCTGTGGCGCGAGCCCTGCTGCCTCTCCCATGTCTAACGACGGCACTGCTGTGGGAAGAGATAGAAAGGGGCTTCCTTTAAAAACTCATGGGAGGCAGCTGGTCCCAGTGCCCCTCCAGATGGCAAAATGGGCTGTAGTGGGAACCTCAGAGCCGCAAGCTGGAATGGCAGAGGCGAGCAGACCCCGGGGTGTCAAACAAAATGTAGCAGAAACCCCGCAGCCACAGCAGGAGCCATGGGGGGTTGGGAAGACATGGGGTCTCAAGGTAAAGAGTAGCAAATAACCCAAAGCAGCAGCAGAAAAGAGTGGGGCTGGACAGCAGCAGCTTAGCTCCCACCAACAGCTGTGAGACGCTCCCTTGGTGGAGGAGGGAAAGGGATTGGGGTTCTAGGTTTTCCTCTGGGGCACCTGTAGATGGTGAGTAAATGGTGAGTAGTGGTGTTAATAAAGTCTCAGTTCAATGGCTGCTCTTACAACCAAAGGCTCACTCACAGTAAGGAAGAAGCAGTAAAGGACAGAACTCCACAGTAGAAGGGAATTCTCTCCACAGCAGCAACAGCACCATCTCCTCCCCTGGTTTCGAGAGCGAGACAGAGCGAGAGAGCAGCTGAGCCCTTACCCCACAGCCAAAATCTCATGGTATCTCGGCACTTCCAAAGAGAAAGCCCACCAGCTCCATAGCACACTGCACTCTTCCTCCTCCTTGTTTGCTACATTTTTGTCTCTCTTAAGTACCATTGTTATCATCTCTTAGGCAACAAATGGCAGAAAAATCCTTGAAAGAAAAAATAAAGAAAAAAAAACCTAACCTCCAACATCATGGTTATATAATAAAATTTTAACTGGAGTTTCTGAAGTGTTCCAACATCAACTAGATAGACAGATGTTATTAAGAATTATGGGGAAAATGCATTGTTTTGATCATCCTATTTAGACAAAGGTAAATTATTAAATATCTTAACAAGGTTTGTGGATGAAGATTTTTTATTTGTAAAGAAAAATATGAAACAAATTGTTAAAAAATATTTCTAAAATTAAAGTTTTATTTTAAAATTTGGAGATATTTATACTCTACGTAGCAGTATATTTAATTTTCATGTAAAAATTTTCCATTCCAGCTAGAGATCCAAGTGTCATCATCCTTACAGACCTGATAGACATACTTCCAGATGTCTTTATGTTCTGTTTGATCTCTATAGAAATGGTGATAATTTCCTATGCTAAAATCCTTCTTGAAAACTCAATCTGAAGTCCATTCTATCTATTCTATATGTGCTATATATCCTTAAGAGCGGTTGTGTAAATGTTAATTGATTTACTGATGGCGTACGAGCCACATAGAGGAAATCACTTACTCTTACATAGTTTTGTTGAGCTTGTAAAACTTAAAAGCAGTTGCTGGGTTGTGTGAATAAACGTGGATCTTTCAGTATGTACTCATTTTTCTTTGCCACTTTTCTGACTCCCATTATATTTTAAAATTTAGAAATGTCATTAGAATGAAAACTTTAAATGCAAATTTTAATACATTTATATTTTTATAACACTAAAATCTAATTTATCATAACTCTTCTATGCCTGATGTCCCCACAAGCCAATTTATCTTCACCTATTACAGTGAAAATCAGGTATGCAGTGATAAAGAAATTCTTCATAACTAAGACATATCTACTATGGATTTTTTGGCATTTTTTAGAAAATATAATAAGAATTTAAATGCTCCTATTTTTATTCCTATGTGAAGCAACCGGTCCTTTATGATTCTCTTCAAAATCTCAAATGCATAGATTCTTCATACAGCAAAAATAGTTTTCTCTAAACCTCCTACAGAGGCGGTTGCTATAAGGGCTAAGAGGAGAATGACTGTGACGTTTCAGGTTTCTTTATTTAGGCATGAGCCGTAGTGGAGTCCTCGGCCGATGAGTAAGTAGATGCAATGAAGAAGAAGGAGGCTTCGTTTGTGTGTCAGCTGAATTGCACATCTTTGCATATGTGGGCGACGGAGGAAAAGGCTAGATTGGTGTCTGCTGTGTAGTGCATGGCTAGCAAGAAACCTGTCACAATTTGAGTAATTAAGCAAACACCTAATACAGACCCGATGTTTCATAATGGGAGGTCAATCAAGGCGTCATTGATGATTTTCAGGATTTGGTGGTTTTATGAAGATTGAGGGCCATTGGTTGTTTCTGTATGTGGTTATGAGGATGATGAGGATGGATAGGGCAAATGATCCTAGGTAGGCTTTGGTTAGGCTGGAATGGAGAGTAGTTGCAGTTTTATTAGCTGCTATTAGCTGTAGGTTGGCTAGTCCTTCTGGGCCTAGTATTTTGTATTAGAAAAGGTCTGTTAGGTGAGAGGCAATGTTTTGTCCTCTGTTGAGGAAGTTAGTTATGCTTAGGTGGTGGATTAAAGGGTTAAAGTATCCTAGAGATGTGGAGAAGTTTGAGAGAGGGGTTTATTTTGTGAGGATGAGTGTTTGGGCTATTTTTGAGATTTTTAGGGCTAAAACGATGCCTAGGGCTGTTACAAACAGGGCAATTATTTTAATGGAGAGTAGTATGGTTGTTGGAGGGGTTTTTGTGGGGATGATAAATAAAGTGATGAAGAATCCTGCTAGGATGCTTCCTAGTGCAAGGCGAGTAATTGGAGAGGTTACTGTGGGGTTGTTTTCATTTAATGGGGTTAAGGGCAGAATTTGAACGAAGCCGGTTTGTACTAGTACGGTCATGCAAATTGTGTATACTGTGGTGAATGATGTGGCTCATAGGGTTAGGAGAAGGGCTCAGCAGCAAAGCTAATGCTGTGTAATGTATTTTATAAATAACCAAGTGGAATAACGGGCAGCCAGATAGAGAGAGATGCTTCGAAGGCTATGGATTACAAAAGTGGAAGAATCTGTCTTCGACTGTTTCTAGTCTGAACAAATGTAAAAGCACTATAAAAACAAGATGTCACTCTCAGTATATACTGGACAATTCTACTTCCAGACATTATTTAATTCTGAAAAGTGATATGACAGTCTTGTTAAACACTTCTGTAGAATTTGAAAGGAGAGACAGGGTAACTTTTCTTATGATTCGTGCCTGAGTATTTTGGACACTTACTGTTCTGACTAGTTCAGTTTAAAATGTGAGGGAGAGCACACACAAACCAGATTATAGGTGCTTGTGCAGACTGGTTTGTAAGCATCCACTTGAGTGACGGTTGCCACTGAGCAAAACTTTAACAGATGTCACCAAAGTCATACTTTTAAATAATGGGATTACACAGCTGTAATGAAGATACTATTTTGTAAGGGAGGACATTTATTACAGGAAGTGAGATGAGAGCAAGAAATAATGCTGGGTGATTAAAGGAGGCTCGTTTTGTATGTCTGGCAGTTTTCTTTGTAAAAAACCAAAAAAATACCCGTCCAAAATACTCACCCAAAAAAACCCAAACACCCAAAAAAACCCAAATCCCATCTCTCTACATGACTATGGCAAGCATATGTGATGTCAGAATCAAGGCAAAATGAATAGGGATCCTTTTTCATGCTGTTTTTATAGGAGTTTTTCTGAACAAAGCTATAAGTTGAACCATATCTTAAGATTTTATGCAACAACTTGGCTTTGTTACTTTGTTACAGACATCAGTTTAATCACTTAAAACTGAAAACAAAAACTTTTAGGATTGGTAAATAACAGAATGAGTTAATCCACCAATTCAAGAATCCTTCACATTACCCACTGAAATTGTAACTTTTGATTTCATATATAAAATACAGATACATGCAAAATCTACAAACTAGAACATGATATGCTAATAAATTAAGTATGAAAACTGGTTGAGGCTGAGCAGAATCTAAAACATGTCCCAGTATCCAATGACAAGCAATTACTTACATAACCATTTATTGTTGTTAGGTTGTTACTTCATCAAAGATGTTATGGTATTCTCCTAACTCTCCATAGCAGCTTTGTGTCAAAACTTTTGAGAAAAGATTCAAATATACACCAGACCAGTATAAGTAAGATGTGTACTGACTTTTCAAGCTTGGCCTGTTTCCTGAAAGCAATATTACAATTTTCAATTCCTGATAAGCAAGACAGACATGCTTCTTTTTAGAAAAACCAGTTCTGCATCTACATTTGTCTACTTTTTATGTTATGGGGAGAAGGGGAGAACATTTGACTGGGTTGCTTGAAAAAATGGTACCAAGAATAACCAGTAGGATGTAAACTGCTTTCTAAACACAGAAGTATGAGTTAATGGAACTAGAATTTAATTGATTGGAACTACATAATACTTGTTGTGTTTCTCACAATTTGTCATTGATAAGTGTAGAAGTAATATCTGCAGTATACCCTAGAACAGGAAAAAAGTGGCTTCCTACCTAAATGTTGTTAGTGAAAAGATAAACACACCTTTCTTAAAAAAAAAAAAAGAAAAAAGGCCCCCCATTGCAGTTGAGACGGAAGGAATGACACAAAATTCCATTTTCATGTTACCATAGCCAATTTAGTGAGAGCTGTTCACCTTATACAGCTTTGAAAGTCTGCACAGTTATTTCTGATTGGATAAGTTAGTTGCCACCGGGCTAACTGGCCAATGGCTGCCTGTGTCCCCATCAGCCTAGACCTGATCCTCAGTGACCCAGACTGGTCAAGTGATATAATTAAGGTAATTATATAATTACTTACATTTCAGTTATAAAATTATAATTGGGATTAATTAAAACTGTAAGGCCTCCAGGCCAGTAGTCAGCCATGTGACCTTGACAGTTGGCACAAGAAGTTAACAATGTTGCATGCCTGTGTCAGTAAGAATTGCCTTTGTAATGCTCTAACACCCTGATGAAAAAAGGCGTGGGATGCTCTTGCCTGTGTCAACATGTCAGATTGTGGTGCTGTCCAGGAAGAGCTAGCTAACCAATCAGCCTGAGCATTACCCTCTGCTATAAAACCAGGCAAATTAGTATGACTCCAAATCTATAAAATATAATAAGGACATATTCTGACTTTGATTGTATGCCACAAACTTTTAAACAGTTCAAATGATGCAGCATTATTAATTTCTTTCAGTAAAGCTTGGTCTAATCTTTGTGTTGTATCTGCAACATAGGCAGAATCAGTTACAATATTTAAGGAAGTGGGAGGAAATTGTTGAAAAGCCATAGTGATAGCATGTAACTCCAGTAATTCAGGTAGTTCAGTATCATGCCCTTTGAGTGTTTGCCACCCATTGTCCTCCTTCCAGGTCACAATGGCTTTCCCTATTTTCTCAGATCCATCAGTAAAGACAGTGAGACCTTTCAATGGTGTCCTGGTCTCAGTGACAATGCAGTGGACCCACTTAATTGCAGCGGTTTATGACTAGGTAGGTGGTAGGTGATTTGTCCTGAATAATTTTGTAAAGCACTTTGCAGTGCCGTGTTGTTTGCAAAGCACCATTCAAAATATTCCTGTGCAACAGGTATAGTAATTTTTGCAGGATCTTTGGCATTTAATTGTATATCTTTGATGACACTTAACAATTAATTGAGCAACTAATTCAAATATGGAAAGTGCTTTCTTTTTAGGTTGATGTGGTAGAAAAACCCATTCCAGAATAAGTAGTGGGTCTGACCATTGAGAGTCCCGTTGCCCAATGATACTCGTAGGATGTAAATCAGCAATAACAACTAATACTGTAACACAAACCTTTGGACATATCCAATACACTTGTCTGTTTATTATGGCCCATTCTACTAATTCAAGCACAGTTTTTGCCTCTGGTGTTAATTTTCTTGATGAGATTAACTCAAGGTCACCTTTAAGGATGTTAGATAAAGGTACCGATTTGGTGTGGTTAATCCTAAATAAGGTCTTACCCAATTAATGATACCCAAAAGTTTCTGTGCATCATTTAAAGTCTGATTTTTCATTGAAAATGGAAGTTTTTGCAGTTATATGGTTTGATCTAATATTTTGACTCCGAGGTATTTCCATGGTGGATTTTTGTACCTTCTCTGGTGCAATTTGTAAGCCAAATTTTTGCAGTGCCTGCATCAATTCTGGCCATATTTGTAAAAGGCCTCCTTTGGTTGGTGTTGCTATTAGGATGTCATCCATATAAATGATAACAATATGCCCCTGGAAGTTGTCCTCTCAGTATTTAAAGTGCCTGTGCAACATACCGCTGGCAAATTGTGGGGCTGTTCTTCATTCCCTGTGGGAGTCCTGTCCATTGGTAACCCTCCTGTGTAGCTCCTGCTTGAGCACATGGTAAATGGATTATACCAGAAGACCCCAAGCCCATACAGTTTGCAGGTACTATATTACCCAATGAGTCTTTCCGACATTGTTTATATCTATAAGAAATTAAAAGGTTTTAACAGAGGTTGGCAAGAAGGAAAGCAGTATGTTATTTGCTTATTTCTTCCTAATAGACTAGCAGAAGTCTGGACGGCTAGACTGTAAAGAACAAAATATCCAGAAAAATACTTTGAATAATAAAATTAGTGAATGTGTGATACTTTGTATTGTGCCTATATAGATAAAATTAAATAAACTGGTTTTTAATATATGGAGGAAGAAAAGAAAATACTGCATGAAACATTTTCAGTGCATCCATTCAGATACAGTTTGAACAAGAATTATATAATACCTTGCTACAGTACAAGCTATCTTGTACTAGGCAATTAATTTGGTTACAAATAGGAAACCCAGCCTGGTTCCATAAACCCACCCCGGCTTGAGCTATGATAGAATGGATTTAAATAAATACAAGAACTTCACCCTATCACATTTCACTCTAAGCTGCAGACATCTCACTGGCACAAGATCTGGGTGGTGTTTAAGCCAGACCAATGAGCTGTCTGGAATGGGAGATTCAAATTCTCCTATTTAAGGAAGGTAGGAACAATAAAACACACTGCTGTCACATGAAGACCTGGGGGCGTGTGTCATCTCTTTCTCCAACCCACTTTCCCCCTCATTACAATACATGATGCTGGTTAATGCATTATGAGAGCATGTGAAGACTTACCTTTCTTCCAGTATCTGAACAGAGCCAAAAGGAAGTTATGCCTTCCTTTTAAGAATTCCAGTGCATATTTATAGTATAATCATGAAATTTTAACTGTTAGCAACATTTTTTCTCATAATAATCATCATCATCATCATCATCATCATCATCATCATCTTTTTCTCTTGGTTAACCAACACCAATATTATCTTTGTGCTTTGGATTGTGACATTTTATATTGAAGAATGAGGTGAACAGGGGTCTAGGGACTTACATGTCACAGTAATAACATGAGTAACTATTTTGAATAGTTACAGGGATGAACTGAATAAGATAGGACAATAAATAACAGTTTACACTTTTATATCAGAGACTATTCAAAGGCTATTCTAGTCATTACTGGTAGGAGACAGAACTACATCTTGGTGTATCCATGAATTCTGTGTATTTTGATTCAAGAAGCCACAGCAGGCCTCCCTGCTTGAGAATGTCTGCTCTTCATCTCAGGTAAATAATTCAGTGTAGCACTTCTGTGAGGAAGTAGTATCACATGTTTAATAGATAAGAATCACAAGAGTAGAAATCATACTGTAAATTCTTCAGTGAGCAGTGCCTTCCATCATACTTCTGAGTTTCTTTGGCTGCATGCAAATTGCTGCTAAATCACAGTTGAGAAACTCCCAATATGATTCCTGGTTTCATAAGGACTTAACAGTAATGAAAGTATAAAAAGAAATTGCCTGCAATTATTTAATTTAGCCAGACAGAGTAATAAAATACAGTTGTCTTGTTCTTTTTATGCCTGGCTAGCTCACTCTATCTTGCAGTACTAAAAAAACCTGTAAAATTTCTAGTATCTTTCTAGAACTGAACTTTCTGATTGTGGCCTCTGTCTGACCCAAATATACTGAATACAGTTTATTACTGAGACAATCATGATCAACAAAGCATCTGTTTTATTTCCCAAAGTTGCTATTCCAAATGAATTGATGGTGCAGGACAAGCTGAGCTCAGCCTAGTTTTTTATAATAGAATAATCTGAGTTCATATTTGGTTTATTAAAAATGTAACTGTGTAATTGCAACCCTTAAGTTAAACTCCCTTCCCCTTCAGTAGTCTCATGGAAAAGTTCAAGTGGTTTGAAGGAAATTACCAGAGGAAATACTTGCATGAAGACTCCTCACTGTTTTGTGGTGATAAGGGTTTTTTAAAAGTGTTTCTTTTTCTTGAGTAAATATAACATTGCAATACTTCAAGTGCAGCCATCAGAGTTTATTTTGAATAGTTCGAAAACAGTCATCTTGCTACTTAGAAATTATGTGTTCCGTTTTAATAGATGAACTCATCAATAAGTAACATTTTATATTAGTAAATCCAGATGTTATATTTTATATTAACAGTTAAGCATAACTATTCTGTGAGCTGTACCTGGTTTTTAACCCAATATCTCTGGCCTTATCTGTATAAGCAGAGAAAGACTTAATGTGTGAGAAAGGAGTATGGAATCAAAGTGATAAAGTGAGCAAAGTCTGAGAGAGAACAGTTTGATTATTAGAATTTTAATTTAATTTGAAATAGTGCATGGTAAAAGATGAAGATGCGTAATGTCTTGGGATGATTTTATGATGATACTCTATTCCCTACTCATCTGCTTTATGCCCAGAAAATGGCTGCTGTAGCCTTAAGATGAACCAGCGGCCGGAGCCCGAGAGGATCCCAGTGATCAAACTCTCCTCACCCCAGTGTGGTCAGATGTGGCACAGATTGTTCCTTCGTTGCCTTCACTGGATTAGTTTTTGTCAGTTTAAGCAAGGAGCTTCTGGTATTTTTCCTTGCCGTGGCCTGGAGGCTTTTTACCAGCAAATCCTCTCAGCAGCCTTTTGTTTGTTTTGTTGTTTTTCTTTGTTTGTTTGGTTGGTTTTTCTTGACCTGTTTCAGGTTGGCTCTTTTATTTTCTTCAGTCCATTCAGGCATCTGGCCAGGGGGAAGGTGGCCCAAACCTGAGATCTCGGAGAAGCTGAACCAACATGAAAAAGGACATTAAACTCTACCAACTTCACCTGCTGCCAGGAAGAGATTCATGTCAAAAATCCATCAGGTTCCCAACTGCTTTGTGAGCTCTTTCCTCTCCTTCCCTGAGACAAAGAGGGGCAGCCACCATCTTTGCCTCATGGCCATGCAGTCTGGTGGGGTGTGGGGGTTAAGGTTTTGAAATTGAAATCTGTGTCTTGCAGGCACACCTCCCCCCCCCCCCTTTTTTTTTTTTTTTTTTAATAAACAGTTGGTTGTTTTTTTGTTGTTTTGTTTTGGTTTTTTTTTCCCACATGCTGGTATCCATTTCTCTCTATGGCAGAATAAAAGGCACTTATTAAAGTCCTTTCCCTTTAGAGAAGATGCTCATTCCAGGGAGTTTTCTCATGAAATTTGTCTTGATACCAAAACACAGACTCACATACCTACAGCATTCTGAGCAGTTTGTCAGTTGCTTCCTTTTATATATATTTTCCAAGTCAAAGATTTTCACACCTCAAGATTCTCCATTTGCAGTATTTCTTTGTAGACAAGGGGGAGAATAAAAAGGAAGCATGTCAGCATGCCATCCTTATATACAGGTGAGTTCCTAGAAATTATAAAATAGCAAGAAAATGCAACAAAGGAAGCATCTATTTTTATAGTGGACTTACAGAGTTACATAACTGTCTTCTAGCTAAAGGATTAAAAATATTTTAAATTATAAATTTTGAGAACAGTACCAAATAGTCCACACTTCAATTCCATTGCCATCACTAAGTTGCTGTGCAGTATTTTGTGGTTTCCAGAAATTACTTTACTCACCTGTAAAATTACTTGTGTTTATTTTATGGGCATGCCATTAGAGCTAGCACACATTTGTCTATAAAGCACTTTAAGAAAGCCAGATATTATGTGAGCAAATCAATACTGAATAATAACTGTGGTCCTGTTTTAGTTCAGGAGAGGTGATGAAGTGTGGTATTTTCAGGGTCCCCAGGATGAAGGAGGAATTGAGAATCTGACTCCATGTACTTAGAAGGCTAATTTATTATTATGTGTTACTATATTATATTAAAGAATGCTATACTAAAACTATACTAAAGAATAGAGAAAGGATACAGAAGGCTTAGCAAGATACTAATGAATTTTGTGACTCTCTTTCAGGGTCCCGACACAGCCTGACCGTGATTGGCCATTAAGTGAAAACAACTCACATGTTGGATAAACAATCTCCAACCGCATTCCAAAGCAGCAAAACACAGGAGAAGCAAATGAGATAATATTGTTTGCATTTTGCTCTGAGGCCTCTCAGCTTCCCAGAAGAAATCCTGGGCAAAGGATTTTTCAGCAAATATGATGGTGATAATGAAGTATTCTCTATTTTCAACTGAAAGGCAAATTGCTCTTCCTTATGTAGAAGTGCCCTATGGGCCTCTTATTGAAGTAGATAAGACATGAAAGGAATTTCAAGCTTCAAGCCTTTGGTCTCTTCAACCAGATACTCCACCCTATTCAGCGGGTGGCAAAATTTGTACTTAATCCTGGGAGCTAGAAAAGGGGGTTAAGTAGGGTGAGAAACACCTCCCTCCAAAACACTTCATTGAAAAGTATAATGAGGAGGGAATTGAGTATGCCAATACTCGAGCAACAATATAGCAGTATCCAGATATTATCTTAAATGCTGACAAGTTTCTAATCTGAAAGTGGTGCCCTTAGAGATCTGTTACTTTCATAATCCTTATGTCCTGAATGCATGCACTAATTGATAGATCTAGCTACATAAAACTGTTGTCCTTTGTGAAATTGTAATGGCTTTGTGCAAACAGAGGGGAAAAAAAAAGTGTATTTATTCTGTGTGAGAGACTGGAATGGTTTATGCCTTAAACATTGTTATGAAGGGGTTTCATCCATTATAGCAAAAACCGTGTAAAGACAACAACAGAAGCCTCCTTTAAGATGCCTGACTCAAACTTTGGACAGTGAGATAAGCAAATAAGATTAGGGGATTGTGAAAAATGCCAATCACTTGTTTTTAGAATTTTAGAAGTCTAATAGAAATAAAATGATTATAAAAATAGTAATATAATTAGAATAATAAAAATTTGG
Organism: Melospiza melodia melodia; assembly: GCF_035770615.1. Taxonomy (NCBI): domain Eukaryota; kingdom Metazoa; phylum Chordata; class Aves; order Passeriformes; family Passerellidae; genus Melospiza; species Melospiza melodia. The sequence goes on from NC_086194.1 coordinate 56,398,922, forward strand.
ACAATTGGGATTTAGGACTATATGAGACAATAAAAACAAAGAGTTACAGACAGTCCGGGTACATCTTTCTGGGTAAAATAACCCAGAAAAAGGACACATGTTAACAGAGTGTGTCCCTTAAAAGCAATAGCCTGTTGCATATTCAATACACCTCATACAGGATGCATAAATTCCATTCAAACACAGGATTCTGTCTAGTCAGTGTCAATTTCTTCCTCTAAATCCTAACAGCATCTTCAGGGCTGAGCAAAGCGGGAAGAAGTTTGTTTCTTCTGATTAGGGAGCCATAAATTCTTTTTCTCTGAAAGATTTAGGTGTCTTGTGGCTGCTATCTCCATGTGAGTCCTCTCTTTAAAAAAGCATCTTATATAGTAAGTAATTTCTATTTTAACATTATGTTAAAACTATATTTATCTCAGTAAAGAAAATTAATACAGCAAAACTTTCTAACGTAACACATATAATATTAATTTTAATATTTGTGAAAAGGCAATTATAAAGTATGCATTTTTCACAGGATGCTATTGTTCAATCATCTCAGGTATAGGGAGAAAAAAAATAAGGCTGAAGGAAAGGAATGCATCCACAAGAAAGCCAAATTTAGCAGAAAATCATCCCTGGCTGGGTTTGGTGGGAGGATACCACAGCCCCCAGAGACCAGGCTTACACAGACTTCTCCCAACTGAGGAGAGAGGAAAAGGCTTCGCAGTAGGGCGTAAACTCTGGTCAGAGGTGCTGAACATCCCTCTTCCTGTATACAAACCAGCCCAGCTATGAAACCCCCAGCCCCACAGGCCACATCCACAGGACATTCATGCAACAGGCAACTGAGGAGGTGTCATAATCAATCAAAGAGCCCCCAAGGTGCTTCCCAGACTTATTTCTGAGGTCATGCACCACAGCACTGCATGTGATGCAAAGGAATGCAACCAACCCAGAATCCGCTGCAAGAGACTCTGTCAAACTGCATTCCCCCAGGGGAGGTACCTGGGAGTTCCCACCTGGGCCTAACATATACTAATTCACTGGATTCTATCCTTTTCTGGGGGGATGCTCACCACCCAGAAGACCAGCTGGAGAGAATCAACAGAATATAGTTGGGATCAATGGAGTATTGGGATATTGGGACACAAAACAGACAATGGACTTTGGGCCTGGTTAACATAAGAGATTTGATAACAGGATGCCTTGGCAAAAGCAAACAGAACTTTGAAAATTAGACCTGGATTGCAAGAAGATTCAATCAGACAGGTTTACCGGAAAAAGAAAATCCCATTAAGCTCTGCAAGCAAAAGATGTTTTTAAATGCATAAGTTTGTGTATGTGATTTTAACCTAATCATTGTAGTACACATTATTAGTCTCCCTGAAATAGTATGTAAGCACTTGTATCCCACAACAAAATCAGATTCTGATCACTGAGCGAGTCTCCATCTCTCTCCATCACTGTCATAGTGGTGATATTTTCTTTAATATGTCTCTCTTTCTGTCCCCCACCTCTTTTCTACTTTTTTCTTCCTTTTCTTTCTCTCTCTCTCTCTCATATTTACTATTAAATAAAATTCATACTATTAACTTTGGCAAACGGTCTCATTTGCACCTTAATTCAGGCAGAAGCATTTCTAATAACCTAAAAAATCTAGACTGTAACAATTCTGTTTCATAGATTCCAGAAACTGTGATTCAGAGAAGTATTCTAATTTATTCCTTGTTACAACAGAAAGTTTAACTTTCTGTGTTCTGCATACATCAGTTTGTTATAGATGGATAATGAGATTATTGGCTCTTGCAATTAAGGGATGAATAAAACGTGAATATTAAGAGAAGCTTTATTGAGGTATAGTTATGTTACTGTAGTTTAGATGTCCTCTGTTCTCCCCATAGTTCCTTTTTCCACCTCCTTCTGTATTGTTGCCATCAGACAGCTGGGGTTGCCTAGCACAGGTAGAGAGAAGGTGCGCACATGTCCCTTACCTGGGGCAGCTGGGAATGGAAAAGCTTGGTGCTAAAGGTGGCAACGCCTGATCTCCAATCAAGTTACAAGAAAGCAGTGTCCACTGCTAAATGGCAAAGAGCTGACTGACAGACTTTGGAAGGGGCCAGGGCTGGCTGATGCAACCCCCAGGAGTATATAAGACTGACCATCTATCTTGAAGATGAGCCAGCCACGTGGTGTACAGCTATGAGGGCAGGTTCCAGGCCTGTTTTTTCCTTATTGAGTCCTTGTGTTGTATTTTTGTTAAGGTTTAATAAACTTTTTAAATTTCTGAAGTGATTAGTCATGTCTCACAAGTTTCATAAATTTGATGCCATAGAAGGAAAGTGAACATTTTCCTTAATGACTGATCAAATTATACAGTACTGTAAGTGGGAAAAATACTTTCTGATTCTCCTTAAAATAGCTGCTTATTTTGATGGTGGCAAATGTTATTCAGTACATTTCTTTAAAAATCTATTACGCTATAACTTAGTGACTTTTCTCAGCTCTTTTCTGCTTGGTGCAGCATCTCCAGTGATGTGGTTTTAGATGTTCTGTATTTTAGCTAAAAGAATCATACATATTAGGGGTTTTTTTTAGCTCTTCCCAAATCAGTGTCTCAAGATCTTTTAATGAATTCTTACCCCTGCTGGCTAGAAATTATTAAGCAAAATAATTTGCTGTTTCTTAATGTTAGTGTTTAGGGAAAAACATTATCATAGAATAAGAAAAATCCCAGCAGTCCTAGTTGTGTTTTATGGCTCTAGATCTCGCAACAACTAAAAAGCAACTAAATAAGCAGTCATTCCTTTGAACTTGTTGGGATTTAGGATTCCTCCTTTTGTTTATTTCTCTCAGGGAATTTTCTCCCATATGTGCTGCTAGGAGAAAATAATGAGCAGGTATTCAAGAGCGACAAAAGAAGTTGCTAAGCTCGGGGGAGAAGGGCAAGTGGCTTCACTCCTCTTATTTGAGGGTTTCTCTTGGAGGGGCAGAGATACGTGAGAACTGGGCTAAGAAAAAAGTGGCTGGGGCAGCTTCTAGCTCCCTCTTGCTCTCTCAGCATTTGGAGGGGAATGAGGCTGCAGTCATTGCAGGAAGAATCCACCACCATTGCAAAATTCTGTCTTTTGCTACCTTCTACCATGAGTGGAGCTCTGCTCCTTAGACCAGCTGTTGCATTGGGACCTTATTAACACCCTACCTCACTGAAAAGGACTTTCATTATTGTTATAAATGATCAATCGAAAGCCAAATTATCAAAAATGTGAAAAGATTTATTTATCTTTTCCGCAACTGAAATGGTCCTCGAAACCACCACAACCAAAGAGACGGCGTTGAGTCCGGGTTCGGTGCTGGGTGAACCTGGATCCGCCCTCTATCACATCGGACTCTCCCCCTTTCACGAGAGTCACTTCTAGCGGGGATGTTTTATACAGTTTATTGTGCCCAAGGCAGAGGAATCCCAGTTTCTTTTGTAACTCTTCACATTCATAGTTGGTTCTTTCACTGTGCAGAGCTGGACAATTGCTGTTTCCTGGTTGATAACCAGTGTTGATTGAATCCCGGGAAGTCACGTATTCACATGTATCTTTCTGACGACTTTGGCAAACTTGATCGATGTTATCAACAGGGTGATGATCGCTCTTAGGTCTGATGGATCGGGATAGTGGTGATCATCGCACTGGGTGCGTCTATCCATAAGCTAAAT